>NC_084836.1:80100252-80725252 GCF_033115175.1 Lepus europaeus
GCACCACCCCCACCCAGAGAAACGCACTTGACTCTGTTTCATATATGCAGAGTACTTGATCATGACGAGGTACTCCCCTCCTCAGTTCAACCACTCCTCTCTGGTTCTTACGTTTGTGCCTACTACAAATAATGCTGCAACAGACAATTTTTGCCATTTGGAAATAAAACTTCTATTCTTAGAGGATAGATTATCAAGTGGGACTACTTGGGAAGGGACTGTGTGCATATTAATTATGACAGTCATTTCCAGTTTCACTTCCAAAAAAGTTCCAGGCACTAAAACCTTTGTTTTCAATTACATGAAGAACTGTCCTTTTCTGTTATTGTATCTCATGGAACGTACGTCTATGAAATTTGGAAAGTCTTCTCAAGAATAAGAAACCAGGAGCCAGTGCTATGGCACAGCGGGTTAACGCCCTGGCCTGAAGCGCCAGCATCCCATGTGAGCACCGGTTTGAGACCCGGCTGCTCCTCTTCCAATCCAACTCTCTGCTATGGCCTGGGAAAGCAGTAGAAGATGGCCCAAGTCCGTGGGCCCCTGAACCCACATGGGAGACCCGGAAGAGTCTCTTGGTTCCTGGCTCCTGGCTTCAGATCCGTGCAGCTCTGGCCATTGTGGCCAAATTGGGTAGTGAACCATTGGATGGAAGATTTCTCTCTCTCTCTACCTCTCCTCTCTCTGTGCAACTCTGACTTTCAAATAAATAAATAAATGAATCTTAAAAAAGAATAAGAAACCAATATCTGTCTTCCTGTGGAGTTTCCATCATCCCTCATGCAAATGAAAGGAGAAAATAAAATTGTTTCCCAAAAAATTTATCTGCCTCTTGTTATATTGATGTATGTTTCTTTTCCCATTCTCATTCACTTTTTCTCCTTTTTCCATCATTCCACAAGATATGCACTGGTATTTATAAATACAGTTTTCTCACTTGTAAACTTTATCATATGACACATTTCTCACGTAACTCCACCATAGAGAGAGCAAAGGAAGACAGTAGCAAACAGGGAAGTTTTTTTTTGTTTTTTTTTTTTGTTTGTTTGTTTTTTGACAGGCAGAGTGGATAGTGAGAGAGAGAGAGACAGAGAGAAAGGTCCTCCTTTTTGCCGTTGGTTCACCCTCCAATGACCGCTGCAGCCGGCACATCTCGCTGATCCGAAGCCAGGAGCCAGGTGCCTCTCCTGGTGCGGGTGCAGGGCCCAAGGACTTGGGCCATCCTCCACTGCCTTCCCGGGCCATAGCAGAGAGCTGACCTGGAAGAGGGGCAACCGGGACAGAATCCGGCGCCCCAACCGGGACTAGAACCCTATGTGCCGGCGCCTCAAGGCAGAGGATTAGCCTGTTAAGCCACAGCACCGGCCAACAGGGAAGTTTTAAAAATAATGTTTTCCAAGGCCGTTGCTGTGGCATAGCGGGTGAAGCTACCAGCATCCCATACGGGTGCCAGTTCACGTCCCAGCTGCTCCACTTCCAATCTAGCTCTCTGTTACAGCCCGAGAAGGCAGTAGAAGATGGCCCAACTTCTTGGGCACCTGCATCCACGTGGGAGATTTGGAGGAAGCTCCTGGTTCCTAGCTTTGGATCGGTGCAACTCTGGCTGCTGCGGCCATCTGGGGAGTGAACCAGCAGGTGGAAGACCCCCCCCCCCCCCCGTCTCTCTGCCTACCTCTGCCTCTCTGTAACTCTGCCTTTCAAATACATAAATACATCTTTTTTAAAAAAATGAATGGTTTTGTGCCTGCCTATTAAAATAATAATAATAATAATAATAATGTTTCCCATGACAGGGAAGTTTTGAAAAGAATGTGTTTTTTTTTTTTTCATTCCTAACTATTAAAGAGAGGCTAATTTTTAAAAAAGATGTACTTATTTATTTTGAAAGCCAGAGAGAGGGGGAGACAGAGAGAGATCTTCCAACCACAGCTTCATTCCCCAAATAGCTACAATGGCCAGGGCCGGGCCAGGACAAAGCCAGGAGCCAGGAGTTTCTTCTGGGTTTCTCACATGTGTGGCAAGGGACCAAACACTTGGACGATCTTTGCTGCTTTCCCAGGCACATTAAGAGGTAGCTGGATCAGAGGAGATGAACTGGCGCCCATATGGGATGCCAGCACTGCAGGCAGTGGACTTACCCGCTATGCCGTAACACTAGCCCCAGAGAAACTAAGGGAGTCTATTTTTCCAGTAACTGTAAAGCCAGTTGATGTGTTTATTAATTAAGACTCCCAACCAGTTTGCTGGGATCTGAATGTTAGCTCTGCTAATTACCAGTTGAGACCTAGGGACAAGTTACTTAACTTCTTTGAGCTCCCATTTTCTAATCTGTAAAACAAGTATTAGAATAGTTGTTATTTCGTAATGTAGTTGAATGCATGGGTGTTATGTGTCCAAATGCCTGTAAATAACATTCATAAAGTTCCTAGAGCAAAAATGAAACACAGAAAAGACTACCTTAAGTGTGAGCTGTAAATCTGAGTCACATTCCCCACTAGCTACTTGGAAGACATCGCAAAAGGGAAACTGGGCTGGCGCCGTGGCTTAACAGGCTAATCCTCCACCTTGCGGTGCCGGCACATTGGGTTCTAGTCCCAGTTGGGGCGCCGGATTCTATCCCGGTTGCCCCTCTTCCAGGCCAGCTCTCTGCTATGGCCTGGGAAGGCAGTGGAGGATGGCCCAAGTGCTTGGGCCCTGCACCCGCATGGGAGACCAGGAGAAGTACCTGGCTCCTGGCTTCGGATCAGCGAGATGCGCCGGCCGCAGCGGCCATTGGAGGGTGAACCAATGGCAAAAAGGAAGACCTTTCTCTCTCTCTCTCACTATCCACTCTGCCTGTCAAAAAAAAAAAAAAAAAAAAAAAGGAAACTGGATATGGAAAATCCAAACCTTTGCTGCCCTCCAACTCCACGTGAAATAAGGGTTCATAATTGGCTCAAACAGAACAGTTCTCAGGGCGGCACCGTTGATTAGTTGTTAAAGCCACTACCTGTGACGCCCACATCCCATATTGGGCACCAGTTCGAGTCCCGGCTGCTCCTCTTCCCATCTAGTTCTCTGCTATGGCCTGAGAAAGCAGTAAAAGATGGCCGAATTGCTTGGGCTGGGCCTCTGCACCCATATGGGAGACCTGGAAGAAGCTCCTGGTTTCAAATCAGCCCAGCTCTGGCCATTGTGGCCATCTGGGGAGTGGACCATCAGATGGAAGCTCATGCTCACTCTCTCTTTCTCTGCCTCTGCCTCTACCTCTCTGTAACTCTGCCTTTCAAATAAATAAATACATATTTGAAAAAAATCAGAACAACTCTCATCTCTTCCTCCTTTCAGGTCAGTAGATCATTGTGGCTACTTGTAGCCACACTGTCTCCTGAAGTTCCCCGTGAGACTGAGCACCAACTGCTCATGGTGGTAACCTCCTCAGGTACACTCTTACTGGCTGCTCTCCCTTTCCAGTGTCATTCCTCCCTCCTCCAGCGGTGCTGCTGGAGACCCTCTCCTACACAAGCCACCTGCATGCAACTCCTGAGTGTTAGGATCTGCTTCCAGGGAGTTCCAACCTAAGCCATTTGCTCTTTAAATGGGGACATTTTGGTATACTTGTAGGACTCCTTTCCCTCCTGCTGTATACTTATCTCGGTCAGGTTTCCCCTCTACAAGGTGTCAGGGTCCCTTCTCCCATCAAGCTGAGCCAGGTGCTGCAGTGGCTGTCCTGGTCTTATAATTACTGCTGTGACTCTGGGCACATCAGTCTGTCTCCTCAGGAATGGAAGAACCTTCGCCCCATCTAACACTGGGGCGCTGCCTGCTTTGTCTGGTGCCTCTTCTGGTTGCAGTTTGGGCACCTGCCCTTATCCTCAAATCCATGGCTAAAGCTCCTGTGTGGCTCAACCCAGCACACCAGGCACACGTGCTCTCTGGGAGCTACTCAGGCGTTCTCCCTTCAAGTTCTTCAGCCAAGCTCTAAGGTATTTCTTCTGCCCAACAAAGAGCCTCAAACGGATGCTTTTATTATGAATTCTGTGAGTAGTTTAGAGGCAGGTAATCTGCTTGCCAGGGCTCACTTGATTCAGCTGGAATATTACAGCCCTGAGGGAGATCATTTCAACTCCCTCCCAAGGTCAGGTAAAAATACAGCATCTAAAGCTGTTTTTAACCTCACCAGAAATTTCTCCCAACTTTTGAAGAACATTTCATCCACTCTGCCTTAGAAGGTGCTAGAGCAAACTGGTTAACAGCATGAAGGCTGAAGCCAGATGGTCTAGGTAGGAATTCTGGTCCTGCCTAGCTATGTAGTTGGCTAAGTGAGCTCTCCTTTCTGGCTTTACTATGAAATGGGCTGACAATCATCACCTACTTCCAGGGTCGTTCAAAGAATCAACTGTTTTGAGGAATACAGTTCATGTGGCACCTGGCATGGGGCAAGAGTGCAGTGATCAGCACCCACCCGTTACTGCTAGTATCAGGACGGCAGTAACAACCTGCGTAACTGCTCTCTCCCTGACCCCTGCAGGAGGGTGACGATCGTGGGTGTGACACTCTCCAGCCTGCCCTGAGCCCTGTGATAAAGCTGGTGACCCTCCAGTTCCCCAGCCCTGGCAGAGCATAATCAGCTCACTTCTGCTTCCAGTAGAAGATATTTTACAGCATAAAAGCTCAAAGGCCCAAAAAGGCAAATACCAAGTTTCCACTGACTTGTGGTAGCTAAAACATAGAATACAAAAAACACACTTAATGTATATGAGCAAAATTGACATCTTATGATTTCATTACTATTTATAACCCTTGTCTATATTCCTGCATTTTACTGTAGAACTCTATTTAGAGGAGCATTAAGCCTGTCACTATAAAGTAAATTGAAAAGTAGGTGACTGCAAAATATTAAAAGAAAAAATAGAGGAAGAAGGCAGGGAAGAAACTATCATTATATTCTTTGAATCATATCTATGAAATACATAAAATATGTTCTCTTTATATTAACAAAAATATAAAAATCACATATTTTTAAAAAGCTTAAAGAAACTCCACAGCCTCCGTCTCAAAATGTATACCCTCTTTCACAAATGCCACCTCTATCTTCTGGAGTACAGATATTTAGATATGCTTATATCTCTATATATATTTGATATATATTATCCAATATACCAAAAAACTGAGCAACCAGAAGAATATGCCTAGGAACAGAAAGAATCAGAGTTGGTTTGCTCCAAAATGAAGCATGACAGTGTACAATGCAGGGGGAGGACTATGAAATTATAGTAAAATATCTGAGGATTCAAATGAGGCTTGAACTTTGTCTTTTTGAAACCTATTTTTTAAAATTAACTAAGAAAATTCACAGTGGAATCAAGCTTAGAGGATGTATAGACTGGTTATTCATCCTTTTAAGAGAACAAATGAGGCCGGCGCCGCGGCTCACTAGGCTAATCCTCCGCCTTGCAGCGCCGGCACACCGGGTTCTAGTCCCGGTCGGGGTGCCGGATTCTGTCCCAGTTGCCCCTCTTCCAGGCCAGCTCTCTGCTATGGCCAGGGAGTACAGTGGAGGATGGCCCAAGTACTTGGGCCCTGCACCCCATGGGAGACCAGGAGAAGCACCTGGCTCCTGCCATCGGATCAGCGTGGTGCGCCAGCCGCAGCGCGCCGGCCGCGGCGGCCATTGGAGGGTGAACCAACGGCAAAGGAAGACCTTTCTCTCTGTCTCTCTCTCTCACTGTCCACTCTGCCTGTCAAAAAAAAAAAAAAAAGAGAGAGAACAAATGAGAGGCCTGCATTGTGGCCTAACAGGTTAAGCCACTTCCCATATGGGCACTAGTTCAAGGCTTGGCTGCTCCACTTCTGATCCAGCTCCTTGCTAATGTGCCTGGGAAAGCAGCAGAAGATAGTCCAAGTGCTTGGGCCCTTGCACCCTCATGGGAGACCTGGAGGAAGCTCCTGGCTCCTGGCTTCAGAAAGGCCCAGTCCTGGCCATTGCAGCCATTTGGGAGTGAAACAGCATATGGAAGATCTCTCTCTCTCTCTCTTTTTTTTTTTTCTTTTTTATTTTAAAGACTGTATTTATTTGAGAGGTAGAGTTACAGACAGAGAGAGGGAGAGACAGAGAAAGGTCTTCCAACTGCTGGTTCACTCCCCAGATGGCTGCAATGGCTAGAGCTGCGCTGATCTGAAGCCAGGAGCCAGGACCTTCTTCCGGGTATCCCATGCAAATGCAGAGGCCCTAGGACTTGGGCCATCTTCTACTGCTTTCCCAGGCCATAGCAGAGAGCTGGATTGGAACAGGAGCAGTTGCTCGCTTTGGCAGCATATATACTAAAATTAGAAGAGGAGCAGCCAGGACTTGAACCAGTGTCCATATGGGATGCCAGCGTCACAGGCAGAGGATTAACCAACATGCCACAGCGCCAACCCCCATCTCTTCTTTCTGTAACTCTGCCTTTCAAATAAGTAAAATAAATCTAAAAACAAAAAAGAGAATACAACTCTCAAGAGCAGCCACTAATGCATGCAAACAATGGATGTCTTACTATAAAACTGAGCCAGTTTTACACCCAAAAAATGGATAATCAGTACTTAATGACTTTTCTTGGCATCCAAGGTCAGCTTATGGTTGCAAGTTGTATAATTTTTTTTTTTTTTTTTTGACAGGCAGAGTGGATAGTGAGAGAGAGAGACAGAGAAAGGTCTTCCTTTACCGTTGGTTCACCCTCCAATGGCCGCTGCGGCCGGCACATCTCACTGATCCGAAGCCAAGAGCCAGGTGCTTCTCCTGGTCTCCCATGCGGGTGCAGGGCCCAAGCACTTGGGCCATCCTCCACTGCCTTCCCGGGCCATAGCAGAGAGCTGGCCTGGAAGAGGGGCAACCGGGATAGAATCCGGCGCCCCAACCGGGACTAGAACCCGGTGTGCCAGCGCCGCAAGGCAGAGGATTAGCCTGTTAAGCCACGGCGCCGGCCGTATAATCACTTTTTAAAAATGTCTTTGTATAACTCAGAATTATTACTAATTCGATTCTTTGCCCTCCATCAGTGTTTTCCACTTCAATGGCCAGCCCTACTACAGGCCCTCAGTGAGCCCTCCCACCTGAGCTGACACCGATTTCTCAGCTCCATGCACTGCTTTCCCAGATCCACCCTGCACAGCACTGCCAGTCTCATCCTCCTGTGGTGCAACTGCTCTGCTCACACGACCTTCCTCTATCTGCCCTTGCACACACAGACACGGTGATAGTGCCAGGAGGGAATCTCAGTTCTTAAGCCTGGTACCTTAATTCCAGGTACCAAAAGCCATGGCATTCCTTCCCAAGTTCATTTTCCACCATATCCCTAGACATTGGCCAGACTGGACAACTGCCCTGGGCTTCCCTGCTACTCCGATACTTCTAACAAACCCTACACCCCTAGAGTGCCAATCACATCCCCACCGCTGACGTCCTAGTCATCCTCCAAGGTCAACCCAAACATCACCTCCTCAACAAGTCCCCTGTAACTGGCACTTGTGACAAACTATCCTGCACCTCAGTAAGAACATTACTCTGTGAGAAGCACCCTGAAGGCAAGAACAGTGGCATACACAGCAGGGTGGGGGTGGGAGGCCTATCGAGGCCTCTCAGAGTCTTTAAGGCCGATCAGTGAGACTGATGGACCCAGGAGGTAGGAAAGTCCCTGGAGACTGAAGGCTTTGGACACCAACTCATATGACTGCCCTAAGAGGCATTCAGATTTCCACTAAAAAAGACAACACAACTCAGGAGGAATGTTTGGGAATCAGGTATAATATGGATTAATTAAATCATGATTTGCTGAAATCTGTTTACCTTTTAATTGATCAAACATCAAAGGCAAATTGGAAAAGACAAGATATAAGTTTCTCAAAATGTTACTCAATTGATCCTTACTACAGTCAATTGTCAAAGCTTTTAAGATGGTATCTTTCAGTATAAAGGAACACACACTTCTAATTATTACGTACAACAGTTTAAGGGTTCGTCACCTACATGTCTCTCGCTGTAATTTTAAATATGACTTAAAAGGAGACTCCACAGCTATAGGGAAGTGAAGGAATTGGTAATGCAAACAGAAGAAAAGGTCTCCCATTTTACTTAAGTACCATTGACACTGGCGTACTAAGAATGTGTCTGTCAGGAATGCTGTAGAAAGAACAAACTGGCTTACAGATTAAAGACACGTCAATTATTTCATGACCAAATGTCAAACAGAAAAACTGCCTGAATGGTTCAGAAGTCTATCACATCATACCACATTTGGCCCACATCTAATGGCATACAAATCATTTATCATTAAAGGCCTTTTTATATAGGTCAAGGTTGCTGGGGCTTGGTGTTTTGTATCTTCACAGTTTAAAGAATGCTCTAAATTCTAGGTTTTTTAACTTTCTAATCTATGGGGAAGAAAAACTAAAACTTCCTATAAACTCAGATTAGTGCTAATGCACGGAAGAAAGAAAAACGAAAACCTTCTTCCTGCTATAAAAACAAAATAGTGTGGCCTCTGTTTCTTTTCTGATAAGAGTCTTAAATACCAAACAGTTAACTGCATAATAACATTTACTGGCAGCCAGGCAGCCTGCTTAGCAGATATATAAAGCAGGTAAAAGGAGAAAAAGTTAATTTCTTGGCTGAATGATTCCATCGGTAGCTATAGGGCAAACCTGAAAGTCTTTTAGTAAAGTAGCAGTTGATTCTTCTATCAATCTGTAGCACACATACTCTTCCAAGGAAAGCATTAAATATGAAAATCATATCCCGTTATCATCTGTTTCCAGCTTTCAGCCCAGTAAGCTTTTCTTAATGAATGCTGCAGCCTAAGGAACAAGCACGCTGTTGGCTTTTCTGAATAATGGAGTGATGCTACCATTTTTGCTTATTACAATATCGACTGGCTGAGGGGGTTTCACACATAGTCACAAGTGACTACTCTTGCCAGCATGCTCCAAGTTATTACAAGATGTTTTTAGACATTTCATCTAAAAGAGCTTTACTGCTTTTAGTGAAGAAAACATCTATGGTCTTGAACAGAATCATTTATATGGAGATAGGCGGGAGGATTAGAAGCCTGCATTACGGCAGATACATGGCAGAATTTATTTAAGTATTCCTTGTCGGTCTTTTTGTCTATTGCTTAGATATGCAATCTTTTCTTTCCACTTTCTCTGTGAAAAGGTGGAAATGTACGAAATGATATATACAAAGAAAAGAACCGAAATGCCACTTTTTGTTTACTTTTCATTTAAAACATTTCTCAAACGAAGAAAAAAGCAGCTACAAAGCATTATTTAGAAAAACACAATATTACCTACAAACAACACTGAGGTTTTTTGTATCTTAAGCACAAAGTGACTGCCTTTTGGCAAATTTAATTAGACATTAAAGCAATACTCTACAAGCAAAAATCTGTAAACATTCATTTAAAGTTTAATAAAAAAGATCTTTGTAATAAAATGATTTTATGTAAAACCATTAAAAATATGAACATTCCAAAAATCTTCGAGAAACAGGAAGTTTACCATTGTATTACCTTTCTGCTGTCTTGATCTTTCAGTTCACCTTTTATTTCCGGGCTGTCTTTTGACAGTAGCTGCATCTTCTTAATCTGAGTCTCATATTCAATCTAAAAATAAGCAAAGTTTGATTTTGTGGTGGATGTTAATACAACTAAGTAACCTATCTGTATCCCACAGTATAGTACACAAAAGGAATAACAAAACCAAAAGTAAATGCTGATATTGCCAATAAAGTCAACTTATCTTAGAAAATAAACAACTTTACAAATCACACGTATCAGAAGTTGAATTCTATAAAATGTTATTTACATTTTTTAATCAAACAAAACTTGATGGATTTTAACTCAGTTATCAATTTAGGGGATAAAACTTTTATGCATCATATATATGAAATACATGTCATATATACAATTTCTTATATATAATATATGAAAGTTTGATACTTTCATTAAGCTATCATAAATATCATAAGCAAAGGAAACATTAATCAATCCTACTGACTTCTTATATAATATCACAGTCCTAATAGAGCAATTGAGTATATTATTTGCTAGATCAACTTAAAACAAATTCCATTTTGTAGGAATTAAAATATGCTGTAGCCATTAATGATCAGCACTGTAAGAATCAAGTTTTCTTTGGCACTAATAACTACACAAAGATGCCTGCATCATTATCACGCTAGAACTGATGAAAGTGATTCAATCACAAATGACTTTGTCTTAAAAGCAAGGCATAAAAAAGCACTCTGATTCAGTACATTAGTAATTAAAGCCTTCAAAAAGTCACTTATTGTGGTCTATCACAGATAAATATCAGAACATTTTCTAAATGAGACAGTTATGCACTGCAATTAGGAACACCTATGAGATGATCAAATTAGAAAGCCATTGCCTTAGTTCTCAGTCTGAACACGAAATTGGCCTGAGCTCTATTTTGACACACAAAAAATGAACAATCATAACCAAAACTGAACTGTTTTCCACGAAATATTTTAAAAGGTATTACAACGGTCCCATTTTTACTGATAGGGTTTTTTTTCCTCTAGCAGAATGCTATTAACATGATAGAAGGGCAGTAATGATCTAAATAGATACCTAATTAAATAAATAAAAGTTTTACAAGGCCTGACTAAATGATAAAATAATAATATAAAGTGAAGCTAAAGACATAAAGCAATTATGAAAATACAATTTACACCTCTCTGCTGTATGATTTATACCTTTGAACTTACAGATGTTTGTGTTTTAACCCCAAGAGCTTTAAACAGGCATAGTTTACAATTTCCAAGGGAATGTGACTTTACAAAGGGATGGGGAATGGGTTACAATATAAATATACAGTTAGAGGTTAAACAAAAATCCTTTTCTCCCGTGACTACAAATGTTTTCCTATGCTAAGATCAATGGGCACTGGTGCTGATATCCCCATTATGGGGACATTTCAGAGCCACACCTTCAAAAGACAGACAGCACTTTCTCAAGGGAACACGAAAGTTTTATTCAAGTCATTTTGCTGAAGCAAAAAGGACATGATCACTAAACAAAGGCTTTCTAAAGAACAGTATGAAAACTGACTTCAGGAGCCTAATTTAGATCATTCTGAACACATTTGGAAAACTTACTTACCTGTAGGTAATCCTTCTCTAAGTTAATAATGCAAGTAAAAAGCATATAATGTATTTTAAAATCAAAGAAATACTATGATAAATTGATGACTGACACAAACTGTGGCTCTGCATCCCCCAGGAACAGAAGTGCGTAACATCTAGGCCACGTGCTATAAAGGCTTGTGGAATCATTGAGTCTGGCCCTACCAAGGCAACTGCGGGTGGACTTAAAATTCAATAAATCTACAGCAGGCTAATTTTTTTTTTTTTTTTTTTTTTTGGACAGGCAGAGTGGACAGTGAGAGAGAGAGAGAGAGAGAATTCTTTGCCATTGGTTCACCCTCCAATGGCCGCCACGGCCTGCGCACTGCGGCCAGCGCACCGCGCTGATCCAAAGCCAGGAGCCAGGTGCTTATCCTGGTCTCCCATGGGGTACAGGGCCCAAGCACTTGGGCCATCCTCCACTGCACTCCCTGGCCACAGCAGGCTAATTTTTAAGTTGATACTTTTGGATGGTCCATAAATGGTATTCTAAATATCCAATCTCCCATGGCAAAAAAGGTTTCCCACCCCTGTCCTAAGAAGATGGATTTCTACCTAAAAATACCTTCTCCTCTTTCTTTGCCTTTTATTTTTACATACAACTAGTTATTATCCATCAAATATACCTCCTCAACACTGGAGAGCATGGGTTTTCAACCATGGCACTGTGAGGGCCTCTAGTCCCACTTTCTCTTCTATCTGCATTTAAGCAAAGGGTTCTACCACCTTTAAAGGTTTTTTTCAGTTTGGAAAATACTATATAGATGAATCTTTCCAGAACCTTCCTAGGTAAAAATATCTGATACAACACCAGACTGCATGTCCTTATTTGCTTCTACATTTCCAATAGTTGGTCTTTGGTGTTTTATTCCGAATTTCTTCTCTGATCTCATGTTTGCCCTCTATTTCCACCATATATCGGGGCTTACAAAGCATCCCTTCCCTCTGATGTCAACTCCCATCCTTATTCCCTTCCTGCCTAGACTTCTGCCATCAGATCTGTTGTTTCATGGACCAGCTTGCTCATGCCCCGATGTCCCATTAGTACCCTCTGATCTGCAGCCCCTCTAAGGATAATCCCTTCATCCCTCCCACCCCAGGGGAAAATCTCTTTTAATAAACCAGGAGCACTGAGTTATCCCAGGGGACAACTTGTTCTGTTAGTGGCCTGCTTCATGGGACACGCACCCAGGATCTTGACCCAGAGGTGGCACACAATAAGGCCTCAGGAAGCTCTGAGACTCTCTCCGTGACTGAAAATTTATTCTCTTAGATTTTTTTTTTTGTCTGGTTCTCTTACAGACCACGAACAAACACATGAAAACTCATGTGGTACTGATCGTACCCTAGGTTATACCTTCCTTGGAAGTGTCTGTGTTTAACAGCACAGACATTCTGAAGATTTGTTATTTTAAAATATGTGGTATTCCCTGAAAATTCAGTCAAGGACAACAGGCACCTGAAGAAAATTAAGTTAGTACCAGCCAGGGCCCTCTCTGTGCTAGGAGGAAGACACAAACCTCACAGCACTACTAGCCCAAAAACCTACATCTGCTACTTTCCACATCTGAAAGTACTCGTAGCATTATAGCTGCAATACTACATTTTCCAAACTACGTAACAGATCAATAGCCCTAAAAAGTCCTAAAAAGTATAAGCCCCTGGTGTATTATCAACCATAAAACCAGATGAGTGTTTTCAGTGTTCAGCCCTTTCTAAGGAATTTTACTATTTTATAACAAGGGAAGCCTAGTCCACCTCTATAAAGAGAGAGAGAAACACTGCGTAATTGGGGCAAATACCCACTTCCTCCACACTACTTCACTTTCTGGAATTCTACCAACTAGAAGTTCATCTGCATTTATTACTCTGTTCAAAGAGAAAGACCCCAGGCATTCTGGGGTTTGTAAGTAAGGCACTGTGAACACCTTTCTCCTATGACTTACATGAGCAGGTAAAGATCTCCTTCCTGAACGGCGCGGCACTAGCAAGAGATCGGAGGTTCTGGAATATCTAAGGTCACACCGGACACACACAAAAAGAAGCAGCAGAAGGAAATGGGAAGATACCCCATCTTGTTATGCCCCAAAGCAAAGGTAGCTCAAAATTCATGGAGTCAGGTCAAAGGGATATAGGAACCAATCTGAAGAAACTCTTCACTGGCCAAATTTGGGACTTCAGGAAAAACAGAGACTAATTACTGTAACTGATAATATCCTGACTACCAATTCACAAATCTGTCTTGATATTTAAAAAAAGGAGGGGGCCAGCACTGTGGCACAGTAGGTTAAGCCTCTGCCTACCGCACCAGCAACCCCTATGCGTGCCGGTTCATGTCCCAGCTGTTCCTCTTTTGATCCAGCTCTATGCTAATGGCTTGCGAAAGCAGTGGAAGATGGCCCAAGTGCTTGGGCCCCTGCACCCACATGGGAGACCTAGAAGAAGCTCCTGGCTCCTGGTTTTAGACCGGCCCAGCTCCAGCCATTGCAGCCATTTGGAGAGTGAATCAGCGGGTATAAGACATCCCTCTCTGTCTCTCCCTCTTCTCTACCTGTAACTCTGCCTCTCAAATAAATAAATAAGTCTTTAAAAAGGGGGGGGGGGGGGGTGGGCGGCGGCACTGTGGCATAGCAAGTAAAGCTGCAATCTGCAGTGCTGGCATTCCATATGGGCACCAGTTCAAGTCCCGGCTGCTCCACTTCCGATCCAGCTCTGTGCTCTGGCCTGGGAAAGCAGCAGAAGATGGCCCAACTCCTTGGGCCCCTCCACCCACATCGGAGACCCAGAAGAAGCTCCTGGCTCTTGGCTCCTGGCTTTGGATTGGCACAGCTCCGGCCGTTGCGGCCAACTGAGGAATGAACCAGTGGATGGAAGATCTCTCTCTCTCTCTCTGCTTCTCCTTCTCTCTATATGTAACTCTGACTTTGAAATAAATAAATAAACCTTTAAAGAAAAAAAAAAAAGAAAGGAAAAACAAAAGAATGAGGAAGGAAGAGAATGCTTCTCATTATAGAAGAAAGTGAAATAACTGTATAAAACAGAAAATCACTATTTCACAGCCCCACCATAATAAATGGTTCAGAAGACAATCTCATCAGCAGATCCTAATAACCATTAGGAGAAGGCTATTAAAGAACACAATGGTCCCTAAGTGCCACAGAAGGTGGAAAATGATACCTTAAAACAGGGACATCTAAGGCCGGCGCCGCGGCTCAATAGGCTAAAATCCTCCGCCTTGCGGCGCCGGCACACCGGGTTCTAGTCCCGGTCGGGGCACCAATCCTGTCCCAGTTGCCCCTCTTCCAGGCCAGCTCTCTGCTGTGGCCAGGGAGTGCAGTGGAAGATGGCCCAAGTGCTTGGGCCCTGCACCCCATGGGAGACCAGGAGAAGCACCTGGCTCCTGCCATCGGATCAGCGCAGTGCGCCGGCAGCAGTGCGCCTACCGCGGCGGCCATTGGAGGGTGAACCAATGGCAAAAAGGAAGACCTTTCTCTCTATCTCTCTCTCTCACTGTCCACTCTGCCTGTCCAAAAAAAAAAAAAAAACAGGGACATCTAGAGTTCACTAACTAAGGGATCAAAGTCAGCCTCCCTGGGGCATAGAGGGTTAAGCCACCCATACACATCCCATAGCAGAGCACTGATTGGAGTCCAGGCACCTCTGCTTCCAATCCAGCTTCCCGGGAGACAGCGGATAATGGCTGAAGTGCCGTGGCCCTGGCTTCAGCCTGGCCCAGCCCTAACTGTTACAGGTATCTGGAGAGTGAACCAGCAGATCCAAGATTTCTTTCTCTCTCCTTCCCCACTCTTTCTGTCACTCTGCCTTTCAATTAGATGAAAATAAATAAACTTAAAAAAAGTCTGCTTCACTCAGGTAGAAAAGTTCATGAGCAATGTGTATTATGAAAAAACTATACATGAATTTTGAAGTTATTTTGCACCAAAGGATATTTATCTTTTTTTTTTTTTTAAGATGTATTTATTTAATTTGAAAGGCAGAGTTACAGAGAGGCAGAGGCAGAGAGAGAGAAAGAGAGGTTTTCCATCCATTGGTTCACTCCCCAATGGCTACAAATGCTGGAGCTGTGCTGATCCAAAGCCAGGAGCTTCTTCCAGGTCTCCGATGTGGGTGGAGGTGCCCAAGGAAATGGGCCATCTTCTACTGCTTTCCCAGGCCGTAGCAGAGAGCTGGATCGGAAGTGGAGCAGCCAGGACGCAAACCGATGTCCATATGGGATGCTGACACTGCAGGCAGCAGTTCTACCTGCTATGCCACAGCACTGGCCCCAGGATACTTAGCTTTTAATCTCATTTTTCCTTGAACCTTTAGTACCTTCAGTGTCCCAGATCACAATTTAAGCACTCAGTTGTCAATTATGGCTAACAATGACTACATCACACAACACCACCACAGGACATTTTTATCACTGCACAAAGTCCTACTGGACTGTGCTGGTATCAACCACATTTCCACTTACAAGAAATACAGCATACTATACGAGTAAATAATATCCCAAATTCAGAATATGACCCATTCTACGAGTTACTGGCCCGCTTTATTTATGGAAAATACCTGTCTCCTGGTATGGAAAAATTTGATATTTTTTGAGAGAACTGGGGAAATTTAAACATGGGCTGGATATTAAATGATATGTGGAATTATCATGAATTTTCTTAGGTGTGAGAATGATATTATGATCATGTAGGAGACTGCCCTTGTGTTCGGAAGATCCACACTTAGGAGCAAAGTATCACTATGCTTGCAGACTTTCAATGAATCAGAAAAAAAATTCAAACACATATACTAAATCAAGCAAAATACAAGGGTATTTCAAAAAGCCCTTGGAAAATGGAATCAAGAGATAGTTAATTTTGGTGCAAAAAAAAATTAAATCTAGACATAGTTTTTTCATAGCATGCATTTTCCATGAACTTTTTGAAGACCTCTTATATCCTTGGATTTCAAATATAGGAGGGCTCATTACAATAATTCTTTGAATGTCTTTGTATATTTGAAATTTTTACAATAAAAGATTGAGGAAAAACTGCTGGAGGAAAAACAAGGGAACTACTGAGGCCAATTCCTCCTGTACCGGTGTTCAGCTGGGCTAACTTGAGCAACAATGCCGGACCAGTGCAGAGCTAAGGTAAAGGCCTCGCCCCCAGCCTCAAAGCTTGGTGGGACTTGTGGAGCAGCAGGTCGCCCAGCACCTCGAGGCAACAGGGTGCCAGAGTCAGAGCCAGGAAAGAGCTGCTTTGGGCTACACAGCCCAGAAGCTCCAAGACGAGAGCCTCAGGGCCAGTTCTGCCCCAGTTCTTCCCCAACACACAGCTTCACCAGAAGGCAGGAGTCCAGAGAAAAGGCCCTTCAGAGAGGGAACCACTTTTAGAGGGACCCTAAAGCTGCTCAGATGCAGTCATCCAGCCAGCGAACACCATGTGTCAGACACTGTGCCATGTGCTGGCTACAGAGCTTACCTGTGCTATAGAAATCCCACTAATTCCTCAACTCAAGTGGAGGTCTTTGAAACTATCATTTCAGGGCTGGCATTGTGGTGCAGGGGGTTAGGTCGCCATCTGCCACGCCAGCATCTCCTGTGAGCACAGGTTTGATTTCCAGCTGTTCCACTTCTGATCTAGCTCCCTGCTAATGTGCCTAGGAAAACAGTGGAAGATGGCCAAGTGCTTGGGCCCCTGCCACCCACATGGGAGATCGGGATGGAGTTCCTGGCTCCTTGCTACAGCCCTGGCTGTTTCAGCCAATTAGGGAATGAACCAGCAGATAGAAGCTCTCTCTTTTTCTACCCCGTCACACTCCTACCCACCATAACTCTGCCTTTTACATAAATTTTATAAAGATTTTTTAAAGATTTATTCTGAAAGTCAGTTACAGGTGAGAGGGAGAGACAGAGAGATCAACAGAGATCTTCCATCCACTGGTTGACTCCCCAGATAGTTGCAACAGCCAGGGCTGGGCCAGGCCAAAACCAGAATCTTCATTTGGGTCTCCCACATGGATAGCAGGGGCCCAAATACTTGGGCCATCTTCTGCTTTTCTCAGGCCATTAGCTGGGAGTTGGATCAGAAGAGGAGCAGCTGGGACACGAACCAGTGACCACATGAGATGCCAGTGTCACAGTCGTCAGATTCACCTGCTATGCCATGACCCCAGCCGCAATAAATAAATCTTTTTTAAAAAATACAATTTCAAGTTCTTTGATCAAATTGGCCACATGGTAATTCACAGAAAGTTGTTTTTAATATTTATTAATATTAGTAGCTGTCACTGATTGGAAACTTACTATTCATGATGATTTTAGCAAAAAAAAAAAAATTTCAAAAACCACATACGCAAAATAAACTGTCACCTTCAGTTCTTGGAGCTTCTTTGTGTTTGTGGTAAACTGTCCAACGTGAGCTTGCACACGTTCACACTGCTTTAGATACTCTTTGTTTCGAGTCTGAGCCCTCCGCTCAGCTTCGCATATTTCCTTGAGGTATTTCTTTAGTTTCACATACTTCAGCTTCTCCCTGGGGAAATAAAAGCGGATTTTTAAACAATGGAGTTAAAGTCTGACAAAGCTAAGGAGAAGAATTTCTTTAACAAAACTGTTAGAGACTCAATGTTTCCTAAGATATTCTACTCAAAGCATTGAAAGCTAACGGATAGAATGTATAGACCTTTTTAGAGAAAATTAACACCCAATCACTGCGGTGTCATAGTGGTCACATCTAGGCATAACTCTCCTGAGAAGTGTAGACAAGACCATATTAGAATGTTCACACAGTAAAGGTGTACGTGGATTTATTTCTCTAAATTAACTGTGATATCAAGAGCAGAGTTAGGACTGGCACTGTGGCATGGCAGGTAAAGCTGCTGCCTGCAACACCAGCATACCATATGGGTGCTAGTTTGTGTCCTGGCTGCTCCACTTCCGATCCAGCTCCCTGTTAATGCTCTAGGAAGATGGTCCAGGTGCTTGGGTCCCTACACCCACGTGGAAGACCTGGAAGAAGCTCTTGGCTCTTGGCTTTGGGCTGCTCAGCCCTGTCTGTTGCAACCATCTAGGGACTGAACCACCAGATGGGAGATCTCTTTTCCTCTCTCTCTATCTCTCCTTCTCTCCCTGTAGTTCTGACTTTCAAATAAACATATAAAATCACTATTTTTTTTTTTTTTAAAAAAAGAGCAGTTCCAGCCATTGCAGCCAATTGGGGAGTGAACCAATGAATGAAAGACTCTCTCTCTGCCTCTCCTTCTCTCTCTTTGTAACTCTTTCAAATAAATAAATAAATCTTAAAAAAAAAAAAAAAAAAAAAGAGCAGGGGCCAGCGCCATGGCTCACTTGGTTAATCTTCCACCTGCTGCGCTGGCATCTCATATGGGTGCCGGGTTCTAGTCCCGGTTGCTCCTCTTCCAGTCTAGCTCTCTGCTGTGGCCTGGAAAGGCAGTGGAGGATGGCCCAAGTGCTTGGGACCCTGCACCCGCATGGGAGACCAGGAAGAAGCACCACCTGGCTCCTGGCTTCGGATCAGCGTAGCTCTGGCCATAGCGGCCGTTTGAGGGGTAAACCAACAGAAGAAGATCTTTCTCTCTGTCTCTCTCTCTCTTACTGTCTAACTCTGTCAAATAAATAATAATAAAAAAAAAGATTTAAAAAAAAAGAGCATTCTCTATGTGGCCATGTTCAGATGGACAGCACATTAGCAATCTTTTATATGACAGAGCATACCAGGCATAGAAATAGAATCACACACAGAAATAGAATCAACCACAATCCACGTTCACCTCCAAACCGCCTATGTCAGCCATTCATTTATGCATGTAATTATTCCTACACTCAGCATTCAAATGGGAAAGTCCTTCAGTTAGCATCAACATGGGAAAACAATTAAATAAGCAAACACAGTGTAATTAATGCTATAGGGAAACGGAAAGGAGCTTCTACAGATGGGGCAACCTGACCAAGATGAAGAGAGCAGGAAGCCTTCCCAGTGGAAATAATTTTACAGCTGAGGCCAGAAAGATGAGTAAGATTTAACCAAAATTAGAGAACTAAAACTGAAAAAAATGAGAGAAGAACGTTCCTGGCAGGGAAAATGGCATGTCAGAAAGCTCAAGGGTAATAAATGGGAATAACAACAGGATACTGATAAAATAATAATAATAAATTATCGACTCTAACTCTGGATCAGACATGGCTTTAAGGTTCTTTGTGAGTGAACTCACTGAGGTTTCGTAACTATCACTACTCCCACTTGACGGATGAAGAAATGGAGGCACAGATGCTGAAGTCACTGTCTAGAGGTCACCCGACTAAGAACTGCTGTAACGCAGATGAAACGGAGGCACCTGACAACAGCCTACACACGATCTCGCCATGCTGCACAAACTCAAGTTTCAGCCTGTGTGGGATTTCAGGGGAGGCTGGAAACAGCTAGTGATGCGGAGAACGAAACAGGCAGCAGGGGACAGGAGGTAGGGCAAGCTAGTGTACTGGCATTGCACCCTCCCAGTCTGCCTTTTTTTCCTATCCACCATGGCTGTAGCACCTGAGTACGTGGTGGAACCTAACAGCCTCAGCCTCAGCTGCACGTGGCATCTTGCTTGTCCAGGGCCGCTTTCTGAGTGGATGTTGAGATGTTTATTCTTCCTGGTGCTAACCTTACAAATGCAGGTCAGGAACCCGGACAACAATGGTGCTCTTTTTCTTCACCCAAGTAGGTACAGGTGTGGAGCAGAAGGGTCATCTACACAGCTTCTCTTACTGTCTGGAGAGAACCTAGATGCCCACCAAAGGGACCACCAGGTCCTACTTCATTCTTCCCAGCCTTTTCTTTTTTCTTTTTTTTTTTTTTTTTAATCTCAGACAGACGGATTGACAGACAGCTCTCACTGATTCACTCTCCAAAAGCCCACAGCAGCTGGGCCTGGTCATGCTGATGCCAGCAGCTGGGAACTCAATCCAGGTCTCCCACTTGGGTAGCAAGGACCAAACTACTTGAGGCACCATCTGTTGCCTCCTAGGGTGTGCATTGGCAAGAAGCTGGAATTGAGAGCAGAGCCAGGACTCTAATATGGGATGCATGTGTGTCTTTTTTTTTTTTTTTAAGAATTATTTTATTTATTTGAAAGAGTTACAGAGAGAGGTAGAGCCAGAGACAGAGAGGTCTTCCATTCTGCTAGTTCACTCCCCAAATGACTGCAATGACCAGAGCTGCACTGATCCAAAAAGCCAGGAGCCAGGAACTTCCTCCAGGTCTCCCACGTGGGTGCAGGGGCCCAAGGACTTGGGCCATCTCCTACTGCTTTCTCAGGCCATTAGCAGAGAGCTGGATTGGAAGAAGAGCAGCTGGGACTAGAACCGGTGCCCATGTGGGATGCCAGCACTACAGGCTGGCACTTTAACCCACTGTACCACAGCACCAACCCCAGGATACACGTGTCTTAACCGCTGGATCAAATGCTCATCCCTCTTCTCAACTTGATCTCATATTACATGACAATTCCTCAGATAAACTACCATCTACACACAAATCCTTGTCTCCGACTGTGCCTTCTAAGGTGAACTAGGTGGAGGCAGCCCCATTAGACACTTTGGATTCTATCCCACAGGCAGTCTCAACAGCCTGCTTTTGGCTAATCATGACCTCTGTCTTCCAGGACACAACAGGAGTCTGAGGGAAAGGAACAAACCCAGGAAGCTGGAAAGCTGGCCAAGCTTCCCATGCTTCTCACACACTCAACCCTCCCACCATCATCACGGCAGGAACAGGTTACATGGAAAGCCTGCACCCTGTCTTCTGGCCCCCTCACCGTAGGCCAGCAAAAGGGCAGCTGCTACGGACCCCTTCAGCTGTGGACCCACTCCCGAGGCCACAGGATCCACCCTGCTGCTGTTGCTTTCACACACAAGTTCTTTGCCAGAGACCAGTGGCTGTCTACCTCGACTGGACATTAGGAGGTCCACTAATTTTAAAACCAAAGAATAATTTTGAAGCTGAGAAAATAAATGGACCCAATGGGTGACTTGATTTTAAGGTATTCTTGGCTTCTCCCTCTTCCAGATGACATATTTTTGATTTCTCACATAAAGTGTGAACAGGGATGAATCACAAATTTAGTGCTATTATAACCTGAAACTTTTCATACGAATAATATTAAAGGTAATACAGAGGCAGGCATTTGGCATAGCATTTAGGACGCCACCTGTTAGGCCCACATCCCATATCAGAGCTCCTGGATTCAATCCCAGCTCCACTCCTGATTCCAGTTTCCTGCCAATGTGCACCCTGGGAGAGAACAGGTAATGATCCAAGTAGTTGGGTTCCTGCCATTCAGAAAGAAGACCCAGGCTGAGTTCACGGCTCCTAGCTTTGGCCTGGCTCAGCCCCAGCCATTATAGATAGATGAGAGATCTCTGTCTTTCTCTCTCTCTGCCTCGCAAATAAAATTTGAGGTATGGATGTAATGCCATACATTTGGCTTAAGGATGTAATAATTCAGTTTTTATAAAATAGAAATTAGAATATTGAAAGTCAGTACTTATGAAATTTGTGCTCATTAAATAAAAAGTCAAGGCCAGCATTGTGGTGCAGTGAGAGGGTTAAGCTACCACCTGTGATGCTGGGATCCCATAGGGGTGCCAGGTTGAGTCCTGGCTGTTTCACTTCTGATCCAACTCTCTGCTATGGCCTGGGAAAGCAGCAGAAAATGGCCCAATACTTGGGCCCTGCCACCCACGTGGGAGACCCAGAGAGTTCTGGGCTCCTGGCTTTTGGGAGTGAATCAGCAGATGAA
Source organism: Lepus europaeus (assembly GCF_033115175.1). Classification (NCBI taxonomy): domain Eukaryota; kingdom Metazoa; phylum Chordata; class Mammalia; order Lagomorpha; family Leporidae; genus Lepus; species Lepus europaeus. Next base: position 80,122,214 of record NC_084836.1, read on the forward strand.
AGATGGAAGATTTCTGTCTGTCTTTCCCCCTCTTAACACAACCTTTCAAGTAAATAAATAAATATGAATCTTTAAAAAAGTTAAAAATACAGCGCGCTACCGCGGCGGCCATTGGAGGGTGAACCAACGGCAAAAGGAAGACCTTTCTCTCTGTCTCTCTCTCACTGTCCACTCTGCCTGTCAAAAATAAAAAATAAAAAAATAAAAAGTTAAAAATATACTCTTAATATTAAATAAACTAGAAATATACATGTATATTATGCACTGTTTATAACAGTTTTAATAATCGTTCTCATATACTCATAAACAAATGAGACAAGTAATCTTGCCTACATCAGTTTACTGAAACACCAATGAGAATAATTATAACTTAATCATTACACAAGGTTAATGTGTTTAAATTGTGACCAAAAGGACAAAACTATAATATATATATATATATATATATTTTTAAAGATTTATTTATTTATTTGAGAGCTAGAGTTATAGACAGAGGAAGGAAGAGACAGAGAGAGAGGTCTTCCATCCGCTGGTTCACTTTCCAAATGGCCACAACAGCCAGGGCTGGGCTGATCTGAAGCCAAGAGCCAGGAGCTTCTTCTGGGTCTCCCATCTGGATGCAGGGGCCCAAGAACTTGGGCCATCTTCCACTGCCTTCCCAGGCCACAGCAGATTGCTGGATTGGAAGGGGAGCAGCCAGGACTAAAACCAATGCCCAATGCCCGTATGTGATGCTGGTGCCACAGGCATACGCATAGTCCACTACAGCACAGCGCTGCCCCTCCCTTCTCTTTCACTCTTTCTCTCTCTCTATAAATATATATATATATATATATATATATCTTATTTTAAGATATTTAAGCAAAGTATCTGGAATATTATTTGTGAAATAACAAATACTAAATAATGAAAATATTTATCCCATACTAATTTTAACTAAATTCATTATTAATTTGACAATTATATTAAATTACAGGGTTTACTTTAAATTATTACACATTGGAAGTAAGAGAATTATAAAAGAACTCCAACCACACTATTAGGGCTTAAATATGTGACTGATATATATGCAAAAACTGTCACCACTGTCGGCTCTTACCTGCAGGTATCAGACTGATTATATTCATATAGCTTCTTTTCCAGGTCCAATCTCTTCTTCTCACTACCATACAGAAAGAAAACACTTTGTAACTAATTACATAACTATAAGCAGTCAGATTTAGACCATGACCTCTTTCAAAATCATGTCTTTGGGCTTTGTGAAAAATGCCTCTCCAGTCTCTCTAGGAAGCTAAAAAACACCAGATGCATTGGAAACAATGCCTCGGAAATACTTAACAGTCATCAAGGAAGTCTAAAAATCAAAACAGACTCTAATATGAAGCAACAGTACAAGATGATCTAAGTCAATAAGGAGACACAGTAGGAGAAGGCTGGGAAGTAGGTTTGCTCCTTCGGCAAATCTTTCTTAAGCTCCTAAGATGAGCCAGAGGCTGCTCTCGACCTGGAGACCACCGTGGTGAGCAAGCCTCTGCCTTCAGGAGGAAGCACAGACAGTAACCAAGCTTGTGCAGACAACATGGCCCGATCTCCCTGAGTCAGTGGCATCTGGGGTCCCAACCCGCCTGGACATGGAGCTTCCCGGGTGTTCTCTGTTCTCAGTCAGACAAGTGGATGTTAGGAAAGGGCCTTTGACAGGCAATGTTGGCCTTACGTACATGTAATGAAGCTGGGTCTACGTCCACTAACTCTATCACTTCGAATGTTGGGGAAATTCTTTTTATAACTTTGTAAAGTTGTCATTATTTATTACCGACTCTGTTTCCCAGAAGTTGTCACCAATAAACACCTGTGATGACCAGGTGACGCTGGCAGAGGGGAAAGCCTGTCTTATCCCATCCACCCCAGCCAGACAAGCAGCAAGGAAAATTGCAGCAGAGGGGCCAGCAGCAGCCAACATCAAGTGGCAGGTGAAACCGCCCCACGGGAGGTCCCTGGCAGGTTTAACCACAGAGTGCTCCACTCGGACGCTCAGATTCCACTTCAGTCCCACCTAAGGGATGCCAAAGTGTGACTCTAACACTAGCTAATGGTCCAAAGAGAAATCACACAGTATCTGGGAGAAGGACTGAAACAGGGACAAGGACTCCAGCAGAAGGGGCTCTCGGGCAGGCCTCCTGAGGAAAAGCTGCCAGCCACACTGTCTCTGCATGAGCTCTGAACTACTCATTTGCTTCCTTTCATATTTTTTTCTTAAAAAAAAAAATCCCAAAAGTTACTCTGATAGCTACATTATAGGTTAAATAAATGTCTTTCGCTAACATAATCTTAAATGGAAACATCATTTAACCAAATTCTTACAATGGGAAAATACAGTCCAAAATCTAAACACAGAATCTTTGCTTTACAATCCTTTCCTCAGTTGAGGTCTGAACATATTAAAAAGGATAAAAGAGGAACAGCGTTGTGGCGCAGCAGGTTAAGCTGCTGCCCGGAATGCCAGCATCCAATGGGAGCGTGGGATCAAATCTCGCTGCTCTACTTCCAATCCAGCTCCCTGCTAATGCACTTGGGAAAGCAGCAGAGGATGGTCCAAGTATGTGGGCCCCTGTGACCCACATGAGAGACATGGATTGAGTTCCAGGCTCCTGGCTTCAGCCTTGCCCAGCCCTGGCCATTGCAGCTATTTGGGAAGTGAATGAGTAGATAGAAGATCAATTGATTGGTTGATCTCTTTTCCTCCTTCACTCCCTCCCTCTCCTTCTCCCTTTGTAACTGAGTCTTTCAAATAAAAAATTTTTTTAAAAAGAACAAAATATTAAAAGGAAAAAACATAAAAACACCTTTTTAACCAATAGCTTCACACAGATCTTTGCTTTCTTATTAACAAGACTTAGAATAGAAGCAAAGGAGGTCACTGTGGTAACTGCTTTCCCATTAGGAATTTCTATTAGCCATTTTCTTCCTTCTAAAGTTTCATGATCAGTCAGGTGCTTAGCTCAGGAAGAATGAACGACTGGATAGTGCGAGCAACCTGTCACTAAGTTACCAGGGCAGAAAGAATATTAATGCACCGTTGGCTCTCGGGCCCTGGGCCCCGACTGAATGCTTCATTTCTGTGCTATCCCAGCAAGGCAAGTATGATGGCAGTCTGTCAGATAGACCCAGGTTGCAGGCCACCCCCTAGAGTTAAAGCTGTGTTCTATGAAACGGTCAAGAACCTGAAAGTCAGGGACAGGCTGTGGAACTGTGCCAGGCCTGGGGAGACCAAATGCAACCTGGGTTCCCAGCTGAAACCCTGGACCGGAAATAAACAGCTAGGACAGCTGGAGAAACGTGTGGGCGGGTCTGTGGAGTGGCAGACCAAGGCTGACTGCGAGGGCTATGTGGGGATCACGTAGAGGACATCATTCTGTCTTGGAACTACACACTGGAGACTTCAGAAGTGAGGGGACGGCACATCTGTAGTCCCCAGATGGTTCCAAAAAGACTAATGGTCTTAGACGGGCAGACAGAGAGAATGAACATGGAATAAAACGTCAAGAGCCGCAGAACATGGGCGAGGGATTACACAGGCCTCGGTTCTGCATCTGTGACTGGTTATTAGCCTGAACGTATTCTAAAATAAGTTTTAAAAGTAATCTAAGCCCACTAGTGAAAAAGGACCACAATCTCTTGGGAAACCCATTGCGTCCCGGTTAACAGGGAACATGAAACATGTTCTGTTCTTGTCCTCTCTTCAGCAGATGCAGGACTCACTGGCCATGCTTCTCGTCTCTTCCACACCACGTTGTGAGCTGACAATCTACAACCCAACACCTCAGGGCCTTCCACTCCAGGCAAAACGGTGCTCGTCTGGCTCACTCTTCACCACAGGCCCGCTTTCTGTGCCCCTCAACACGCTGCAGTTCCTCGGAACGCTATGTGCTTCAGACCTGTTGTAAATGCAAAACTTAGAGCCAGATATTTCTGGCTGGTACAGGCATTTGAGGAGTGAACCAGCAGATGCAAGAGCTCGCTCTGCCATCTGCTCTGCCTCTGTCTCTGTGTGTGTGTGTGTGTCACTCTGCCTTTCAAGTAGACGAAAATGAATAAACATCTTTTAAAAAAACCTGACATTCACCCCCCAATGAAATGCCAAGGAAAGGCATATTGATAGCGTCACCTTATAATTCTTCCTCATTAAATCTGTTTCTGAATCTTTATAAACCCAGCCCTGGGACGCTTAGCCACCGTCCCATGTTTTACAGGTGAGTGGTCCCTCTGTGGTTATGCTTTCTCCTTTTAAACCACTTGCTATTCTTTTTTCTATCTCAATACCACCACTCTCCACCATCATCAGCTACACTTAACTAATATCACACTATCAATTTCAGGACTCTTATGATATCTGACCCTGAATCAATACTGGTATTGAAAAAGCTGGGGCTGGCTAATGGGCCTTTTAAAGGGAGGCTTTTCTATAACTGTGGGAGTCAATGGTACTTATATGCTTCTCCCATGTCTGCAGGCACTATACACCCTGTACTGAGTCACTTCAGTGGACTCTTCGATTCAATTAATTTCTTTCACCACAGCACAGAGAAAATACCATGCACACATGGGAAAACATTCAGACTCTAAAACTGCATCTCTGTGTGATAAGAGATGGAAACGCACCCATTACGAAGGAAAGGACTGGTTATTAATCCAGCTAACATCACAATGACTACCTCTAAAAGCACTGAGAAAGGGGAGTTTTTTTTTTTTTTTTTTTTTTTTTTTACCTACCACTTACATAAGGTTATGAATTGAAAAACCAGCTGTGACTACCCCGGGTTGCACCCTTTGAAATGACTGTGGCATTTTGGAAGGCCATGAGCCCTAGGAGAGGATTGGTTAAAAAAAAAAAAAAAGTACATCTAAACACTCACATAGGACACAGGCAATAACACTCTTTATGCACTGCTTTGCAAAATTATGGCTTTCAGCTTTAAAAAAAAATTATTTATCTATTTGAAAGGCAAACTTACAGAGAGGGACAGAGAGATAGGACTTCTATCTGCTGGTTTACTCCCCAAATGGCTATAACAGGTAGGGCTGGGCCAAGTCAAAGCCAGGAGCTTCTTACAGGTCTCCCATGTGGGTGCAGGAGCCCAGGTACCTGGGCCATCTTCTACTGCTTTCCTAGGCTCATCAGTAGGGAGCTGGATCAGAAGTGGTGCAGCCAGAACCCAAGCTGGAGCCGATATGGGACAACACCTCAACCTGCTGCACTACGATGCAGACCCCAGCTTTCAATTTTTTTTTTTAAAGGTACATTCAGGGCAGGAACTATAGTGTAGTAGGCTAAGCCTCCTCCTGCAGTGCCAGCATCCCATATGGGCACTGGTTTGTGTCCCAGCTGCTCCTCTTCCAATTCAGCTCTTTGCTATAGCCTGGGAAAGCAGTGGAAGATGGCCCAAGTACTTGGGCCCCTGCATCCAGATGGGAGACCTGGAAGAAGCTCCTGGCTCCTGGCTTCAGATCAGCCCAGCCCCAGCCGTTGCAGCCCTTGGCAGAGTGAACCAGTGGATGGAAGACCTTTCTCTCTCTATCTCTCCTCTCTGTAACTCTACCTCTCAAATAAATGAATAAAATCTTTTTTTTTTCTTTAAAAAAAGGCCCATTCATAGAAGGAAGAAATTCAAAGACTTCCTTTACATCTTAATCAAGCTCTTCTTTTCTTTTTTTAAAGATTAATTTATTCATTTGAAAGTCAGAGTTAGCAACAGAGGCTAAACCACTGCTCAGAGTCACACAACTGTTCATGGCCGAGAAGCCAGGTTTCCAGTTTCTACTGCATCTTTCTCTGTATCTAAAGTTATTTGCCTCTTTGCTTGTGTGTATTATGCATTAATTAGATTTAGTTATGGATTCTTAAAATGAAAAATGAATTCACACAGCAACAGATTTGTACTGACTTCATAATAAAACAAACCTCCAAATGCAGAACCATGTATAGGCCATAAAATCAAACTCAAATTCCTTGTATAATTTCAACAGCCTCACTTTGCTTAATAATTAAAGAAATAAGTGTTAAACATAAATTGAGTTATCATTACGCTTATTGTACCATAAGGACTATAAACAGCCAGGTGTTCCTAGCACAGGAAGCAAAAATGATAACTCACAATTAACTAAGTTCCAAGAAGAGTGTCCATTAAACCAATAAGATTTTAAAATCAGGGCTTGGGATAAGAGATATAAATAACACAGACCTGGGACAAGTAGCCACTCTTCTAACAGAACAGACTATCAGCCAAAATCCATTTTAAGTGTACTGAAACACAACAGTTTGTTTGTGCAGACACATAATACTGTCTTGGAAATATGACACAATCCAATTCTCCGGGCTGAATGGAAAATGGTTAGGGTAGCTCCTGGGCTTACTGGTGACATTCCTACTTTCCAGACATTAGCCAGTTGACCCTGGAACTGCTCCCTTTCATTCAGTACATAGGAATCAAGCCCCGTGTTCCCCACAGACACTGTCTCAGGAGCTCAGTCTAGGCAAAGTGCAGGTCACTCAAGCACCTCTCTGGAGTGCTGTAGGAATGCCAAGATTGTAGGGAACTGCTTGGGGGAGGAAAAGCTCTGGCAGAAGCCACCTTTTCTAAAGCAGGAAATGAAGAGGTCAGTGAGACAGGTGAGAAGGGAGAGATCAGAAAGAACACAGGACTTGGAAAAGGAGCAAGAAGTAAAATACCATGAGCACAATAAGGTCTACTGTAGATGGTCTGTAATCACGCAGAGTACTTCAAAAGCTCATGGGAATGAAAATACTATGCAAGGATTTCCAAAACTGCTTTGCACCAAAATAAACATTTTTAATTGTTTTTCCGTGACCTTTCTGAAGCACCTTCGTACAGGACAGGCATTAAATCTAGCATAAGAGGAACGCAATTCCTCTTCAAAATAACTTCTGCCTTTACCTCACATGTAACTACTGTATTGTTAACACTTCCGAATTGTCACATACACGGCTCTGCTGCTCACTAAAGATGACTTTGCAACCTTGAACGCTCATCAAACATTGCTTATCAAGAGATCCAAACATCTAACTTCCTTTCTTGTCAACTAATGAGATTTCCAACCCCAGCGAACTGCGCAGCTCCATGAGGGTCCCCAACAACTTCTCGTTCATGTGGCTTTGTACGGTAAACTGCTTTCTAAATGCTCTCTCTGGGCAGTGCTGCCCACCCTGTATGGCTCAAGCAAAGACATCACTAATCTTCTGGAAGCGGGACTGCTCTCACTAGAGACGTCATGCCTTCCTTCTCTGGACATCTAGCCAGCACCTCCCACCCACCCACCCCCAAACAAAAACCCCTGTGTTTAAACTGGACAGACGTCTGACAAACGCGCACACTCCCTCTCCCCGGACCTGTCACCGCGGAGGCGGCGCCAACTGTCAGAACCGGATGACAGTGTGCAGAGAGAGCGGGGAGGGGCTGTGTCGAAAGAGGGGGCGCGAGAAGTGGCCGGGCTGGATGGAGTGACAGGCAGGAGAACCCCCACTCTCGTGTCCCGGCGGATTCAGGGACGCAAGCTGCCTCTGCCCGGCTTCACTCCGTCGCTGTTGGGGGAGAAGGGGGTCCCACCTCTCTCCGATCCCACCTCCAATGCAGAGGGTGTCTCTGGTAAACTCAGTCCTCCAGGCAACCTCCCACCCCATCGGGAGCTTGGGGGGTTCACGGTGGGCCAGGCAGGGCCGGGCACCGCGCGGGCAGAGGGAGCCGGAAGGAACACGAAGGCCCGGCCCCCAGGAGACCCCCGGCGCCGGCCGATTCCCCGCCCGCTCCCCTAGCTGCCGTACCTGTCCCGCAGCCCGTGCTGGAGGTGGCCCAGCCTCTCGTAGTACTCGGGGCTCGCCAGCGGCAAGGATGAGGCGGGAGTCCGGCGCATGCCGCCGAGCCAGCTCCGCACCGCCTACTCGCAAGCAGTGGGCCGCGTTGTCCTAGGAGACGGCCCCACCATGCACCGCGGGTAAACACGCCGCTTTGCCGCCCGCAGGGGCGGGGCGCCGGCTGCAGGGGGCGGGGCGCCGTAGAGCGTGGGGCCAGCCGCCGTCGAGGGGCGGGGCGAAGGGCTCACAGGGGGCGGGGCGGAGGCGGGACGCCGTGGGGGGGCGGAGTCGGAGGCCTGAGGAGGCGTAGCGCAGCGGAAGCCGGGACCCAGCGGCTCTCCCGCCCTCCTGCCGGGGTTTGCTGAGGAAAGCTGCGGACGCCGGCGTCTACGGACAGAGCTTGGACGTCCAGCGGGCGTCCTGTGGGCTCGGTCCCGTCTTCCGGTGCCCCGCCGAGTGGCCACGGGCGAGTCACCCTCCCCTCACGCAGATTGTCACTGCGGGATCAGTGTAGCCTCGGACGGGCTGACACGTGTTAGTGTTTGTGGGAGGGCCCCGCACAACGTGGGCGACTTAAACTGGTCAACTGACCAGTAAGTAAGAGCCGCGGGACGCACGACCGTTGAAAACACTGTTACTCGGAAAATCGTGTTTGCCGGGCTCAGAGCGAGAGTACCAAGGAGGCCTGTGTACCCGGATATTGAAAAGTTACGAAACTGCGGATGAAACAGGCCAGGCGGCCACTGCTCCGCGACCAGTAAGGCCCGCTAAGAACGTGGGGGACTAGGCGGACCTCTCCCCGAGCCGGCTGCCTCACCCCCCCACAGTCAGCCCTACACTACGGGAAGGCAGTGTGTGCCCAGCCTGCTCTCCCGGCTCACATCCGCTCTCAGCTCCCGCGCGGCGTGAGGCTGAGCAAGGAGGACATTCCGTCCTTGTGGGAATGACCCAGGAGGATGATCTCGGACGGTCTGGGAGAGCAGCCTGGGCACCTGGGAGTGGGCAGTGGCCGGGTGCCGGGGGCCTGACGGAGTGTTCCCCGGCCACGGGGACGTCTTCCCGGCCGGATCAGGCCCTTGTAAGACACAGAAATGGGGGAAGGGACCCTCTTCTCCAGGTCTAAGGGTGGCACCTAAGTGATGTTTAATTAGTTGGCAAATCAATGTATCAAATTGATTCGGTGGTAGTGTACAAAGATTTATTTTACTGATTTCAGTGTAACTGTTTGCTACAAACCTGTCAAAAATGCATCCCGGTTGGGGCGCCGGATTCTGTCCCGGTTGCCCCTCTTCCAGGCCAGCTCTCTGCTGTGGCCCGGGAGTGCAGTGGAGGATGGCCCAGGTCCTTGGGCCCTGCACCCGCATGGGAGACCAGGAGAAGCACCTGGCTCCTGGCTTCGGATCAGCACTATGCACCGGCCGCAGCGGCCATTGGAGGGTGAACCAATGGCAAAAAGGAAGACCTTTCTCTCTGTCTCTCTCTCTCTCACTGTCCACTCTGCCTGTCAAAAAAAAAAAAAAAAAAAAAGCATTATAGTTTTAGGATATTTTAAACGGGCCTACCCCACCTAGATTAGCTTTTTAAGTAAGGGGAAGAAAAATACCCAAACAATGACTATAACTCATTACTGCCAACAAATAGCACAGAGCAAGCGGATGAGGCCGTCATTTAGCAACCCAAATTTTTATTAGGCCATTTTAGGAGAGTCTAAAATTAAATACAATTAAACAGTAAATAGATAATTCAAAATAATTATGATTTGTATCCTATGCTTGATTCATTAATGACATATGACAAATCGAGATGTAGGGCCCTTTTTAGTCACAATAACACATAGCAAATGAAAGGAATTTTTCTAGAGTATTTATGCAAAAATTATGCATTCTAGATGGCGACAGATTTTTAATAAATTCAGCGTTCTTTACGTTGAATATTTAATTTGCCGAGCACTCTTAGTGTTTTCTTCAGTTCTCTGTCTTAGCAGGGCTGGGCTCTGTCAGCAGCTCTGCTTTTAAGCTTATCTGGACCGTGGGTCATCGAGCCTGCCTGGATGGTCAAGGTGCTCTCTAAGTCCTAGAAAGGTCAGAAGTTGGAGGAAATCTAGCCTTTCTCCCTCATTTTACAGAGGAGGGAAGTGTCTCAGGGCAGGTAGGAGATTTGGTCAAAGTCACACAGCTGGTAATCTGCATAATATTAATGAACTGAGTTCAAAATATGAGTTCCTAATAGCCTCATTAAGCAAATGCGAAGGAAGCCAGTGTCTCAGCCAGTAGCCATATGGATCTTAGGATGAACTTAATGAAGTTGCTGTTTTTGTGGCTCAGAACCAACTGAGTTAATGAATGGGAAAATTCTGAAGTTATTTTACATTTTAAAATATAAACATCCTGCTTTTTTTTTTTTTTAACATATTTGAGTCAACAATGGCTTGGATCTTATATTATTAAGTTTGCTGGGCTGCCATAACAACGTAGCGCACACAGGGCAGCTTTCACAACAGGATGTACTGTCTCACAGTACTGAGGCTGGGGTGTAAGGCCAAAGAGAGCTGCTGCCTCAGACCTGTCTCACAGCCTCTGGAGGTTTTTGCAGGCAATCCAGCCTTTGCCTGGATGTTCACAAGGCATCCTCCCTGTATGTGGGTCTCCCAATATCCCCTTTTTATTAAGGCACCATCATATTACATTAGGGATCCACCCTCCTCCAGTGTGACCTCCTCTTAACTAATTATATCTGCCATGACCCTGCTTCCAAATAATGTTACATTCTAAGGTACAGAGAATCAGGACTTGAACATATAAGGATATGTTTAAATCCATATTTATTAGCTCTTCCTTGCTACGATAAAATACCTGGGACAAGCTACTAATGAAAGAAGGTGGTTTGCTTTGGCTCACGGTTTTATTTTTTTAAAGATGTATTTATTTATTTGAAAGAGTTATATATAGAGAGAAGGGGAGGTGTAGAAAGAGAGAGGTCTTCCATCTGCTGGTTTACTCCCCAATTGGCCGCAACAACTGGAGCTGCATCAATCTGAAGCCAGGAGCCAGGAGCTTCTTCCAGGTCTCCCATGTGGGTGCAGGGACCCAAGAACTTAGGCCATCTTCTGCTGCTTTCCCAGGCCATAGCAGAGAGCTGGGTCGGAAGTGGAGCAGCCAGGTCTTGAACCGTCGCCCATGGGGGATGCCAGCACTACAGGTAGCGGCTTTACCCACTACACCACAGCACCGGCCTCTTGGCTCACAGTTTTAGAGGTACACAGTCCAACACTGAGCAGGCCCTATTGTTTCAGTCATCTGGTGAAGCTGGAGTTTGGTAATGGCAGAGAGCATGTGGAGGAAGGATCACATGGCAAGCCAGGATGTAGAAACAGTGGACAGGTTCAAACTCAGGTTCTATCACCAACCCTCCTATGAGAAATACCTTCTGCAGACATGCCTCAGTGACCCAAGGACCTCTCACCAGGCACACCTGCTCAACACAATTCCATCACCTCTCTTCCCTCCCAGCACCATCAATCCATGACCTTGAGGCTTAAAGTCCTATGTGAGTTAAGGAGCTTGATCATGTTCAAGCTATTGTATCATTATAGTTGTGATCATGGGAAATATTTCATTTTGCAATCACTATGCAGAAATATTAGCCACTGCACCTTACACCATGAGAAAATTCAGTAGAGATGAATCAGACATAGAAGGAAGGGGGAAAGGCTGTGATAACAATGTATGTGTGTATATAATCCCTCCCACCATTGAGCATTTTCTAGTCTAGACCCACAGCAGTTGTTTGAGGTCAGCACAAGCTTAAGTACCCGACCCCAGATCATACCACCACTGGATTCTTGTGAAGCTAATGGGATTGAAGGATTTGGACATGGGCCTGTGCAATTCCATCATCTCTTCTCTTCCCTTCTCTTCCCTTGAAACTCATCTCTTGACAGCTATTGGTTGTTTTTTTTTTTTTCCTTGTGTGATGCATCAGTCCATTTACTTTCTCTAATAACACAATACCACCAACTGGATAATTTTTAAGCAGAGAGGTATATTGTGGAAGCTTGAAGATCAAAATCAAGTAGTCCCATTGGTTCCACCTCTGCTGACAGCTTTCTTGCTGGCAGAGTCCTGAGGAGGTTCAGGACATCACAGGGTAAGAGACACGGAGTGTATATGTGTGTCTCTTTTCATCTCTCTGCATCTTTCTTTTTAAGATTTATTTATATACTTTGCAGTAAATAGTGATGGAGGGAGAAAGAGAGAGACATGGAGAGAGGAAGATCTTCCATCTGTCGGTTCATTCCCCAGATGTTCGCAACATCAAAATCTGGGCCAAGCTGAAGCCTGGCCCAGGAACTCCATCCTGGTCTTGCATGTGGCTGACAGGAGCCCAAGTACTTGGGCCACATTCCACCGCCTTCACAGGCTCATTAGCAGGAAGCTGGATTGGAAGTTAAGTAGTCAGGACTCCAACCAGCGCTCCTATATAGGATGCCAGCATTGTATATGGCAGTTTAACCCACTATGCTGCAATGCAAGCCCCTCTCCCCATCTTCAGTCCGCAGGACTTAATCATGAGTGCTCCTCCCTAATGACCCAATCTAACCTTAAGGACCTCCCAAAGATTTCACCTCTAAACACCACTTTCTGACCACTTACTGCCTCACAATGGGGATTACATTTCAACACCTGAAGCCTTGGGGGTCAAACCACACCCAAGTCACAGCACATAACGCGGTATAAAATATATTCTACCTGACCCAGAAGGCTTTTTACCAACACAGTTGATTGTGTAGGGAACAACATGCGTGTACATGGAATGCATTTTTCTACATGCTGTGATGCAGCATTAGGTCTTCACTGTTCTGTTTAACCTTCCCCCTTGGTGCTCTAAAAGGTTTCATTTCCATCCTTTCCAGCAGTTAGATAGGTCTGTGCACCAAGTTTGCTCCATGATATGTAAGCAGCAGTGGTGCAGCCACTGCCTAGCCTGTTTCCAAAACATCCTGCACAGTTTCCCTCAGTTATTTGTTGGCTGGCTGGGTGCACAGGTGAGTCCTTGGGAAACTTTGAGGCTCTGGAAGAAGAGTGAATGGCTACAAAGAGTATGAGAGTGACTTGAGCAGGAAAGAAACCGTTGTGGCATTGGTTTTGGGATTGTTAGCTTCAGCAGCTGGCATTGCTTACCGTGATTAATATGCAGGTGTCCCGTGCAGAGACTGCACAAATGCTTCAACATTTCTTTGGTCAAGATTCTCATTGAGGATTTTTTTTTTTTTTTCGACAGGCAGAGTGGACAGTGAGAGAGAGAGACAGAGAGAAAGGTCTTCCTTTTTGCCGTTGGTTCACCCTCCAATGGCCGCTGTGGCCTGCGCATCTTGCTGATCCGAAGCCAGGAGCCAGGTGCTTCTGCTGGTCTCCCATGCGGGTGCAGGGCCCAAGCACTTGGGCCATCCTCCACTGCCTTCCCGGGCCATAGCAGAGAGCTGGCCTGGAAGAAGGGCAACCGGGATAGAATCCGGCGCCACAACCGGGACCAGAACCCGGTGTGCCGGCGCCGCAAGGCGGAGGATTAGCCTGTTAAGCCACGGCGCCGGCCTCATTAAGGATTTATGCCACTATCCAGGTGGTTAGGGAGACTGCAAACCTGGAAGAGTAAGATTTAAGAGTTGTTCAGTGTACAAGGAGAGAGGCCTAGGGAATGAAGCAAGGCTATATAGTGAAGAACTATCTAGAGCAGGGCTTTCTGCAATGTTGGAAATGTTCCATTCTGCACTGTCCAGTATGGTAACAGCTAGCTTGGCTGTAAAGCAATTGAACGTAACAGTGCAACTGAGAGCTTGAATTTTCAATTTTTATAAATAAAACAATGGTAAGAGACCACAGGTAGTTAGTAACTACTGTGTTAGGCATTGAAGAGATACAGAAAACAGCAAGTTGAATACACACGTGCAAAGAGGGTGGACATATAGCACCAGGTAGTAGAAAGATAGAAAATAGAAGCTGTCATCCTCCTTGGGAGATGATGGTAGTCAAAAGAGGAGGTGTTATAATTCATTCCATGTGTAGACTTAGCTAGGTCACTGTACCCAGTTCTTTGGTCAAATGCAAGTCTAGATACTGCCGGGAAGGTGTTTTTCAGGTATGCTGGACTTTTAAATCAGTGAAGTAGATGACCCTTGGTTGAAGACTTCAGGAGAAAAGAGTGAGGTTCTCCACAGTCCCATGAACTAATTCCTAAAAGTAAATATTTCTCTCTCTCTCTCACTTTCTCTCTCTCTTTTTCTCCCTTGTATACAAACAAGAGTACTTCAAAAAGTTCATGGACAATGGAATTAAAATATAAGTTTACTTGGGCATAAAACAGTTTTGAAATTGTACACATTTTCCTGAGCTTTTGGAAGCTTCCTCATATGCATATAAATATGCATACATAGGTAGGAAAGTACATATCTCCTGCTGATTCTGTTTCCCTGGAGAACCCTAACTAGTACAAGAAGGCATTTTGCTCAAAAACATTTATAATAGCTAATTTAACAATAAGAAAGGGGGACAGATTTCAGTAATTAAAATGAAAACCTAAATTTCCTCATTTTATTTCATATCACATAAACCAACAGTGAATAACAGACTCCAAAATACCAGAGTTCTGCGAAAGCTAAATAACAGCAAAAAAAAAAAAAAATAGGATTACAGAATAGTTAAATCACTCTCGCTACAAACTCGCTGCTTAGATGAGATGGCCTCACTCTGTCTCATAGCTCTCATATGACCGAAGTCCTTGAATTTGCCATTCCATGAGGTCTGCGGGATTGTCCCTTTGTGAACAAAGAAGAGTCCTCAGCAGTTAACAGATTGAAGCACCAGATCCTTGTATTCTTTTCTCCCTGCAGAATTGGACCGCGGCTTCATGTGCCAGGCAGGGATGGCTCTGCAGCCCTGCAGCCCTGGGTGCCCGAGAGGCAAGCAGTAGGTGCTGACATCGCATGTGAACAATTTTTGAACGCCCAGATTCTCCTTAAAAGTCATTTGGTGGATTTCATAATTGTTTGCCACTTGGAAGCACTTCTCATCAGGGTTCAACAGGTACTCTTAGCTACAAGGGTTGAAAACAAAGGGATGCTGAAAGGCCTGCTCTTACCACTCACTCAAAGGCAGGTTAAAACCAAAGGGTTTTGCATAATAAATACCATTTAATTTGATGGCCACGTGTTTGTGTTTACAAGGTGACAAGGCACTGAGAAACACTCCTTGTCTCCACTTCTCCTTGGCTGCGTTTATCTGCTGCCTTCTTAGAAGTGTTGGCTTCATTCATTCCTGGGCACCTGTATGGTGAAGCCACACAAGAACAGTCTCCCTGCTCCAACGCTTGCCATTGTGTCCCTAAGAAGCGGTCAACTACATGGGTTAAGACTCATGGACCCCATCTGGGTGTTACACCACCACGTCTTCTTACAAATCGTGTTGCCTTGGATAGGTGACTTACTCTTCATGTGCCCAAAATGCCTCTCCTGGAAAACGATTATAGGAACAGTGACCAAGGTCACTGAATGTGGTAATCTGTACGATGCATTTGGATCCTTGCCTGGTAGCTCATCTTGAGGTGGAGAGAGTCAAAAGAAAGGGCCTGTCAAAAATAAAAAAAAAAAGAAAGGGCCCAAGTTCTGTTTCTGTGTCTCAAAAGCATTTTCTGAACTTCTTCTCCATTCTCTGGCAACCCTGCCAGCCTTGCACTCATTCGCCCCCTCAGGGTCATATCTGATCACCTGAAATTGCTGATGGTTCAGTGGTCAGGATTCTGATGGGAACTGTTCAGCCCCATGCCTTTTGGGTCTACCCTGTTTCTTAGAGTGATTCCAAGCTCATTACTCCCCAAGAATAGAAACCAATGACATATGGAAGCACCACATTGTCCAAAGATCACGTGCTTTGGAATCAAAAGACCTGAGTTCATATCCTTGCTCTGCTTCCTATCAGCTAAACCAGTGGAATTAGACAATAGGTGGCCTTGTGTTTGACGAAGTCATTATTTTTAATGCAATAGGATAGTCAGTATGGAAACCAACTTACATCATGGCCCCATATTAGTTTGCTGTGGCTACCATACCAAAGTTCCACAGACTGAGTGGGGCTTGAAGAACAGAAATGTTTTTTCTCTCAGTTCTGGAGGCTAGGAGTCCAAGACCAAGATAGGAACAAGGATGGTTCCTTCTGAGACTCTCTCCTTGGCATTCAGATGGCTGTTTGTCACGTGTCCTCACATGGGTCTTCCCCTTGTGTGTCATAATCTCCCCTTTCTTATAAGGATAACAGTCACACTGGCTTAGGGCGCACCCAAGTGACCTCATTTTCAGCCAGTTACCACTCTAAAGACCCCATCTCCAAATACAGTCACATTCTGAAATTCTAGGGGGTGAGAATTCAACACATGAGTCCCGAGAGGATTCATTCCAGCCCATAGGAGCTTTGTTCCTTTCTTCCAGAAATTCATGCCATCCTACAGTCAGGGATAACTCTAAAAAAAAAATTATTTATTTGCAAGGCAGAGTTAGAGAGAGAAGAAGAGAGAGAAAGATAGAGAGGTCATCCACCCATTGGTTCATTTCCCAAATGCCTGCAATGGCCAGGGCTGGGCCAGGCCAAAGCCAGGATCCAGGAGCTTCATCCAGGTCTCCCATGTGGGCACAGAGGCCCAAGCACTTGGGCCATCCTCTGCTGCTTTCCCAGGCACATTAGCAGGGAGCTGGATGGGAAGTGGACAGCCCATATGGGATGCTGGCATCTCATGTGGTGGCTTAACTTCTTATACCACAACCCTGGCCTCATTCAGGACTGCCTTGTGTGATGGTGTGTGACTTCCAAGGATGACTCACTTGAAGGTAAACCAATCACCAGATTGTGAGCAGAACTGAGAAGTCCTGAGGGAAGGGTCCATTTGGAGAATAATTGAGGCTTCCTCTTTTAAAAAAAATATTATTTATTTGAAAGACAGAGATACAGAGAAAGAGAGAATTCTTCCATTTCTCTGGTTCACTCCCCAAATGACCACAACTGCCAGAGATGGGCTGATCCGAAGCCAGGAGCTTCTTCCAGGTCTCCCACATGGGTGCAGGGTCCCAAGAACTTGGGCCATCTTCCACTACTTTCCCAGGCCATAGCAGAGAGCTGGATCGGGAGAGGAGCTGCCGGGATTTGAACTGGCACCTATGTGGGATGCTGGCGCTGCAGGCTGGGGCTTTAACCCACTGCACCACAGCGTCAGCCCTGACGCTTCCTCTTAACAACCAGTACCAACAGACCAGCCTGTGAGTGTGTGAAAGTGACGCCTCACAGCTCTGTCTCGCCATCAGGTGACCACAGAGCCAGCTGAGAGCAACCTTATGAGAGACTGCCTGAGACATGTGGCCAGCCAAGCTGCTCTTGAATTCAGACCCTCAGAAACTATAAGGTAATAAATGATTGGTGTTATTTTGAGCCATTAAATTTAGGGATGACTTGTTTTACAGCAATAAACAACCGATTCAGTAGGGTTGGAATGGTATTGGTTAAAAAGGTTGGTAACTATTACTATTGTCCCTCAGTCCATGGGATATTGATGCCAGGATCCCCTGCAGGTACCAAAGTCTACTGACACACAAATGCCCTGTATAAAATGGTGTAGTATTTGCACATAACCAACGCACATCCTCCCGTCTACTTTGTCATCTCTAGATTACTTATAATACCTAATGCAACATAAGTGCTATGCAAACAGTTACTATACTGTATTGTTCAGAGAATAATGAGAGGAAAAACGAATCTGTACATTTTGTTTTCCTTAGTGTGTTCCATCTACACTTGGTTGGATTTGTGATGTGGAAATCATGGATGCCGGGGCTGACTCTCTATACTCAATGTCTTTTAATCACAGAATCATCTTTTCAAGCTTCACAAGAGCTTTGCAAAACATGTGCTATTATGTTGATTTCATTGAGCATTGAGAGTTTAAGGAACTGGCTGAAGATTTAAATTGAACTCAACCTTTCTCCAAGGCCCGTTGGATTTCCGTGTCACTTGGTCCCCACCAGAGGATGCCACTGCTCAGGACTGGTGTGTGTACACAGTTAGCTACTTGTATAACTCAGCAGCAACAAGGGTGACCCTCCAAATGTGTCTCATACTTGCCTTAGAATTCCACTTTGGAAAACTCACATTTTTGCATTCAACTTTTTTCTCTCATTTCTTTCCTTTCTTTGTGTGTGGTGCACATGAATTAGTGTCTTCAAACAAAAACGACTTCTTACTGCTCCTGGATCTGAGGGTTGGCTGGGCTCAGCTGGGTGACCTGCCTCACATATTATGCACAATTCATCCAGGAGCTCAGATGAGGCTGACATGTCCAATGGCTTCATCTTAACTCTGGATCTCACGGTAACTAACTGTCTGGGCCTTTCTTTCCATATGGCCTTGTATTAGACGGTAGTCTAGCTTTCCATGATGGCTGCCTTCCAAGACAGCTGTCCTGCATTTCTTCATTGTTGTTTTTGAAGCAATACATCATGCAAAATTCAGTTGTGAGAAGACCACAATTCCTGCCACCAGTACTCCAATATCCTTTCCCAGAGGTGATCGGTGGCCACTTTCTTAGGTGGCCTTCCCTGCATTTTCTTTCTTTCTTTTTTTTTTTTTTTTAGATTTATTTTATTTATTTGAAAGAAAGAGTTACAGAGAAAGAGAGACAGAGACAGAGGAGAAAGAGATACAGAGAGCTCTTCCGTCTGCTGGTTCATTCCTCAAATGGTTGCAACAGCCAGGACTAGACCAGCCTGGAGCCAGGAGCTTCTTCTGGGTCTCCCAGGTGGGTGCGAGGGCCCAAGGACTTGGACCATCTTCCATTGCTTTCCCAGGTGCATTAGCAAGGAGCTGGATTGGAAGTGTAGTAGAGAC
The DNA here is from genome assembly GCF_033115175.1 of Lepus europaeus. NCBI lineage: Eukaryota > Metazoa > Chordata > Mammalia > Lagomorpha > Leporidae > Lepus > Lepus europaeus. The sequence goes on from NC_084836.1 coordinate 80,141,000, forward strand.
TTGAACTGGCGCCCATATGGGATGCTGGCATTGCAGGCAGTGGCTTAACCTGTTACAGCACAATGCTGTCTGCATTTTTAAAATGTATATCTGTTCATGCCCATACATATAACTCTATAATTGTCTATCTGGCCATATGTCATTTAAAAGTTATAAATGGTGGGGTCAGCGCTTTGGCTTAGCAGGTTAAGCCACCACCTGCAGTGCTGGCATCCCATATGGATGCCAGTTTGAGTCCCAGTCACTTCACTTCTGATCCAGCTCTCTGCTATGGCTTGGGGAAGCAGAAGATGGTCCAAGTCCTTGGGCCCTTGCACCTGCGTGGGAGACCTGGAAGACACTCCTGGCTCCTGGCTTCAGATCGGCGCAGCTCTGTCCATTGTGGCCATCTGGGGCGTGAACCAGTTGATGGAAGACATTTCTTTTTCTTTCTCTGCCTCTTTGTAACTCTGCCTTTCAAATAAAATAAAATAAATCTTTTTTAAAAAGTTATAAATGGCAACACTTGTACACTTCTCTGCATCTTGTGTGTTTGCTTAACAGAAGCAAGGAGATCTTTCTCTTTCAGTATTTAGGGAGCTATAGACCTTCCTTGTGCTTTTTAATAGCTATATACAGAGTTTATTTTATAGATCTTCATGAAGAAGTTCAGGTAATCAGTTCTTTCTTGATGAGTGTATCTTTTTTCCTAGACTAGGATATTGACAGTGGTGGCATTTAATGCAGAAATACTTTTTATGGACTGACTTTAAGATGTCAAAGGGCCAGGCATCTTTTAGCTGTGTCACAGCACTGTAGCACTACTAATGGGTCATTTGACAAATGTGTACATGTGTCATGTTTACAGACACACGAGGGCCAGGAAATGCAACTAATTGATACCTCTGGGCTTTCCAAAACTTTCATCATTAAGTAATATTTACAGATATGCCAACCTGCTGTAAGTTCCTTCTCCTGGGTTCTATGAGATTTTATAATACCCCATACCAGTACTATTCCATTATCTTAGAGAAATGGTCTTTCCTGGCTTTAGCTATCTGCACCAGAGCCCCTTCTTTGCTCATTAGCTGTCTATGCTGCTGGCTGAAACCACTTATATTCAAATCTGTAATTCCCAATACCAGCCGTAAGGGACAAGCAAGGCATTCAAAGTGTCTGCATTAAGTGTCCAACTATAGACTGCTTGGACGCTGTGTTCCCATTGTTTCCAGTGTATCACTCTCACCTCTGGTAAGACTAAAAAACATAGTCTTGGACCAAAAGACCCGGGTTCTAATTCTAGCTCTGCCACTCACAAGCTGGATCATTCATCAGGTGACCTGTCGTAGTCTCAATTCCCAAGACAAGGTTTCTGGGTATGTCTGGTTTGTTTAGGAGGTGACTCCAGGAAGTGATTGAGAGAGAAAGGGTACTGGAGACAGGGAAGGGTACACCGAGTGAGCAGGTTACACAGAGGATAGCTGTGGCACCATTCAACTAAGGGATTATGTGAAATGGAACAGGATCATCTTGAGTGAGGGATGGGAAATAGGCTTTCTAATGTACCTACTCCTATCACTCATCCATGAAGAGCTGCTCCTGGGTGCTGACTCCTTCTTTGGTGTATCATCACTCCACAAGTCCACATGTTGAAATCCAGGGCTCAGTGTGCTGTGACCTTCGTAGTCACCTAGGTCAAAAGGGTGGAGCTCTTGCGAATGGGATTAGTGCCCCAAGGGAGCTTAGTTACCCCTTTTGCCCTATTCCAAGTGAAGACACAGCAAGAAGGAGGGAGCCATCTATGAAACAGAGTCCTCACCAGGCATCAGACCTGCTGGCGCCTTGATCTTGGACTTCTCAGAGGCCAGAACTGTGAGCAATAAAAGCCTATCGTAAATTACCCAGTCTAAGGGATTTGGTTATGGCAGCCGAGGCGACCGAGTCAGCCTCCTAGTACTTCCAGTCTCACATGGCCTCAGCATCAGAGACCACCACCCTCAAGCAGAGGGATGCAGGATGTCCTTGGCTGGATAGATACCAGGAAGGTAACCTCCCGGGTGGGGCAAAGGAATATGAACTCAGACAGAATCTGCTGTTTAGAAACAGTAGATACATTAGCTAAAGACTGACCCTTGCTCTCTTAATGGAGCCCTTCATAATAAGTCAACAGGTAAGGACTTTTGAGCATTTGGGCCTAAAGGGAATTTTTTTAAAAAGATATATCTATCTGTTTGAAAGTCAGAGTTACACAGAGAGAGAAGGAGAGGCAGAGAGACACAGAGGTCTTCCATCAACTAGTTCACTCCCCAGTTGTCAGCAATGGCCGGAGCTCCGCTGATCTGAAGCCAGGAGCCAGGAACTTGTTCTGCGTCTCCCTAGTGGGTACAGGGGCCCAAGGACCTGGACCATCTCCACTGCTTTCCCATACAATAGCGGAGAGCTGGATCAGAAGTGGAGCAGCCGGGACTCAAACCAGCGCCCATATGGGATGCCGGCCCTGCAAGCGGCAGCTTTACCCACTATGCCACAGTGCCAGCTTTGGGGCCTAAAGGGAATTTAGCACTTTGAGGCACAATAGAAGCTGCCATAGAATGCTTAGAATATGAGGCAAGGACATTGACATATACCAAGTGTTTGCCCTACCTAGCTGGATTTTTATTTTGAGGCTCCTAATCATAATTCTAGCAGGGTAAAGTAAGCATTTTTATCCTGAGGCTCAGAAAGGTTATTCTCTTGCTCAAGGTCCCACAGAAGACAGAGAAATAGAGGTCAACCCACGGTCATGTACTTGACACACATCCTCTCTGAGACTAGTGGGGAGCACGGAATCAATCCAGGCCATGTCACTCTGCTTTCTACTGCCTTGCTGACAACTGATCAGTGAATTTAGCAACCATGAAGGAGAAAATAATCAACGCATAAAGATTGAGTTTATGTGGCTGGTGTTGTGCTACAGCAGGTTAATTCGCTGCCTACAATGCAGACATCCCCTCTGTATGCCAATTCGATCTCACCTATTCCACTTCCCATGCAGCTCCCTGCTAATGTGCCTGGGAAAGCAGTGGAAGATGGACCAAGTACTTGGGTTCAGCCACCCTTGTAGGAGACCCACATGGAACTCTGGGCTCCTGGCTTTGGCCTGGCTATTATATAGCAGCCATCTGGGGAGTGAACCAGCAGATGGAAGACCTCTCTCTTTCTCTGCCTCTCTCTCTCTCTAACTCTAACTCTAACTCTAACTCTAACTCTAACTCTAGCTCTATCTTTCAAATAAATAAACAAATCTCTTAAAATTGGTTTTAGGGACTGGTGCTGCAACATAGTAGATTAAGCATCCATGTGCAGGGCCAGCATCCATATGGGTGCCAATTAATTCAAGTCCCTGCTGCTCCACTTCTTTTTTTTTTTTTTCAAAGATTTATTTATTTATTTGAAAGTCAGAGTTACACAGAAAAAGAAGGAGAGGCAGAGAAAGACAGAGGTCTTCCATCTGCTGGTTCACTCCCCAAATGGCTGCAACGGCAGGAGCTGAGCTGATTCAAAGCCAGGAGCCAGGCACTTCCTCTGGTTAGCCCATGCAGGTGCAGGGACCCAAGCACTTGGGCCATCCTCCACTGCTTTGCCAGGCCACAGCAGAGAGCTGGATCGGAAGTGGAGCAGCTGGACCTCAAACCGGTGCCTATATGGGATGCCGGCATTGCAGGTGGCGGCTTTACCTGCTATACCACAGTGTCAGCTCCTGCTCCACTTCTGATCCAGCTCCCTGCTCATGGCCTAAGAAAGCAGTGGAAAATGACCCGAGTGTTTGAGCCCCTGAACCCATGTGGGAAGCCCGGAAGAAGCTCCTGGCTTTAGATCGGCTGAGCTCCAGCTGTTGTGGCCATTTGGGGAGTGAACCAGTGGGTGGAAGACCTTTCTTTCTGTCTGTCTTTCCCTCTCTCTATCTATAACTCTTCCACTCAAGTAAATAAAAATATCTTTTAAAAGAATTGGTTTTATTTCTATATAACAGCAAAAAAGAGTAGAAAATTACTTTTAAAAATACTTACAATAGCATCAAACATTTGAAGGATTTAGGAATAAATTAGACAAAGAATGTGAAAGATCTGTATCCTGAAAATTGGTAGTATTGCTAATAAAATTTAAAGAAAATCTAAAAAAGGGGGAGAAATATAAGTTAAGACACTCAACATTATTCAGATGTGAATTCTCCCCAAATCGATGTATAGTTCAACAGAATCCCAATTAAAATCCCAGCAGACTGTTCTGGAGAAATTGACAAGTGGATCCTAAAATTCATATAGAAATGCAAAGACCTAGAATAGGCAAAACAACTAAAAGATGAAAGAAAGAAAAGGAAGGAAGGAAGGAAGGAAGGAAGGAAGGAAGGAAGGAAGGAAGGAAGGAAGGAAAGAAGGAAGGAAGGAAGGAAGTTAGTTGAAGGATAAGACTAATTTCAAGACTTTGTCCGGGGCTACCTTAATCTAATTCTACTGCTGATCCATACCCAAGCCTTGGATTGGAGAACTTGGTGGATGCATTCAGATACTGGAAGAGGGAGTGAAGTGATCATGAACATGAAGTCCCGTCCTGAGCCTAGGACTTGGATCGGTTGGTCACCTTGTGACATTAGCATCCAGTGCCTGCAAGAAAAGCCATACATTGTACTTGGTGATTTTCTGGCTTCTGTTCCTGTAAGACTGGAAGCAAACCTGTTTCCAGCTCTCTTATGCTCACTCAGAAACAGAAGTTTGATGAAATGAACTTTAAAAGGTAGAGGAGATGAATGAGCTCAGTGGTCCAGAAGTGACAGTATGAAAAGAGACAGTCTCAAGCCAATTGGATATTGAAAGATGTGGAGAGCAACAAAGATTGTCAGGAAATCCTGGAGCAATATGTCAAAGTTTTCCACACTCTGTGACTCCTTCTCCAACATTCTCCAAATTTCTTCCCTTTGTTAAGTTTATTTGAATACTCTGGAATTGAATTTCTCTGGAGAAATAAATTTCTGGGGCTAGCATGGTGGGGTAGTGGGTTAAAACACCATCTCGAGCACTGGCATCCCATATGAGTGCTGGTTAGTGTCTTGGCTATTCCAATCCATCCCCCTGTTAATACACCTGGGAAAGCAGCAGAAGATGGCCTAGGTCATTGGGCCCCTGCCACCCACACAGGAGATCTGGAAGAAACTCCTGGGTCCTGGCTTCAACCTGGCCCAGCCTTGGTTGTTGTAGCCATTTGGGAAGTGAACCAGCAGATGGAAGATCTCCCTCAGTCTCTCTTTCTGCCACTCTGCCTTTAAAATAAACAAAATAAATCTTTAAAAATGAAAGAAAACTCTTACAAACATGTTGGAAATTGTGACAACATCTTTGGGCATTAAAAGGACAAAAGGGGCTAGCACTGTGGTGCAGTGGGTTAAGCCACTGTCTGCAATGTTGGATTCCCTTAAGGGTACCGGTTTGAGTCCCAGCAGCTCCACTTCCAACCCAGCTCTCTGCTATGGCCTGGGAAAGCAGTGGAAGATGGCCCAAGTCCTTGGGCCCCTGCACCCATGTGGGAGACCTGGATGAAGCTTCTGGCTCCGGGCTTCGGACCAACCCAGCTCTGGCTGTTTCAGCTATCTGGGGAGTGAACCAGCAGATAGAAGACCTCTCTCTCTCTCTCTCTCTCTCTCTCTCTCTGCCTCTACCTCTCTCTGTAACTCTTTCAAATAAATAAAATAAATATTTCAAATAAATAAATAAAAGGACAAAGAACTATGGGGATGGAAAATAAATGTAACGATTCCATGATCCCTCAAGTTTCAGAAATTGCACCTGAGTATTCCAAGATTAGGAGAATAATTGGACCTCATGTTTTGCTATTCAGATACTCAACTACATCTCAAGAATATTTTGGTCTCATCTTTAAGAGAATGGCTATTTCTTGTTCTGTGAAAAGCCTATAGACAAAGTCAGTGTCATTGTGTTTTATAAAAGCATCAATAAGTTTTCTCATTATGAAGCCACTGAACTATTTTAAGGTTTTCTTAAACAATTTTAAAGAGAATGCAAAACAAAGCCCCTTTTAGTTTAACCTATCAATTGTCTAACTCTATAACCTCTTCCATTCCTACAATTTTTGTAATTTAGCAATATGTCCATATTTTTACTAATTATTTCATATTTTGCTTGCTTTAGTGTTAACAAAATATGCATTCTTAATTGAATGACAGTGAAATAGTCCAACATTAATAAGCCTTGGGAACTTGAGAGCAAAATTTGAAAATACTCAAAGGTCAAGGTATGACAAAGTACTCAGTACAGAGCAGATGAAACATGCACAGAGAATCAGAAACTAGTGGACAATGTCACTTCCTGCTCTGTCTATTGCTACACGATAAACAATAATTTTAAAATTACTTGGCACAGTCCTGAGCATTTAACTGTGAATAAATGATACACTTCAATTCATGGTGCATGCCATCCCAGTTGACTGGAATTTGGAAGGCAAAGCCCTGCAGGGCGCGCCAGAGAACTCGTCCCAAGTCATGCAAGGGAGAAAATGAAACTCTCCAGTGACCTCTATCAGACAAGCTGAAAATTGAACCCCACTTTCCTGCAAGCTTCCCAATCCTGTGACTCTGATTTCCAGTTCAGACAATAAAGCTTTATTATTATTTTAAAAAATTACCTTTTATGGCCGGCGCCGCGGCTCATTAGGCTAATCCTCCGCCTTGTGGCGCCGGCACACCGGGTTCTAGTCCCGGTCGGGGCGCCAATTCTATCCCGGTTGCCCCTCTTCCAGGCCAGCTCTCTGCTGTGGCCCGGGAGTGCAGTGGAGGATGGCCAAGTGCTTGGGCCCTGCACCCCATGGGAGACCAGGAGAAGCACCTGGCTCCTGCCATCGGATCGGCGCGGTGCGCCGGCTGCAGCGCGCCTACCGCGGCGGCCATTGGAGGGTGAACCAACGGCAAAAGGAAGACCTTTCTCTCTCTCTCTCTCTCTCACTGTCCACTCTGCCTGTCAAAAATTAAAAAAAAAAAATACCTTTTATGGTTCTATGGATTTACTTCACTGAGTTGAGTAGTTCTTGCTTGGAACTTTTAGCAGTCAGGATTCTCCAGAGAAAAGTATTAATATATGATGTATATGTATTCATATGTGTGTTGTGTGTGTGTGTGTGCGCGCGCGCGCGTGCACGCATATCTGTAGAAAGGGGGGAGGAGGACCAGAACTGTGGCACAGCGGTTAAGCCCCACTAGCAGGGCCGGCATCCCATATAGGTGCAGGTTTGAGTCCTGGCTGCTCTGCTTCCAATCCAGCTCCCTGTTAACGCACCTGGGAAAGCAGTGGAAGATGGCCCAAGATCTTGGGCCCCTGTACCCGCGTGGGAGACCCGGAAGAAGCTCCTGGCTCCTGGCTTTGGCCTGGCTCAGCCCTGGCTGTTGTAACCATTTGGGGTGTGAACCAGCAAGTGGAAGATCTCTTTCTCTCTCTCTCCTTCTCTCTCTAACTTTACATTTCAAATAAATAAATAAAGTTATTTTAAAAAGTAGGGAGAGGAAAGAGTATTCAATCATTGCTTCATATCTGCAAGTTCTGCCTTACTTCATGGATTCAACCAACTGTGAATCAAAAATATTGAGAAAAAGTATTATCTATTGCTGATGTGTACTATGTAGTTAGGCTCATGATGGCTGTATCTGCACTTAACATGTCAAGACATCTTTCTTCTTATCTTCCCTAACCAACACTGGATAAAAACTGATTACATAGAACTTACATTGTATAAGGTATTATAAATAATCTAGAGTTTGAAGTATACAGGAGAATATGTGTAGGTTACATGCAAATACCATGCCATTTTATTATGAGATTTGAGCATCCATGAATTTTGGCATATACAGGGGATCCTAAATACAATCTCCTGTGGATACTGAGTGACGACCATAATAATCATTGACTTTTTGAACTATGATCCCACCCAGTATGCTGTCTGGAGATGACTTTTATGTGTTTGTGTATGTGTGCATGTGTGTGGGTGTCTGTGTGTATTTTTAAAGGAACTAGCTCCTGTAATTGCAAGAATTGGCAAATCTGGGCCGGCGCTGCTGCTCACTGGGCTAATCCTCTGCCTGCGGCGCCAGCACCCCGGGCTCTAGTCCCAGTTGGGACGCCGGATTCTGTCCTGGTTGCTCCTCTTCCAGTCTAGCTCTCTGCTGTGGCCCAGGAGTGCAGTGGAGGATGGCCCAGGTCCTTGGGCCCTGCACCCGCATGGGAGACCAGGAGAAGCACCTGGCTCCTGGCTTCGGATTGGCACAGTGCACCGGCAGCAGCTCACTGGCCGCAGCGCACCTGCAGTAGCGGCCATTTGGAGGGTGAACCAACGGAAAAGAAAGACCTTTCTCTCTGTATCTCTCTCTCTCTAACTCTGCTTGTCAAAAAAAAAAAAAAAAAAAAAAAGAATTGGCAAATCTGATGTCTGTAACACAAATTGGCAGGAGTGGACACTCATGCAGGAGTTTATGCCAAGGTCCTTTTTAATTTTAAATGTTATTTATTTAATTTGAGAGAGAGAGATAAGGGGTTGGGAGAGAAATCTCTCACCCACTGGTTCAATTTCCCAAATGCCCACAACGGCTGGGGCTGGGCCAGGCCCAATCCAAGAGGCAGCAAATCAACCTGCGTCTCTCACGTGGGTGGCAGGTACCCAACTACATGAGCCGTTACCTGGTGCCTCCTGTGGTGCATGTTAGCAGGAACCTGAGGTGGGCGGCAGAGCCAGGACTTGAATTTGGCAGCCTGATATGGGATACAGGCATCCTAAGCAGTGGCTTAACCATTGCAACGAACACCTCTTCAGCCCTAAGGCAGAACTTTTTTCTAGAAACCTGTTTTTACTCTTGAACATTTGACTGTTTGAATGAGTTCTCCCTCACATTATCAAGGGTAATCTCCTTTACTTAAAGTCGACTGAATTTAGATATTACCTAACATCTATAAAATACCTACACAGCAACACCTAGATAAGTGTCTGAATAAATGAATGGGTAACATAGACTATCCATGTTGATACACAGAGTGAAACTAACCATTGTAGTGTCTCCCATGCAGTGCAGTCAGATGTGTGTTGAGTAGCAGTCTTCTAAAGACTTGGCTGGATGTCCAAGATGACTCACTTCCATGACAGTGGAAGCTGTTAGCTGTGTGCACAGCTGGCTTTGAACTGTATAAAGCACAAGATCCCTCTCCAAGTGGCTTGGAATTCTCTCAGCATGTGGATGGCTACATTCTGCAAGGAAGTGCCTCCAAGAGCCAGTATTCCAAGAAATAGGAAAGGACTAGGAGGGTGCTAAGGCCCATTTAATACCTATGTCTAGAGCTAATACAATATCATGCTCACTGTTCTAATGGTCAAAGCAGTCACAGGATCCACTCAGAAAGAAATCCATCCCACCTACACACATTGCAGAACATGTGAGCTGGGAGAGACAGATGTGGTCATTTGGGGAAAATACCATTTCCAGGGCCCACCATCCAAATGCCAGCACCTGCAAATCGTTGCCTAAGGGCTTTCCTTGGCTGCAGTCCACTCTGTCTCCTGTGGGGCAAGTCTGAAGCCTGGGAAGTTAATAGTCACCCTCAGTAGTCCTCAAACCATGACTGACAAGAATTGGATACCACGGTTTCCTTGCCCTCAAGTGGCTTTTTCCAGTGATTTCCAAAGTGCCTCTAGCAGAATTAAGTTTCAGAGACCAGCTTTGTGGCATAGCAGGTAAAGCCACCACCTGCAATGCTGGCGTCCCATAAGGGCGCTGGTTCACGTCCCAGCTACACTACTTCTGATTCAGCTCCCTGCTAATGGCTTCGGAAGGCAGCAAAAGATGGCCCAAGTGCTTAGGCTCCTGCCACTGACGTGGGAGACCCATGAGAAACTCTTGGTTCCTGGCTTCTGCCTGGCCCAGCCATCTGGGGATTGAACCAGCAGATGGAAGATCTCTCTGTCTCTCTCTCTCTCACTCTCTGTCTCTCCCGCTCTCTCTCTCTTTCAAGTAAATAAATAAATCTTAAAGAATTAAGTTTCAGTTGTGTAAATTGTAACTGTGTATTCTGCTGTCTTCCCTTTCCTGTTTCTTTTCCATGATCACCTCCAGAAAAATCCACGTGCAGTCAAATTGTTGGCTTAGGGCCCGCTTCTCCAGGAACCCAATTCAAGTTGGTGAGTGCATCATTCAAGGTCACAGAGCTAAAACTAAAGGCTGAGCTGATCCTCCATCAACACTACTTTCCAAATTTGTTACATTCTAAAGACGTTCTGAAAATTAATGTGCTTAACCTTATTGAGAGATGGCAGAGAGCTTACAGAAGAGAACAAATTGGAAGTTCATACGTTAATTGTTGTTTGGAAAGAGCATTGGACTAAGAGTCATGAAATGTGGATTCCTGCCCTTTGCTCTAAGTCACGAACAAGCGGCATAGGAGGAGAAATTGAATTCTCCCCCTCCACCAAGCGCTCTAGCACTCCGGTGAGACTCAAATGGAAGGATACGTGCAAAAGCATTGTGATCCAGAAAAATAGGAAATGGATGCAAGGATTAATTTGTCCCATTTTTAGTGATGCCATTCAACAAAACTTTATTTATTTTTTGAAAGCTCCTCTGATAGTCTTGATCCTCATTCTATATATCGGAAGTAGGCAATTGCAAGTCCACCAACCCACACCGTCTGGACAATTCAGATTATGTTCAAGGTTTCCTGTTTTAAAACAGGATTTTTGAGCAGGCGGTTACCGATCATCCACTTTACCTGGAAACAGCTCCTGGGACACACAGCTCTTGTCTCAGTCCCTGACAACAAATGTCCCTGTCATTGCAGAATGGATGTAGGCATGCGTGGAGAGAGAGAGAGACTCTAGATAGTTTTTCTCCAATGGCTTATGGGAAAAAAAAAAAAAAAACAACACATCCTATTATTGTTGCACTCTGCTCTATCTTTAGGATTTATGAATCTCACCCCTCTCGCTCTCCCCTCACTGTGTGTGTGTGTGAGTTTTGATACCTATCTCTTTGTGTGTTAGTGAGCGGGGTAGAAAAATGTACACAACAGATTCCTAGGAGAGAAAATGGTCTTGGACTCATTGAATATTATCAGTGATATTCTGGGGTAAAACATGACCACGGGGTCAGGATTTATGTACTTCTTTGCTTATGAAGTTGATCACGCATTCTGGTAAGAAATCTAAACACAATTTAGCTATTAAGGATTTTGAGCATGCCCCGCGTTGGTATTTCTGTTTTAGTTTAGAAAAGGAAAGCAACTTGATTGGATCTACTACTTGTTCAGAAAACTTTGCTTGCCAGCTGAGCTAAATTCACAACCTTTCCTACAGAATCTGGCATTCTGCCTCCTACAAGCATTGGCCTGTGCCAAGGTGGGAAGAGACCGCACAGGGGGCATTCTATTTCCTCCAAATTCTAATGTCAAAGGAGGTATTTTTTTTAAAGTGGCAGTGGACAGATTCCTATCTGCACCATCTCTTCCCGAGGTGGGGGCTGCCCTCACCTTTTGTTTATCGTTAGGCAGGTATCTCTGGCTGATGCTGAGAACTACATATCCTCCTTTGTGCCACTAAGACAGCTTTTTATGAGCACTTGCGTCTACTCATGGAACCAAGTCATAAGGACTTAATTTTAATTGGTCTATTCATTTAAAAAGAGCTACCTAAAAGGAAGAGGGAAAGGGAAAAAAAAAAATTTAAAAAAACCACCAGCCAGGAGAATAAAACCAGCTTCTAACGACTTCAGGGTAAAACGCACTGTTTATTTTAGAAATGAAAGCCCAGAGAATTTTATTTTTAAAGTCCTTTATTGTCTTCCTGTGCGTGGGTAGTACGGGAAAGGCGAGAGAGCCCCTTGGAGGCCGGCGAAACGCATTCTGCGGATCCACGTCGGTGACTTGGCTCCATCCAATGTCTAAGACATTAACGGCAGGCGGTCCACGGTGGGTAACGCGTCCTCCTGAAAAACCGCAAAGACAGACGCTGTCGATCACATATACACCGCCGGCTGTCTTAGTCACCGTGACCAAAATCCCAATATTAAGGGAACGGGCCCGGGAGGGGTGCGTCTGGGCTTTTGAAAAAACCCTCGACCAAACTCTTCAAATCTAACCTGCGCTTTTCCTAATATATTTTTTTTCTCCCAGGCAGGAGACCCCACCGGGTCTCGTGGGGATCCCAGACGTTCCCCCGAGCGGTGAGAGCCCCGCATCCCATCCCCCAAACCCAGACGCACCCCGACCCGCGTGAAGCCTTCCGGGCCGTCAAAAACACGTGGCGGCGTGTTCAGTCCCAATAACTCCCGTGATGATTAATGAGCGACTCGATAATTTAATATCCCGTGTGATTAAATGATCAGGCGTGGGGGGAGGGGAGCTCCGCGCTCGCGCTCGGGGGCCGCCCTGGGCGGACGCCGAGCGGCCGCGGGTCCCGGCTGCGCGCGAAGCCGCGCGCCTCCTCCGCACAGAGCCTGGCGACGCCCGGCGAGCCGCCTCCCCAAGGTCAGTGGGGCTGCAGAGGGGCGGAGGGCGGTGGATGGGGTGTTCGGCCGAGGGGAGGGGAGGCGTGGGCCCTGGGCAGCTTGGGGCTGAGCCCACGAGTAGCGCCAGGCGCCCGCTCTCCCCGCCGCCAAGGCGCGGAGCGGGCCGGAAAAATGGCCCCGGGCACGGGACGGCCCGTTTTGAAAAATCCCTCTTTGCTGCACCACAGGGGCTTAGCGTCCCTGGGTCTCGCACACACCTCGCTCCCCTGGGGAAGAGGGGGCACCCGGCCCGGCCCCGCGGTCTCCCGACTCCGAGACCCAAGGAGAGGGTTTTCCTACCCACAGGGCCGACAGAGCGCCGCCTCAAGCCCCGCTCCCTCCCCAGCCCGCGGACCCCGGGCCTGTGCGCTGCCCGGCGGGATTCGCGCCACCTCGGGGTTCCGCACGTCGGAGGAAAGTCGGGTGCACGCAGCCGGGCAAGAGACGGAGGCCGGGGGGAGGCAGCGAGACGCCCCTGGAACTCGGCGCAGAGTCTCTCGGGGGTGTTTCTGGTTGGAGCCGGGAAGAGGTGCGGAGATCCGATCTAAACTGAGGCTCCTGGCGGAACCTCTTGGCGGTCACTTCCCGCCTTCCGGGGTCCGTGAAAGCTTCGGGCGTGGCATCCCTTCGCCTCGGAGAAGCTTGGGCGCGGGTTAGCGGGCCAGCTGCCCTCTCACGGTCCCCGCCGCCACGCACGGGTCCGCGGGAACGCGAGGTTGGGGATGGGGGCGCTGCGTTCGCCGCGGCGCGCGGCTCGGGGACTGCGCGCGGGCGCCGAGAGGCCGCCAGCGGCGGGACACCGAGAGTGGCACCTCCTACTTCCCGACCGCGTCGAAGGGCTTAGCGTTTGAAGCCAGGGAGGGCGGGTCGTTCAGCCCGGAGGCCGGTTGAGTGAAAAAGAAAGCGACCTCTCAGGCGCTCCCGGAGGCCCCGCGGCCAAGCCTTGCCCCGGGCCTGGGAAGACAGCCGCTGCTGCGCGCTGGACTTTCCGCAGAGAAATGGCATCCCGAAAGGGGTCGCAGGCTGAACCCAAGCTGCCAGCTTTGCTTCAGCCAAGCAGGCCCAAGAGCGCGTCAGGACCCGCGCGCCTGGTGTGCGGTGCGCGAACCCCCTTCCGAGAAAGGAGCGGAAGCTTCCTAGGCCCACTCTTTGGTTCTGTTAGGGCTCGACCCTCTCTTCTCCTAGCTTCTTCGGATGTTTGGAAGAAGCGCGGAGCAATACGAGGGGATGATGAGCCCCCAGAGAGAGCTCGCGGTCTGTGCGCGTCTCGTAGAAAAGCACGCAGGGAATACAAAGCCGACCTCTCTTGCTGGAGAGGGAACCAGCCACACACCGGCCCTGGGAGGTGCAGCCTGAAATGTCCCCCAAATTAGCAAATTGGGACCTTGGGTTCAGGATTTTCAGGACACACACAAAACTCTCCTTAGAGGGAGAGGGAATCGGAAAGGGAGGCCAGAGCGGAAGTGGCCAGAAGCCTCGTCCACCAGCCCTCGGCCCTTTGGGCCTGAAAACCTGGATGCGCCTTTTTCTTAGCGCCGCACTCACCTTTGCCCAAAGAAGCCACGCCCCTCAAGGTGCGTTTGTAGGAATTAAAAAGGATTTGGGGACCATGGCTGCAGCCTGCGGCCACGGAGAGGCAGCCGGCGTAGTACCCGCAGGCTGTGGCGCTGGACCCCTGGGGTCCACGCCCCAAGGCCGCCGTTCGGCTCCAGCGTGCCGCGTTTGGCCTTGTTGCCAACATCGTTTCTCAAATTTGCTCTAAGTCTGCGCGCCTCGCAGACGGGACCTGAGCCCCTGTATCTGGTTCCACGAAAAACAGTGGCTGGACCCACGGAGAACAACTTCAATGCTCAGAACCAACCTTGTCCTCTCTCAAGATAGGGCGTGAGTAACGTGCCCCGCGCGCCCGGCGCGCGCAGTGTTTTTCCCAGGCATTGCGTCTGGCTTCCGGAAGCTGGACAGGGAAGGGCCGAGACAGAAGCGTGTCCTTGGGAGGAAGAATTGCTAGTTCTCCGTGGTAACTGGGATGCAGGGAGGAGGGGCGAGGGACATCTAAACTCGGTGTTGTTCGGCGGATGGTCGTTAACCAACTAAGCAGTCACCAGGGCACTCCGGGTCCCCAGAGTTGCGGAAGGAGGAAGAGGTAGCTGTATCCTCTGATCCACAAGACCCCCGCAAGCCCAGTGCTTTCGGACCCCTGCGGGACGACGTGGCCTCGGGTGGCCGTGCGCGTTCGACGTGCGGGACGCGAGCGGGGCTGCGTGTTTGCGCCTCCCGCGTGAGCGCGGGTCGGCGTGCGCTGATTTCTCCCGTCGCTCTCCACCCCGCTGCCGAACACCATTTAGGGCAAGATCGGGTGTAATGGGAAACACCATCAGCAGACAATTACCCTTTCAAAGGATTCACTTCTCCTCACAGACACTGTTATTTGAGAAATAGGATCATTTGATTTCATATTGCACTAAATAACACCCAGCCGGTTCAAATTGCCAGCTTCTTAAAAACCGCCCATTGGAATAAATTGCAGCGGTCTCTTTTGCCTTTCAGGGCAGCGTGATGGGTACCGGGCAGAACTTGTACAAATAACTACAAAGCCAGACAGCCCTGAGCCGGCTCCGTTCGTGCGAACAGCTCTGCCGCAAAGCAGGCAAAGGCATCCCAGGCACCCATCCCAGCCACCGCCCCTCTCCGCCCGCCGACCTGGCGACGGCTGAACCGCGTGTCTTTTGCAATTAAAACGCACGGGCCCGGCGGCCCGGCGGAACCGCTTCCAGCTACAGGGCACCTTAGCCTTGCTTGGAGAAGGATGGGCGGCCGCGCGACGCGGATTTCCACAGGTCTTGCTGCGTGGCCCGCGGGCTTTGCGCATTGATTGAGTCACTGCCGCGGGTGTGGGGCTCCGCAGCCGAGGCGTGCGCCCTGCCCTGTAGGGCGGCGAGTCTCAGCTTCCCAGAGCAGGGCGCGCCGCAGCCGCCGTGCCGCGCTGGTGCAGCCGTTGCGCCCTGCCTATGGGTGCGCCCTCCAGGCCCTCAGCGTTGCCATCAAGCCAGGAGTGGTGTCTATGCAGGGTTGGGCTAGGGTGTGGGGGCACAGAGCCGCGGAGTAGAGAGGGGCGCGCGCGGCCAGCAGCGAGCTGGAGTTCGCTGCACACCCAATACCAGAGACAGCTCAGAAACAATTGAGCCTTTTGAAGTCACGAGCTGCGGTTTGTTAATTGACATTGTTCAGCCGAGTGACGATTTGTTTAGCTCGATGGGGCGATCTACCCTCCACTTTAAAATAAAAAGCCTTGACCCCCTGATTTTTTGTGTGTCTGTGCCAAAGGGCTGGGTGGGTTCCGGACAGCCAGGGCTATGGCAGATCTGCCAGCTCAAGTCTTTATTGCATTTGTGTTTATGAACTTCTGGAACACCGCCTTAGGGGCTCTTTCTCTGCCAGGCACATTGAAGGGCGGCTTCGGGGGGTTCACGGGTGCACCCCTACTCAGAGCCCGAGCCGGAAAGACCCTGGACGTGGGTGCCGAGATCGGGAGCGCGTTAGCCTGGGCCTCTGGGGACCGGGTGAGAACCTTCCCCCTTCCTTGGCACTGGGAGGAGCTAGGGAGCAGGGAGTTGTGGGTATGAGCCCAAAGGGACGGTTCCAGGCGCGTGGAGCAGGAAACCTGCGTTCACCTCAGGGTGGGCGCAGGCTTTAGCTTGGGGCCAGGTCTGTGGTGGCTGGATAGGTGTGTGTGCCCGCCTGGGGAGCAAGGGGCTTAAGCATATCCTCACTCTGCACTTGCCCTTGTCCTACGCACTCTGAGCCACCCGCTGCTCCTTAGCCTTTCTCCAGGTCGCTTGTCTTCTTCACCAATAAAAGCCCCCCGGCCCGTGAGGCCCGATTCTCCAGGCGAAACAAAACCTGGGCCAGGGGCATTCGGCGCTGCTCTCCGGGCCTGGGGAGGACGCTGCCGTGCCCAACTTCCCATGCCACCAATTCGGGCCCCAGCGTAACCGGATCCAAGGCAGGGCCGGGGCTGCTCAACCAAGCGCCGCCAGAGCCCGGGCCGGCCCGGAGCTTGCTCCATCCGGCCCCTACCCCACCGCGGTCGCGCCCTCACCGACAGCGCCGCATTTCGCCCACCGAAAGCAGGTAGGGTGCTCCCTTCCAGCTGCGCACCTCCACCCGTGAATGGCGCGATGGAGGAGCCCTTCTCGCCAGGCGCCGAGCCCAAACGCGGAAGCTGGAGCAGGAAGGGAAGTGCGCAAAAAAAAAAAAACCGCTTTGTCCCACTCCAGAGCCTGCTGCCTGCGCAAATCGGAACCGGGGAGCCACGCGTGCAGCCTCGGCCTAGCCAGGGTCGCGACTCCGACGTGGGGGCCTGGGCCCTGAAGCTAGCCGGGGCTGCTGCGGCAGCGGATCGCGCCCCTTGGGGGGAACCGGAGTGGACTCCAGGGACCAAGTGGGTGGGCTTTCCCCTCCCGCACGCGCCTCCGTCTGTGTCTCTGCGCGGACCGGAGACGCGGCAGCGTGTTAAAAGGAAAGTTGACCTCCAGCGCCGGCTGCGGGAGCCTTGCGTCTGCCCAGTGCCGGCCTGGGAGCCCTTGGAGCGGGCACTGAGAGCCAGCTGTCGTGGCCCCCGTGGGCTCAGGCCTCGGCCTTTGGCGGTGGCCAGCGGGTCAGTCCCTTTACCCGCTCTCCGCGCCCCCAGCCCCCGATCCCGCTCGGGGCTGGCCCCGCGCTCCCCTCCCTTGCCCGCGCTCGCTCCTCGGAGCCGCGTTTACCAGCGCGTTTTGTTCGCCTGTCGGATTCCGGGCCGCGGGGCTGTCACCGTGCTCTCCTCCGACGGACGCTAATCAAGTAATTTCCCCATCCCAGCCCCATCAAATTGCTCTTTAGCTGTTGAACCGCGGAGTTTTGCTCGCCTTTTCACATGCTAATCACGCCCATTCAGCGCCTCTCGGAGGGGCTGTTTGTCGCGGGATAAATCTCCTTGTTGCCCGCTGCATGATTAATTGATATTGTTGTCTGGCTTTTGTGGGGGGCCCGCGAGGAGCTGACAGGCGGCGAGGCGCGGCTGCGCCGGGGGCCGCCGGCGACATCACTGGGCTGCCGAGGTCCCGGTAAGGTCGGGCCCGGGCTGGCGACGCGACGCGCCCGGTGTGGTTTCCCTTATTAGGAAGAGGATGAAAGACGCGGAGAACCCAAGCCTTGCAGCCCGCCGCTCGGGCGCAGGCACTGCGCAGCGTCTCGGCCGGCGGCGCAAACAAAGCCTGGGCGTTTTTTGTTGTTGCTCCGCTCCGGGAAAAGAGCGAGCGTGTCTTCTCCACGCGGGAGACAGTGACGTCTGATTTCGGCCCACACGGGACTTCAAGTGGCGTGGAACAGGAGCGCGCCGCGCCCTGGCTTAGTTTTTTCGCCAAGGAACAAGTTGGGGATTGTTCAAGGACTGGCTAAACCCTAAGGAAAAAAAAAAAGTCAGCGGAGCCAGAGCGCAGATGGAAACCTTGGAGGCCAAGATCGGAGGAAGACGTGCGTCCAGCCGCGCCTGAGCCACAGCCGGAGCGTTTCGGGTTGTTGCAGGGGGTGCACCGGGACTTAAGGCGAATCGCCGGCCCGGGGTGGAAGCCCAGGCCCGTGGCGGCCTGCAAGCCCAGACAACGCCGGCTCCTGCTCCTGGCTGCATTTCGGTCAACCCCACAAATTCCTCGGCCTCCCCCGGCACCCGGTGTGCCCTAGGACAGGAACATCCCCTAAAACTCCGGAGATTCAATTAAATTGGTGCAGTGACGCCGTTGCTCCCACCGCCTGCTTATTGCAAACATTTCCTTTTGCGAGTTCTTAAAAAAAAAAAAAAAAGCAAAGAGTAGAAAAAGAAACTGTCGCCTCCGCTTTCACCGCGCGCGGGGTAATTGATAGGCGCCATCGGAGGTCAGAATTTGCATAAGAATTAAGAGCAGTAAATTAATTTAATATTCCGTGCACATCTCCAATTATTCCTGGAGACCTTTCTCTCCGCGGCTGCCAGAGAGGGGATTCAGCTGCTCTTCAGCCAAACAACATCTGTGCGGTTAATAATTTGATAAACAGCTCATACAAATAGTTTCTGAATTATCTGGCAGCCCAATGACTATTCCGTTCGGAAACGTCTTGGCAGGAGCCAGCCGAGGGCCTCCCCCCCACCCCCCCACCGCCCTGACAAATGTCTTATCTTTTAAACATCAGCGGGTGACCATGTGTACAACGACTCATTGTCATTAAGTAATGACCCCAACCCTCAACAAAACAACCACACAAACGACCAAACCGCCGCCACCAGGGTGCCAGGGTCGTTAGGGTGTGAGCAGGTCGTTTCTTGGAGACCCCCAGATGAATGAACCAGCTGGACAGTGGGGTTGAATGAAGAACAACCTGAGCTGCAGGGGAGACCTGGGTGAGGGGGAGGGTCTGCCGAGGGGTATCAGGGGCTGTTTTTTCTTTAAGGTCATGGTTGAGATGGGTGGCTGGATTTGTGCATGGAAAAACCTGCAAGGTCCCTCCTGGGTGCTCCTGGGACCCAGGAGGGACCCAGGGAAGGTGGGCTGGAGGGAGACCAACTTTCTACTGCGTGCTCCCCATGTGCAGGTGTTAAAAATACACAAGTACATAAAAATAAACCTAGAGACCCAGAAAACAGGGCTACGGATGTTGTAGCTGGAACCATCCTTTCTTGGCTTGTCCCTAGCATCCTGTTGCCCACATTCCTTACTGCAAGACACAGGTATTAGGGAAGACTTACTGAGAGGCACACATCCTCCCATGGACTGAACCACAACGTGGAGCTGGCCCAGCTCAGAAAGGAGGCACTTGCAGAACAATGCCCTCGATTGTCAAAACAGGCCTGAATGTAGATACTGACCCTAAGACTATCTCTAAAGACTTCACTGCTGGAGTGAGGATGCCCCTTTATCTTTCCTCCACCCACAGCAGAGTTGGTTCCTGATAGAATGTCTAGAAAGGAACCATTTGATCTAGGAGTCTTGGTTTGTTCTAACTCTTGCAACCCGCACATTGCAGCCATGCTCACTGGAAGTCTGTGTTTAGCCTGGAATTACTCTGCAGCAACTTCAGTATATCAGCAGGTTCAACAAGGATTTTTATCTTCGGGTCTATACATTGCCATGTGTTTGATGCGTACACCTCACCAATTCACTCGTCTCTATCTGCTTCCTGTACTGCTGATAATCTAAGTACCTGAAGCCGCTGAAGTTCTGAGGAGTGCCCAAGCAGTAATATGACAGAGCTTTGTCTTCGTACTTTAATGAGTGGTAGGTAGCATTGAGCTTTAAATAGAGGAAAACCCTATACATCTAAAAATCCAACTGTACAATGAACCCAGTGCTTGCCAGGGCTCAATTGAAGAATCACTTTTCCAGAAAACAAGTCATTGTGTCACAAGAATACAACAATAGCATTTCTACCAGGCACATTCATTTCTATTTTTAACATTTTCTGCTTGCGTTTCATTAGATTTTCCCCATAGAACTATAGACACTGCCGGGTCTTGCAAGTTTTTATATGCATACAAATCATCTCTGTTATTTATGAGTGGAGGTCTCTGACGGCATCCTTTTATTAATTTCTGACTTTGATTCAGACTTCTCTAGTCAGCGGAGTGATTTGAAAACATTTCTTTTCTTAAATGGGACATTACCAATTCTTTTGGGAACCATTCTCATTTTAAACACCAACATATTCAGTTTCTTAATCTGCAGCCCTGTGTTACTCATTTTTATGCACACAACCTCTTGCCTTTGGCGGTGGTTCCTTTATGCTTGATATTTATCTTCTTTACATTTGTTTCACTATTTTTCAAGGCCGTATATGGGCAGAAAATGGCTATTAAACAAGAAGGCGGGGAACTCTGATGGTATCTTTGACTGTGTGAGTAAAGCCACAGAACATGGACATTTTGAGATTTTTTTTTTACTAATGAGCCCTCTCCAGAAAAGCCGTCTGGATGCCATTAAAGTTGATGAGTTTGGAAGGATTATCCTGATAAATGCTTAGCTTTGGGGTGATTAGACACATATTTTCAACATAGCCTACCAACTGAGGCTGAGGTCTGTGACTGGAGGAAGTTTTTCTGAGCTTAACTGGAAATTGTTGGGGGGAAAATTAGAGGACCCTTTTACTCTGTAGAATTCAAATCAGAGGTGACTGCTACTCCTGTTCAACTTGCTCTGTGAATATTGGAAATACAAGGGCAGGTGCTGTCGCACGGTGGGTAAAGCTTCAGCTTGGGACAGATACGTCCCCTGTTGAAGTGCTGCTACGTGTCCTACCTGCTCCACTTCTGATCCAGTTTCCTGCTAATGGGCCTGGGAGGGAGCAGATAATGGGCCAACTGTTTGACACCCTGCCACCCATGTGGGAGATCCAGATGAAGTTCCTGGCTGCTGGCTTCTGCCTGGTCCAGTCCTGGCTGTTTTGGCATTTGGGGGAGCAAACCAGCACAAGGAAGCTCTCTCTCTTTCAGTCATTCTTTCTCCATCACTCTTTCAAATAAATAAATCATTAAAAGATATTGGAATTACAATAATAGGTGGTGTTTATAATAAGTCAGTGTAAACCTTGGCAATGTCCACCTAACTGATATAGATATATACCTCCTATCTTTGGAAAAATTGAAGAATGATCAAGGGATAGAATAATGACTTTAAAACACAGTGCAATCTCTAATGAATATAAAAGGCCTTTTTTTTTTTTTTAATCTGACAGAGAAGCATAGAGCCATTAAACAAATTCTTCTAATTCATTGCTTCCATTACCATTTTGGTGGGGGAGATGGTTTCTACATACACAACTTAAATCCAAATCTAGTAAAAATTTGAATTTGAATTTCAAAAATGCAGGTTAGAATACGAACATTAAGGCCAGCGCCGTGGCTTAACAGGCTAATCCTCCGCCTTGCGGTGCCAGCACTCCGGATTCTGGTCCCGGTTGGGGTGCCGGATTCTATCCCGGTTGCCCCTCTTCCAGGCCAGCTCTCTGCTATGGCCCGGGAAGGCAGTGGAGGATGGCCCAAGTGCTTGGGCCCTGCACCCGCATGGGAGACCAGGAAAAGCACCTGGCTCCTGGCTTCGGATCAGTGAGATGCGCCGGCCACAGCGGCCATTGGAGGGTGAACCAATGGCAAAAAGGAAGACCTTTCTCTCTGTCTCTCTCTCTCACTATCCACTCTGCCTGTCAAAAAAAAAAAAAAAAAAAAAAGAATATGAACATTAAGAATAGGATCCATTTAGATAAACCTGTCTGCTCTTACTTTCCTCCTCTTCTTTTTTAAAAAGATTTATTTATGTATTTGAAAGGCAGAGATACATAGAAGGAGAGAGAGAAAGAGAATCTAATATCCTCTGGTTTACTCTCCTAATAGCCACAATGGCTGAAGCTGGGCCAATCTGAAGCCAGGAGCCACGAGCTTCCTCCAGGTCTCTCATGTGGGTGCAGGAGTACAAGGATTTGGGCCATCTTCCACTGCCTTCTCAGGAGCATTAGCAGGGAACTGGATTGGAAATTGGAACTTGAACGGGTACCCATCTAGATTGCCGGCACTGCAGGCAGAGGCTTAACATTCTATGCTACAGGGACAGCCCCCCATAAAATAACTTTTTATTTGTTTGAAAGTCAGGGTTACAGAGAAGGAGAGACAGAGAAATCTTTCATCCATTGGTTCACTCTTCAGATGGCTACAACGGCCAGGGCTGGGCCAGGCTGGGCTGGGCTGAAGCCAGGAGCCAGGAGCTTCTTCCAGGTTTCCCACATGGGTGCAGGGGCCCAAAAGCTTGGGCCATCCTTACACTGCCCTCCCAGGTCATTAGCAGGGAGCTGGATTGGGAGTGGAGCAGCCAGGACACGAACCAGCACCCATATGAGATGCCAGGGTCAGTGTTTCCATCTAGTACACCCCATTCTCTTTAATATTTAAGTGAGCTGTGCTGAGTGGCCTTGGCTATCTAGAATCTCCATCTATGGGCTCAAGGGGAGACTGTTGTCAGCCTGTAGATAACTGCAAGCTGTGGAAGGAAGCTCTTTAGAGATAATTGGAAGATGTCTCTGATCACCATGGACATCATCCAATCCCCTGGTGCTTCCTCTCTGTCTCTATCTCTCTCTCTCTCTGGCCAGGATTACAATCAACTTCTCAAAACTTCAGGGGAACCCTTCACATCATTGTTCTTTATATATATATATATATATATATATATATATATATATATATATTTTTTTTTTTTTTTTGACAGGCAGAGTGGATAGTGAGAGAGAGAGACAGAGAGAAAGGTCTTTCTTTTTGCCGTTGGTTCACCCTCCAATGGCCGCTGCGGCCGGTGCATCGTGCTGATCCGAAGCCAGGAGCCAGGTGCTTCTCCTGGTCTCCCATGTGGGTGCAGGGCCCAAGCACTTGGGCCATCCTCCACTGCCTTCCCGGGCCATAGCAGAGAGCTGGCCTGGAAGAGGGGCAACCGGGATAGAATCCGGCGCCCCAACCGGGACTAGAACCCGGTGTGCCGGCGCCGCAAGGCGGAGGATTAGCCTGTTAAGCCACGGCGCCGGCCACACATCATTTTTCTTGTAGATTTGTGAGTTTTAAAGTTATTTATTTTATTTGAAAGTCTTAGAGAAAGAGAGATCTTCCATCTGCAGGTTCAATCCCCAAATACCCACAACAACCAGGACTGGGCCAAGCTGAAGCTGGGAGATTGGAACTCAATCTGGGTCTCCCATGGGTGGCAGGGTCCTAAGTAGTTGAGCCTATTGCCACCCATTGGGGAACATTAGCAGGAAGCTGGCTCAGAAATGGAGTAGTAAGGACTAGAACCAGGGACTCTGATATGGGATGCAGGCTTCCCAGGAGTAACTTCACCCTTGTGCCCAATGCCCATCCTGATTTGTGAGCTTCTGAAGACACTCTTCTTATATATGGGAGTAAAGTTTCTTGGGTAAGGGGTTCCAGTATTTTTTTTTTTAAGATTTATGTATTTAAAAGCCAGAGTTACACACACACACACACACGCACGCACACACACACAGAGGGAGGGCGGGAGGGAGGGAGGTAAGAAGGCGGGGAGAGAGAGAGAGAAAGAGAGAGAGAGAGACTCTTCCATCCACTGGCTCAGGGCTGTGTCAGGCTGAAGCCAGGAGCCTGGAACTTCCTCCAGGTCCCCCACATGGGTGCAGGAGCCCAAGCTCTTGGGCCATCTTCCACTGCTTTCCCAATCATATTAGCAGGGAGCTGGATGGGAAGTAGAGCAATTAGGACTCGAACCGGTACCTGTGTGGGATGCCAATGTCACAGGCAGTGGCTTAACCTGCTATGCCACAACACCAACCCTGGGGTTCCAGTTTTATGTCTGTACCATGGAGTAACATGGACTAGTAGTGAGGATGAGTTCGCTTACAAGGGAGGGTCAGTAGGGTCTGGGGAGCCTTCTGTAGTATTTGCTTTGGCCAGGAAGTCCAGTCCAGGAGTCTTGTGTAGTCAGAACCTGAGAGGGGCCACAAGGGCTTGTGCTGCTTTGCTGCCTCTGTGAGGAGGGCAGATGGGCCCTGATGAGTACCAGATCTTCAACATGATTCTGGGGATCTGCTATAGTCCAGTTGGAATGAAAATGAGAATAGCAGAAAAAAAGATAGTGGGCAGAAAGGCTTAGAGTTCTACCTGTCCACTAACTAACTTGGGCAATTACTCAGTCTTCCTGCGTCAGAAACTCCTATCTGTGGCTTCTTACCAATTTATTCTCTTCTTCTTGCTGGACGTGTGTCTGTCCAGCTGGACTACATTTCCCAGACTCCCTTGCAGCTACATGTGACCCATTAATGGTACACATACAGAAATGATGTGAGTGATTCCCAGCTCACACTTGTACTTCCTCACTTCTTGCTGGTTGGGAATGATGCTAATGGAAGCCATATAAGGAGGATGGCAAAGCTCCCCCAGTGGCCTGGGCTCCCAGTATGAATTCCTGGAGTAGATTCTGCCTTCCCATCCTAGATGTTGTATGGAGAGAAGTAAATTTTTATTCTGTTTGGAAAGCTGCATATTTTGGTACCCGCTCCAGGTAGTCTGTTTTCTGGACGTGTTTTTCTTAAATGTAAAATGAAAGTATCTTAGTTTGAGTTTCTCCACAGGCAAGCAGTTTATAGAGACAGAGAGAGAAAGATCTCCCATCCACTGGTTTACTCTCCAAATGATGATCTCAGGAAACCTGAGTAGGGGAGTGAGGTTGAGAGATGCAGAGGGAAAAGAGTTATTAATGTGCGTTACCTAGCAAATTATCATTGTGACCAACAGGAATTTAATTCTACTGGAAGAACTTTGGGAAAAAGCATCGAGCATCTGCCTTATAGTGAGTCCATCTGAGCTGGGGCATTTGTCTACCAGTCCCCATCAGTCTTCAGCTGTTAGCTGCTCGGTGAGCATTACCTCCTCAGCTCTTCTAGCCTGATGCCTAGGTGGAGGGAGCATCAGGGGCCACACAAACCAACAAAACCTCCCAGGCAATGAGCAAGGTGCTGGTGGTTGAATATTGAGCTGGTACACACTGATGTATAAGGGTAAGGATGACACTGACAACTTCTACACCAACAGGCATTGAACGACAGTCTTGAAGATCTTCTTGCATTGTAGTTACTTGAGCCCAGTTTATCCATCTGTATCCTTGTAGTTGCTAATCTGAAATGTCTGCTCTAGCCAGATAGGTTTACTCAGTTTAGGGCTCCCCTGATGACGTCTGCGTTAATTCTCATTTTATTTCTGCCATCTTTTCATGCAAATGAGTTCAGTACCTTTGTCCACCCCATTCTCCCTACTGTTTCATTGATCTATCATTGCTTATCAAACTACCCAAAACTTAGTGGCTTAAAACAACAACAATTTATTTTTTCTACAATTCTGTGGATCAGAAATGCAAGCAGCACTTTCTGGGCACTCCTCCGTGGTGGATCAGCTGGGCAGATTCGTGTGGAGAGTCCACCGTGGCCTCTCATCTCCCAGGGCCTGTCTTCACGTGCCCCCAGTCATTTGCCCAGCCTTGCCTGGGCTTCTCTACAGCATGACAGCTGTGCTCCTGGAGGGAGGCAATGGGAATTGGAAGTCTTTGTAAGGCCTGTGCGGCCAGAAGTCCTGGACTCATCACTTCCATCTCATGTTAATGGTCAGAGCGAGTCATAAGATCTGACCAGATCCAAGAGAAGGGGAGATAAGCTCCTTGTTTTGCACGGAATGAGAGGAATTGAGGGTGGCCATATTTGGACCTGTCATGCCTACCTACCTGCTTCTACTTATTTAAATCCCCAAGACACTCTCCTAGCCTCCTTCATATAGGAAGCCTTTCCCATGGTGCTAGTCCACGGAAGCCTCCTATAATCCTCTCCCAACTCCGGGGTGTCACTTAGCACACACACTTTTTATGTTATTGTGTTCTAAATTAGTGTCTTGTGACACTTTATGTTGTTGTTTATTGTTGCCTGTTTGAGGTGAGAGCTCTAAGGACGCTTTGTTCAGTTTGGAACACATGGTGGGCTCTTTGTGCATATCTGTGCAGAGACAAGGGAAGGTCACAGAAATCGGAGTGAAGTGAAGAGAATGACCAGCATGCATATGCCCTTGAGTTAAGATCTAGATCCTAAGAGCTCATTTATTTTTTTAAAATATTTATTTATATACTTGAAAGTCAGAGTTACACAGAGAAAGAAAGAGAGGCAGAGAGAGAGAGAGAGAGGTCTTCCATCCGCTGGTTCACCCCCAAGATGGCTGCAATGGCTGGAGCTGCGCCAATCTGAAGCCAGGAGCCAGGAGCTTCTTCCAGGTGCAGAGGCCCAAGGACTTGGGCCATCTTCTACTGTTTTCCCAGGCCATTGCAGAGAGCTGGATGGGAAGTAGAGCAGCCGGGACTGGAACCAGTGCCCATATGGGATGCCGGCACTGCAGGTGGTGGCTTTACCTGCTATGCCACAGCGCTGGCCCCAAAAGCTCATTTCTAGCAGCTTGATATTGAACTCTCAACTGCCTGTTATGGGAGCCCCATAATTTTGAGGTCCTCCCAGCCCAAGTGTGGCTTAGGTGATGTATGTGCAAGAATAGCCATATATGGAATGAGTCACCTGAGCCCATCTCGTGGCTAAGGATATCAGATGAGTGGCTGGACGGCCTCCCTCTCCTTTCCAAATACCACCAACCCTCTGCCATGTCCGATCCCTGTAGCAAGCAATGCCCTTCTTTATACTGCAAGTGCTACCTGCTGGAGATGGAATAGGAAGGAGAGGGTCCAAACCTGAATCCCGAAGTCTTAGTGTAAATAGACCAGTAAAGGCAGTGTTTCTCTTTCTCTCACAGAAGAAAACTGGGGCAGCGTGAATTTGCTGGGAGATTCCAGGCCAGTGAAGCTGAAGGAAGGAGAACCGGCGATGAGGGTTTGTCTCCCTTCCGATCAGCCAGGCCAGTGGTCTCAGGAAGCATGCCAAAGGTTGCTTTACCCTGGGCATCAGCAGGTGGCTAATGTTCCCACGGACAGCAGAGAAAGATGAGACCATGAGCCAAAGAAGATTCCAGAACCTATGAACAGGTTGGTGTGGGTTTGCAGTCCATGGATGGGTACCCCTCACATCTATAGCATACAGTCTCCTGTGTTGTGACTGGCTCCGCAGTCATGGGGTTGCCCAAGGCGAGAACAGGCCCACGGGGAAAGCAGCCATCAGTGATCGCAGAGTATGCTGTCTTTTAGTGGAAACACAGAGGGCACATCACAGATGACTGCCGTGAGCAGTGGAGCCAAAGATTGACAGGACTCCCTGTTCCGGAAGTTGTTGCTGCCGAATAATGGGGGCACTTCCACAGTTCCCTGAACACATTTTTCCTGCAGCCCAACCCTACTTTTTAATTAAATGGCCTAGATTTCCCCTTTGGATCAAACCTCTCTTTAGTCTGTCTATCAGAAAAGGAGGCTTGCTGAACTCATCCCACAGCTAAAGATATCAGATGTGCTAAAGGTGCTGGTTTCCACACATTCGCTACCCAAACTAGCAACTCTCGGTTGTTGGCTGGTGTGCAGAAAATGCATTTCACTGAAATCTCGGAAATGTGTCATGGATGCTGTGTTCTAGAGGGAAATGGACTAGGGCTTGGGCTCTGCCAGGGGCCACCCCTGGGCTTAAATTCTGTTTCTATCACTAGCCACGTAGCCTTGAGCACATTGGGACAATCTATTAGATGGGGAGTTTTGAAAAAATTCCCTCCTCTGTAAAGTGAGAACAGCAATATCTAAGTCACAGGATTGTGTATGTATGCAAAGTTTCTAGAAAATTCCCTGGCACAACATTATATTGAGTACGGCAGTGTGCTTGCAGACGGTGTGAATCTTTTTCTATTAACCATTAGAAAATGCACCCAGGCACCTGTGACTCCTAAGGATAGGGAAGACATTCGGAGGGTTGATTACTGACCATTCCATCAGTCAAAGAAAATCTTCTGGTACCAATCTAGAGGACACATTAAGAAGATGAGGCATTAAAGCTTTGATAGAGAGGAATTCTCTTTTATGGCTGAAATAACAGATGACTTGCTTACAAAAGTTGGCAGAAACTTCTAGACGGGGCTTTCCCTTCTGCCTGCAACATGCAACCCCAAATTGCCCACTGACTGGGCAATGCCACTTCACATAATTTCAATCTCTTAGAAATTCTTGGAAAAAAAAACCCCTTTCCTTTTGGATGACCCTTTGAGAGTCCTCCTTTTTGTCAATTCCCAAGTCCTGCTACTCACACTGAGAGTTGCTGCTCAGATGGGGACCTTGGTAAACAGTCCATTCCCTCTTTATCCCTTGACTAAACTTCTCCACGTGCAATCGCGTCTCCAAAAATAAATCAAGAGCCATCCTTCCAATCGCCTTCCTCTCTTCTATTTGTTGTTGAGGATACTACAGAATTTGCAGGGTCCTTCAACACTTGGTGGAGCAAATACCTCTCCAGTGACTCTTTAGTTCAGCTGAAGGGTCCTATTTCACCTTTTCCGCTAGTCATTTGTCAGAAAGCCAGGGCTGAGAGTTGTCACAAGGAGCAAAAGGAACTTGATGCCTTTAGGAAACTCCTTTCCAAAATTCCAGAAAGGGACAAAAATGCCTGGAGAAAATTAGTTTCAGGACAGAGAAAAACCGAACAGATCTGGGAAATTGCTGGAAATGAGCATACTTAGAAATTTAAAGGCAAATTCCTGAGTTTCATTTCACTCCTTGTAGTATGTGTTCATTGCCAAGGACGTAGGCTTCCAGGAGGCGTAAAGGCAAGTTTCTTGGCATTTGCTTTGCTAGCTCCTGGCACTGGAAACCTTATTAAAGAGCCGTTTTTTGATGGCAGTCAGAAATGTAAATGAAATGGCCCCTCTTTTCGTCTTGGGTTGAGATGGCACGAAGGTTTGGCAGAGTCATTCAGCCTTCCCTAAGCACTATTCATAAAAAGAAGCGGAAGTTGTCAATTCTCAGCATCATTAAAGTATGTTGGTCCTCACGGTCGGTTGGAGGGAAATGGGAACTCGATTTCCCATTGCAGAATGCACCCGGGTTGAAACGGTGGCTTTATCTCCACTTTTGGGGGGCAGAGAGGGGCTTGCATCATCTCTTTACTGAGTTTTTAATCGAGTTGCTATTCCACTCTTTCTTTTATGGAGCCATAGAAGTGTCTGTAATGAAAGATTAAAATGGTCCTGTGCAGTGGTTTTTGCAGTGGTTATGCCCAAATAAAATATGACAGCGCTCTCCTAGGGCCTCTGTGTAAGCAGAGGGAGCGCCGAGCAAGCTGCATTGGGCTGTCTGCAGTGCATACTGATTGCAAATTGTGTGGGTTATCCTGGATGCCATCAAAAAAAAAAAAAAAAAAAAAAGAGAGAGAGAGAGAGAGAGAGAGAGAGAGGTGTATTGTGTGAGAAAGACAGAAGGGAGAGAAATAGAGAGAAGCAGAGAATTTCTTCCCCCCAAATGATTATGAACCTCATGCATAGTAAGTAAGAGAGCAATGCCTGGATTCCCAGTAGCAGAGGTAATACACACACATACACACACACAAGCACGCACACACACGCATACACACATACATACACTGACAGGCTAATGGCTACTTTCCCAGAGAGTGGTTAGAAAGAAGTAGTAAATGGGACTGTGTTGATGCCAGGAGAAGACCGGGGCAAAGATCAAGATCCCCAGCCACATATCGGATAACACATAATTGGCCGGTCACAGCCAAATGAGTATAGTCACGCATCTCTGGGCAGGCCTTTGGCGGCGATAAAGACACTTGTAAACAATTCAGTCCCAGAACATGGCAATAATATGTTGATCCGGCGTGTAATGAGGTGTCCCTGGAATCAATAAGCAGTCATGGAGAGCAGGGAGCAAGGGCAGCGGCTGTCTTTTTGATGACCTTCCCTCACCGCCGAGGACCTCATCTCCCCTGAAGAGGACTTTTCTCATTTTGCAGCAAGCTCTGAGTGTCAGAACTTCCATTCGCAGCCAGCAAATGAACAGCCAGGCCCTGCATGCTAATGAAGTCCAGGCTATTTTGCACCTTTTCATCCGCACATTATGCTCTTGACTCTGGAGAAGGTGGGAATTAGGCCGGACCCCGGTGTCAGACTGCCTGATGGCTCGGCTCCGGAAAACTGGTAATTGAAGCTGATGAGTGATGCGAGGGAGGCCTGAATTTGGAAATAAACAGTTTCAAGCACTGCATGTCATTTCTAGAGAGACTGCTGAGAGAATGGAAATGAGCTCCGTTTCTTGAATCTAATGCAGTTTCTCAGCAGGAAAAACACCGTCTTTGAGACAACAATGCCAGTCATTAAGATTTAAATGTTCTGGCAATAATAGAAGAACTGGCCTCCCCCCCACCCCCACCACCACCCCCTGGTCCCCGGCAGCACTTATGTAAATGTCTTTTGACACCCAGATCTACATTTGATCCACGCCCAGGAAGATAACTGTGTGGGACAGCCGCACCAAATGCAATGCGCAGTCTATAAATATCCCTCGGAAGGAGAGCGAGGAAAACAGTAAAATTGTTGGCACCGTGTCACGTCGTATGTCAGCGCTGGCACAAGCAGCGCTCCGTGCTGAAACAATGCAAGGACGTGCGGGGGCCTCTGTAAAGACACGGCGAGGCCGTGCTTTGACTGCTTGCTTCTGCAGACTTGCATTTCATTCCAAATCCCATAGCACCCCTTTTCTGTGGCAGTGGCCCCAAGAGTCCCTGCCTTCTATGCAGATCCTATATTTACCCCTCGAATCCCCACGTTCAGGGTCGCAGATGAAGCCCAAAGCTGGATCCCCTTCACTTGCCATCTTTAGATGAAGTTCTTTGACCCGGTATTCGGTTCTCTCTCTCAGCATCACTAGGTTGTCACAAAACCCAGACCCTACGTGGCAAATTGTTTCAGTTCCCGTCGGCCCCCAGCTGCTGAGACTAAAGGGACATCGTTTGCTGTGTGCAAGAAAAGGTCTCCTCATCCAAACACAGATGTTGATGTGTGTTTAAGAGGCCTTAGAAGTCATTTTTACTACTTCCTGTGCAGGTAAAGCATCTTCAAGGAGGAAATTATGAGGCCAGCAAAGAGGAGGAAAAGGAGGCCAGTGCTGTTTATCCGGGCAGGTTGGGAGTGAGTCATGCATATGCATCAGTTTGCTCTTTTCCCACTTCCCTTCCTTGCCAGAAGTGAGATTTTGATGTTTCAGGCCTTTTTCAATTTAATGGTGACATAGAAGGATCCTCACAGGCAGTCTCTGTGTTGTTAGACACATCAGCACAACTGGAGAGAAACTCAAGACAGCCTGGGTGGTGTTGTCACTTCGGTTTAAAGGTAGCAAACCTATCTCGCAAAGGATCAACACTGAATTATTTCAACATGGCAAAAATATAGATAAGTAATGCATTTCTAATGGCATACTTGTGGATATGGGATGGATCAATGAATAGTCAGCAGTCCTTTGCATGAGCTATATGAGAGTCAGTGAGAAAATGTTACCCCTTAGACACACACACACACACATACACACACAGAGGCACCCCTACATACCTCGTGGTGACTGTCACTCTCCTGCCATTCCTGTTCTCCTGTAGCATTATAACTACAGAAGAGGGACAAAATCGGGGCCACCGAAGCCTGGCAATGATAACCACAAGGCTCTCTGGGTATGAGTTCATGGTCACTGGGAATTCGATATTCGTATGGTGATTGTTTCCATATTCAGGGCAGCACTGATATTTTGAAAAGCTTTCTTTAATTATGTATTTCTATATTTTATATGGATTGACAAGATGTATTTATAGTAACATATTTATAGTAATCTATAATAAATATTATTTGTTTTGTTTCATTGCTGGGCTCATCACGAGCCTATGGAACAGAGATCTACTTTTTCTTTTTTTTTAAGATTTATTTATTTATTTATTTATTTGAGAGGCAGAGTTACAGACAGAAAGAGGGAGGGACAGAGAGAGAGGTCTTCCATTCACTGGTTCACTCCCAAAATGGGCACAACGACTATGGCCAGGCCAGGTTGAAGCCAGGAGCTTCTTCCAGGTCTCCCACATGGGTGCAAGGGCCCAAGGACTGGGGCCATCTTGATTGCTTTCCCAGGCCATCAGCAGGAAGCTGGATCAGAAGTGGAGTAGCACATGGGATGCTAGCACCACAGGTGGAGGCTTTACTACTTTGCCATAGCGCTGGCCCCAGATCTACTTTATTAACATGTAGGAAAAGGGAGCACAAGAGATGATGTGACTTTTCTGAAATCAATAGCACATTCCATGGTGAAACCAGGATCAGAACTTTTTGTGTTTAAATGTTTGTCATGGGGGCTGGCTCTGTGGCGTAGAGGTTAAAGCCACCGCCTGTAGTGCCGGCATCCCATATGGGCACTGGTTCAAGACCTGGCTGCTCCACTTCCAATCCAGCTCTCTGCTGTGGCCTGGGAAAGCAGTAGAAGATGGCCCAAGTGGGAGACCCGGAAGAAGCTCCTGGCTCCAGGCTCCTGGTTTCTGATCAGCTCAGTTTCTACCATTGTAGCCATTTGGGGAGTGAAATAGTGGATGGAAGGCCTCTCTCTCTCTCACTCTCTCTCTCTGCCTCTGTGCCACAAAGCTGGCCCTCACTCATTTTCTATATGGATCCCAAATCACCATTCTCTGCCTCTGTCTCTCTCTATACTCATAAATGTATATATATGTATATTTGATGTGTGTATATATAGTCTAAATGTAAGTACATAGATATACATGAGAGGCTCTCAAAAAGTTCATGGAAAATGCATATCATGAAAAAGTCTGCATGGATTTCAAAGTTTTTCACACCAAAATAAATTTTTTAATGTATTCTTTTATTTGAGAGAGCGTGAGAGAGCTTCCCTATGCTTGTTCACTCCCCAAATTCCATCAGTGGCTAGGGTTGGACCGGGACCAAAGCCAAGAGCTGCAAAAATTATCTGGGTTATGTGGGTGGTAGGAGCCCAATTACCTGAGCCATCACCACCAGCTCCCAGGATATGCATTGGCAAGAAGCTAGAGCCAGGAGTTAGTGCCAGGAATTGAGCTCAAGGTCTTCTGATGTGGCATGAGGGCATCTTAACTGCTGGGCTGAACACCTGCTCCTAAATTTATCTGTGTTATATGTGCGTATATGTGTATGCTTTTTAATTCTAGGTTTTATCTTTTTTTAATATTTGCCTGATGACATTGCTTTTTAAAATTTATTGACAGAAAGAGAGAGAGAGAGAGAGAGAGGGAGAGAAATTAAAAGAGAGAGAGAGGAAGCTTTTTTTGTCCTTTGGTTTACTGCCCAAGTAGCACTGCCTTCGCTGGAAAATTAGCAGGGAGGTGGATCAGAAGTGGAACAGCTGGAAACTTGAACAAGTGATCAGATATGGGATGCTAGTGTCTTAAGTGGCAGCTAAACTCACTGCACCTTGCATGCCAACCTTGTTTATTTTTATTTGAAAGATACAATGACAGAAAGACTGACCTAAACAGAGAAGTCTTGCATCTGCTGGTCTACTGCCCAGATGTCTGCAAAGGCCAGAGCTGGAATAGGCTGAAGCCAGGAGCCAGGAACTCTATCCAGGTGTCCCACATGGATGGCAGCGACCTAAGCACTTGGTCCATCTTCCACTGTCTTCCCAGGTGCATTAGCAGGAAGCTGGATTGGAAGCAGAGCAACTAGGACTTGAACTGTTACTCCATTATGGGATGTCAGTGTTGCAGGTGGCCGCTTAACCTGCTGTGCCACGTCAGTCCCCTTCAATGATTTTTCAAATGTACTTTTGTATTGCAGTGTTGTTGGGAGACAGTTCTCTGTCAGTCTCTCATGTTTTTGCATATTTCGTGAACACTGAGATCTTTTTTTCCAGACCATCTTTTCAAGGATTTTGTAAACAGCCTTGTAAGACAGAGATTGGATTGCTGTCCAGGATAGTGAAGATAATGTCCCCCTCCAGGATAAAGTCTGGGCAGGGTTTGATTGATTGCAAGATTGGAGTTTCCTAAGCTAGGATTTCTCAAGTCTGATGCAGACCCACTGTGTGTGCATTGTTCACCAGAGCTCACCTCCATGTCACTCCTGTTGGTGTTTGGGGGCCGAAGGGAACTGATGCAGACTTGAATTCATGATTGCCATCAGTGATGAAGTCCTTTGTCTCTGGTCCAGGAGTCTTGGGTCTTCTAGCATCTTCCCTGAGTTTGGGACACTCTTCACACTTATATCGAAGAGCACACATGTAGGTGTGTATCACTGTGAATCTCATTCATGTAACCAGTACCAGATCAAGAAAAAGAACAGTACCACCCCTCTCCTTGCCCTCCACCAGTGTCTCCAAACAGTCAATACTGTTACCCAAGGGTAACCATGTTTCTGACAACATGAATTAGTTTCATCTGTTTTTCAACTTGACATAAACCAAGCAATGTAGTTTGTGCCCTTTTATGTCTGGATTTTTTTCATGCAAGAATACAAAGGCGTACCCTTGAGGGGGGTCTTCAGAAAGTTCATGAGAGATGCATATTATGAAAAAATGCTGCATGAATTTCACATTTTTTGGCACCATATTTCCTTTTTTAAAAATTTATTTATTTATTTATTTGACAGGCAGAGTGGACAGTGAGAGATAGAGAGACAGAGAGAAAGGTCTTCCTTTTGCCATTGGTTCACCCTCTAATGGCTGCCGCGGCCAGTGCGCTGTGGCTGGTGCACTGCGCTGATCCAAAGGCAGGAGCCAGGTGCTTCTCCTGGTCTCCCATGGGGTGCAGGGCCCAAGCACTTGGGCCATCCTCCACTACACTCCCTGACCACAGCAGAGAGCTGGCCTGGAAGAGGGGCAACCGGGATAGAATCCGATGCCCCGACCAGGACTAGAACCCGGTGTGCTGGCGCCGCAAGGCGGAGGATTAGCCTATTGAGCCGCTGCACCGGCTGGCACCATCTTTTAATTCCACTTTTTCATAAACCTTTTGAACTGGCTTTGTATGTATTCATAAGGTCCATGCATATTGAGACATCTAGTTGCAGTTCACCATAGTTATTCCCATAATAGTATTCTACTGTGTCAGTAAACCATAATATATGTGTATATTCTACTGTGGATGGACATTTGCATTATTTCTATTTTTTTACCATGCAATTTTTTTAAAAAAAGATTTATTTATTTATTAGAGAGGCAAAGGCAGAGAGAGAACGAGAGAGACAGACAGAGAGAGAGAGAGAGAGAGAGAGAAAGAGGTCTTCCATCTACTGGTTCACTCCTCAGATGGCCACAACAGCCAGAGCTGTACCAATCCAAAGCTAGGAACTTCTTCTGAGTTTCCCATACAAGTAGATGGGCCTGAGCACTTGGGCTGTCTTCTACTGCTTTCCCAGGCCATAGCAGAGAGCTGGATCAGAAGAGGAGCAGCCAGGACACATGGAATGCCGGCCCCACAGGCAGAGGCTTAAACTAGTAACACCACAGGACCAGCCCCAGGATCCAGATTTACACAGATGGTAAGAACAGATTACCAAGAAATCATGGGAAGTGATAGCATATGGGGCTACTTCTGTGTTCACCCCCTTGATTCCCAGACATATTTATTTTAGCTACTGGGGACACAGTACCATATAATAGTTATTAATTTAGGTTACATGGAATGTTCTGGATTATAGAGCCTCATCCTTGTAAGATATTATCTCTTGGTTAGCAAGCACATGGGCTGTGCCATAAGCAGGTAACTTACCCACTCTGTCATGCTGGCAGCTTCTCCATGGTGATGAACATAGCAGAACTTGTAGGGTGTGACATCACTGCTACACCATCTTGGCCTTTCCATCCAATGTGACATAAGGGGGGGATCTTATGTCACAAATGAAATCTACATCAAATGCTCTACAAACTCTCTTCGTATGGTGCTAGCTGAAGTTCCAAGGTCAGGGGGGACAAACTCATACTTGGAATATATGTTGACTCCAGCCAAGAAGAACAGCTACTTCTTCCATGGTGGAAGGAGTCCAGTGCAATCAACCTGCTCTCAAGGGGCTGCTTGGTCTCTGCGAGGGCTGGTGCCATGGCAGGTTCCCTGGTCCCTGTGGTTGGCATGCTGGACATTTAGCAGCAGCGGTAGCCTTGGTGCTGTTGGGCCCACGTGCAGCCCCCATGCCTGCTATCATGTCCGCTCACTTGTTTTGTCACAAATGAGATGGCTGATGGTGGAGCGTGACTGGTATGAACTGGCCGGGTCACTTTGTCTACTCGATGTCTTAGTGTCTTTTCTGCCATGAGTGCTGTTAGGTGGACATTAACATGAAATGTGAAAATCCTGTGTCTCATAATCACTTTATTTTTTAAAAAAATATTTGTTTATTTGAAAGGCAGAGTGACAGAGGGGGGGAGGGGACACACACACACACACACAGAGAGAGAGAGAGAGAGAGAGAGAGAGAGAGAGAGAGAGAGAGAATCTTCCATTCTCAGGTTCATTTTTCAACTGGCTGCAACAGCCATGTATAGGCCAGGCTGAAGCCAGGAGCCAGGAACCCCAAACTTGTCTCCCACATGGGTGCAGGAACCCAAGCACTTGGACCACCTTCCACTGCTTTTCCTGGTGTTTAGCAGGGAACTTGGTTAGAACTGGAGCCATCGGGACTCAAACTGAATATCTATCTTATAACAAAGTCCCTGAGACTGGGTACTTCATAAAGAAAAGAAATCTATTTTCATACAGCTCTGGAGCCCAGGCAGTCCACAGTCAGAATGCTGGCAGATTCAGTATGTGACGAGGACTGCTCTCAGCCACCAGGATGGAATCTCCTCACTATGTCTGCAAGTGGCAGAAGGGGGCAAAAAAGGAATGGATATTGTGTTCCCACAAGGCAAGAGCCACTTAGTTCTCTGGCTCCTCTCTTTCTTTCCTCTCCTCCTCCCTCCCTCCCTCCCTCCCTCCCTTCCTTCCTTCCATCCAAGATTTACTTATTTATTTGAAAGTCAAAATTAGAGAGAGGGAGAGGCAGACAGAGAGATCTTTTATCTACTGTTCTACTCCCCAGATGGCCAAAACAGTTATCGCTGGGCCAGGCTGAAGCCAGGAGCCAGGAGCTTCATCCAGATCTTCCACACAGGTGGCAGGGGCCCAAACACCAGGGCCATCCACTGCTGCCTATCCCATGCTATCAGCAGGGAGCTGGATAGGAAGTGGAGTAGCTGGGACTTGAAGCGATGCCCATGTGGGATGCCGGCGTCGTAGGCGGCAGCCTCGCCCACCATGCCACAGCGCGGACCCCCTTCCCTTTTCTTAGGACATTTATTCCATTCTCAAGACCATCACCCTCCTAACTTAATCACTTCCCCAAAGGCCGTATTCGTACCACGTCAGAGATTCAGTTTCCACAGGCATTTTGGGAGGGCAGAACATAAGGGTCACATCATAGCAACATCACTTATTGCCATGCAGAGGGGCTCACAGTCAAAATCAGAATCAACCATCTTTAACCTATGTTTGGATTTTCTGCTTTCCAGGAGTTGTCTTCATTAACTCTGGCCTCCCACTAGTTCTCCATGCTTCTTCTTCTTGCCTTTTCTACTAGTTGTGTCCAGGGAGGACTTGGTTCCTAAACACTCTTTCTTCATCTTCTATGCTTCAGTTTTGGCAGGGAAATCTTTTCTATTTGTCTGTTGGTTACTTTTACCAATTGAAATTAATTTGACCTGTCTCTTATTTTTGTAGTGTGGTTACCAGAAAGTTGTGTTTTGTTTGTTTGTTTTTAAGATTGATTGATTTATTTGAAAGGCAGAGTTACAGAGAGGCAGAGGTTCACTCCTCAGATGGCTGCAACAGCCGGAGCTGAGTTGATCCGCAGCCAGGAGACAGGAGCTTCTTCCAGGTCTTCCACGCAAGTACAGGGGGCCCAAGCACTTGGGCCATCTTCTACTACTTTCCCAGGCCATAGCAGAGAGCTGGATTGGAAGTGAGGCAGCCGAGACTCCAACCAGCATCCATATGGGATGCCGGCACTAGGTGGTGGCTTTATCTGCTACACCACAGAACCGGCCCCACTAGATAGCTTTAAATTACATTTCTACTTTGTTCTGTCTTTGTATCAAACAGCATCAAGTTAGCAAATGAGGCCTCCAGCACCCTCTTGCTCACCAAAGTTGAATTAGATAGGTTTTCTCTGTATTTCCTGATGTAAGCCACTTTGCTGTGTGTTGCTGCTGCTACATATAGAAAAGTTTTTGCTTTAGACATTTACATGTCACTTCTAAGGCTGTAAATATTTTCTCCTTTTTTGTTTTTTTGATCTAAGTGCATTTTTCATCTTTGATTCAATGTGCATCACTTCAATTAAAAGACAAAAAAATTTAACTGAAACCCACATGAGAAACCTTGTGTATGTGAAATGGAAACCTCATAAAGTATTAAACCACACACACACTCAATGAAACGCAACACCTGAGTCTCTTCCTTTTATCTGAGTCACAAGGGTGAGAGACGCTTTGAAATCTTCCCTGGATTCCATGTAAATGACCAAGACAGTTAGGTAGCAAATGATCTTCAAAGCAGGCATCCATCCAACAACTGTTTGCATTAATTTTTGCTATTTCTAAAGGCTGACTGATGCCAGAAAGCACAAAGAGATAAGGCAAAAACCGTCTCTTTGATTGTCCCCCCATCCTACCCCCTTGTGTTTTAGAAGTGAGAATGGGGGTCAGCACTGTGGTGCAGCAGGTTAAAGCCCTGGCCTGAAGCACCAGCATCCCATATGGTTGCCGATTCTAGTCCTGGCCCCTGGTTCTAATCCTTGGGCCCCTGCACCCATGTGGGAGACCCAGAAGAAGCTCCTGACTCCTGGCTTCGGATCAGCGCAGCTCTGGCTGTTGCAGCTATCTGGGGAGTGAACCAGCAGATGGAAGACCTCTCTCTCCATCTCTACCTCTGTAACTCTTTCAAATAAATAAAATAAATCTTAAAAAAAAAAAAAGAAGTGAGGATGGGATATTGGACCTACTCTCTGGTTCTTTTGGAATTTTATAGACTCCCGTTGGGGTTAAGAGACAGGTGAGTGGGAAGGGTATGGCAGCTGAGGTTACCTGCTATTCCTTGTTCTTTGTGGTGTTTGCGAATTGAGCAGATTAACAAAAAGTTACAGACAACATGTCAGTTATTCTGACCTCATATCAAGCAACTACTTTGTTTGCACTTTAAATTTTTAATGTTTTAATTTTTAAGGTTTATTTATTTTGAAAGTCAGAGTTACAGAGAGAGAGGGAGCAACAGAGAGGGAGAGATCTTCCATCTGCTGGTTCACTCCGCAGATGGCCACAATGACCAACACCAGCTCAGGCCAAAGCCAGGAACCAGGAGCCTCATTCAGGTCTCCCGTGTGGGTGGTAGGAGCCCAAATACATGGGCCATCTTCCACTACTTTCCCAGGCACATTAGTAGGGAGCTGAATTGGAAGTGGAGCAGCTGGGACATGAACTGGTGCCCACATGGGATGCCAGCATCACAGGTAGTGGCTTTACTCTCTATGCCTCAATGCCAACTCCAATTCTTTTATTTTTGATGCTGTCATTTTAAATAGAGGCTTCTTGTTTTTTTAATTTGAGAGATCAATTTACTTGCAAACTTTACTTTACTTACAAGAAACTCCTTTCAACACCCTCCTACAAAAGCTGAGAATTCCATTCCCACAGCCCCTCAAAGCACTCACTGGCCCCTCAGCAACCCTGTGGGGTCCATCTAAAAGATGCATCATAACCAGAGACCCCAGGAAGCCTTCTGGAATCTTCCACATTGCAGATGAAATTAGAGTGGGTTTTCAGCGTGTGTTCAGTCGAAATAAAGAAAGGATTGACCCAGGAATCTTCCAGCAGCTGAAGCAGAGGATGGGAGGAGATTGAATGGGGTGAGAAGACAGCTGATGCCAGAATGGTTTAGGGGGAAAGCCAGGGGCACCAGAAGGGCAGGGGGAGTTTGCAAGGGAGAATCTTCTCATTATGGAGAAAATGATCCTGACTCCTAAATTATTATTAAGAAAACTTACAAATATGGCAAGCCATGGGAACATTCATAATACATTATTATCTAAGAAGAAATGGTTGATTTCAGTTGTCTGAATCTTAGCACAAGGGACACAAAACAACCTAGAACTTTAATCATTTTGGCAAAATGAATTTATATTTTAGGTTATCTTTTGACTCAACTTTGGTGAGCCATGGAGTATAGAAAAAAAAAAAAAAAGGGGCAGGCCTTCTTCCAATGTCCTTCTAACCACCTCTAGGCTACTTTGCTAACCTGATGTTGTTTGATAGAAATACAGTACAAATTTGAATTGTAGTTAAAAATTTTCTAGGAACCACACTATAAAAAATAAAAGAAATAGGTGAAATTAATTTTAACAATGCATTTCATTTTACCAAGTATATTCAAAATATTTTCATTTCATCACATAACCAATTTAAAAATTGTTAATGACGGTTGCCCCTCTTCCAGGCCAGCTCTCTGCTGTGGCCAGGGAGTGCAGTGGAGGATGGCCCAGGTTCTTGGGTCCTGCACCCCATGGGAGACCAGGAGAAGCACCTGGCTCCTGCCATCGGAGCGGCACGGTGCGCTGGCCGCAGCGCGCCTACTGCGGTGGCCATTGGAGGGTGAACCGGCGGCAAAAGGGAGGACCTTTCTCTCTGTCTCCCTCTACTGTCCACTCTGCCTGTCAAAAAAAAATTGTTAATGAGATTTCTTATTCTTTTTTGCTATAAGTATTTGAATTCTACTATATATTTTGTTCTTAGAGTACATCTCGGTTTGGACCCTAAATTTTCAGTGGTTGCAACCCATGAGACTGCTGGTTTGAGTCCCAGCTGTTCTGCTTCCAATCCAGCTCCCTGCAAATGTGCCTAGGAAGGCAGTAGAAGATGGCCTAAGTGCCTGGGCCCCTACCACCCATGTGGGAGACTTTGCTGTAGTTCCAAGATCCTAGCTTCAGCCTGGCTCAGCCCTAGCTACTGTGGCCATTTGGGGAGTGAACTAGAAGATGGAAGATATCTCTTTCTTTCTTTCTCCCATTCTGCCTTTCAAATGAATAAATTTTTTTAAAAAAAGATTTAATTTATTTATTTGAAAGTCAGAGTTACACAGAGAGAGAAGGAGAGGCAGAGAGAGAGAGGTCTTCCATTCACTGATTCACTCCCTAGTTTGCCACAACTGCCGGAACTGGGCTGATCCGAAGCCAGGAGCCAGGAGCTTCCTCCGGTCTTCCCACATGGGTGCAGGGGCCCAAGGACTTGGGCCATCTTCTACTGCTCTCCCAGGCAACAGCAGAGAGCTGGATCAGAAATGGAGCAGCCAGGAATTGAACTGGAGCCCATATGGGATGCCGGCACTGCAGACAGCGGCTTTACATGCTATACCACAGTGCCGGCCCCAAAATAAATCTTAAATAAATAAATGGAATGGATCTCTGCAAAAACAATAAAAATTTTCTGTAACATGTTTTTCCACTTCAGCTTTAAAATTGAGGTGAATTCACACTAAAATAAAATTAAAAATTCAGCTTCTCAGGGACCCTGCCCACACACCCGTGTCCAGCAGTCACGTGTGAACTGTTGGCTGCTGTGTAGAAAGGGATCCTTTGCACAATAGGACACTCTTGAGGTTTTTGAGCAGTGCAAGCCTGCTGCCAACCTCGTAGCAAGAACTACTTGGGTTAGGGTGTTTGTAGTTTGTGAATATCCTCGTTGTTCTAGGCCGAATCGTGTCTTCCCAAAACTCATGTGCTGAAGTTGTGAACCTCAGAAGACCACTGAGCTTGGAGGTAAGACCTTTAGGGAGGTGATAAAGGTAGAACGAGGTCATAGGCTGGGCCCTATTCCCATAGGACTACTGTCCTCATAAGGAGAGGAAACCTGGCCATGCAAAGACACCCGGGGATGCCCCACACTACTTGAGCACGCAGGGAGAAAGTGGCCATCCACAAGCCAGCGAGCTCCTCCTTCCCTGACTTCTGGGCCTCCAGGCTGTGGAATCAACCTCTGTCACTGAAGCTACACAGTCTGTGGTGTTTATCATGACAGCCCTAGCAAACCAACACGGGGGACAATACATAGAGAGTTAGGATTGGCCTGCCTGGCTCTGTGCTGCTGAGGGTGGAGCCTTTCGCACAAATGATGCTGGCATCCCAGGTCACAGTGCAGTTGGAGTCCCCATCCAGCCCCTGCTAGTGCCCCTGGAAAGGCAGCAGACGATGCCCCAAGCACTTGGGTTCCTGACACTCACTTGGGAGAACAGGACGGAGTTCCTGGCTCCTGGCTTCAACATGGCCTATCTCTGGCTGTTGTGAGAAGTTGGACAGTGTGCCGGCGCCACGGCTCAATAGGCTAATCCTCTGCCTGTGGCGCTGGCACCCCGGGTTCTAGTCCCGGTTGGGGTGCCGGATTCCGTCCCGGTTGCTCCTCTTGCAGTCCAGCTCTCTGCTGTGGCCCAGAAGTGCCGTGGAGGATGACTCAAGTGCTTGGGCCCTGCACCCGCATGGGAGGCCAGGAGAAGCACCTGGCTCCTGGCTTCGGACCAGCGCAGTGCTACGGCCCAAGCGGCCGTTAGGGGGTGAACCAACGGAAAAGGAAGACCTTTCTCTCTGTCTCTCTCTCACTGTCCACTCTGCCTGTCCAAAAAAATTATAATAATAAAAAAAAAGAATTTGGACAGTGAACCAATTGACAGAAGATATCTCCCTCTCCCTCTTTTTTTCTCTCCCTCTCCCTCTCTTTCT
Source organism: Lepus europaeus (assembly GCF_033115175.1). Taxonomy (NCBI): domain Eukaryota; kingdom Metazoa; phylum Chordata; class Mammalia; order Lagomorpha; family Leporidae; genus Lepus; species Lepus europaeus. The sequence goes on from NC_084836.1 coordinate 80,183,824, forward strand.
CTATTGCTCCGGCTTTCAAAGAAACAGATAAATCTTTGTTTTTTTTAAGATTTGTTTCTTTTAGAGCCGGCGCCGCGGCTCAATAGGTTAATCCTCCGTCTAGCGGCGCTGGCACACCGGGTTCTAGTCCCGGTCGGGGCGCCGATTCTGTCCCGGTTGCCCCTCTTCCAGGCCAGCTCTCTGCTGTGGCCCGGGAGTGCAGTGGAGGATGGCCCAAGTGCTTGGGCCTTGCACCCCATGGGAGAAAAAAAAAAGATTTGTTTCTTTTATTTGAAAGTCAGAGTTACATAGAGAGAGAGGCAGAAAGAGAGAGAGAGGTCTTTCATCCACTGGTTCACTCCCCAGATGGCTGCAACGGCCAGAGCTGTGCTGATCTGAAGCCAGGTGCCAGGAGCTTATTCTAGTCTCCAACGGGGGTGCAGGGGTCCAAGCACTTTGGCCATCTTCTACTGCTTTCTCAGGCCATTGCAGAGAGCTAGATAAGAAGAGGAGCAGCCAGGACTCGAACTGGCACCCATATGGGATGCCGGCGCTGCAGGTGGCAGCTTTACCCGCTACGCCACAGTGCCAGCCCCGATGAATCTTAAATATATACATATACATATACGTATGTATATAAAATCACATAAGCTCTTGACCATTTCAGAGATGTGGCTCCTATTTAGTAGTCATCAGTTTCACATTCAAATGTCCTACAGATCCATAAAACTCAGCTCACTGAGAACCATTTTAAGGAAAACAGATCCATAGGGTTGTTTTTCTTTCATTGGTTCTGTGTGCAGGTTCTTGATGAGTCGGTTGGCCAGGATGTTGCCTGTGTCTTCAGTTTGGAAGGTGGGGGCCTGAATGAGTCACCCCGAAAACCACACAGGGCTTTGAGGTTCAGCGCCAAGCGTCTATGGCCGTCGTGCAGAGCCTCTTGCTTTTGTCTGTCACAGACACCCAGCCTCTTCACAGTCGCCAAAGTTCATTAATAACGCTTGTGTCTATGCTAATACAATCAGAAAATTATGCAGTCCGTCTCTTTCCTCCCAGAGAGAACGGGGTGATCAGCCATTAGCGATTCACACTGATGAGCCTCCACTAATTGCGCAGAATGTAATTAGTGATTATATAATATTTGAGCTCTTGCAACTGTCATTAATGTCCACGACTCACCAGAGATGGGCCTTGCTGAATGGAGTATGATTGCCGCATGCTAAATCTAGTTAATCCGAGCCATGTTAATCAGCATGGGACGCACTTTAGGCAGTGGTTAAAAGCACGGGGGTGACCTCAGGAAAAAAGACCCCTGCCTCCACCAAAGTCTGAATTGTGAACAGCAGGGATCCCTTTCAAAAGAGGAATTTAACAATTAAATGGCCTGGAAAACTTGGAGCCAGTTATCGGATGGTGTTAACACGTTTAGATTTTTCTGTAACAGATAGTGATCGACCTATTTTTATTGGTACCGGCATTCATTTAGGATACATCTGACTATTGATTCAGGGTGTATGTAGGGTAGAGTTATGATGGTTTTACCACATGGCTAAGGAGAAGTAGATTAAGAAACAGTTCTTTATAAGAAGAGAAAGATGACTATCCGGTGTTTGCCGAGAGTTCTGTTACAGTGTAGTTGTAAAGGTTCATTTTAGCAAGTTTGGAAACAACAATAGTATAGGGTGAGTTTCCCTTATCCAAAATGCCTGGGAAGTATTTTGGATATTTTTCAGATTATGGGATATCTGCATATATATAATGGGATACCTCAGGGATAGGACTCAAGTCTAAACAAAATTTATTTATATTTCATATACTATATATATATATGTAATAGTTTGCAGGTAACTTTATGCTGTATTTTTAGTGTGATTTGTTTTTTTTGACAGGCAGAGTTAGACAGTGAGAGAGAGAGAGAGAAAGGTCTTCCTTTTTTCTGCTGGTTCACCCCCCAAATGGCTGCTACGGCCGGCGCGCTGTGCTGATCCGAATCCAGGAGCCAGGTGCTTCTCCTGGTCTCCCATGCAGGTGCAGGGCCCAAGGACCTGGGCCATCCTCCACTGCCTTCCCGGGCCACAGCAGAGAGCTGGACTGCAAGAGGAGCAACCGGGACAGAATCCGGCGCCCCGACCGGGACTAGAACCCAGGGTGCCGGCGCCGCAGGCGCCCGCCAGTGTGATTGTATTTTGACTGCAACCTGTCACATACGGCCAGGTGTGGAAGTTTCCGCTTGTGCATTATGTCAGTGCTTAGAAAGTTTTGAATTTTGGAGCATGTAAGATTTTGAGTTTTTATATTTGGGATGCTCAGCCTATGTAAGACATTTGGCTTCCTGTAATAACTGACACCATTTGGGTTCACATGATAAGATATTTTGCTATGTCCCGAGTCATGGTAGATTTTCAAGACATCTGGAACATATGTTGTAGATGCCCCATTCTGTGTCTCCTCCATGCATGAGCTCACCTGCAGCCACAGGAGACAGCTCTCCACATTCTGTGAACCTCCCACCCCAGGCACCTTCTCACGGCTTGCCTATCTGACCCTTTCCCGAGAACCACAAGAGCTTGGTCAACTCACTTGTGGGCAACCTGCAAGTGTTGTAGCTTCTGTAACTCTGGGGTGAGCCTCAACACAGGAGGCAGGAGCTGGTAGGTAAATACCCCAGATCCCGCTCCCTTGGTGGGACCGTTCCGTATGCATGTTCTGTATATTCTCTCTTTCAGGGGCCCCCCAGCTCCACAGAGCACCATTTGCACCCAGTGGTAAACCCGCTCAGGAGTGCCACCTGTACTGGCTTGTCTCCCTTCCCCAACTCACTTCCAAACTCCCTCACCTGTGTCTCTTGAAGTCACCTCCCAAATAAACTCCCTGTACCCAAGCTCTGGTCTCTGGGTCTGCTTTTACGAGAACCCAACTAGAACAGCCTCCCCAGCCTGTCTTTTTAAAAATTTAGTTACTTGAAAGGCAGAGTTACAGAGACAAAGGGAGAAACATGCACACACACACACACAGAGAGCGAGAGAGAGAGAGCGAGAGAGAGAGAGTGCGATCTTCCATCTGCTGGTTCATTCCCCAGATGGCTACAACAGCTGGGGCTGGACTGGGCTGGACAGGGCCAGGTTGAAGCCAGGAGCCTGGAACTCTCTCCGAGTCTCCCACATGGGTGCAGGGGCCCAAGCACATGGGCTATCTTCTGCTGCCTTTCCAGGCACATTAGCAGGGAGCTGAATTGAAAGTGGAGGAGCCGGGACTGGAAATGGAGCTCATATGGGATTCTGGAGTTGCAGGTGGCAGCTTAACCCACTGTGCCACAACGCTGGCCTCACTCTCCATATTCTTACTCTGCATCCTATTCCAGTGCTCCCTCACCTAGAAGAAGTAGCCAGCAGGGCTTTTTTCCAGTAGCCTCTTTATATTTGTGGAAGCCCTGAGTAGTTCTCTCCTAGATACATAGTTGTTTTTTTTTTTTAAAGATTTATTTTATTTATTGGAAAGTCAGAGTTACACATAGAGAGAAGGAGAGGCAGAGAGAGAGAGAGGGAGAGAGAGAGAGAGAGAGAGAGAGAGAGAGAGAGGTCTTCCATCCGCTGGTTCATTCCCCAATTGGCTGCAATGACCAGAGCTGTGCCAATCCAAAGCCAGGAGCCAGGAGCTTATTCTGGGTCTCCCACGCAGGTGCAGGGGCCCAAGCACTTGGGCCATCTTCTACTGCTCTCCTAGGCCATAGTAGGGAGCCGGATTGGAAGTGGAGCAGCTGGGACTTGAACTGGCGCTCATATGGGATGCCGGCACTGCAGGAGGCAGCTTTACTCGCTAAACCACAGTGCCAGCCCTGATCCATAGTTTTTAACCAGTGAATTGTATGAATTAAAATCTTTCATACCAACCATAATTTGTATTTTAAGTGACAGCTCACATAAACGGCTGTTTCCAATGTGGAATTTGTACAGGTTTACAAATTTCCAAGGGCTGAGTAATTTAATACGAGCCAGTATTTCATAAAATAATATGGCGGTTATAGCCCCCAAGAAAAATAGCAACTTGTGATTTACGTGATTTCCTTCCATTTATGTCTTTTATATAAATAATAAAAACACTGGCACCTTAGCTCTGGAAGATGCTTTCTCGTGGCTGCCTCACTGCTAAGAAAAGTTCTGATGAATCAAAATAATGACAGGAATTGTGTGACCACCTGTACGGTGACAAGCTCAGCCCGCTCCTAAGAGGATGACTACCAGATGGGGGAAATGTGTCGTTGAAAGCTGAAGTGATATCTAGCCCAAGGTCCCATGACTTACTATACGTGGTGGAGATCAGAGCTGACCTAGATGCGTCTTGCTTTGAGACCTATCATTGGCTTTTTCGAATTTGAAATGCAGACAAAGAAAGAGAGATCTTCTATCCGTTAGTTCACTCCCCAAATGCCTGCAACAGCTGGAGCTGGGTCTGGCTCAAGCCAAGAGCCTACAACTAAAAATGGATCTCCCGGGCGGGTGGCAGGGACCCAAGTACTTGAGCCGTCACCTGCTGCCTCCCCGGGTGTGCATTAGCAGGAAGTTGAATGAGAAGTGAATGAGAAGTGAAACTGGGATTTGGACCCAGGCACTCCAGTAAGGCTGTGGTTTCTCAGGCAGCATGGGAACTGCTGATATCCCATCGCTGATTTTGAGGCTGAACATCGAATAGAGAGCTTCCTGGTGCTTCTCTTCCTACTTCTCTTCAGTGGCCTGCCTGGGGGATGGGCCCAGACACTGCAGCAATGTCCGTCTGCCCAAGCCTCTCATGCCTACTTGCTCCCCACGGCCATTGCCATGGGCTTGGTCCACAGGCGGACCGCAGGTGATTTGCTTACCTTACACCTGCGGTGGCCTCTTTTCTGGCCCTGCTTCCCAATCTCCCACCCGTTTTTCCTGGGCTCAAGTTCCTAGCAAGCCTTGTTCACATGCATCCCCACCTCAGGGGCTGCTTCTGGAGAATCCAACTCAAGCCGGAAACTCTGAAAGGTCCCATGGATTCTTGGAGCCAGTGGCACTCAGATGTAAGATGTAAGAAGAGCCTGAATTGGCAAGGAAGAGTTTGACATGGAATGTGATTGCAGTGTGGTCGGGAACAATGTAAAGGCCTCAGTACTGAGCAGCTAAATCGTGGGACAGTCACCTGGTGGATAATATACAGCCATGAATATTAGAGCAGCAGAAGTAAACTCTATTCACCTGGAAGAAAAAAAAAAAAGAGAAGGAAATGTGTTAGATAGAAAATATAAAAAAGAAAGTAGACTAAGTATGAAAATATTGGTGGTCCCAATAAATTTGTGTGATTCTTTTTTTAAAGATTTATTTATTTATTTGAGAGGCAGAGTTAGACAGAGACAGAAACACAGAGAGAAGTCTTCCATCTGCTGGTTCACGCCCCAAATGGCTGCAGTGGCCAGAGCTGGGTCCATCCGAAGCCAGGAGCCGGGAGCTTCTTCTGGATCTTCCACGCAGGTACAGGGGCCCAAGTGCTTTCCCAGGCACATTAACAGGGAGCTGGATCGGAAGTGGAGCAGCTGGGACTCGAACCAGCACCCCTATAGGATGCCAGTACTGCAGGCAGCAGCTTTACCCAATACGCCACAGCACTGGCCCCTTGGTTTTAACTTTTTAAAAATAACAGGCATCTATGTGCAATATAAAACCTCTCTCCTGACACCTTGGTAACCGCAGGGGCCAGGAGTCCAGTAGTCTTCAGCACGTTATGTCATTGCTGTCCCGTAGAGGACCTGGCAGACTCATCACACACACCCTTGCCAAGTAAATGGATGCATCGCAAGTTTTGCTTCTGGAGACAGCACATGTAAAGCCTGTCTGAACTACGTAGCTTTTGACTTTTACTGTGTCCCTGTTGTAAGCATCGTTTAAAACTTTTTCTCAATTATAGAAAACCTGGAGTGAGCCTAGTGGTTATGATTGCCAATGAATGTCCCACATTAAAATACTTAGGTTTGATTCCCAGGTCCAGCTTCCTGCCAGTGCAGAGCCTGGGAGGCAGTGATTGGGTTTCTGTCACTCACATGGGAGATCCAGAGTGCATTCTTGACTTTGGCCCTGGCCCAGCCCTGGCCACTGTGGGCATTTGGTGACTGAATCAGCAAATGGGAGCTCTCTATCTAGATCTCAAATAAATAAATAAATAAATAAACAAACAAATAAATAGAAATTTTAAAAAAACTTCATGTGATCTTAAAAATGATAGTATCCTTCTTTGTATTTGACTAATTTTACTTAATGTTGTCTTAAGGGAGTTTCCCTTTATAATTTTGCAATTTTCAAAAAAGTATAATTACAACCATCTGAAACACCAGGATTTGCATTCTGGAAAAATTAAAATCTCAGCTTTTATTAAATGTATAGATGTGAGCAAACAATTGGTTAATTTTCAACAATCCTGGAAGTTTTTCTGGGGTAGTTCATTAGGTTTTTAAATGGACTTTAAAGTGTGTTTATGAGAGCCTTTGCAAAAATATCCCCACCTTTTACAAACCAGGGCTCAGCTTGTTTTTCTCTCCTTATTCTAAAATCCAGAGTCATCGACTCATTGCTGGAGTTCTTCTATCAACCTGAGAGGTTGTTAATTTTTGTGAAGTTGCCTGACTTTCTGTCAAGATGAGTTAGCTCGCCTGACTGAAATTTACCCAAGGAGTTTTATGCATAGTAAAAGATTTTTTAAAAATGATTATTTGGTTTATTAGTTAGTTAGGGAGAGAGAGAGAAGCACTCTCATCTACGGTTCTTTCCCCAGATAGGGCGAGGCCAAAGCTAAAAGCCATGGGTCTCCCATGGGGTGGTAGGGGCTTAACTACCGCCAGCTACCTCCCAGGATGTGCACGGAGCAGGAAGCTGGAACTGGGAGCAGAGCCAGGCATTTTAATATGGAATGCTGCATTGCAACCAGAATCTTAATCACAACACCAAGTGCCTGCCCAGAGTTCTTTCCAGGGCTCCTTTCTAAATGAGCGGAGCCCCCAGGATTGCTTTGTGGTCTACACCCTCTGCTGTTCCTTAGGTTTCCCTTGTTCCTGGGTGGAGCCACCCCTAGCACCACAGACAGCTCCATTTCACGATCCCTCCCGCTGCAATACCCATGTGTTTATAGTCTACCTGGGTCCTGGGGGGAAATCTTTTCCTCAGCTGGCCTCCATTTATATAGTCAGCCCTCCGCAGCCATGAACTCCACAAGCTGAATCAAACACGGATTGAAAATATTAGAAAAAAAAATTGCACCTGCTTTGAACAAGTACAGATTGTTTTCTTGTCATTATTCCCTAAACCATATAATAGGCTAACTATTCACATAGCATTGATATTGCAGTCGGTATTATAAGGAATATAGAGGTGATTTAAAGCGCAATAGAACATGCCAACCGGTGGTATGTTGATACTCCGGCGTGTTATACTCACACACTGGGTTTGAGCATCCTTGGAATTCAGTATTTGCCAAAGGTCTTGGGACAACTCACCCCACAGATAGTAAGAGGTGATTTCTACTGCATGAGCTGCAGCCAAATCTAAAATGCTGAGTAAATTGATAAGTAGAAAAGATCTTTTTGGTGTAGATTTAGCTACAGCTCGTGTAGTAGGGCCACCTGCAAGGATGGAGGAATGTCCGTAGAACATGGGAATGAATGTGTTAAAATCCACCCTCTGGATTAAGGGTTTGCTGGCCTGTAGCTCTGCCAGCAAGAATCTTTCCTTTGTCTCAGCATGCCCCCAGCTGGCAGACGGGGCTCACAATTTGCTTTCAGATATCTTGGCCTGGCCATAGAATCTGATGCTTAAAAGAAAAAGAACATGAAGATTTCCCCAGCCTATGACACCCTGGGCAAATACTAACCTTCGCGGGGTGATCTGTGGCTGTTGCTACACGCGAGGATTAACTATTCAAATGAGTTCCTCCTCTGTTTGAGAACAAGCCATTCATTCAGGCACAGTTTATCTGCTGCGGGCTGTAGTCTTTTGCATTTCTGTGTTCAGCATTTTCCCACTCTCCCCATCCCTCCCCCAACCTCAGCGGTGACACAGGAGTGAACATTAATCATGTTCAGGGTCCCAGTGGCTACCCTGCTAGAATCTGAATGGCTTAGCCGGTGGGCTGATCGTGAGCAGGGGAAAGTCTTAATTCTGAGTTTAGGGCATGGAGAAGCCTGTGCGCACTCCCTTGGCCCACCCTGGTCCCACACACAGCTTCCTGCAGCCCTGTCTGAATGAGAAGTCTTTGGTGTGTGCTCACACAGGGGGCAGAGCAGCAGTGTCATGGTGTCGACCCCCATTCGGTGAGGGATGGGGAGGAGTGGCAAAGCATCAGTGCCTTTACCTCTTGGGGGGACTAAGTCCCCTCTCAGAGGGCCCCAGGGGATGGCCCTGAGTGCCCAGTGCCACGATCTGCTCCCTAATACACCCTCTTGCCTTTCTTCACTTCCTCCCACGGCGTCCTGGGATCTGCTCCCAAGCAAGCCACCTGCATTCAAATCCTCATCTCGGCCTCCACTGCATCGTTGGCTGGAGCTGCCAAGGACGGGCCAAAGTGGCAGTGGCTGAGAAAGCTGGGCTTGTCTGTAGCACCCACTTGGGGTCGTCTGTAACTTCCCTCTTCACTTTCATTTGGCTCCTGTTCCTGGGTGACAGGCAGCACAGTCCCGGCAGGGCCATGTCTGGCAGGGTTCCCGAGTACATGCACAGCCTGCCCACTCGGGGGTGACCCTTGGAGGCTGACATCCAGCCCTGCCTGGCTCTGTCCACCAAAGTCAGAAACTAGGCAGGGGCCTGGGTCAAAAGAGGAAGGGAATATTTGGCTAGCTGGTCCATCCAGAGGGGGCACCATGTTGATGACCTTTCTGATTTGGCCAAAGATTCTTAAAATCCAGCAGCCTTGGCCAAAGGAGATTCACCAATTGGGTTGCCAACTGTGACTTCCTTTTCTGATTTTGATCTTCTGGAACGGGATATTATAAACTGCCCAGAGTGACAGCCTAGGCAAACGGAAGCCCTTTTCCTGGACAACTCTGCCTACCAAAAATCATGCCCTCCAGGAACTTGTTGAGCAGAGAGTCATGAAAAAACTTCGAGGAAGTAAGGCCTCCCTCAGAGAAACAGCTGCAATATACTGTAGGGCTGTATTCAACTTAATTGATTCTTACACACTCATATTTACATTATTAAAAATAGATAAGGCATGTAAACTGTTGTATAGTTTCTGCAAAAACTAAACACATGCATCCCTGCAATTTCACCCTCAGGTATAGATTCAGGAGACATTAACTTGCTGTGTCTACAAAACATGTGTTAAGATTCCTGCTTCTCCATTTCAGAACTTACTACAAAGCAATAGTAGTCAAAACAGTGTGGTATGGCACAGGGACTGACATACAGATCAATGGAATAGACTCAAGAGTCCAGATATAAAATCCTGTGTACATGGTAAGCTGATTTTCAGCAAGGGTGTCAAGACAATTCAGTGAAGAAGAAGTCTTTTCAATAAATGTTACAGGGACATTTGGCTATGCATAAGATTGATGTTGGACCTTAGCCATGCAATATACAAAAATGAACAACATGGATCACCTAAATGTAAGAGGTAAAACTATAAAACTCTTAGAAGAATACATAAGTCTTCAGGACCTCAGATTTTTTTAAATTATTTATTTGAAAGGCAGAGTTGCAGATAGAGAGAAGGAGAGACAGAGAGCGGTGTCTTCCATCCGCTGATTCACTTCTCAGATGGCCACAATGAAGAGGCTGAAGCCAGGAGCCAGGAGCTTCTTCCAGGTCTCCCACGTGGGTGCAGGGGACCAAGCACTTGGGCCATCATCTACAGGCATATTAACAGGGAGCTAGATCGGAAGTGGTGGAGCTGGGACTTGAACCAGTGCCCATATGGGATGCTGGCACCACAGGCCATGGCTTAACCTGCTATGCCACAGCACCGGCCCCAAAACCTCAGATTTTGCAACAGATTTTTAGGTATGACACCTAGAGCAGAAATAACAAAAGAAAAAAATAGATAAATTGGTCTTCATCAAAATTGAAAATTGTTGTGCCTCAAAGGGTGCTATCTATCAAGCAAGTGAAAAGACAATCCATGGAATTGGAGAAAATAATGGCAAATCATATGTGTGATGAGGGGCCTGAATTTAGAGTATACAAAGAACTCTTACAACTCAAGGATAAAAAGACAACCCAAGGGGCTGGTGCTGTGGCACAGCAGGTTAACGCCCTGGCCTGCAGTGCAGGCATCCCATATGGGTGCTGGTTCAAGGCCTGGCTGCACCACTTCCAATCCAGCTCTCTGCTATGACCTGGGAAAGCAGTGGAAGATGGCTCAGGTCCTTGGGCCCCTGCACCCATGTGGGAGACCCGGAAGAAGCTCCTGGCTTCTGGCTTCGGATCGGTGCAGCTCCAGCTGTTGCAGCCAATTGGGGATGGAAGACCTCTCTCTTTCTCTCTCTCTCTCTGCCTCTCCTCTCTCCGTGTAACTCTGACTTGAAAAAAAAAAAAAAAAAGACAACCCAAATAAAAAATGGGTGGAGGTAGGCGTTTGGCATGGCAGTTAAAATACCTGTATCCCAACAGTGGGGTCCCTGGGTTCAAATCCCAACACTGTTCCTGAATCCAGCTTCCGGCTAATACTCACCCTTGGAGGCAGCAGGTTATACCTCAAGTATTGTGGTCCCTGACACTCTCATGGGAAACTTGGACTAGTTTTCCTGACTCCTGGTTTTGGCCTGGCCCAGCCCCATCTATTGTGGGCATTTAGAGAATGACCCAGTGGATGAGAGATCTCTCTTAGTCTCCTGTCTCCCTTTCTCTGTGCCTTTTAAATATAAATAAACAAAAATAACTTTGTAGAAGGGGCAAATGGTCTGCCCAGACATTTGTCCAAAAAAGTTAGATGAAGAGCCAATAAGCACATGAAGAGAATACTTGGCATCATTAACTTTCGGGAAGTCCGAGTCAGAACTGCAGGGAGGGGCAGGTCTTTGGCACAGTGGCTGAGCTACGGCTTGGGACACCTGCACCCATGTTGGAGAGCTGTGCTCAGCTTCTGACTCTGCTCTCCATTCTGGCTTCTTGATTATGGTCCCCATGGGAGGCAGCAGGTGATAGCTCAAGTTCTTGGGTCCCTCCCATCCATGTGGGAGATTCAGGTTGAGTTTTTGGCTTCAACCTGGCCTAGACCTGATGGCATTTGGGGAGTGAACCAAAGGGGAGATCTCTTTCTCTTTCTCTTTCTCTTTCTCTTTCTCTTTCTCTTTCTCTTTCTCTCTCTCTCTCTCTCTGCCTTTCAAACAGATAAATAAAAAATTTTTATTTTATATATTTTAAAGATTTATTTATTTATTTGAAAGGCAGAGAGAGAGAAAGAGACAGAGAGAGAGGTCTTCCATCTGCTGGTTCTCTCCCCAGATGGATGCAAAGGTGGGAGCTGGGCTGATAACAAGCCAGGAGCCAGGAGTTTCTTCCAGGTCTCCCATGCAGGTGCAAGGACCAAAGCACTTAGGACATCTTCTACTGCTTTCCCAGGCCATAGCAAGGAGCTGGATCAGAAGTGGAGCAACCAGGACTCCAACTGGCACCTCTATAGGATGCTGGCACTGCAGGCAGCAGCTTTACCAACTACGTCACAGCGCCAGCCCCCTTATTTATTTATTTGATTTGAACCGGCACCCATATAGGATGCCAGCACTACAGGCAGCAGCTTTACCCACTGTGCCATAGCACCAGCCCCAAATAAAAACTTTTAAAAAAAACTTACAATGAGATACTACTTTAGACCCACAAGGATGACTGCAATAGAGGAGATGTTACCAAGTGTTGACAAGGGTGTAGAGAACTTGGAACCCACACACACTGCTAGTGAAAAGGGAAAATGTTGCATCCACTTTGGAAAACATTAGGCTTACTGTATGATTAGCAATTCCACTTTGAACTATATACTCAAAAGAAATGTAAATATATGTCTACACAAAAACTTGTATACAACTGTTCATTACAGCATTGTTCATAGTTGCCCAAAAAAACTGGAAAGAACTCAAATGTGCATCACCTGGAGAATGGCTAGTCACCGTGTGGACTATTCATCCTATGGACCATTACTTGATTGTAGAAAGAATGAAGCACATGGATACCTTCTGCAGTGTGGATGAACCTTGGAAACACTAGGCTAAGTGAGAGAAGCCAGACACAAAAACATACATACGCAATGCTATTTATATGAAGTGTCCAGAATAGGCAAATTCCTAGAGACAAAAAGTAGAGTAGGGGGCTGACGCCATGGCACACTAAGTTAATCCTCCTCCTGTGGCGCCGGCATCCCACATGGGCGCCGGTTCTAGTCCCGGTTGCTCCTCTTCCAGTCCAGCTCTCTGCTGTGGCCTGGGATAGCAGTGGAGGATGGCCCAAGTGCTTGCGCCCCTGCACCTGCATGGGAGACCCAGAGGAAGCTACTGGTTCCTGGATTCGGATGGGTGCAGTTCCAGCCGTTGCAGCCATTTGGGGAGTGAACCAACGGAAGGAAGACCTTTCTCTCTCTCTCTCTCTCTCTCTCTGTAACTTTAGCTCTCAAATAGATAAATTAAAAAATCTTAAAAAAATGTAGATTGGGCCGGCGCCGTAGCTCAACAGGCTAATCCTCTGCCTTGCGGCGCTGGCACATCGGGTTCTAGTCCTGGTCGGGGCACCGGATTCTGTCCTGGTTGCCCCTCTTCCAGGCCAGCTCTCTGCTGTGGCCCGGGAGTGCAGTAGAGGATGGCCCAAGTCCTTGGGCCCTGCACCCGCATGGGAGACCAGGAGAAGCACCTGGCTCCTGCCTTCAGATCAGCGCAGTGCGCCGGCTGCAGCGTGCCAGCCGCTGCGGCCATTGGAGGGTGAACCAATGGCAAAGGAAGACCTTTCTCTCTGTCTCTCTCTCTCACTGTCCACTCTGCCTGTCAAATATATATATATATATATATATGTATATAGTGTAGATTGGTTGTTGCCTGGAGCTGAGGATGGTGTCAGGGGAAAGAAAGGTGACAGTAAAAGGCAGAGTCTCCTTCAGGCCAATTTTATGACGTTTTCACTCAGACTGTTGCCATGACAACCCTAGCTCCCCCCTGACCACCTCTGGCTGTCTGTCTGTCTGTCCCTGCAGGTGGAGCATCTGTGGCCATTCTGTTCAAGCACTGGAACAGGAGGGAGTGAACACTCTGTGGGCAACTCTTGGCCAATGGACCCTGGATCTAGTGAATAAAATGCTCCCTTCCTAGCTTTGATCTAAGTGTCTCCCAAAATTCATGTGTTGAAACTTAATTGGCAATGTGATGGTTTGAAGAGGCGGGGCCTCTGGGACATCATTAAGTCATAAGGACAGAGCCATGGTGAGTGGGATTAAGCCCTTTATACAAGAAGCTTCGGGGCTGGCACTGTGGCGTAGCAGCTAAAGCTGCCGCCTGCAGTGCCGGCATCCCATATGGGTGCCGGTTCAAGTCCTGGCTGTTCCACTTCCAATACAGCTCTCTGCTGTGGCCTGGGAAAGCAGAAGATGAGCCAAGTCCTTGGACCTTTGCACCTGCGTGGAAGTCCCAGAAGAAGCTCAAGGCTCCTGGCTTTGGATCAGCCCAGCTCCAGCAATTGCAGTCATTTGTGGCCAATGAACCAGCAGATGGAAGACCTCTCTCTCTGTAACTCTGTATTTTTAAATAAATAAACAAATCTTAAAAAAATAAAAAAAGAAGAAGCTTTGCCCAGTGTTTGTCCCCCTTTGCCCTTCTGTCCCTTCTGCCAGGTGAGGACACTGAACAGTGCCATCCATGAGGAATGGGCCCTAGCCAGACGGTGAACCTGCTGATGACTTGATCCTGGTCTTCCCAAGGCTCCAGAACTGTGAGCAATAAACTTGCATTGTTTTTAAATTACTCCAGCTGTGGTGTTTTGTTACAGTAGCACAAATGAACTAAGACAGTCTGCTTCTCAAGTGGGCAGTTAGGAGGCTGTCTACACAGACAAGGAGATCCCGGCAGACTTGAGCTCAGATGTGATGCTCACATGATGGATTGGCACTTTCCAGGTCAGTGTATCTAAGGCCTCATGTCTGTCGTCTGGGTAGTGCTTTACTGTTGCACATACCATGGTTTACCAGATTCTAGGCTTTTGCTCTAGGAACTAACCAGCCTGTGTAGGGTAGGTCTTGCAGATTCTACTCTGATGGGTAACTGTGGGTGATCCTGTGCCTGGCTGGGAGAACTCCCTGCCTAGCGCATGCAGGAGGTTAAGTGAGTATGGCACACCGTGCCTTCTGGGAAAGACCCTGGTTGAGGACTCAGCACACTGAGACCCACATATGACCTGACTCCTGGCAGGCGGCAGGGACCCAGGCACATTTCTCCCATTCCCACTTCCTGTTGAGGTTAACAGCTCCTGTGTGTGTGTGTGTGTGTGTGTGAGAGAGAGAGAGAGAGAGAGAGAGAGCCAAGACTCTCGCATAGACTACATGACCTTCAAGCTGATTGGAGAAGCGTAGAAGTGCCAGTATCTACTTTATCCTATAGAACTAGTGTTGCTACCCTGTGCTAGCTACTCCCTTTTGCCTGCCCTATAAAAGCTTGTGCCTGATTTTTAATTAATGGACACGTTCACCGAAACTGTCTCTGGTGCTTCTTGCCAAAGAACGCCATCGCCACACCATCCCGACGGTGTGGGCCTCACAGGATGAGCCCACAGGTAACCGCTGGAAGTGTCATCCTCTACCTCACCAGTTAATACTGTGCAAAGCTGTGATCCTTGTCTGGGGTCTAACTTCAGCCAGATTCCATGGGAAACTCTGAAGGGTGATTATGCTGTGGAATTCATGTCCTTTGAGGCACATGTGGGCCCTGTAACATACAGCAGTGACCTCTGGCTGCCCATGAGATGGGTTCATAGCACACTGAGTGCAGAAGCTTCTCTATTGGCCTAGGTCAGTCCGCCAGAGGAGGAAGCAGCTGAAGGCTGTTAGCAGCCAGCACTTGCAGCCCCTGGGGAATGGTGGGTGGCCTCCTGCAGGGGTGGGAGTGGGGCACCAGTAGCAGGCACCTGATAGCTACTGTATAGAGTGTTACCTTGTTGAAAATTATGGCAGACAGGCGCCATGGCTCAATAGACTAATCCTCCGCCTGTGGCGCCAGCACACTGGGTTCTAGTCCCGGTCTGGGCACCGGATTCTGTCCCTGTTGCTCCTCTTCTAGTCCAGCTCTCTGCTGTGGCCTGGGAGTGCAGTGGAGGATGGCCCAAGTCCTTGGGCTCTGCACCCGCATGGGAGACCAGGAGAAGCACCTGGCTCCTGGCTTCAGATCAGCGCAGCGCGCTGGCCGCAGTGGCCATTGGAGGGTGAACCAACGGAAAAGGAAGACCTTTCTCTCTGTCTCTCTCTCTCTCTCACTAACTCTGCCTGTAAAAAAAAAAAAAAAAAGAAAGAAAATGATGGCGAGTTCTTTTTACAATATATGTGTATTCTTACCAATTTTCAAGCCACACCTTTCCTATATACTCAGTGGGGGGAGGTCCTTGCCCATGGCATTTCTTTTTTTTTTTTTTTTGACAGGCAGAGTGGATAGTGAGAGAGAGAGACAGAGAGAAAGGTCTTCCTTTTTGCCATTGGTTCACCCTCCAGTGGCCGGCGCATCGCGCATATCCTAAGCCAGGAGCCAGGTGCTTCTCCTGGTCTCCCATGCGGGTGCAGGGCCCAAGGACTTGGGCCATCCTCCACTGCCTTCCCGGGCCATAGCAGAGAGCTGGCCTGGAAGAGGGGCAACCGGGATAGAATCCGGCGCCCAGACTGGGACTAGAACCCGGTGTGCTGGCACCACAAGGCGGAGGATTAGCCTGTTGAGCCACAGCGCCGGCCATGCCCATGGCATTTCTAAGTACTCTGGTGAAGATGTATTAGAATAAATTTCAATTAAGTGAGAGGAAAATCAGCACTTAAGATGAAAAGGCACCGTTAGACATAACATCGTAACTAATAGAACTAATAGTCCTTAATGAGCCACAGTCTCTCGGAGCCCCATAAAAACCAGGTCCCAAGTTCACTCGAGGTCGCTGGGGACTCGCTGACTTTGCCAGGATGGAGGTAATTTGACCCACTTCCCCTCCCCGGCCGTGTCTTTCCTGCTTTCTTCATGCCCCCTCTCTGCTCACTGCTGCCCTCTAGTGGGCCCTCTCACAGGGTGGCTATAACCTGTTCCGCTGAGCTCAAAGCCTGTGGGGGAACAGAGAGGGATTTTTCTGTTTTTTCATCTCTGGGCATCTTTGGGGTTGCTGTTGCTGTCTGCTGAGCAGCCTGCCTCTCCTGACTCAGTTTCCCTCCCATGCTGTGCCTTGGAGCTGGTTTGCATCTCTGTGAGTGAGCTTCAGAAGGGAGGATTTGCCAGTCTTCCCAGTTCTCCTGGTAGAGGAGAAACCGATGCAGAGTCTCCTGTCTCTGCCTGTTGGTGCTTCTCTGCACAGGGGAAAGGACAGTGGTGCCGACCTCAGGGGGTGCTGTTGAGCCCTCAGGGCCCTGACACAGAAGGTCCAGTGGGGGACATTTAAGGAACATGTGCTAGGCTGGGTGTAAGGTCTCAGGAACCACCAGGCTTCCTAGCCTGTCATCAAGTGTCATGGTAAACAAGAATCTTTTTCATTTCCCTATGTTTATATTGAATTCAAGGTGTTTGTCTTAACAAGGGGTAGCCTTGGTGGGTGCTGGAATAAGTTAAGTCTGCCCTAGTGCTGATATAGCCAGGAACTAGGGGGCTGGTGGGGTACCGTGGAGCATAATGCAACCAGCGTGGGTTAGAGCTGGGTAGAGCTCGGCTGAATCTGTTATCTTGTCAGTAAAATGGGAGAGCAATAAGTCCATCATGGTCATTATGGGACTTAAATGAGGAGGTGGAGCCTGGTGGCCGAGAGTGTAGCAGTGTAGATACCTACACTACCTGGCATCAAGTCCTCGTTTTCCACCACCCATTAATTGTATAACTCCAAGCAAGTTACTTAGTCTCTCTGAGCCTCGATTTCTCCTAACTGTGAATGGGATAATAGGAACATTTGCTGTGTAGTAGATTAAATGGCCTAAACCCACCATACTTGGCATGTGATCAGTGTTAAAAGATATGGAGCTTTGAGGGCCGGCGTCTTGGCACAGTGGGTTACGTCTCCGCCTACTAGTGCTGGCGCTCCATAAGGGTGCTGATTCGTGTCCCAGCTGCTCCACTTCTGATCCAGCTCCCTGATAATGGTCTGGGAGAGCAGTGGAAGATGGCCCAAGTCCTTGGGTCCATGCACCCACGTGGGAGATCCGGAAGAAGCCCCTGAATCCTGGCTTCGGATTGGCTCAGCTCCAGCTATTGCGGCCATTTAGGGAGTGACCCAGCAGATGAAAGACTCTCTCTCTATCTGTAATTCTGCCTCTCAAATAAATAAGTAAATAAAATATGAAACTCTTGAGGCTGACATTGTGGCTCAGTGGGTTAGGTCACTACCTGTGACACTGGCATCCCATATGGGTATTGGTTCAAGTCTCAGCTGCTCTACTTCTGATCCAGCTCCCGCCTAATGCATCTGGGAAAGCAGTGGAGGATGACACAAGTGCTTGAAACCCTGCACCCACGTGGGAGACCTGGATGAAACTCCTGGCTCCTGGCCTCAGCTTGGCCTCAGCCTGGCCCAGCCCTGGCTGTTGCAGCCATTTATTTAGGGAGTGCACCAGAAGATGGAAGACCTCTCTCTCTATCTCTGTGTAACTCTGCCTTTCAAGTAAGTAAATAAATCCTTAAAAGCACACAAATGCCTTTATTAATTGGTATATAATGATATTACTATTAATGTAAATATTGGCATGTGTTAGCTCTTAACTGTTAGGATAAAAATGAAGATGATGACATATTATTATATAGAAATGGCACATTTCATAACAGTTTAACCTAGGATGATATAAAGAACTAGTTATTTTATATTTTTGCCCCAAATTCAAAATAATGCAAATCCCTGTGAAGTAAGAATTATCTAGAATTATGTCATTTCAAACTGACAGATTGAGGAGTTGTATGCTGGTTTACGCTGTGGTCACATGAGTGGTAATCAGAAATACTCACCTCCTTCCTGGGATTAATGTTGAATTATGCAGGCTTGGCATTATGCAATTGCTTCAGAAACAATACCCTTTGAGCAGAGTGCACCACCTTGCATATAAAAAGCCCTGAACACTAAGAGAGCAGCATTCTGTGAATGGCAATGACCAGGAAGGTGTAGGTACCAAGCAAATAAGCTGAGTCTCCATGAGCTTGCCTGGTTGAGTCCTCTCCCGGCAATCACCGTGACTCTCAGGCACAGAAAGGCAGTGCCGTCACGACCTTGGCATTTCTACCCAGGGAGGAGGCAGCCGCTCCGCCAGACTCACTCCAGTGGCATGCGCTTGTTCTGCGTCTTGGCTGAAAGCAGCTCACTTCTCTGTCCATATTCTTCAATGCTGCGCTTTTCTCTTGCATTTATTACCTTGCCCAACAGAGCTCTGGACATCCCATTGGAACATAATACATCCTGCCCTGCTCAAATAATTGTCACAGTTTGGTGCAAGAAAGGGGACAGTCTGCCTGTAAGAAAACTACCCATTCAGGACTCTCGCATTATTTGTGAGTGTGTGTGGATGCCCACGTGCACATCCACCTGGATGCGTGGAACCATTTCCTTCCCTTCCTAATGTGGCCACGGGTGGGCCCAGCCACCGGCTCCATGTTCAGCATCTCCTCCAACTCTTCACAGGGTCTCTAGCAACAGTTGAAGAGCTGGGTTCTAAATTCACCACCCAGGATCCTTAGTCTGGGCAAGTGTTTGGGAGGGGGTGGGGGAGTGAGGCAGAAGCGTGATGTGGAGTCCCTGTCCCACTGTGAATGCCTGGGGAAGGGTGTAGACCCTTGGAGTTGCCAGAAGTGTATATGGGAGTTTTCCCAGCTGATGGATAAGAGTTGGGCTATTTATCCAGAAACTTCCATTTTACTTTTTTTTAATATTTTTTTAAGATTTATTTTATTTATTTGAAAGAGTTACAGAGGGAGGTAGAGACAGAGAGAGAAGTCTTCCACCCATTAGTTCACTCTCCAAATGGCCACAATGGTTGGAGCTGCGCTGATCTGAAGCCAGGAGCCAAGGATCTTCCACGTGGGTGCAGGGGTCCTAAGACCTGGGCCATCTTCTACTGCTTTCCCAGGCCATAGCAGAGAGCTGGATGGGAAGAGGAGCAGTTGGGACTAGAACCGGTGCCCATATGGGATGCCAGCACTGCAGGCCAGGGTTTTAACCTGCTGCGCTACAGCACCGGCCCCTCCATTTTACTTTTTAAAAGTTTACTTTATTTATTTGAAAGATATAGTGATGGAGAGAGAGGGAGAGGTAGGGGAAGAGAGAGAAAGAAATGAGACCGATAGATAGATGGATAGATAGATAGATAGATAGATAGATAGAATCTTTTGTCCACTGGTTCACTCCCCAAATGACTGCAATGGCTGGGGCTGGGCCAAGATGAAGCCAGGAGCCAAGAGTTTCATCCAGGTCTCCCCTGTGGGCAGCAGGGGTCCAAGCACTCAGGCCATCCTCTGCTGCTTTTCCTGGCTAATTAACAGGGAGCTGAATTGGAAGTGGAACAGCTGGGACTCAAACCAGCACCCATATGAGATGCAGGTATTGCAGGCAGAGGTTTAACTTGCTGCAACACAACACCTGCCCTGAACTTCCGTTTTCCATTGAGAGCCTGTTTGGAGGCCATCACTCCCTGGGATTTCTGGCCTGCCCTTTCCTGGCCATGCAGGGTGAGCTGGGAAAGCTGCAGAGCAGAGAGCAGCCATGACTTTCAGCCAGTGTGGGAATGGTGAATGCCAAGGGGATGTGGACAGAGCACCCATAATGTCTGCCGTCCCCATCGAGGAAAAGAATGTATATATGGAAATATTCTCATACGCAGGCTCCTAGGACACAGGGTTCTGGTCTGCATCGCCAGGCAATATCATGGCTTAATCTCCAACTACCATTTTATTGCCATGTGTGGTTTCTGTGGGTTGGGGATTCGCGAAGGCTTTGCTAGGTACTTCTTCAATGTCATGGCTAGCAGCTGGAGCTGGCACCGCAGCTGGATGACTGGAGCAGCTAGAGACGGCTGGAAATATTTCTTCCCACGTGGTTTTTCTGTATGGGCTGGGATGAGCTTCTTCATGACATGGTGGCCTCTGGGCTATTGGGCTGAAGTCTAAAAGAGCAGGAATTCCAGCTCCCAAGGGTGAAGCTGCTTGACTTTTTATGACTTCCAAGTCATTTCTGGTGGTCTCTTGAGTATGGGCTAGTCACAGACCAGATTTAGGGAAAAATGAATTGGACTCCACTTACTGTCAGAGGAGTGGCAAAGTTCTAGATGACAATAGTGGGGTGGCCACCTTGTCAAAATACAATCGTGTGTGTGTGTGTGTGTGTTGTGTGTTTTGTTAGTAAATGCTACAGTCTTTCAATACCTTTGAAATAAAGAGCATCCACAGAACAGCAAACGAGCATGGGCCAGCACAGGTGCCTTGATTGCTGAGACCTGCAGAAATAATCCAGTTTGGTAACAGGCTGTCCACCTGCAGGCACGGGCCTGAGCTGTGAGTGGAGCTGGAGTATTTCTCAGCCGGGTAGAGTGTGTGTGTGTGTGTATCCCTGTGTGCATACACACACGCTTGCGCATGCGTGTCTATCCAAATGTGCGCCTTCTTAGATGAGACAGAATTGGCTAATGATTATCAGTAACTCCGGAAATGAAGGAAATCAGCGGCACAATAAAAACCCTAATTGCTTGGCAACAGTGTTTAGGCCTTATTAGGTAGATTTTTAACAGCTTCAAGAGAAATAAACTCCTGTGTCATTAGATAACAAGGCAAGAAATAGGTTATTTCCTTTTTGAAAGGTATGAAAGCTTCCAATTGCCTGATATATTCGCTTAGTAGATTATTTTCTGTCATCTCAGTTAATTGAATTTTATCCCTTGCTCTTAAAAATGTTCTCCCTCCAAATCAGGTTACGAAGTGCAGGGAAGTCATATTTGAAATCACAGTGACAGAAGGCAGACATCAGCCTTTATCTGGACAAAGTGCTCCAGGACAAAGTAAAAAAAAAATCCCCAAACCTTTAGAAGATCATCTCTTTCCATGCAACTGGGGGACTTGGCATTCAAACAACATTTTGGAGAAATACATCTTTGTAGCATAGGATCCAGTTTAGATTTTGCTATGCAAGTGAAAGATTGTGTGTGTGGTCACATCTGTACTCTTTCTGTGGGCATCCCATCAAAGTTTGGATCATTGAAAAGTTTTTTATGTTAGTCAGAAAGGATGAACTCGGGTGTGAGTCCACGACAAACTTGGCTTGCAACGTCCTTGGTAATATCACTTCTGACTTGTGACAAACGTGCATTTCAGGCCTGCCTCTCATTCTTTGTGAGCTGCAGAGTCTTTCCAGATGGTGCAGAACACACACACACACAGAGTAAGGGAAAGTGTGGTACATGAATCAGCTCATCTTTTCCTGTTCGATGTTTAAAAGCGGACCAAATCAACATAGCAAAAATATTCACAAAGCACTTCATCTGGATTTTCATGACTTAAATGTCTTTGACCATATCACTTTCACTACTGAAGGGTTTTAAAGATTTGTTTATTTGAAAGGCAGAGAGAGAAAGAGAGAGAGTGCGTGAGCGAGCGTGAACACTTCTATCCATTGGTTCACTCCCCAAATGGCCACAATAGCCAAGACTGAGCCAAGCTGAAACCAGGAGCCAGGAATTCGATCCGGGTGTCCCACATGGGTAGCAGGGGCCCAAGCACTTGGACCATCTTCTGCTGCCTTCCCAGGCACATTAGCAGGGAGCCAGATCAGAAGCAGAGCAGCCAGGGCTTGAACCGGTGCTCTGAGATGGGATGCCAATGCCCCAGGTTTTGATTTGAGCCACTGCACTGCTACTGACTTTTAAAACCATACTCTTTTAGGAAAGAAGAACATGGGTATTTAATAGTCTCCCTGTTGGCCTTGACTACACCACCTGGTTTGTTTCTCTCAAAACCCCTTTGCCCCAGCCCCTGAGAAGGTTAGAACCACCCATGGGAGGAAGTCAGCACCTTGGGGAGTCTCCAGCAGGGACCTGGATCTTCTGGTGCCAAATAACGTCTCATGCACAGGTCTAACCCTCTCCTCTCTGATCAGGAAAAACCTGCAAAGGTCCAGGAAAAGAAAAATAGTCTACCTTCAGTGTCTGTAAATTTTTTTTTTATTTGACAGATAGAGTTAGACAGTGAGAGAGAAACAGAGAGGAAGGTCTTCCTTCTGTTGGTTCACCCCCCAAATGGCAGCCACGGCTGGCACTGTGGTGATCCAAAGGCAGGAGTCAGGTGCTTCCTCCTGGTCTCCCATGCGGGTGCAGGGCCCAAGCACTTGGACCATCCTCCACTGCCATCCCGGGCCACAGCAGAGAGCTGGACTGGAAGAGGAGCAACCGGGACTAGAACCCGGCACCCATAAGTGTCTGTAATTCTAATCACTTGCCAAGAATGTTTTCCTAAAGTGAAATTTCTGTGGGGAGGAAAAGTGATTGTCAAAATCAAAGCCAAGACCATCCTTACGGAGACATACAAAGGACCTTCAAAGCTCTATGGAAAATGCATATTATGAAAAAACTAGGGGCCAGTGCTGTGGCATAGTGGGCTAAGCCTCCATCTATGGTGCCTGCATCCCATATGGACGCCAGTTCAAGTCCAGGCTGCTCCACTTTCAATCCAGCTCTCTGCGCTCTCTGCTATGGCCTAGGAAAGCAGTGGAAGATGGCCCAAGTCCTTGAGCCCCTGCACCCGTATGGGAGACCAGGAAGAAGTTCTTGGCTCCTGGCTTCAGATCCGCTCAGCTCCAGCTGTTGCAGCCATTTGGAGAGTGAGCCAGCGGATGGAAGACCCTTCTCTCTGTTTCTCCCTCTCTGTATGTAACTCTACCTCTCAAATTAAAAAAAAAAAGTCATAACAACAACAATAACAAAAAACTATGAGTGGATTTCAAAATTTCTCTTGCACCAAAACAAATATCTCTTAATTCTATTTTCCATAAATTTTTTTCTATTTATTTTATTTATTTGAAAGGCAGAGTGACAGAGAGGGAGACACACACACACACACAGAGAGAGAGAAAGAGAGAGAATCTCATTTCTGCTGATTAGGGGGAGAAACATGGAAGGCAACATAGCCAGGCCTTCTCTGAAATGGAAGAAATAAGGGAAGCTTTGACCTTGTTTATCATGTTGACTATGCGGAAACAGGAAGTAGGAGAGAGATGAAATGAGAAAGCCAGGCCTCCTTCTTTGTGCCCAAGCCTTGGGCCACCATCTGCCATTGACCTTCTGGCTGGAACAGGAGATGAGAACCACACACATAAGCACGCCCACTCAGGGTCTTAGAAACTCACTGATTATTGTGGATGTGCTGGTTACTCTCAGGTGCCAAGTAGACTGGGCCCGGGTATCTGGATGAACATTATTTCTGGGTGTATCTGTGAGGATGCTTCCAGAAGAGACTGGCATTTGGGTTGGTCGACTGAGTAAAGCAGAGGCCCTCTCCAGTGTGGGCATAAAACATCCAGACTGTTGAGGGCCCGAATAGAACAAAAAGGCGAGGGAGGATTAAATTAGCCCTTTGCCTGACCGCTGGAGCCAGGATGAAGATCTTCTTTGGTCCGTGGTACCCCTGGTCTTCAGGCCTTCAGGCTGTTGAACCAGAATCTCTACCATCAGCTCTCTGGCTCTCGGGCCTTTGGACCACACCACTGGCTTTCTTGGGTCTCCAGTCTGCAGACAGCAAACTGCAAGACTTGTCAGCTGCCATAGCTGTGTGAGCCAATTACTGATAATAAGTCTTCTATGTATATATTTATGTATGTATATATGTATGTATGTATCTATCAATTATCTATCTATCTAGTATCTATCTACCTATGTATCTATCATCTATCAATCATCTAACTACCTAGCATCTTCTATCTATCTATCTACCTATCTATGTAGCTCTCATCTATCAATCATCTATCTACCTAGCATCTCTTATCTATCTATCTATCTATCTATCTATCTATCTATCTATATCTATCATTTATCTCTTATCTATCTATCTATCTATCTATCTATCTATCATCTCTCATCTAGCTACCTTGCTATCTTCACCTATCTAACATCTCTCTACAATCTATATTCACCTATCATCTCTCTCTCTATCATCTATCCATCTACAATCTCTCTATCCAGCTATCTAAACACACTCTTCCATTGGTTCTGTTTTTCTGGAGAACCCTGATAAATACGAGGGTACCCCAGTTCGCGGCAAGTGCACATTACCTTTCAATCCCGTTTTGCATGAACTCTGAAGCACCTGTGACTGCGGGGGCCTCCTTTCAGAGGGGAGGGAGGCTAGAGGCAGGAGGCAGCAGTACGGCTCTCTAGAGGTCTACTGTACATGTAAGGGCAGTGATGCTCCCTCCCAAGGCCATTTGCATTCTAAGCCCTTATTCAGGGCATTTCAGGCCTCACGGAGGAGGCAGGAAGGAGGAATTGGACCCACTGATAGAAGCGAGCAAGCACCCTGTCTGGAATAAAGCGCCCACAGTCAATGAAGTCCCATTCAGTCCCTTTCAAAGCTGTGGCTGCAGGGACGGCCTGAAGTAGTCAGCCTGGAGGTGCCTGAGAGGCAGATTAGCTCCCCTTATCTCAGCATCAGCTTGTGTGGGAGCTGAATTGAAGGTCAATACCATGGATTCTCCCACAGTAAGCAGGAGAATAGAGAGTATCGATTTTCTGCCATGTAAGTGCGACTCTCCCCTTATTGTTGGCCTGTATCATACCAATTTCAAAACAAGCATATTATGGAGTGGCCAGCCTTGAATAAAGCCCTACATGTGACATTTCAGGAATTTAAGGCTGAAATTGCCCAGCATTCTTCTTCCTGCCCCCAGATGTCGTCCACTGTCCCCTCGGGTCGTGATGACAGCACACACTGATCATTGGCAGCACAGCTAAGTCACTGCGCTCTAGAAAAATTCATACCCATCAAAAAAAGAAATCCATGCACAGTTATAGTGCAGAAAACGATGGACGGCAAGTGAGCCACCTCTGCCCTGAGAATTCACCACATACACAGGAACATTTAAAGCACGTTGGCTCGCGTAAAACCAGCATGAAGGTTAATTTTGTGTGTCAACTTGACTGGGCCATATGGTGCCCAGATACCTGGTCAAACCTTATTCTGGGTATCATTATGAGAATATTTTTTGATGTGTTTACTAGTTAAATTGGTTGACTATGTACAGTAGATATTGGTAGACTGAGTGTAGCGCTCACTCCCTAATGTGGGTGGGTCTGAACCAATCAGTTGGAGGCCTGAAGAAGCTGTCATTCCTGAGTAGGAGAGAATGGTCCAACAGCCTTGGAGCTGGAACATTGACTTCTCACTGCCTTTGAACTTGGACTGGACTATTGGCTCTTCCTGGGACTTGACTGCCAGACACAGGGCTGGAAGCACATGAGTGGCTCTCTTGGCTCTCAGGCCTCACACTCGGACTGGAACTGAACCATCAGCTCTCCTGGGTCCACAGCTTGTGGATTCACTCTGCAGATCTTGAGATTTGCCAGTCTTAATCATCTAGAGTTTCAATTCCTTATAATAAATCTCTTACATCTGTATATACAAGTGTCCTTCAAAAGGCTCATGGGAAATGATATTAAGCATAAATTCATTTTGGTGCAAAGGTAATTGAAATCCATGTATCTGAAGGGTCTTCAAAAAGTTTGTGGAAAATGCACATTGTGAAAACTATCAAATTTTTCAATTTTTTGTGCCAAAATAAACTTATCTTTTAATTTCACTTTAATTACATATTCCTTTTTAAATATATAAAATGTATATCTCCATATGAGTATTTATATACTCACATATACTCATTCATCACACATAATTATTCATCTATCTATAATTATTTGTCATATCTATTCAATGTATACGTTGAACCTACTGGGTCTGTTTCTCTGAAGAACCATCAGCACACAATAGGTAATGAGCTCTTTCAGTGTTTTCCTTTGATTATCATGCATTCATTTGCTCATTTGTCTACTTACTCCAAGATCATTCACTAAGCATGATTATTTGGTGATCATTGTGCTAGGTGCTGGATATACAACAATTAATAAGAGAGAGTCTCTCTACCTTCACAGAATTTAGAACTTATCCATATCAATGAGCAATTGTCATTCTATGCTGCATAGCTCACTACCCCAAAATTTTAGGGGTGTACCATATTAGGCATCCATTTATCTCCTCTGTGGATTGGCAAGGGATGGACTGCTTGTGGCTGGGCTGGATCACACACATGGCTGGGAGCTGGTTTGGTTAGACTGGTGTGGCTGGCAGATTGTCAGTCGGCACGGGCTGCCATGACAGAATACCGTAGATTGAGCGCTTAAGCAATGGGAGTTTACTTCTCATAGCTCTGGAGGTGCAGAAGTGCAAGATCAAGGCGCTGGCTGATTTGGCTCCCCACTGAGGAGTCTCCTCCTGGTGTGCCGATGGCTGCTGTCTCACTGTGTTCTTACGTGGAGAATGGGGCAGGCAGGAGGGTGGGCAGGAAAACAGCAAGTCCTGGTTCTTCCTCTTCTTACAAGGCCACTAATCCCTCAAGGCATCATCGAAACCTCCTTATCCTCAAAGGCTCCACCTCCAAATACCAGCTTGGTGGCAGTTAGTGCTCCAGATAAGAAGAAACTATCAAACAGAAAACACACGGGTAAGAGTAACTATCAAAAAATTGAGAATGCCCTAATGTTGTAAACAAGTACAGAAATCACTTATATCTTTAAAAGACTTTAAAAATGAGAATTGCTACAGTAAAATGTTAGGGGACAGGCAGTATGGAGAGAAGTCATGTGTAACATAAAAAACATGGGGGCCAGTGTTGTGGCATACTGGGATAAGCCGCTGCCTGCAATGCCGGCATCCCATATTAGAATTCTGGTTCAAGAGAGCGGCAAGATGGTGGAATAGGCAGGGAGCACACTATTAGTCCGGGGGGAGAGAAAGTTTAATATAAGTGGAGATACTGCAGGGTCAAGGAAGAGTAGGGGATGAAACAGCAGAGGAAACTCTTCCGGAACTAGTGATTCACAGTGGACCTGCGTGGAGAGCGTGGGAGCCCAAGTTTGGGACACCAGCGGCAGACTCAACACACCAGCGCTGGAACGCGAGGTGAGCCGAACCTCAATAGCCCGAGACACCAGCGGGCAAGTGGAAAGAGGAGGCTAGAGGGAACGAGGCTTGAAACTCCGTGGGGAAAAGTTCACCAGGCTAACTAGAAGAGAGATAGGAAAAAAATAAAAAAAGTGACCGATACAGACACAAGTTTCTCTCTCTCCGCTCACCTCTCAAAGGCGAGCAAGACAGAGCAGGCGCCATTTTGGACATACGTCATAAGCAGGGCGACCTCAGGTCTGCACCAGCCCTGAGCCTAGCAGAAAAACCTGACTCTGGAGGGAGGGGTGAAATAACAGGAGATTAGCATCTAACTTGGCAACCCAGTGGGAGACTGCAGGAGAATTGGAGCCCACACTGAGGGCAGCAGAGATTCCCTGTGTGGTCCTTGGGAAAGAGCTTCCGATCTCTGGCTCCTGTGGGTATATCATTTGCCTGCTAACTACCTCCAATTACGTTCAGCTGTGCGGAATTACTTCCCTTTTAAATCAAAAAAAGAAAGAGAGATTTACTACACCTAACGTGGGAGTGTCATCTTTGACACACCCTCAACCCTGAGGAACCAAACACAGCTCTCAGTCCACACTCATCTCAAGCCTCTAAAGCTCCACTGAAAGCAGACAGTCCACTTAATATAGAGCCATAGTGTAACAAGAAAAAACCCCACAGTGAAGAAACCAAATATCTCCAACATGCCAAACAACAAACGCAAAAACCAAGCTAACAAGAACAAGGAAGACACTATGACGCCCCCAAATGAAAAAGACACCCCAATTCAAGATTATGAAGATGATGAGATCGAAGAAATGCAAGAAGCAGATCTCAAAAAATTGATAAGAACATTAAGAAGTTCTCAAAAACAAATTCTTGAACTACAGAAATCCTTAATGGACAAGATAGAAAATCTCTCTCGTGAAAATGAAATATTAAGGAGGAATCAAAATGAAATGAAACAACTAGTGGAACAAGAAACTCTGATAGTGACGAGAAATCATAATGAAATGAAGAATTCAATAGATCAAATGACAAACACATTAGAGAGCCTTAAAAACAGAATGGGCGAAGCAGAAGAGAGAATATCAGACTTAGAAGACAGAGAACAGGAAAGGAAACAGGCAAACCAAAGAAAAGAAGGAGAAATTAGAAATCTAAAAAATATTGTCAGGAATCTACAGGATACTATTAAAAAACCCGGGTTCTAGGAGTTCCTGAAGGCATGGAGAGGGAGAAAGGATTAGAAGGCATTTTCAGTGAGATACTAGCAGAAAATTTCCCAGGTTTGGAGAAGGACAGAGGCATCTTAGTACAGGAAGCTTATAGAACCCCTAATAAACATGACCAAAAGAGATCCTCACCACGACATGTTGTAATCAAACTCACCATAGTGAAACATAAAGAAAAGATCCTAAAATGTGCAAGAGAGAAACGTCAGATTACTCTTAGAGGATCTCCAATTAGACTCACAGCAGACTTCTCATCAGAAACACTACAAGCTAGAAGGGAATGGCGAGACATAGCCCAGGTACTAAGAGAGAAAAACTGCCAGCCCAGAATACTATATCCTGCAAAGCTCTCATTTGTGAATGAAGGTGAAATTAAGACTTTTCATAGCAAACAGAAACTGAAAGAATTTGTTGCCACTCATCCTGCCCTGCAAAAGATGCTTAAAGATGTGTTACACACAGAAACACAGAAACATGGTCACCAATATGAAAGAAGGTAAAGGAAGGAAACCTCACAGCAAAAGATCACAGGAAGCTCAATTTCTCTTTGACATAGAATTAAACTCTGATGCTCTGTTAAAGCAATGTGTTAAAGTAATCTATTATGTTCTCTTGATGTTTGTTAAATTCTAATTGTTCAAAAACAGCTGAATTTTTATTAAGAGCTATGGGTTATGTAAATATGTGCTTATTTTCAAAAATTTGAATAATCACCTTGTAACAATGATCAAATTTGGTCTATGTTATGTCATGATTTTGAGAAATCTTATTTCAGCCAGATAGTTTGGATTTTGAGCCTTCTTGGCATTCTTGACAGGCATTCAAAAAATCAGTTTCAAACAATCTGGTCTCTAAAATTTCCAATAAATCCTGGACTTTGGTTTTTCCAGTTTGGGCCCAACTGAAAAAATCGAAGGACCTATGTCTCTCATCTTATAGAGACACCAACTAATCAGGCTATTTGGATTATATTAGAAGGACTGTCAAGATGTGATGTGGTACCAGACTTTAAGTTTCTATAATGGAAAATACTATTAATACAAATGTTTGAGAATTAAAAAGTCTAATGATCTTGTGTTACTAGACATGATAGTTATCTTAATGAGAAAGCCCCAGAGGCCTAAAGGGTTAAATACTTGTAAAATCCTACAGGTGCTTTCAAAAATACTGTGAAGTAAGCAAGTGCCTCTTGTTGGTTGATAAGTTTATAATTTTAAACATGGCGACTTAAAGTCTTTTGTCATCCACAGTTATATATGATGTGCTGCTCATAAAACTAAAGCGTTGTTGGTTCTGTGTTTAGCTGTCCTCCTATAGGTTCCTATGGACTTTTTCCAGCCACTTCTATTGTATTCAGTACTTTGGGATGGCTCTGTAAACAGATGAAGCCAATAATGTATTAACAGTACCAACTGAGAGAAAGTATGGTTAACTGAGGTTACTAAAAAGAAAAAGCAATTCAAATCAATTGGCAATCTACAAAAAGAGTTAAAGATTTTAAAAGTTATTATTAAAATTGCTATATTGGTCTATTATGCTATGCTATGTGTGTGTACATATTGTATGTCCACATGGGGAAATTTTATTAAGAGTTTTATTTTAAATGGCTTATAGATAAGATTGTCCATAAATTTAAGCTGCT
Source organism: Lepus europaeus (assembly GCF_033115175.1). Lineage (NCBI taxonomy): Eukaryota > Metazoa > Chordata > Mammalia > Lagomorpha > Leporidae > Lepus > Lepus europaeus. The sequence goes on from NC_084836.1 coordinate 80,213,993, forward strand.
AAAATCAATCAAAGATACATTTTAATTTGAGTGACCTGAATCTGTGTATCATATGTTTTAAACGTGTTGGTAGAAAGAAACTAAAAACATTTTAGATGGTTGTGCTTAAGTTTACTGGTTAAACAAACTACACCATGTTAGATATTTAAGAGGTGTTTTCAAATACATGATTCTTAAAATTTATAGAAGGCATTGGACCTTCTGGTAAATGTTTTCTTAAGTTGTTATCTAGTGGTTGAAACGGTTTGCTAAGTATTCATGTGATATTGCTATTGTCAGCAAGCGATCTAGGACTTGCTCCCTCATTTCTCTATTCTAAGCCCAACTTGTTCTTTCATTTCTCTATTCTCTTCAAGGTAGGAAACTAATTCTATTATGAAGGAATCTGTAGGATGCACAATTTAATCTTTAGACCTTATAAAAAAGATGGCTAACATTTTTCTGTAATAGCATAGCCAAAATAAGAACTTAAATAATAATCTCATAGCTAGATTCACTTCACCATCAGCGAAGTATACAGTAAGTAGAAAAAACCTCCCTTTCGGACCAAAGGGAAAGAAAGTTTTAAAGTGAGAATATAATTTTCTTCATGGGCATTGTCTACCTTAGAAAAACTACTACAGAACATGCCTGTGACTATAGACTTGTAGTTCAGGCCACTGAAGATTAGAGATGGGACACGGGCACTCCCTTGACTTGCATCCTCTGGTCTGCTTTAACACAAACCAGGAGGAAAAGAAAGCTCGGCATCAGAAGCAATGGGTGGCAGGCCTATTAATGGGTGACCTGTACAGTGATCTGCCCTCAAGGAGACCCAACAGGCCAGTCCACTTCAGTGGCTTTCAATGTGGTAAGCCTGGGCTTCAGCAGAAGTCAGCTTGTGAAGAGCCCTGGCAGCTCTGCCAAGAGTTGGATCACTGGAAATGGACCTGCCCTGGAGTCGAAGGATGCCCAGGTCAGAGCCACAGATCTTATTGGCTCTAAGCTGAAAAGCCCTTCACTCAGCCCAACTTCCAAAGCGACCACTGCAGCTGAGGGGATGGTCAAGTAGGGTCAGCAACATTGCAGGCAGAACTGTAAATTTCTTGTTAGAGATGCCCCCTGCCTTTACCTGGCCAGCTCTCCTCCCAGGCCAGCCAAGTAATGAAAGTCAACAGAGTGCCTTCCCCTAGGAGGTTCACACCTCCCTTAGGATATACCCCATGTGAAGAGATAGATAGGTCTGGGCCTCTGAATTTACAAGGCCTAAAGCCCACCAGATTATTATCAAGCCCCTTCTGTCAGGTTCTATTTGCCTCTCAATCAGAAAACTGAATTGTAGCTTAGACAGCACCTTTCTTAGCTCCTCTAATAATGACTCTGTCCTTTGTTCTAGGTCCTGTCTAGTGCACTTGGGCCTCATTCCTTTGTAATCATAACCTCTACTCTACCACCAATGGCTCTACTCCCAACCTGTGTGTACTGATGGTCCTCTTCCCCACTTAATGCTGTATAATTGTTCAAACCTGGTAAATGCCACTCTTAGGATCATTGGTTACTATCCTCACTCTGTCTTTTATGACCTTGTCTAAATATGATCAGAGTCGGCAAACTTGGAAGGCTTCCATAGCCTTGGCAACTCATGACGACAGCCTAGGGTGGTTACTGGCGCCATAAACTAGAGTGTCAATTTGTTGGGTCAACAACAGGAGCCACTGTGCACTTGCTCCTCATGTGGGATCTCTGTCCTTAATGTGCTGTACATTGTGATTTAATGCTATAACTAGTACTCAAACAGTATGTTTCACTTTGTGTTTCTATGTGGGTGCAAACTGTTGAAATCTTTATACTAAATTGATCTTCTGTATATAAAGAGAATTGAAAATGAATCTTGATGCAAATGGAAGGGGAGAGGGAGCGGGAGAGGGGAGGGTTGCGGGTGGGAGGGAAGTTATGGGAGGGGGAAGCCATTGTAATCCATAAGCTGTACACTGGAAATTTATATTCATTAAATAAAAGTTAAAAAAAAAAAAGAATTCTGGTTCAAGTCCCAGCACTGCTTCCAATTTAGCTCCTGCTAATTCACCTGGGACAGCAGCAGAAAATGGCCCAAGTACTTGGGTCCCTGCCACCCAAGTAGGAGACCCAGATGGAGTTCCAGGCTCCAGCTTGGCCCAGCATAAGCCATTGCAGCCATCTGGGGAGTGAACCAGCTGATGGGACATCTCTCTCTCTCTCTCTCTCTCTCTCTCTTTCTCCCTCCCTCCCTCTCTCTCTATCTCTCTGTTACTCTTTCAAATAGACAAAATAAATCCCTCAAAAGTTCCAAAATGTGGGGAGGAATGGAAAACAAATACAGAATGCCTTATTAGGATTTCTTAGCTTGTTGTTCTTGGTCTCTTTTCCTACTTTTCTAATCCATATTAAGTTATCATTTCAAGATAGCTATGTTATGGCCAAAATAAGTTTTTTATTGGTAAACCTCAGGGTAAACATAAAGCAACACCTGTACACAGATTTATCAAAAATAAAAAGGAAGGAATTAAAGTACATCACTATAGAAAATCAGCTGATCACAATTGGAGATTGTAATTTAGGGACAAAGAATAAATAAACTACAATAAAATTACAATAAAAATAAGTCTCAAGGGGCCTGCGCTGTGGCGTAGCAGGTTAGGCCACCACCTGCAGTGCTGACATCCCATATGGGCACTGGTTTAAGTCCCAGTTGCTCCGCTTCCGATCCAGCTCTCTGCTATGGCCTGGGAAAGCAGTAGAAGATGGCCCAAGTCCTTGGGCTCCTGCACCCACATGGAAGACCTGGAGGAAGCCCCTGGCTCCTGGCTTCAGATTGTCGCAGCTCCTGCCATTGTGGCCAACTGGGGAGTGAACCAGCGGATGGAAGACCTCTCTTTCTCTCTCTCTCTCTCTGCCTCTCTTTCTCTATGTAACTCTGACTTTAAAAATAAATAATGTTTAAACATATATATATGTTTAAAGATTATTTATTATATATATATATATAACAAGTATCAAAATGGCAGTAAATAAGATCTCACCTATTAATGATCAACTTAAGTGTCAATGGACTAAATTCTCCAATTAAAATACAGAGAATGACCAAATGGTTTATGAAACAGGACTCAGCTATGTGCTGCTTACAAGAAACACCTTTCACCTCTCAGGGCACACATAGACTGAAAGGCAAAGGATGGAACAAAATATTCCATGAAAATGAACCAAAAAGCAAGCAAGGGTAGCCATACTTCTATCAGATTTTAAATCAAAGAGAGGTCATTATATAATGGTAAAGAGTTAAATCCAGCAAGAGAAAATAACGCATGTCAATAAATATGTGCCCAATATTGAAGCACCCAAATATATATAAATCAAATATTAATAGACCCAAAGGGAGAGACAGACTCCAACACAATAATAGTAGGGGATTTTAATACTCTACTTTAAGAAATAGAAAGATGGGGCCAATGTTGTAACATAACAGGTAAATTTGCCTTCTGCAACACTGGCATCCTACATGGGCACTGGTTCATGTCCTGGCTGCTCCACTTCTGATCCAGTTCCCTGCTAATGGCCTGGGAAAAGCAACAGATGATGGCCCAAGTGCTTGGGCCCCTGCTACCAACATGGAAGACCTAGAAGAAACTCCTGACTCCTGGCTTTGGCCTAGTCCAGCCCCAGCCATTGTGGCCATCTGGGGAGTGAACCAGTGGATGGAAGATCTCTCTCTCTCTCCGCCTCTTCCTCTCTCTGTAACTCTGACCTTCAAATAAATAAGTAAATCTTTAAAAAAGAGAAATGAACAGACTCTCCAGACAGAAAATCAACAACAAAAAAAGTAGAGTTAAATTGTACCCTAGATCAGTGGGACATAACAGACATCCATAGAACGTTCCATCCAACAGCTACAGAATACACATTCTACTCAACAGCATGCAGAATATTCTTCCGAATGGTCTCATGGTGCGTTGCAAAACAAGTCTCAACAAAATTCGAAGAATAGAAGTCATACCGAGTATCTTTTCTGACCACAATACAATCAAACTAGAAATTAACAACAGGAAAAATGTTGTAAACTACACAAATACATTGAATTCAGACTTACTCCAGAGCAACCAATGGATCAAGGAGGAAATTAAAAAGTTTCTTGAAACAAATGAAAATGGAAATGCAACATACCAAGACCTGTGGGATACAGCAAGAGCAATACCGAGAGGGAAGCTTATAGCAACTAATGCTTAATCAAAACAAAGCAAAAAAACAAAGCAAACAGAAAGATCTGGAACACTTATTGCTGCACCTCAAGGAACTAGAAAAACAAGAACAAATCAAATTAAAAATTGGTGAAAAGAAAGAAATAATAAAATTCCGAGTACAAAAAAATGACAGAGACAAAAAGTAAAAAAGAATTAATGAAATGATGAGGTGGTTCTTTGAAAAGATAAACCAGACTGATACACTCTTAGCTGGACTAACCAAGCAAAAACTAGAGAAGTCTCAAATACAAAGAAACAGAGATGAAAACAGAGATATTATCCTTAACACCATAGATGTACAAAGGATTGTTAGAGATTACTTTGAACAACTGCATGGCGACAAATTCGATTACCTAGAAGAAACAGCGGCTTCTTGAGTACATACCCCTGCCCAAGATTGAATCATGAGGAAATAAAGTATCTAAGAGACCAATAACCAATGGCAAAGTTGAAGCAGTTATAAAAACTCTCTCATCAAGGGAAAACCCGGGACCAGACAGCTTCACTACTGAATTATATCAAACATTTAAAGAATTAAATTAACATGAATTATTTTTAAATTATTTTGAAAAATAGAAGAGGATGTAATTCTTCCAAATTTATTCAGTGAGGCCAGCATTACATTGATAGCAAAACTAGACAAGGACAAAACAAAACAGAAGAAAGCTATAGGCCAATATCCTTGTGGAACATGGAGGCAAAAGTCCTCAACAAAATACTAGCAAATTGAAACCAAGAGCACATTGAAAACATCACTCACCATGATCAAATGCAATTCATCACAGGAATTTAATGGTTGGCTTGGAGCCAGCACTGTGGCATAGCAGGTGGAGCTGCTGCCTGCAGGGCCGGCATTCCATGTGGGCACCAGTTCGAGTCCTGGCTGCTCCACTTCGAGTCCTTGGCTGCTCCACTTCTGATCCAGCTCTCTCCTATGGCCTGGGAAAGAAGTAGAAGATGGCCCAAGTCCTTGGGCCCCTGCACCTGCATGGGAGACCCAGAGGAGCCTCCTGGCTCCTGGCTTCAGATGGGCCCAGCTCCTGCTGTTGCAGCCATTTAGGGAGTAAACCAGTAGATGAAAGACCTCTTTCTGTCTCTCTGTCTCTCTCTCTCTCTGCTTTCTGCCTCTCTCTAACCCTGCCTTTCAAATAAATAAACAAATCTTTTGTTTTTTTTAAAAAGGTTGGCTCAATATATGCAAATCAATAAATGTAATACATCATATCAACAGAATGAAGGACAAAAATTATCATCTCAGTACAGAAAAGACATTTGATAAAATTCAACATCACTTCGTGATTAAAACTCTGAAAGTATTAGGTATAGAAGGAACATACCACAATGTAATAGAGGCCATAGGTAGCAAGCCAACAGCTGACATCACTCTGAATGAGGAAAGACCTGAAGGCTTTCTCTTTAAGATCTAAGATGTGTGCTTACTTTCCCAACTTTTATTTGATGTTTGTATTGGAGGTCTTAGCTGGAGCAATTAGGCAAGAGAAAAAAAATAAAAGTTATCTAAATTAAAAAGGATGTGGTCAAATTGTCACCATTCATTCATAAAGGACACGATCTTATATATAGGAGACTCCAAAGATTCCACCAAAAAGCTGTTAGAACTAATGAACAAGTTCAGCAAAGTTTCAGGAGACAAAGTTGTGGGCTTGTCCTGCGAGGTCCACACTGCCGGGATGGTGGGGTGATGGCGTTCTTTGACAAGAAGCACAGGACAAGTTTCGGTGAACATGTCCGTTTATTAACGATCCAGCAAGCATAAGCTTTTAGAGGGCAGGCAAAAGGGGCGCAGCTATTTCAGGGCAGCACTAATTCCATAGGATAAGGCCGATATTGGCTCCGGTATGCTTCTCCAATCAGCTTAGAGGTCATGTAGGCTACAGTAGCTTTCCTGATGGGTCTGAGCCACACGCTGAAGCAGTTTACCTGATTGGCAATTACAAGACACTTCAACAGAAGGTGGGGGTGGGGGAAATATGCCTGGGTCTTCTGCCGCCTGCCAGCAGTCAGGTTAACCTCCTGCGTGGACTGGGCAGGCAGGCAGTCTCCCAGCCAAGCACAGAAGCACCCACACAAAGTCAATGTACAAAATTCAGTAATTATTCATCAATAATGAATCATCTGAAAAAGAAATCAAGCAAGCAATCCCATTTCCATGTGCGAGAGGGGGTGCTGGCAATGGTAGAAGTGTTGAGTGTTAGGGGTATGGAGGCAACAGGCCCCTCTTTGCTCTGGCTGTCAGAACTTCAGTGTCTCCCCAACTCTGTGCACACTGCAGAATCTCCATCAGGCCTGAATTCCTCAGTTACTGCTCTCCCCAGGCTCGGAAGCCCCGCTCTTTGGGCAGGTGCAGCTTAGCATCTGGCCAGTGGTTTGCGAGGCTCTTTATGCGGATGTCTGGAACTTTTTCTCTGCGCAGCCTGATCCCGTTCAGTTTCCTGGCCCTCATCCTCCAGCCATACTGGCAGGCTGCAACCCAATCTCTGACCTTGGCAGTGCCACAGTGACCTGTTTGGTCTCCATCTCTCTATGCCATGGTTTGGGAAAGTGGCTCCACGTGGACGCTGTGGCAGTCCTAGATCTCACCTTGGGTGTTCCCCTTCCCTCCAGGCCACAGTCTGGTGCTGAAATTCCAGCGTTTAAAAAACCCCTTTTCTCAGTTTCCTAGTGATTGATAGCAGGAGAGCTGGTCGAAATCATGACCAGAGGCAGAATTGATCTTCCTGTGGGTCTGACGCCCTTGGGTTTGGAAAGAGTCAACCACCTCTCCTTGTCATCTTCACAGCGTCTCAGTGTGTGCTCCTGCAAGCAGGCTGGAGGGCACCTTAGTAGAGGGTCTTGCGGGGAGAAGTAGACAGGGTGAGACCACAGAGACAGGTACAGCAAGGGGGAGTGCCCCTTCACTTGACAGGATGCAGGCTTTTTCTGTTCTGGTCTGGTCTGGTCCTGAATAGAAAAGTGGGAAGGACTCAAGAGGAGCAGGAGAAGGGTCCAGACCATGAGAGCTGAGGATCAGACTCGGTCCTTTCATTTATGACCTGCGGGAGGTTGGACAAACCGTTTGGACCACCTGAAGTTTCCTCTTTATCATCTGCAAAGTGGGAGCGTGGGTTGCAGGGTTGTGTGACACTGAGCTCATGGCAGCATCTGGCAATCCCTGAAGCCTATAACTGTGAAGAGGTTCCTCTCAGGGAGCAAGTTGAGGCACAGAGCGTGTGGTGTGCTCAGGGCCCTGTATCTCTCGGGGGACATCCCAGCCTACGAGAAGGAGTAAGGGGAGAAACTCCCACGCCCACGGTGTTCCCCATCAGGCAGAGGGGGTCCATTTGTCCCTCAGGCCACAGTGAAATCAAACCTTTCCCCTTGGGGGTGTATACAGTAGTGGTCTCTGCTCCAGAAAACAAATAGGTGATTCCAAAGCCTGGAGAAGCTTCTGGAAGCCTGTATGGCCTACATCTGTGCCCCAGGGCTGCTGGTGATGGGAGCTCAGGCTGGGCAACCTGGGGCGTGGACCCTTCTTTCGGGGAGGGCTTTGACCTTGCTTCCACCAGCCCGCCGTGACCCATAGGCTCATGGACAGATACACAACTGCCTGAGAGGCAGGGTTTGGTGATCCCCTGGGCCTTGGGACTGGGGATCAACCACCAGGGAGGGCTGCGCAGTCTGGGCTGCGAAGCTGACCCCCAGGGTTGTATCAGCAGGCTCATGCCATATGTCCTCGTTAATCCAGCATCTGAGTCATAGGGTGCAGAAGGGTGCACAACCTGGCTAACACCATGGCTTAATTCTCCTCCCCGGGGATAATTCTCTGATTCAGTGGCAGAGGAAATTGGGTTACTTTTTAAAAAAACATTAATTAATTTATTTGAAAGGCAGAGTTGTGGAGAGGGAGAGTCAGAGAGAGAGAGAGAGAGAGAGAGAGAGAGAGAGAGAGGTCTTCCATCTGCTGGTTCACTTCCCAAATGGCTGCAATGGCTTGAGAGGGACCAGTCTGAAGCCAGGAGCCAGGAGCTTCTTCTGGGTCTCCCATGTGGGTGCAAGGGGCCCAAGGACTTGGGCCATCTTCCACTGCTTTTCCAGAGAGCTGGATCGGAAGAGGAGCAGCCATTCAGTGCATCCCAGACACTTCCTGTTCTCCACACTCTCAAGCAAACAGGCTCCTGCAGCTCAGGGGGTGTCCTCCAACAGTGACGCAAGTGCTGGCTGTTGGGAGTGAGCGTGCACACATAAGCATGACAAGGATTTGTAGGGGATGTGGGCAGAGATAGCATCTGCTATGCACACACACCCATTCAATCTTCAAAATATCGAGAAGTGTCACTTCTAATGCTGTCAACATGGTTAAGGGCTGGCTCTGTCAGGCGGCCCAGTGTAATTGGTGAACAATCAGGAACAGCATGAAAATCATAAATGTACCTTCAAGATTCAGCGGCATCTGTATCATTATGCTTACTACATTTGGATTGTTTAAGAACGTAAACAAATTATTTTGATGGTTCAATAACAAAAAAGCAGTTTTTTTAGGAAGATGGGCTCAAGTTCCAGTCTCTGTACATAAAGCAGCTTAGGTATTGTATTTAACTCATAATGCTGTAGGTTGGCCGGGTGACTTTTCTTGTTAAAAATAACTCAATGAGGGGCCAGCACTGTGGTGCAGTTGGTTAAAGCCCCAGCCTGCAGTGCCGGCATCCCACATGGGTGCCAGTTTGGGTCCTGGCTGCTCCACTTCCGATCCAGCTCTCTGCTATGGCCTGGGAAAGCAGTAGAAGATGGCCCAAGTCCTTGGGCCCCTGCACCTGCATGGGAGACCCAGAAGAAGCTCCTGACTCCTGGCTTCAGATCAGCCAAGCTCTGGCAGTTGCGGCCATTTGGGGAGTGAACCAGTGGATGGAAGACCTCTCTCTCTGTTTCTCCCTCTCTCTGTAACTCTTTCAAATAAATAAAATAAATCTTTTAAAAAATAGCTCAATGGTGTATTTTCATGGGAAATCAGCTTGGCCTCACTGTGGCCGTGATACCAGGCCTCAGTAGCACATAAGCTGGAGAGTTGAAAAAACCCCAAAGTAGGTTGGTTATCTGCTTAGCTTATTGCATAGGTCTTGCATTTTATCGTTTTTGTTTGTAAACAACTCCCCCACCCCAACTCTGCAATCAATAACCACAGGGCCCCTGTTGGCACCAATTCCCCATATCCATCTGAACAATTACCTATCAAGGGCACTGTCTGGGATAATGCTCTCATCACAAGTCCCCCTCCCTCTATGTTGCTCCATCTCCTAACTCCAGCCAACCTCCCCTTCTCTGATCTACCCAGCAACGTGTCTGGGTACCCCCTCCTCTAATACCCCTCCCCACCGTAGACTGCATCTCCCAGCTTCTCAACCAATGAGAGACTGGGTGATGGGACTTTTGCATGGCAGGGATAAACAGAACTGAAGGCCTAGGAATTCTGGCCTACTTCCACCTGGTGGTCACCACTCGCGAGACTAGGGGGAAATAAACACCTCACTTTCTGCTTCCTTTGTGTCTATGAGTCCATCCTTTGGCGGGTAGGTGATCTCAGGTAGGCTGGGCTGGCTTGGCTGACTCCTCTTGGACTCTTGCCCACATGTGACTGTGGGGTCTCTGGGGACTGCATGATAGAAAATGACCTCACAAATCCAGTGAGGGCAGGTTGCCAGTTCTCTGCGTGCCTCTCATCCTCAGTAGGATAGCTTAGTCAAGCTCATGTCACCATTTCCACACACAGCAAGAAGGCACTGCTTAATACTTAAGTGTCTGTTTGTCACATCTGTTGATGTCCACTGGCCAAGGCAAGTGACACGGACAGTCAATCTCAGAGTCAGGTCCAAAGGATACTACCAGAGGGTGGGCATAGGTATAGGGAGGAGAATCATTTGAGACCATTTTCCATCTCCTTTAGTCATATTTTGTGGATGCTTGTGAGTGATACATAGCTTCTCAGAAAACTCTTACCAGTTTCCAAAGTGATAGAGAAGAGCTTACCACACTTTGTATAAAAATTATTTGAAACATTGAAATATACTCAATATTTTTAAATTTTAAATTTGTAAATATATTGCTAGAATTTGAGAACTAAATGCAGGCAAATAGTGGCCCTCAAAAATTCACAAAAATGCATATTATGAAAAAATTATGCATGGATTTAAAAATATTTTTGTATCAAAATAAACTTATCCTTAGCTCCATTTCCATTGACTTTGTGAAATATCTTCATACGTGTTAAAAAGCAGATTTTAAAAAATGGTTTTGAAATTTCAGCCTCTCCATATCCATGTTTACACTTGTACATTTATAAGAATCTCTAATAATTAGTGAAGAGACTACAACTGCTCTTTTTCTTTTTAATTAAAAATATTTTAGTTGAAACATAAACATTTAGCATGCATATGGGGTACCATGTGATGTTTTGAAACATGTATACATTGTGTAATGTTCAAATCAGTGTAAACACACCTATCTCCCAAACATTAATCATTTCTTTATGACAAAAGTATTCAAAATCCTTTCTCCAAGCTTTGTGAAATATACATTCCGTTATCATTATCTGCAGTCACCCTACAATGCAGAGCACCAGACATATTTCTCCTATCTGTTCCTTAGTAATCATTGACCAACATATCCTCATTCCTCCATGCCCCCTGCTCTTGGGGGCTCTGGTAACCACCATATATGCCCAATTTCTAGGAGGACAACTTGTTTTTAGATTCCATATAAAGTGCGATCATGTGGTGTTTGTCTTTCTGTGTGTGACTTACTAATGCCTTCCAATTCCCTCCATCTTGTGGCAAATGAGAGAATTTGATTCTTTTTTGATGTTGGCATGGCATTCCATTGTGTACATATACCACGTTTTCTTTATCCATTCACTCATTGGTGGATACTTAGGTGACTTACATTTCTTGAGTACTGTGAATGATAGAACAGTGTTTTCAATACCCTTTTTTTGTGTGTGTATGTGTACATGCTTATTTGGTCTGAATAAATTCATAAGCGCATAAGGACTTTTCAACCTGTTTTGAAAGAGGTGGTCATGGACATTTTTAAGTTCCTTTAATGTTCAACTTTCACCATATTTTCATTGGACTTTTAATTCAGGTACAAGATTAGCTGACTTGGAGATAATTATGTGTGTGTGTGTGTGTGTGTATTTATATTTATTTTAAAAGTAAGAGTAACATGTCAGGGCAAGTGCTATGGCATAGAGGGTTAAGCCTCCACCTGCAGCGCCAGCATCCCAAATGGGTGCTGGTTCACATCCTGGGTGCTCCTTTTCTGATCCAGCTCTCTACTGTGGCCTGTGAAAGCAATAGAAGATGGCCCAAGTGCTTGGACCCCTGCACCTATGAGGGAGACCCAGAAGAAGCTCCTGGCTCCTGACTTCAGATTTGCCCAGCTCTAGTCTTTGTAGCCATTTGAAGAGTGAACCAGCAGATGGAAGACCTCTCTCACTCTCTATCTCTCTGTCTCTTTCTCTATCTGCAACTCTGCTTCTCAAATAAATCAATCAATCTTTTTAAAAAATCATATAAATCGCAGCCAGATAAGGACTTTTTTTCTCTTCCGGAGTCAGATTCCACCATCCCCCACGCAGGCAGGTAGTTTGCCAGGCATTTCCTTCTTCTCTTCACCTGACTGGTGATGTCCAAGGAGCTCCCCTCAATGGGCTCCTTGATCTGTCAGCACACAAAAAAGGCCATCCAGAGACAAGGCCACTCGATGTCTGTGAACACTGCTTCATGCTCTGGGTATGCTCCTGGTTACTCCTTAAAAGGTTATAACTAAAAAGTCAGCAATGCATTTCATCAACTGTGTGGCCGGCAACATCCAACAGGGGAGTAACACGACAAAGCTCTTTACCATGCCAGTAACAATGTTTTTATTGCTTTCTCCCTGGTTAAGCACAAATATTTTTCTTTTACATCTCTTTAGGAGGCTTAGCAATAGTCTGATGCCTTCCTCAGTCTGGGCCAAGGCAGTTTCTGCTGTCTGCAACTTGAGTGTGTAGTTCTTCAATGAGACCCTCTGTTTCCCAAAACACACGTCCCTCAGAATGTACCTTTTCCATCTTCTCTCTGGTAAGCCAATTCACCTATTGTGCAGGCCAGGTCCCAAACTGAGTGATGCACAAACTGGGTGATTTCCTCCATCAGCTTGGAATCCAAAGGCTGGCTCAGAAGAGACTTGGCTTGCCCAGCCTCTGCCATTGGGCTCCAGAGAGTGAGGTGGGCCCAGGTCATTTGTGCACAAGGGCATAGTTGCTCCGGTAAACCAAACTGTGCTACAACAAAAGCAAGACCCCACCTGGTTCTGGAAAGGTAGGGGTTGGCAAAAACTCTGCCTACATCTCAGGGTTTGCTTGGGACACAGACAAAGGTTGAAGCCCAAACAGGCCAGGCAGATGCCGAGTCTTCAGCCTTCCACCATCCTTGCAGGAGAAAGCTGGGGAGCTCAAGACTGCAGCCCATGACAGACAGCTCCTTATTTGTAAGTAGTTAATGTTTCTTAGCAAGCACTTCTAAAAGAAATTGGTATGTAATGACAGCACTCACTGGAAAACAGGCCGATTAGAAAATGCACTAACTTATCTGGTATTCATTTGAAAAGTAAATGGATGCAGGCAAGGTGAGAGTTCACTATCAATTCAAATATTTTCCCCTAACAGACTCTAGCACTCCTGCTTTAATTCAAGCAGAAACACAAGTATGAATAATCAAGAACCTTTGTGCTTCGTACCATTTCAAATGGTCATTGAAGCTTAATGGCAAAACATTTACATTCTTCCTTTAATTTGTATTCTATCCCTTCCTTCTGAGTGATGTGATTGTGGCTTGCTGTTGCCGGCTGTATTATTTTGATGCAAATGCCGTGTTGTGTGTGCCTGAGTCCAATTTCCTGGCTTTTGCTCGCCGGAGCAATGACTGTGAAAATAGTTGAAAATCAGGCCTATTTAAAGAGTTTATAACTACTGCTCCTAATGAGTGAAACAAAGCCATTTGATGAGCTCTCCGTTTGGGGACACTGCCACGGCCCCAGGTTAACAGGTGCTCCCAAAGGAAAATAAAAATGACAGGAAAACCACTGATTATTTGTTTCTCTCTCCCCATCTGCAATATTAGATTTTATTTCTGTCGCCATCTACGAAAGAATTTTGAAAATTTGTAATGCAAGCAAAACTCCCTTTCCTGTGGCAAACTCACCCTGGGAAAGGATGCTTTATCGAGATATAGGGAGGGGTAGGGCTTGCTCGCCCAAGACTGCAGGCACGGGGGCCCCACGGGTGATCCTTGAACGTAATGTATGCACAAACTAATTTATGATCCTGTGACTAATTTCCATTTCTTGTGCTTAGAGTTGCCTGGCTAATTACAGGGATGTTTTCTTAACTTTAGTAATTACGCTCTGCGCTTGTGACAAGCGACAGCGCCAAGGAGCGAGGGCGGCTCGCGCGGGCCTGGGAGGCAGCGCGTGCGCCGGTGGTGGCGCGGGCTGGGGCCCGCATCCCAGATCAGAAGCCTTGCCAGCTTTGACCGGCGGCCCGCAGGCTGGCGCGGAAGCATCTGGAGAAATATTTGCTGGAACGCCCCGTAATTAGAAGAACTAGCTTAATTAGGAGAGGTTTGCGGGCCTGCGACGCGCGATCTGAAGCTTGGCAGCCTCGTCCCGGGAGGCCCGCCGCACAAAGCTCTGCCCGCTGAGCGCGCACGCACCGGTTGTCGCCCCTACATGCAAGGAGGCCCCGTGGGGTCTGCGCAGCCACGGCGGGGGTCCGGGGCTGGCCCCCTGCAGCAGCCTGGCCGGAACCACAGCGGGCGCGCTCATCTGATCAAACAAGGCAAAGAAGCCCAAAACCCATATGCGGTCACCCCCTGGAAACCGGCTCTGGGGCTGGGCGGTGTAGACCATGGTATTTCTCTCATTCTCCTACCACAGAATTCAACCTTCCCAGCAAGCTCTTAGCTCCTTAGCATCAAGGTCTTAATAGACTATCAGCATCCGTTGCAGATAAACAAACCTAGAAACACCAGGCAATGCGGTATTGAATCAGGCGCGCTAGCAGGAGGCACACACCTGGGAGACATCTGCCCACGGCGCTGAACCAGGTCCTTATTAGGCAGCCGCTGTGCTCAGAATTCTATACGTTGTGGCCTCAGCATGCATGGGAAGTTGAGGCAAGTATCGATGGACCTGTCCCGTGGCCAGGTACCAAATTGGCCACAAAGAGGAAGAAATAATAGTCACCAAGGCCTCACAAACTCTCCCCCTGGGCTTGTTCTGTGTACATCCGGGAACTGAAGGTGTGTGCACACAGGTGTGTGTGTGTGTGTGTTGGTGGCTTTGTCAGCTCCTGGATTTTCTCTGGGACACCAGGGCTATTTCCTGCTACTAGAGAACATAGAAAGATGCCAATGTTCCATTCCCTCTTTACCAAATTAAAAAGATTCCCCTGCTTTGAGGAGATAAGGTGATTTGTATGTTGGGTCATTCAAGGTATAAAAACTGATCTGTCCCCCTAAATATCTCATTAGATATACACATTTGATGAAATGCACTTGAAGCCACTCCTGATACCAATTTTAAGCTATGCTAACCAGGTAACCGACCATGGCGGCCGCCCCTTAGGACAAAGCGGTTGAATTTTCAATTACCTGTAGAGGAAAAAAATAAAAAACCATGGAGGGACTTTATTTTGAAAATTCCAAAAATGGATCACAAATGCTTTTGAATGGAGCTCTTCACAGAATGATGAATCCCACATCCAAATGACCCCTAAATCCCTTTCAAATTGGGCTGCTGAGTTCCAGCGTGAACATTTCAGAGGATACTGCTTTTAGGGAATACAAGGAAAAACACGAAGACAGGGACCGTGGAGGAGACTGACAACAATCAGATGTGCAGGAGGCCACGGGCAGGATGAATGCTCCCAGCTGTGTGTTTCCCGCTCTTGGGAGACAGGGAGGCAGGCCTGAGCGAACCCAAACCCTGGGCAGAAATGAGCTCCTGCACTGTTTTCTCTCCCCGTCGGCCATGACAGAGCCCGGGACTCCTACCGGCGGGGTGTGCGTGGTTCTTGGAACGCGCCTCCTTGCTGGAAACACGCCCGCCTCCCGTGCATTCAAAGTGAGGCTGATGTGCTTGTGATGTGGAAGAAAGGAAAGCGACAAGAAATGTAATTATTTTGACACATTCTTTTTAAAAAGGTTATTATTCCTACTTAATGCAAAGTGGTTTACACTGCCATTATGAAAGAGAGTCCGCTGTCCTTGGTCTCTCAGCTGTGAGCACTCTGGAGAACCAAAGCCAGACACAATCGCTGGCGCCTGCCGGGAAGGGGAGGGTGGCGGAGCCCAGAGAAACGAAGAGGTATGTGTCTCTCTCCTTTCCAGCATGCTCTGCACCCTTCCCTCCGTTTTGCAAGGAGCAGCTCACGTGGAGTTGGTGAGGAGGAGCAGACGCGAGGGAGTGGAGAGGGACTTGTTTCTCACCAACCCATTGTTTCCAACACCCCCACCATATCCCTTTTGCTTCTTCTGAAATGCCACAGTGTATGAGACCTGGAGGGGTCCACGCCTCTGAAACAAGTTCTGGGCGAGGCTCCTCCCACCCCAGCGCTGTGCTGTCTTGGGAGAGCAGTTGTGGGTGTCTGTCTGTCCATCACTGCGTGCAGACAGTTGCTCCATCAGGGGAGACCTGTGTCCATTTCTTATGGGTGCCATTGTCTTGAAGACGATTGGATGCCAGGAGCTGGACAGCTTCTAAGGTGTCCCCGAACACTGCTCCCTGGCCACCCATCCTGAAGCCACAGAGGGGGCTCAGATGTTCCACCACAAAATGCCATTTGCCAGGAGGAGATCAAAGGCGCCCACCTAGCGTGTCTGCTTTATCATGTTCCTTGGGGCTCCAGGAGGTGGAAAGCATCAAAGTCATACACAGAGGCCGGATCACTGATGAATAATTTACATGCGCAGTAGGTGGGAGTGAGTGAGCACATAAAGGTCCTTTTGAAGAGGAGAGAAAAATTGCTGCTTTTCCCAACCGACGTTGACTTTGGCCAAAGCCCGTGAGAGGGGACCTTTCAAGGGGGTGGGGTGGGGAGGGGCTGCCTCGCTCTGACAGTGGCCCCAGGGCCCTGAGACTCCCACGTGCAGGCTGCAGAAGGTGCTTAAACTCACACTGCCTTAGTCATGGGAGGGCTCAGACGCTGCATGCGAGGTAATAACCCCAGCCGGAAGCCGGCCATGAAAGAATTCCAGCATTCCTGGTTTTTTTCTCATCATGAAAACTACCTTTCCCTACTGTGCCCGCTCTCCTCTCTAGGAGTTCGACTGAAGTTATTTGAAATTAAAGACCGGCTTAAAACTCCACCAAGCCAAGGGAATCACACCAGATTTTCCTGCAGAGTAATAATTATATCCGGTGCAAAAAAGTACTTCTACGCATCTGTGTGTCTGGATTAAGCATGGCTGCTGGTATTCTACTATAAATGGAAATTTTTCTCTATTTTCAGGATTTAGGCATCAGAATTGGCTTTTGAAAGCAAATTCATGTTTCTGAAAAGGAAAAAAAAACACAGAAACACAGAAAGAAAGATGCATTTAGTGCTTTATTGACAACTGAACTGTTGTTTTCTGGTCTGTCTGAATGTCAGATGCTGACATCACTCATGCATTTTACATTATTAGACTGATAATCACTTCCTTAAAATAATTTCAGCACTCAGCTACAATGAAATAGATTTCTTTCAAAGACCCCTTAGTTAAATGTGCTCAGTGCTACTTTCTGTATCATACAGGTCAATTTAATTCAGCCCGGCTCTCTCTACCCAGCTAAACAATTGCTTTTCAGTCTCTAGAGAGCATAGTGAATGCAGGCAAGAATACCCATCCAGGGACGGCCTTGGACACTTGCTCATAAAGACTTGACATCTGAAGTCCCACTCTTTATTAATCTCTTGTCAAAGAGTTCGTCAAGATTTCTGGAAAGAAAGTCAATGTCATAGAAATCATTATTAATGATTCAATAATGAGTGAGATGAAAAGGGAAGAGTGAAGCATTTTAAGAATGATCAGTGAGGCATCTGTTTTACTCACAGCCCCTCCCACCCTGGCTCCACCTGGCCATCTGTAAACTGCTCTCAACGCAGCTCCAACCATCGCACCTGTGCTTTGAGTGATAGCAATAAAAGTGCTCTGTATCTGTGTGTTTCTCTAGCATCTGCCAGGGTTTCTTTTTTAAAAAATATTTTTTAAGAAAATAATTACTTATTTGGAAGGTAGAGTGACAGAGAGAGAGAGAAAGAGAGTGAGAGAGAGAGCGAGAGAGAGGGAGGACTCTCCTATCTGCAGGTTCATCCTGAAATGACTGCAATGGCCAGGATTGGGTTGAAGAAAAGAGCCAGGAACTCAATCCAGGTCTCCTATGTGGATTGCAGGGCTTCAATTACTTGAGCCATCCAGACTCCCTTCCACAGGGTGCATTAGCAGGAAGTTGGAGTCAGGAGCTGGAGTTGGGCAGCGAACTCAGGCACTGTGGGCTGAGGGCGTCCTAACTGCTAGGCCAAGTGTCCGCCCTTCTTGTTTCTTTTTTCTTTCTTGCCAGCCTCCCCCTTGTTTATCTCATAAGATGTCTAAGTTTGTGGTTCTCCAGAGGCACACCTTGAGGGCAAATGGTTTATTTGAGAGGTAGCTGCAGACAGTACAGGCGGGAGAGAATAGAAGTGAGACAGGCAAGGGAAGGAATGTATCTACGTTAATGAGCAGGTGACAGGTGGGCAACTGGGGCTTAGTCCTGCAGGGGACCTCAGTGAGGTGATGTGGATTGCCTCTCAGAGTTGTCCTACTTAAGAGTGTGGAAGCTGGGGTATGCATCTACCAACCCTTGTTTGTCCTTCATTGAGGCCAAGTGTATTGGAATGCTCTAGAGAGACAGAATCAGTAGGATCCTTGTGGGTGTTGGTCGTGGGACTTCTCAGCTGCCATAATCACATGAGCCAGTCACCCTAATAAACCTCCTTCCATGAGTGTGGCAGGGACGCAAGCACTTGGCCCATCACTCGCTACCTCCAAGGCACATCAGCGTGGAGCTGAACCTGATAACTAAATCAAAGTCTAAAATGGCATTTTATAGGCAATGTGGATGAGTTGAATTGCCCATGGATAATGACTAATAATATTTTGTTAAGGTTTTATAAATCAAAAAATGTTGATGAAAGAGAACATGCTAAGAACAGGAATTGGAAGTTGAGTAAAAAGATAAACTTGGAAGACACTAGAATATCTTCTAACTCTGACCTAATAGCAAGAGAAGATACTGGCTCAGGATGGAAATAGTAGGTGTTTTCTGTCTACTGGGGACATTGGCTACCTTCCACCATTGCATCAATACTTCTCACAATAGAAGCATTTTAAGAATGATCAGTGAGGGCCAGCGCCGTGGCTCAATAGGCTAATCCTCCACCTTGCGGCGCCGGCACACCGGGTTCTAGTCCTGGTCAAGGCACCGGAGTCTGTCCCGGTTGCCCCTCTTCCAGGCCAGCTCTCTGCTGTGGCCAGGGAGTGCGGTGGAGGATGGCCCAAGTGCTTGGGCCCTGCACTCCATGGGAGACCAGGAGAAGCACCTGGCTCCTGGCTTTGGATCAGCGTAGTGCACCGGCAGCAGCACGCCGGCCATGGCGGCCATTGGAAGGTGAACCAACGGCAAAGGAAGACCTTTCTCTCTCTCTCTCACTGTCCACTCTGCCTGTAAAAAAAAATGATCAGTGAGGCATCTGTTTTACTCACTGCCCCTCCCACCGTGGCTCCACCTGGCCATCTGTAGCCTGCTCTCGGTGCAGCTCCGACCATTGCACCTGTGCTTTGAGTAAGAGCAATAAAGGTGCTCTGTATCTGTGTGTGTCTCTAGCCAACTGTATGTAAAGGCTGTGCATGTTTCCTTCATCAACATACTGAAAGCTGCCATTCCTTGCGAAATGGATTCTACTTATTCTTCCCTTCGTAGCCTATAAATCACTGGGGCATCCATCACTCTCAAGCAGCATCACAACTTTTGGGTGCAGGCTTAAGCACTGGTGGCCTTATAGCACTCCTAATTACAGAAAGGAGACTGCAGCATGGCATTGGAAAGCATCGCTGGGGAGCATGTGGCTCATCCATGAATTAAGCAGTGCCTTCACCACAAAAATGATTGGGGAGGATACATTCAGTTGACTTCAGACCCAATGTTCCCAACTGCACAAATGTCATTCACCTGGGGCCAGGTTTGATCCCATTGATCAACCCAATAAGGATATAAAGACAGTAGCGTTGTAGCATCTTCACTCTTCTCTTTTGAACTTTCTCTAAATTAGAAAAAGATGCAGGAGATAAACTATAACCCATTGTCAGTGAAGCAGGAATCTGCAGCAGCATTGCACACACACCATGAAACATTCCAGGCAAATGTTGTCTAGACTGAGAATCTGCTTCGCTCCCTGAGAAGGGAATATTGTTCTCCAGAAGTATTTGTCAACATCAAGAAAAGCGCCCAAGGATTTTTAGAGGATTTAGGTCATGTTTCAGGAGTAGGCCAGGGGCAGGTGGGAATGTCCTTTTTTCTATGAGTAGGTGTCTCCTGTTTATATCGAGGTCAGGGATGGAGGGGTAGCTAAAAAAGAAGTCGTGTTCCTGGTAGCTTGTTTCTCTTGCCTGTGGCATGGCCTCCTGCTCAAGGAAAACTTCTCTAGTGGAAGCCAGGGGAGAGCTATGAAAAGACAGCCAGAACCTGATCATAATCCCCAGGGCATTGGTCATGAAATATTTTGCTGTGAGCAATACAGGTCCAGGAGCACAGGAACCGAGGAGAGATGTGCATTTGGGAAATTAAGAGGCCACAAGGGAAATATATGAAAATAAAGATAAGGAGGTGGTGTGTAGGCTTGAGGTCATCACATACAAAGTAATGGAAAGTCAACTGTAAATAATGATTGCAAAAATGCCGATAGGTATGGGAGATAAAGGAGACCTTCATACCCACGATTTGTTTCTGAAGAAAAAAAGGGGAAGTGGAGTGAACTATTCCAGGATATAATAGATGAAAACTTTACTCAAATAAGGAAACTTTGATAAAACAAAATGTCCAAGAAGAGAAATGATATACGATGACCATCATTCAGATATAAACTGAAAAAGCCATTGGTCTCCAAAGCTATCGGACATGTAGGTAGAAGTGTTTCAATATTCAACAAATGTTTTTCTGAGAGTCTATCATGTGCCAGGCACAATATTCCATGTCGAACAAGGTAAGCAAATTTCCTGCCCTCCTGGGATTTTTCCAGTACAGAATTTGGGTTGGGAGTGTTGGAAAATAGAAAATAAACAGATAAACAAACCTGGAGTTACTATGATTTTTTTCACCTAATAGACCGCCTAGACAAATCTTGAATGGTGCAGCTACTAAAGTGCATGAGCAAGTGTCCAAGATAGTGGCCAACAAATATTGAAAGTCATGATTTCTTGGCAGAAAGACTTAGCTTTTTTCCTGTGCTTTTATATGTCACTTGGATATTTTTATAATAAGCATGTACTTAAAAAGTCAAATAAAAACATTATCTTAGAATTAATAAATGAAAGCTTAGCGCTGGGACCTGTGACATTATAAGAAATGTGTATTTGGTTTCTGCCCCTGACTCCTGGCACAGAGCTTCTAAAACCCTTGGAACTTCCTGAGTGATATGAATAATAGGCACATCCTTGGTTCTAATATTTGGCTTTTGTCCCAGTTCCCAGCAACAGAGCATCTAAAACCCTTGGAACTTCCTGAGTGATTGGAGTGATAGGAGTGTCTTATTCTTCATAATAATCCCCTTTCAGCCATACCTGAGTTTATGCTAATGAGCTTATATTTGGTGGACTCCTAGATAGAACTGAGATGTGAATTGGTTGCCAGAGGAATCAACTATGTAATTTCAACCCTCCCCCCACCCTCCCCCCAGCTTCCGGGAGGGGAGAGGAACTGAAGATTGAATGCAATCACCAGTGGCCAATGACTTAATCAACCGTGTCTGTGTAATGAAGCATCCACAGAAACCACAAGCAATGAGGTTTGCAGAGCTTCCAAGTTGAACACACCCCTGTGCCAGGGAGGTGGCACGCCCAGAAAGGCCACTGGAACTTCAAATCCCTTCGCTATTCTTTGCCCTGTTGTTATAGTCTGAACATGATTTGGCTCCCGTTCCTATGTAAGGTCTTTAAAATCCAAGTCACAAATTAATGGTTCCAAAAGGATAGGAACTTAATCCAATTATAATATTTAGGAAATGGGCCTCATAGCAGATCCTTAGGGCATTGAGAACATTCCCTTGGGAGATATTTTTCACAAGAGCATTGGTTATAAACACCAAGTTGGGGGTCGGTGCTGTGGCGCAGTAGATTAATCCTCCACCTGCGGATCTAACATCCTATATGGGCACTGGTTCTAGTCCTGCCTCCTCCTCTTCCCATCCAGCTCTCTGCTATGGCCTGGAAAGGCAGTAGAAGATGGCCCAAGGCCTTGGGCCCCTGCACCCACATGGAAGTCCTGGAAGAAGCTCCTAGCTCCTAGCTTTGCATCAGCTCAGCTCTGGCTGTTGTGGCCATTTGGGGAGTGAACTGGTGGATGGAAGATCTTTCTCTCTGTCTCTCCCTCTCACTGTCTGTAACTCTCCCTCTCAAATAAATAAATAAGGGAGCTAGTGCTGTGGCGTAGTGGGTAAAGGCACAGCCTGCAGTGCCGGCATCTCATATGGGTGCCAATTCGAGTCCCGGTTGCTCCACTTCCAATCCAGCTCTCTGCTATGGTATGGGAAAGCAGTAGAGGATGCCCCAAGTGCTGGGCCCCTGCACCTGCATGGGAGACCCGGAAGAAGCTCCTGGCTCCTGGCTTCAGATGGGTGCAGCTCTGGCCTTTGCGGCCAATGGGAGAGTGAACCAGCGGATGGAAGATCTCTCTCTCTCTCTCTCTTTCTGCCTCTCCTTCTCTCTGTGTAACTCTTTCAAATAAATGAATGTATCTTTAAATAAATAAATAAAATCTTTTTTTAAAAAAAGCCCCTCTCTGCCATGCTCCCTCTTGCCATATGATGCCCTGTGCTGTGTAGGGGCTCTGCCAACCTGAATGTCCTCACCAAATGCTGACCCACTGGTGTCACTCTAGTGTTGGACTGTGAACCTCCACAACAGTGAGCCAAAAATGAACCTCCTTCCTTTGTAAATAGCTTGTTTCAGGTTCTTCATTAGAATGATAAGAAGCTGTCTATACAGAAGATTGGTATCAAGGTTACTAGAATTATGCACGAAGATGTTGAAGTGTCTTTGGCATTGGTTAATGAGAAGGGGTTGAAAGAGTTTGGAAGAACAGTCTAAAGAAAATTGAGAGGCCGGCGCCGTGGCTCACTAGGCTAATCCTCCACCTTGCGGCGCCGGCACACCGGGTTCTAGTCTCGGTCGGGGCACCGATACTATCCCGGTTGCCCCTCTTCCAGGCCAGCTCTCTGCTGTGGCCAGGGAGTGCAGTGGAGGATGGCCCAAGTGCTTGGGCCCTGCACCCCATGGGAGACCAGGAGAAGCACCTGGCTCCTGCCATCGGATCAGCGCGGTGCGCTGGCCGCAGCGCGCTACCGCGGCGGCCATTGGAGGGTGAACCAACGGCAAAAGGAAAACCTTTCTCTCTGTCTCTCTCTCTCACTGTCCACTCTGCCTGTCAAACAAACAAACAAACAAACAAACAAAAAAAAAAGAAAATTGAGAATGCTGTAGATAGAGCCTTATGGGTGGTTCCACTTAGGGCTTAGAAGGTCAGAATGCTGATAGAAATGTGCATGGTACAAAGAAGGAAGTACGTTTCTCTGAAGGGAGGAGAGAACTTCCACTTTGACTTCGACCTTGTCTAAATAAGATCGGAGTTGGCGAACTCAAAAGACTTCCATTGCCTTGGCAACTCATGACAAGAGCCTAGGGTGATTACTGACGCCATAAACAAGAGTGTGAATTGTTAAATCAACAACAGGAGTCACTGTGCACTTACTCCTCATGTAGGATCTCTGTCCTTAATGTGTTGTACAATGTGATTTAATGCTATAACTAGTACTCAAACAGTATTTTACACTTTGTGTTTCTATGTGGGTGCAAACTGTTGAAAGCTTTACTTAATATATGCTAAATTGATCTTCTGTATATAAAGATAATTGAAAATGAATCTTGATGTGAATGGAAGGGGAGAGCGATAGGGAGAGGGGAGGGTTGTGGGTGGGAGGGAAGTTATGGGTGGGGGGAGCCACTGTAATCCAAAAGCTGTATTTTGGAAATTTATATTTATTAAATAAAAGTTAAAAAAAAGAAATGTGGATGGTAAAAGTTGTGCTGATGACGTTGCAGATGGAAACGAG
This sequence comes from Lepus europaeus, assembly GCF_033115175.1. NCBI lineage: Eukaryota > Metazoa > Chordata > Mammalia > Lagomorpha > Leporidae > Lepus > Lepus europaeus. The sequence goes on from NC_084836.1 coordinate 80,237,681, forward strand.
GATTCTATTGAGAATTAAACTGAAGGTTGGGGCAGGCGCTGTGGCGTAGCAGGTTAACACCCTGGCCTGAAGCATTGGCATCCCATATGGCCACTGATTCTAATCCCAACTGCTTCACTTTCTACCCAGCTCTCTGCTATGGCCTGGGAAAGCAGTAGAAGATGGCCCAAGTCCTTGGGCCCCTGCACCTATGTGGGAAACCCGGAGGAGGCTCCTGGCTCCTGCCTTCGGATCGGTGCAGTTCCGGCCATTGTGGCCAATTAGGGAGTGAACCAGCAGATGGAAGACCTCTCTCTCTTTCTCTGTCTCTGTCTCTGTCTCTCTGTCTCTCCTCTATCTGTGTAACTCTGACTTTCAAATAAATAAATAAATATTTAAAAATAAATAAATAAATAAATAAATAAAACTCAAGGTCACCCTTGTGATCCTGTGGCAAAGAACCTATTTGTATTATGTCTGTGTCTCCGATACTTTGGGAGAGGCTGAGCTTAGGGGTCATGGTTTGGTTCGGTAGAAATTTCAAGGCAATAAAGCGTTTCAGCTGCTGGAGGGATTTTTAAATTTTTATTTTTCAACTCAGTGGTAATCCTTGGACTTTAATGAATCTTTATATCCATTTTTTATTTTGATCTCACTTTTAAAAGATTTTATTTACTAGATGTTTATTTTACTTGAAAGGCAGAGCAACAGAATGGGGGCCAGAGACAGAGAAAGAGATCTTCCATCTACGGCTTCACACCCCAAATGACTGCCAACAGCTGAGTCCGGGCCAGGCCCAAGCCAGAAGCCAGGAAGTCCATCCAGGTCTCCCAGGCGTGGGCATAGGCCCAATTTAAACATCTTCCATTGCTTTTCCAGGCACATTAGCAGGGAGCTGGATTGGAGTTGGAGCAGCGAGGATGCAAGCTAGTGCTCCAATATGGGATGACGGTATGGAAGGTGGTGGTTTAACCCTTCGAACCTCAGCATCAGCTCCTGTAGCAGGGATATTATTGGGCACTTTTAGTCAATTTTTATATGAGAATCAGGAGCCAAAGGAGCAGAGTAGAAAGATTTAGAAAATTCCTGATCATAGTAATAAAGAAAAATATTGTTTGCTACAGAGTGCGATGGTGAAATTGCTGGCTAAAGAAATTAGGATGGGGTGGTGCTGTGGTGTAGTAGGTAAAGCTGCTGCCTGCCGTGCTGGCATCCCATATGGACACTGGTTCAAGTCCTGGCTGCTCCACTTCCATCCAGCTCTCTGCTGTGGCCTGAGAAAGAAGTAGAAGATGGCCCAAGTTCTTGGGCCCCTGCACCCACGTGGGAGACTAGGAAGAAGCTCCTGGCTCCTGGCTTCAGATCAGCACAGCTCCAGCCATTCGTTGTGGTCAACTGGGGAGTGAACCAGCAGATGGAAGACCTCTCTCTCTCTCTCTCTCTCTCTGCCTCTACCTCTCTCTGTAACTTTGTCTTTCAAATAAATGAACTAAATCTTAAAAAAAAAAAAAAATTAGGATAGGTAAAAGGCAGCTATGTACTAATGGGCAGGACAATGAGAGAGACTATGAAGGTATTTCAGAGATCTTAGAGGTTGCCCCTCGGTCACAGTCACGTCTAAAAGTACAGATTTGTTTCAAAGATCTTCCAGGCCAGAATTCCTTCAGAAACAGCCCCTGAACAACCTGCTTACCCAGGGCCAGCTCCAGATTCTGGCTTCCAGCAAAGTGCTAACGGCCAAGTTTAAGCAGACGCAGATGCATCGCGTGCTCGTGTCAGACCTTAGCATCGTTTGTGTGATGCTGGTTTTGCAGACACTCAGAATGCAAGGGTTTGGGGATTGTGCTGGCTTCCACCAAGATTTCAAAGCAGACACTGGGAGGCCAGGCAGAGTTAGAGCCCATCCATGGAGCTGTAGGGGTGGAGCTGTGAAAAGGGGGCTGAAGAAGAGATTCCAGGAAGGTAGACCGACCAACAGCATGCCATATCCACCTGCGAAAGCCACCAACATCTAAATGCACCTTCAGGGAGAGCAGCCATGTGGACAGAGGCCAACAGAGCAGCAGAGGCAGGGAAGCAGCCACTTAGATTTCAAACAATGCTGCAGACAACGCGGGGTTCAAACAGAGAATGGCTGCAGAGGCAGAGCCACACTAGAGAACATTAGGGCAATGCCAAGCAGAAATGTAGGGTTGCTGCTGTCACACAGAGTCCCTCCCAAGACAATGCCTAGTGCACCTGGAGAGGGGAGACTCTAACCCATGAGAACGGAAGCATAGGCCATGACCTGCAAAGCTGCAGGGTGGGGTTGCCCAAGCCCTTGGGACCGCATCCTTCATTACAGAGTGATCTGGATGTCAGACAGGGAGCTCTAGGAATGTAATGTTTGCCTGCTAGATTTTCATCTTGCTTTGGTCTCATTCATACTTCGGACCCTCTGTTGGAATGGGAATCATTCTTTGTGCCTTGTATCTTGGGTTTGATTTTACAGGGGTTCACAGCTGGAGAGCTTTGATTGAGTTTCAGGTGAGACTTTGGAATTTTGAGTTAATGCTGGACTGAGTCAAGACTTTGAAACCGTTGGGGATGGCACGAGTGTATGTTGCATATGAGAAGGATGTGAGTTTTGGGGAGCCAGGGTATCATGCTCTAGTTTGAATATGAGTGCACCCCAACTCGTGTATGACTTTAAACACACCAGTCATAAGTGAATGGTGCTAAAAGGGTAGAAACAGTCCATTTATGGTGTTTGGAGGTGGGCCCAGTGGGAAGCCCTTAGGTCATTGGTGGGTGTTTTTTGAAAGTAGTTCTCATGGGAGGGTGGTTTATACAAGCTGAATTGCTTTGTGATGCTCTGTGTTGCCTTGGGACCTGCCAGCAAGAATGCACTCATCAAGTGTCTAATCAATGAGACCACCCAGTCTTGGGCTGTGAAACTCCATGACCCTGAGCCAAAATCAACCTTTCCTCTTCAAAAGTTAGCTTCTCCCGGGTATTTCATTGTAGTAACCAAAAGCTGACGAATATACCTAAGAACCTCTTGGCCATTCTTCTGTATTTCTTGTAATAAGCCAGAAAATGTAAGAGAAATGTAGTTCTGGGTTCTGTGAGCTGTTTCAGCAAATTATCAGACCTGAAGAGAGGGTCATGGGAGCCTCTAACTCATGGCTAATTTGGACAGGAGCGTGGGTGTTTTGGGCACCCAGTTCTTGGGGTTGGTATCTATAATAGTCTATCTTATGCTACTATAGCAGAATACCACTGAGTAATTTATAATCAATAGAAGCTTATAATCAACAGTAATTTATAATCAATAGAAATGGCTTTGGGATCAATGAGGATGAAATGAATGCATTTTGTATGGTGAGAGAGACACAAACCTTGGGGGCCAGGACTGGAGTGAAATGGTTTGGATATGGTTTGTGTGTGCCTCCTGAGGTTTCATGGGCTTAGAGCTTGGGCCTCAAAATGGTGATGTTAAGAGATGAAGCCTACAGGCTGGTGTTGTGGAGCAGTGGGGTAAGCACCTACTTGCAATGCTGATACCCCATAAACAGAGCACCAGTTTGAGTCCCAGCTTCCCTGCTTCTGATCCAGCTCCCTGCTAATGCACCTGGGAAAGTGGAAGAAGATGGCCCAATTATTAGGGTCCCTGCCACTCACATAGGAGATCTGCATGAAGTTCCTGGCTCCAGGGTTCAGCCTTCCCCAGGCTTGGCTTTTGTAGCCATTTGGGAAATGAACCCACAGATGGAAGATTCTCCCCTCTTCCTCCCCAGTTGCTCAGTCTTTCAAATAAGTAAATACATCTTTTTTAAAAAGGTAGAGCCCAGAGGGAGGTCTTTAGACCATTGGGGAAGCACTCTTGAAAGAGATTAAGTTCATTTTCACAAACTTAATTTTCTCTCTCTTGAGAGAGTTGTTATAAAAGCAGCAAATTTAGTTCTTCTCCTCTTATCTGGATTCTTGTTTGGCAGGGTGACCTCTGGCCCCCACACATGCTCCCACCATCCTCCCGCCCTGCATTGAGCCCTCATCAGAGGCCAAACCCATGGGGCCACGTGATCTTGGACTTTCAGCTTCCAAAACTCTGAGCTGGACAAACTTCTTTTCTTCAACATAATCCTGCTTCAGGGACTCCAGGAATGAAAAAAATGGGCTAATACAGAGCTCTCTGTTACAGGTAAGGACATGGTATGGGGGCGGGGGGGATACTGTGGCATAATAAGCTAAGCTTCCTCCTGCAGCACCGGTATCCCATATGGGCACCAGTTTGTGTCCCAGCTGCTCCTCTTCAGATCCAGCTCTCTGCTTATAGCCTGGAAAGGCATTGGAAGATGGCTCAAGTGCTTGGGCCCCTGTATCCACGTGGGAGACCCAGAAGAAGCTCCTGGCTCCTGACTTTAGATCTGCTCAGCTCTGGCTGTTACAGCTGTTTGGGGAGTAAACCAGTGGATGGAAGACTTTTCTCTCTGTCTTTCCCTTTCTCTGTCTGTAACTCTACCTCTCTAATAATAATAATAATAATAAACATGGTATAGAATTTGGAGATGGAAAAAGACATTTAAAAATATAGAGGAGGGAGGCCAACTCCTCTAGTTCTTGTCTGTGGCACAAACCTTTCCAAGTCCTTGATTTTTCTTTTTTTCAGGAGCAGAAGATTTGGTACAAGATGACCATTGGAAGAGATAACATGAACCACAAAAATCAACCAGGCCTTCACCACTGGATCAGAGAAAAAAATATGATTTAGATCCATTAATGTTGGATAATAAATTGGCCTACTGCTGGGCTCAGAATGCCTACAGCTCAATTATGTCAGCTATACAAGTTCAACTCTTGAGAATGCTTCGGAATCAAAGAGGGGCTGAGATATTAAGGCAACCTCAGAAGAAGAGTTAGCTTCATATTGGGTTTGTAGACCCAGGAAAGATAACATTTATGGTGGGTTGATTACAGAATGGCCCCCATTTGTTCAAGCCTCCCCAATACAGCATGTCTTGTGGTAGTTCCCTGTTGCATTGACTGTAGACTCACTTGAGTCAGAACTGACTGTGGCCAATGGGCCAGTAGCAAATGAGACGCAAGTGGAGCCGTGTAGAGCACTTGAGCACTGGCCGTCTTGCTGAGCTGCCTTGGGAGCACATTTGCTGGGGAATAAGAGACTCCATGGAGCCGAGACAAGGCATCCCAGCTGGGCTGTGTCCCACCAGCCAGGCAACTGAAGCAGGCAGATGAACATGCCCAGGGGAGACCAACTGTGGTCCAAAAGGACAAAGGCACCCAGCTGACCCTGACCCATACTGTCGTTCCTTAGAAGAGTGACTAAATAATCATTTTGAAGCCATTATATTTAAGTGCTATGACATCTTTGCTTTTTAACATTCGACAGAAGTGACAATTTTACTTACTCCAGTCACCTCCTGTATTTCCAAATAAATGGAGAATTAGGGGCATTATGGAAAGCCAAATTTCACAGATAACTCAGACTTCTACAATCTGTTGAAAAAGTTCTGGAAATGACAGGGGTGATGATGGTTGAACAACAGTGTGAATGTCTTTAATGCCACTGAACTGTAGACTTAAAACAGTTAAAGTGGTAAAGTTCATGTTATGAACGTGTTACCATAATAAAAAGTTACAAAATGAAAACATTATGTTATCTGTTGTTGGTTTCAACTTCTGGCCCGAATGAAGTTAAAAAAAAAAAAAAGAGAGCGAGAGAGAGAGACTCCTGTGGTTCTGATCTCACCACTGCTCCTTTGCCATGAGTGCTAATGAGCAGTGAAAGGAAAAAGGGCAAGCAGCTGGTCTGGGTGGGCGGAGAAACAAGAGATCTGGATCATCAGTTTCTAGTTAATGAGTCACCGAGCACCAGGGGTCTACTGGAGGTGAGCACTTTTCTCTCCTGCAGTCTTTTGATCAGCTTAAATCCTAATCAGCTAAGACACATTGTGGCTCCTCCATTATACAAATCCAAGGCTGACTTCTTAAATACACTCCAAAGTAATATGTGACAAACTCTAATGCATGAATCTTGTTTTTGAAAAATAATGGTGTGTTCTGCCTACTTCTGAAAAAGAATCCCAGGCAGTGGAAAGTTGGTTATGGAGAGATAGGGAAGAGGCATTTATGCCAGTGGCTGGTGGTGGAGAGGCTGCCAGTGTCCTGCCGGGTCTCCTTGGCCTGTGATAGTGGTCTCCTACAGATGGTGCCTGGATGCACCATTGACTTTCTGAGTCTCTCAGTGTCAGAGCCCAGAGATGCTAGGGAGCTGAGTGCCCCAGAAGGAACCACCCAACCAGTGAGGAATGGAGATGGTGGACAAAGACCTAAGAATCCTTGACTCACAGTAGAGAAACTCAACATGGCACTGTGCATCACAGAGGGGCTCCATTTCCCTGCGTGATAACCTGTCTCTAACTCTCTCTCTCTCTCTCTCTCTCTCTCTCGTATTTATTTATTTATTTGAAAGGCAAAGTTACAGAGGGAGAGAGAGAAAGAAGGAGGGAGGGAGGTGGTCTTCCATCCGCTGGTTCACTCCCCAAATGGCCACAACGACCAGAGCTGAGCTGATTCTCTGGGTCTCCCACGTGGGTGCAGGGGCCTGAGGACTTGGGCCATCTTCTACTGCTTTCCCAGGCCACAGCAGAGAGCTGGATTGGAAGAGAAGCAGCTGGGACTCGAACCGGCGCCCATATGGTATGCCAGCATTGCAGGCAGCAGCTTTATGCTCTACACGACAGCACTAGCCCCTCTCCTACTTCTTAACATGCCCCTTCAAGGTGTCCACTATGAGAAGACACCTGTAGCGCTCCGCCTCCATCTCCATCTGACACCTTTTTTTTTTAACTTTTATTTAATGAATATAAATTTCCAAAGTACAGCTTATGGATTACAATGGCTTCCCCTCCCCCCATAACTTCCCTCCCACCCTCAACCCTCCCCTTTCCCGCTCCCTCTCCCCTTCCATTCACATCAAGATTCATCTGCTGTGGACCTGGATGGGAGGTGCAGTGAATTCTTGTCTGGGGTGGAGATGGCTACCAGATGGAACCCATGTCCCAGGGTTCCCCTGTGGAATCAGGCTCAAGCCCTTGTAGGGCTTGCCTCAGGCTGCACTCTCACTTGGCTTTCTCACTTTTCCTTTCTTTCTTTCCTGCTCCTTTTATCCCTTCCCTGTCTTCCCTGGGGCACTTCCTTCTTTAAATTTTTATTTTTTAACATTTAACACTTCTTTTTAAAGATTGATTTCTTTGAAAGGCAAAATTATGGAGAGGGTAAGGCAGAAACAGAGAGAGAGAAGTCTTCCATCTGCTGGTTCACTCCCCAAATGGCCGCAACAGCCAGGGCTGGGCCAGAAAAAGCCAGGAGCCAGGAGCTTCCTCTGGGTCTTCTACACAGGTGCAGGGACCCAATCACTTGGGCCACCTTCTGCTGCTTTCCCAGGCACATTAGCAGGGAGCTGGATCAGAAGTGGAGCAGCAGGGACTTGAATTGGTGCCCCTATGGAACACCAGCACAGCAGGCAGCAGCTTAACCCACTATACCATAGCACTGGCCCCAGCACTTCCTTAAGAAGCCACTAGATCAGGATTCCCCGCCTCCGGGTCTATTTCTACAGCATCTGCCATGAGGTGGCTGTTGTCTTAGAGTAGACAGCACCCTTGTTTTCCATGCTATGCACATATGTTTGTGAGCTTTCTCTGGGAAAAAAAAACCAGAATTTCCTATAATGACTTGAGATGTCAAAATAAACAATAAAACCTGTTTATAACAGACGTATCTACATATATTAAAATATTAGGAAATATGTCCAAAGAATAAAAGTGTGCTGTGCATTTGTGTATCTGCAAGCCACCCTTCACTGTCTTCTCTACTCAAGCTCTGGGTATCTGAGCACCTGAAGAGGATTGAGAGGCAGACATCTTGTGCTGATGACACATTAGTAGGGTCATTAACTCTTGAAGGGCATATGCTAAACCTTCTCTACAGTAAAGAGCTATTATGCTGTCTGAAAACCTTTCCCTCTGAGCCCTCTTCGCCACTCCCAACTCCCTGGAAATATAATGAAGGAGATGAAAATCACTCCCTCCAAAAGTAGGCATGCACTTAGCTAACGACTGAGAACCCTGGATTATCTTGGACAGTTCCTGAAACTCCATCTGCGTCTCCAATCTGGGTGACAGGGGCCAAGGCACACAGGCCATGTTCCCCTGCTTTCCCAGGTGCAGTAGCAGGTACCTGGATTGGAAGTAGAGCAGCTGGGATTCGAACCGGTATTCATATGGGACACCAGTGTTGACCCACTGCTGTGCAACACAGAACCCAAACATGTTTGCTTAAAAAAATCCTACTTTCTCTTACAATGCACACAGTTAGGATTTCAAAAGAAGTGCTCATTGGCTTATGAACAAAGTAGAAGTGGGCTTTCTTGTCTTTCAGATACTTGTCATTTCTAGTGTTTCTGTAATGTTCATGGATCATCTGTGAACTTCTTTTAAGAAGTGGAAATCTTGAAACCAATCTGTTCAGAGAAACCTGCTAACTGGACCAGCCTGGTTAGTTACCAGCAGTCTCCAGCCAGCAAAGACTTGGAATCTCATCACTGTGGCAGCCGCTGTGGGTGTTTTGGTGGGTGTTTCTTAAACTCACAGTTCATCCTGGGAGCTGCTTTCTCTCCATATACTCTCTGCAACTGTCTTTTGGATCCACTTACAAACCCCAAACTGGGATAGATCACTCCTCAATGAGAAGCACCTGCTTCTGGAATACATGTGCGAGCAGGAGCAGCCTCTCAACCCTGTTCCTCTTTTTGCAGGAACACCATTGGTGTCGACATTCTTTGTTCCCACACCGACTGTTCTCTGCAAAGGTGTCTGTGTGTTGAGAGGCCAGAGGCAACAGGCCTTTCATCAGATCTCAGGAACCTCTTTTTTCCCCTTCAGAATTGATTATATACTATTTTCTTCCTCCTCTAAAATCGCATTTGGGGGCCGGCGCTGTGGTGTAGCAGGTAAAGTCGCCGCCTGCAGTGCTGGCATCCCATATGGGTACCAGTTCAAGTTCCGGCTGCTCCACTTCCGATCCAGCTCTCTGCTATGGCCTGGGAAAGCAGTGGAGGATGGCCCAAGTCCTTAGGCTTCTACACGCAGGTGGGAGACGCGGAAGAAGCTCCTGGCTCCTGGCTGTGAATCAGCACAGCTCTGGCCATAGTGGCCAACTGGGGAGTGAAGCAGCGGATGGAAGACCTCTCTCTCTCTCTCTGCCTCTCCTTCTGCGTAACTCTGACTTTCAAATAAATAAATAATTTTTTTTAAAAAAGGAATCTGTAGCTAGTTAATCATACCACATGTTGACTCATTAATGAAAGGAATGAAATATACATGCCACTGCACACCTACCAGCACCCGCACTCACACCCAACAGCTGCTGCCACTCTAGGGAGAACTGCTTTCACGGGAAAACCATTGCTGTTTGCCTCTTCAGACTCACACAGTTGCCACCAGTCATCACCCTTGGAGGCTTACACCTCAGCAGAGAGTGGGAACAAGCCCTGAAGCAGCCCTGGAACCACGTGACAGCTGACTGCACGGGGCTCCATGACGTCAGGGCACACAGAGCTAACGTGGGCAGTCTCAGGGGGCTGGGGGTGATCTTTCACTGAAGGCGAAGACACTCCTCACGCTGGACAATGCTCAGCTTACTGTCACCTTTACCCATTCGGACTTTGTCTTCATTCAGAAACAAGGGGAAGCACAATCAACTCAACAGATCTTTCTGATCTCCTGCTTAGGTCTAGCACACAGCAGGGGCCACAGGGTAGTTTCAGGAAGACCCTGTACGTGAGAGCTGTCCACGAAATGAAAGGGATCAGGAGACGGAAGAAAATGGCACACAAATCCCAGATTACATAGAGTTTGACTTAATTGAGACTTACTGCATGGTCTTGGGCGGTCAGGTGACAGTGGATTCCCACACAAAGAGGCAGGACAAAAAAGAGTTTCATAGAAAAAGGTGGCTTGGGGCCAGTGCTATGGCGCAGTGGGTTAATGCCCTGGCCTGAAGTGCTGGCATCCCATATGGGGACTTGTTCGAGACCCGGCTGCTCCACTTCTGATCTAGCTCTCTGCTATGGCCTAGGAAAGCAGTAGAAGATGACCCAAGTGCTTGGGCCCCTGGACCTGCGTGGGAGACTGGTAGGAAACTGTTTTATCTATAGTGCGATCTACACCCTGATTTACATCCTATGCCCCGGTTCCTGCCGCCATTGCTGAAAGCCAGGTAGCCACATGGCCCAACTACCTGTGCCAAGCTCCATCCCCATCCTAATGGGATTTGCTGCTCCTGCTTCTCTGCCCACCCTCCGGCAAAGTTTCAAAAGGGCCTGTTCCTGAACATGTGCTCTCTTGGCTCCTCTTTGCTCTCCTCTCCTCTTCTCGTCTCTCTTCTCTCTGTTCTCTCTTCTCTCCTCGCTCTCTCTTGCCCACTCTCTCTAGCCTCCTCTTCTCCTCTCTCACTCCCCTCTCTCCTCTCCCCTCTCCTCTTTCTCTCTTACTCTCCTTTTCCCTCTTCGCCCCTTCCCTCCTGTCTGCTGGGTTTTCCCCAATAAACCCTTTCCCTTACTCTGGTGTTTGGTGTGTTTTGTGACAGCCCAACAGGAGACCCAGGAGAAGCTCCTGGCTCCTGGCTTTGTCAGCGCAGCTGAATGGCTATGGAGAGTCCACAGTGAAGCCAGCTGGATTCCTGAATTCCAGGCACATACGGGCTTGTTGGGGGGAGCTGGTCCCTGGGTGCACATGCGCATCTCCCCCACTTGCTTTCTGCTCATTAGCTAACTTATCCGCATCATAGTCCCTTGGGGCAGATTCTTTTCTTACCTCTACCATGTACACGAGGAAACTGAAGTTCAGAGAGGTTAAAGAACTTGTTCAGGATCACACTGCTGGCTGGTGGTGGAGAAAATCCTATTTCCTCGACAGTAATTTAGACCTATGTGGGTTCATTGCTATTATTATGGTTTTTGTTTTAAAAACAAAAGGTATTGCTCAGGTTCCATGTCTGAGAAAGACCAAGCGACTCCTAAGAGTCTTCTGTGATAAGATCAAAATGTGTGTGCTGATATCTTTTATTGTAACTGTAAACCAGTGAACACTAGCTTAAATGAACACTACCTCTGCACAGATAAGATGAACAAAACAGACAGGCAGAAGAAACACATGAAGGTAGACGGTGAGTTTGAAGACCAATCTAATCGGCCAGGGGCATCTCCATTTTGCTTTGGAAACAAGCCATGCAATTTACATTACAGAGCGCAGCCCTATTGCACATGACTTTGCCAAATTATGGCTTGTCCTTGCACATCTTTTCTTCACATTAACAGGGAGCTGGGGACCTGCCCTTCTAGAAGGATCAGAGGCTGTGTGTTGTGTGTTCTGTGTGCTGCTATCCCTCTGGGATGTGATTACCAGGGACAGAGAAGCTTTCCTTGAACTTCATTGTTCAAACAGGGAAGCTACGGGGAAGTGGCGGCTCCAAAAGGGAGGGCTTTCGATCACGTGACTTGATTTGGCAAAAGCACCAGACGAGCAGGCCAGGAAGATTGCGTATGCTTTTGTAGGAGTTTGGAAAGCAGCCGTGGGGCACCTGGTTCTTCACCCCACGTGGATGGTGGCACCTGCCGCACTTCTTGAAGACTGTCGTCAACCCAGTGAGCATGCCTCCTGTGACTTCCAGCACCTTCTCTGTCCTCTCCACAGTCAAGGGGTCCACAAGGCATCACCCCAGAGAGATGCTATGAATGCAGGAGGGTCAGTTGGGTCAGGCCTTTCTCCCTCCAACACTCTCTCTCTTTCTCTCTCTCTTTTTTAAAGATTTATTAATTTCTTTGAAAGAGTTACACAGAGAGAGGAGAGGCAGAGAGAGAGAGAGAGAGAGGTCTTCCATCCAATGGTTCACTCCCCAATTGGAAGCAACTGCTGGAACTGTGCTGATCCGAAGCCAGGAGCCAGCAGCTTCTTCCAGGTCTCCCACGCGGGTGCAGGGACCCAAGGACTCGGGCCATCTTCCACTGCTTTCCCAGGCCATAGCAGAGAGCTGGATCAGAAGTGGAGCAGCCGGGACTCAAACCGGCGCCCATATGGGATGCTGGTGCTTCAGGCCAGGGTCTTAACCTGCTGCGCCACAGCGCTGGCCCCCTCCAACTCTCAATGAGCAGCTGTGGAGAGGGGAATGTGCTTGTCCCTCAACAACAAGCAACCCCCTCCCAAGTCCCACATAAGCAGAGCAGCTACAAAGGTCCAGCAGAGGTCCAAAGCAGAGGTCCAGCTACAAAGCGACTTTTCTGTCTTGAGCTCCCTTGTGCTGTCAAGACAGGGAGAAAACACCAGTGTCTCATACATGACCTTAACAATGCTAAATGTCACTGGAAACCCTCTATTAAAGTAGTTGCGTAACATGCATGTAGAAAAGTATAACAATACGGTGGATTTTTCCAGAACCAAATGCAATACTCAGATCATGGGTGAGAACATTACAAGTCCCAGGAAGCACCCTCTTGTAACCCCTTCGCCTTACTGCCACCAAGGTGCATCAATTTCTCACACCATAGAGCTTCTGACTTGTACAAGGACATTCTTTATACATGTGGTTTCTTTTGTTTAACATTGTGCTTGGGAGATCCATCATGCAACTGTATCATGTTCATCCTGAGGACTCTATCCTATTCCACTGCAAATAGCTTTCCAACTGACTTATCCATTGCACTACTGGCAGGATTTGGATAAATTTCAGCTTGGGACTATCATGAAGGGTACTGTGAGGAGCATTCTAGGTCATGTCTTTGGCAAACACCTACTTGCATCTCTGTTGGGTATCTATTTAGGAACAACATTGTTGGTTTGTAGACCGATGCTTTTTTGCAAACTTCTATTCTAAGTTGGCACCCGCAGTGGGTTCTTGTTGCTCCAGATTCTCCTCAACACTTGGTATATATTAGATACTCCAAGAACAAAGCAGAGTAGGCATGGAGTAATCTGATTTGGTGAATGTTCTGGAACATTCTGCCAATAGCCCCCAGCAAACGATGTTGGAGGTGCCTCAGTAATTATTCACAAGTTCCAGACCAGAAGCACCTGCCTCCTTGTACAACACACATCCTGGGAAATCTTTCTAGAGGCGAACTTGAGCAGACAACAGAGAGATTAGCCAATGGCCGTGCTCCTGCCAGAGTGGGCCCACCTCTTCCCTCCCCTCCTCTCCTCATGCGAGGCCGCAACAGAAAGCTCACAAGGAAGCTGGCGTCTGTATCAGTTTCCTAATAATCAGTTTCCGCCGCCGCCTGCCCGACAGCCGGAGCCTGCTCTCCTGGCGCGCACGGCGCCTTGGTTTGCTTGCCAAGACAGAGCACGGTGAAGCTCCCACATAATCATTTCCAAACATTAAAATGGCCCCATTGTCATTACAGCAGGGAGATTGAATTCGCCTCATCAAAGCGGAGTGTGACAGGTGACTCAATAGGACAGTGCCAAGCGCAGAGGCAAGGAGATTAGCAGGGCACTGATATCATTATTTCCGCCTATCACAGATTCGGCAGGGAGGCAATTGTAATTTCTGGGCTTATTAGTCTACATTCGGAGGGAAAAACCGAGTGATAAAACTCACGGTGACAGCTAGGCATTTGTGCAGCAAGTGCTGTCACGGTGACACTTAGAAAATGCCAATGTGGCTACGTCCTCATAATCCCACTAATAGAGGGTAAAGCTGGGTACAAAGGCACCCTTATCAGCGATCAGGCCACTAATAACATTTGCATTTTTAAGTTAAATATAGTTAAGTAAAGGAGCCAGTAGTTCTTCGCAGCTGGGACGATGAATTTCACGGTGGAATTAGAGAGCAAAGCCCCCCAAATTTCCAGTGGCTCCTATCTCGTCCATCGCTAGGGAGAATCCTCCAAAGAAAGAGATGAGTGAACGGCATTAAGAACCACGTTGTCGGCAGTATCGCTGAGCTGTGAAACCGTCGACAGGAAAACATCACTAAACTCCCGAAATTAGATTTCTGGCTCCCTGCAGCCAAGCGAGAATGTGGCTCAAGGACTTAAAGCTAACAAACGCAGCCGAAAATACCTTCGCATGCTTAACATATTCCTGGCTTACTGTTTCCCTGTTTGCCAACCGGAGGCATATGAAATCCCAGTAGCCACAGTCCAGAGAAGCTACAGAGAGAGACAGGCTATCCAGCTAAGGGTGATGGCCATGGAGGACTGCCTGCTTCCAAGGACTGCTTACCAGGAAGGCCGTCACAGCCCAGCAGATTTGCAGGAATCTCCTTTAATTAATATATTTGTACATGGACTTTTTTTTTTTCCACTATGGTGCCAACAACAACAAAAAGAAAACCCAGAGATCCTTTTGGGAGATAATTACCAGCACAACATTTTCACGTCCAAATCTCAAATTATCCATCTTGGGGAAAACCCTAGAATTTCCATTTTATTTTGTTGGAAACATATTACAGGTGGCAAGCCCCTAACACCCCCCCCCCTTTTTTTTTTTTCTGCATTGAAATAAGAGACCAATTAAGCAGACTATGTAATTCAATTCTTGAGTGAGTGCCACTGAATTCAATTTGTTTCAGGTCAATGAATAGAACGCAGAGTTATTAAGGGAAAGGTCAGGAGCTGCGTAGGAAGCGTAGGCGCAGGATACAGCGGGGGTAATTAGTGCACACGGTGACTCTGCTGTGACAGTGGCGCACGGAGAAGATCTTAGCAGGGTTCGATGTTAATACATTTTTAAGCTTCCCCTCCCCACACCCCAATCCCTGTTTATAAAATATCTAAAGCTGGCTTCTCTCTGTCTCCTCTCATCCTCACTAACCTTGGTTATTAACCACACAGTTAGTTCACAAAAGCCACATCTATCGAAATGCAGCCTTGGGAATCTCCCTGTTCTGACCGCAGGAATCCAGTCTCCCAAAGCCAGCAGCCTGGGGAGGACCTGGACGGTGCAGCAGAACCTCAGCCTGGTGTCGGGGGTGGGGGGGCAGAGGGCAGGAGCTTGCTGTGCCTACAGACAGCATGCTCCAAACCCACAGAGCCTAAAGCAGAAGATGCCTCTCATCCGTAAGTTCCAGGGGCTCACAAGCAGTGGCCTCCTCCATCACCGGGACACCCTGAATTGCTCCTTTCTTTCCCTGTCTTATCGTCCCACTCCCCTACTGGTTTCTCCTGAGATCACCTGCGAAGTAGCTGTTAGCATGTTGCTACGGAGTGAAGGTTCATGGTCCCACAAATTCACCTGCTGAAACCTAACCTCCAGCACAGTGGGTTTTGGAAGAGGGGCCTTGGGCAGGTGGTTAGATGGGAACATCTGTTCTCATGAATGGAATTGTACTTCCATAGAAGACACTCTGGAGAGAGCTCGCATCCTTTCTGCCTTGTGAAAAATGTAGCAAGAGGATGTGGAGAGAAAGAGAGAGAGAGAGAGAGAGAGAGAGATGCCATCCACTGGTTCACTCCCCAAATGGCTGCAACCGGTCAAAGCTGAAGACAGGAGCCTGGGACTCCATACAGGTTTCCAACATGGATGGCAGGAGCTCAAGTACTTGGGTCATTTTTCTGCTGCTATCCTGGGTGCTAGGGCAGGAAGCTGGGTTTAAAGTGGAGTAGCCAGAGACTTGAACTGGTGCACATATGGGATGCTGGCCTCACAGGCAGTGGCTTAACATGCTGCACCACAACACTGGAACCCAGTGTCTTCTAGGAGTTTGGTTGTTTTAGATTCCCCATGTGAGTGAGTATGTGCAGTGTTTATCTTTATGTGCTTATCCTATTTCATTTAGTATAATGTTGCCCAATTCTATCCATGTCATGACAAATGGCAGAATTTCCTTCTTCCCAAAGGATGGCTAGTATTCCTCTGTGTATCTGCCACCTTTTAAAAAATCCTTGCTTCTGTTGATGGTCACTTGGGTTGATTCTATGACTTGGCTGCTGTGAATGTTGCCTCAGTGAACATGGGAGAACAGATATCTCTTCAGCAAACTGATTTCATATCTTTTGGGTCAATACCCAACAGTGGCATTGCTCGATTGTATGGTAAATCTATTTTTAGGATTTTGAACAACCTCCATACAGTTTGCTTTTTTGAAAAAAACAATTTTTGAAATTTATTTTTGAAAGGGAGAGAGAGAGAAAGAGAGAGACTCCCTCCTCAAATTCGACAGCAGCTGGGGCAGGGCCAAGACAAAGTCCACAGCCAGGAACTCAACCCAGGTATCCAATGTAGATGGCAAGGATTCAACTACTTGAGCCATCCCCTGCTGCCCCTCAGGGTGTGCATTAGCAGGAGACTGGAAGGAGAAGCGGAGCTGGCACTTGAATCCCAGGCCCTCTTATGGGACGCAGGCATCCCAAGCCAAACACCTGCCCCCATACAATTTTCCACAGGGCTGTACTGATCTACACTTGTACCAACAGCACACAAGCATTCCCTCCTCTCCTCTCCACATCCTTGCCTTCACTTGTTATTGTCCACCTTTTCGATAATGGCCATCCTAACAGGTGTGAGATGATAGCTCATGGTGGTTTTAATCTGTATTTCCCTATTGAATAATGACATTGATCATTTCTCCATTATGGCCGTTGATCACTTGTGTATTTCCTTTGGGAAATGTCGATTCAGATCAGTTGCCCATTTTCTAACTGGGTTTCTTGATTTCTTGCTATTGAATTGTTTATATATTTTGCATATTAACCCCTTATCAGATGTTTGATTTGTGAATATTTTCACCAAATCCGTAGGTTGTTGCTATCTATTGCTGTTTCCTTTTCTGCTTTTGCTTTTGTTGCCTGTGCTTTTGGGGTCAAATTAAAAAATGTATGGCCCAGACTAATGTCATGTGTGTTTTCCCCAGGCTTTCTGTGGTAGTTTTACAGTTTCTGATCTGATATTTAAGTTGTAATTGATTTGGAGTTGATTCTTGTGTGTGATGTGAGGTAAATGACCAATTTGACTCTTCTGTGTGTGGACATCAAGTTTCCCCAACACCATTTGTTGAAGAGACTGTCCCTGTCTTTCTGCTTATTACTGGCACCTTTGTTGGAAATAATTTGACCATATGAGCATAGATTAATTTTTGAGTTTTGTATTCTCTTCTGCTCCATTGTCTTTTTTTTTTGTCAGTACCATGTTGTTTTAATTACCAGAGCTTTGTAATATAGTTTGACATCAGGTGATGTGATATCTCCAGCTTTGCTCTTTTTGCTTATGATTGCCTTGGCTATTTTGTGAAGGTGTGTGGAGGGGTGGGGGTTCCATATGAATTTTCAGGTTTTTTTTCTCTATTTCCTTAGTATTTTGATAGCCATTGCATTGAAACTAGATCACATTGGGTAGTCCAGACATTTTATTTTATTTATTTTTAAAGATTTATTTTATCTATTTGAGTTACAGAAAGAGGTAAAGACAGAGAGAGAGGTCTTCCATCCACTGGTTCACTTCCCAGACTGCCACAATAGCAGGAGCTGCGCCAATCTGAAGCCAGGATCCAGGAGCTTCT
The DNA here is from genome assembly GCF_033115175.1 of Lepus europaeus. Lineage (NCBI taxonomy): Eukaryota > Metazoa > Chordata > Mammalia > Lagomorpha > Leporidae > Lepus > Lepus europaeus. The sequence goes on from NC_084836.1 coordinate 80,255,222, forward strand.
TCCAGTTCTCACACGTGGGTGCAGGGGCCCAAGGACTTGGGCCATTCTCCACTGCCTTCCTATGCCATAGCAGAGAGTTGGATCGGAAGAGGAGCAGCCAGGACTCGAACTAGTGCCCATATGGGATGCCAGAGCTTCAGGCTAGGGCTTTAACCTGCTGTACCACAGCACCAGCCCCCAGATATTTTAACATTATTAATTCTTCCAATCTATTAACATAGATACCTTTGCATTTCTTTTTGTCATCTTCCATTTCTTTCATCAATGTTTTATAGTTTTCAGTGAATAGGTCTTTTACCTCCCTGATTAACTTTATTCCTAAGTATTTTATTTTTTTCTGTAGTTGGTATAAATGGGATTATTCCCTTGATTTCATTTTTTATAGTTTCTTATTAGTGTATAGAAATCTTACCGATTATTGTGTGCTGATTTTAATTTTTAAATGCATCTTTTAAAAATTTGTTTATTTACTTATTTGAAAGGCAGAGTTACAGAGAGGGAGAAAGAGGAAGAAAGAGAGAGGTCTTCTATCCACTGGTTCTCTCCCCAAATGGCTGCAATGGCCAAGGCTGAGCCAGTGGGAAGCCAGGAGCCAGGAGCTTCATCTGGGTTTCTCACATGGGTGCAGAGGCCCAAACACTTGGACCATCCTTCACTGTCCTCCCAGGTGCATTAGCGGGGAGCTGGATGGGAAATGGAGCAACTGGACTCCAACCAGTACCCATATGTGATGCCAGTGTCACAGGCGGTGGCTTTACCAGCTACACTGAAATGCTGTCCCCCCCAAATGTATCTATTGAGGCCATCATTGTGGCATAATGGGTTAAGTTGCCACCTGCAACACCAGCATCCATTATGGGTGCTGGGCTGCTGCATTTCCAATCCAGCTCCAGGCTAATAACCTGGGAAAATGGCAGAAGACGGCCCTAGTACTTGGGCTCCTGCACCCATGTGGGAGACCTGGATGAAGCTCCCCTGGCTCCTGGGTTCGATCTGGTCCAGCCCTATCATTGCGGTCATTTGAGGAGTGAATCAGCAGATGGAAATTTTCTCTCTATATATATTTTCTTTCTCTATATATTTTTCTCTTTCTCTCTCTGTAACTCTGCCTTTCAAATAAATCTTTTAAAAACTTATTAAAATAAATTTATTTTCATTTTATTTGAAAGGCAAAGACATACACAATAGAGAGAGACAGAGACAAGCATACACAGAGTGATCTTTCATCCACAAGTTCATTCACACAATGACCAAGACTGGGCCAGACTAAAGCCAAGAGCCCAATATTCAATTTGGGCCTCCCAAAGACTGGCAGAAACCCAAGTGCTTGAGTCATCACCTGCTGTCTCCCAGGGTGTACATCAGCAGGGCACTGGACTGGAAGCAGAGGTGGAACTTGAACTCAGGCCTTTCAGTATGGGGTGTGGGAATCTCAAGCAGCATCCTAAGTACTACACCAAACACCTACCCCTGTGTGTTGATTCTGTAGCCTGCAATCTTTCTATATAGAAGAAAATATTATCAGCAAACAGAGACAATTTCACTTCTTCCTTTCCCATTTGGATGCCTTTTGTTTCTTTCGTTTGTTTAATCACTCTGTCAAGGGCTTCCAGTGCTGTGTTGAGTAGAAGTGGAGAGGGTGGGCATCCTTGTCTTCTTCCATATCTTGACAGAAAGGCTTTCGATTTTCATCACTGAGTTTGGAAGATGCAGAAAATGCTGTCCTGAGTGGAAAGCTTGATAGCAATAGACACCTACCTCAACAAAGAAGAAAGATCTCATATAAACAGTGTAACATCACACCTCAAGAAACCAGAAAAAGAAGAGCAGACCAAGCCCAAAGTTACCAGATGGCAGGAAAGATCAAGACTGGAGCAGAAATAGATCAAGTAGAGACCAGAGAAAACAATGCAAAGGATCAACAAACTAAGAGGTGTGGTCTTTTGCTTATTTAGCTTTGATTTCATAATCGTAGCCTTGACACTGAAGGGGAGAAGAAATACATGGAGCGCACAGAACTGCAGCAAGAGCACCAGGATTGTAGGATGTCGTGAGCAGGTGGGATGGGACGTGCTCTCCCCAGCTACAGAAGGAGTGGTCTGGTGGTTAAGGTGGAATGAGTACTTCTAAAAGTCAAAGGAATTAAAGTTGCTCAGCGCTGGCAATGGTGATCTCCCTTCCGGTCCTGCTCTGCCCGGACCCAAAGCACTCCTTGGATTTCACAATACTTGTGACATCTTTTTTTTTTTAATATTTATTTATTTATTTGAAAGTTGGAGTTACACAGAGAGAGAAGGAGAGGCAGAAAGAGAGAGAGAGAGAGAGAGAGAGAGAGAGAGGTCTTTCATCCACTGATTCATTCCCCAATTGGCCACAATGGCTGGAGCTGCACCTATCTGAAGCCAGGAGCTTCTTCCAGGTCTCCCACGCGGGTGCAAGGTCTCAACAACTTGGGCCATCTTCTACTACTTTCCCAGGCCATAGCAGAGAGATGGATCAGAAATGGAACAGCTGGGACTTGAACTGGTGCCCATATGGGAATGCTGGCACCTCAGGAGGCAGCTTTACCCACTACACCACAGCGCTGGCCCCACTCATGACAAGATCACATGCTTAAGACCCAACCATTCCGTCTTGACAGTGCAGATGGAAAACTGGAAGCCCTTTGTCTTGGGTCCAGCATTTGCCATGGCCAAGATGCCGGGATGCTTCAGGATGAAGTTCTCATCATCAAATTTCTTCCCATCATCAACTGTTTCTCCACACAGGGACTTGTCACCAGTGCCGTCACAGTGTTAGAAGTCACCCCCTGGCGTGTAAACCCTGGAATAATTCTGTGAAAGTTGGAGTCCTTATAACCAAATCTTTTCTTTCTAGTGCTGAGAGCATGAGGATTAGCTGTTCGTGGTGGTGTGGAAGAACATAGTAAAGTTGACTGTGACTGGGATGGTGGCTCTGGGTAACAGAAGCACCAGTACTCAGGGTTCTAGTCCCAGTCAGGGCACCGGTTCTGTCCCGGTTGCACCTCTTCCAGTACAGCTCTCTGATGTGGCCCGGGAAAGCAGTGGAGGATGGCCCAAGTGCTTGGGCCGCTGCACCTGCAAGGGAGACCAGGAGGAAGCACCTGGCTCCTGGCTTCGGATTGGAGCAGTGCGTCGGCCATGGCGGCCATTTGGGGGGTGAACCAACAGAAGGAAGACCTTTCTCTCTCTCTTTCTCTCTCTCTCTCTGTCTAACTCTGCCTGTCAAATTAAAAAAAAAAAAAAGGCATCTGCAAAGCCGAGAGTTGGCTTTTTGAAAAGATAAACAAAGAAAGAAAAGAAATAAGTAAAATCATAAGTGAAATAAAACACTACCACTTATATCACAGAAATACAAATCATTGTAAGACTGCTGTGGACAATTATATGACAAGTTGAATAATCCAGAGGAAATGAAAAAAAAATCCTAGAATATACAACCTACAAATTCCGAATCATGGAGAAATTGGAATTTTGAGCAGACCAAGAGCAAGTAAAGAGATTACATTAGTAATAAAAGGGCTCCCATTCAAGAAAATCTCAAGACTTGATGGATTCACTGCTGAATTCTCCCAAACATTTAAAGAAGAATCAATACCAATCCTTTTCCAACTCTTTCAATACAGTGAGGAAGGGAGAGAAGTACTTCTAAACTCCTTTTATGAGGCCAGCATGACCCTGATAGCAAAGCCAAATAAGGATATTATAAGACAAGAAAGTGATAGGCCAATATGCTTGATGAACATAGATGCAAAAAATATTCAAGAAGATACTAGCAAGCCAAATTCAAAAATACATTAAAAGCATCATCCACCATGGTCCAGTGGAATTTATTCCTGGAATGTGAGGATGGTTCAGCATACTCAAATCAATAAATGTGACACATTGCATTAGCGGAAAGAAGTACAAAATCAAAGGATCATCTCATTAGATACAGAAAAAGCATTTGAAAAATTCAGCATCTTTTCATAGTAAAAAAAAATTCTCATCAAATTAGGAGTAGAAGGAATGTAGCGCTACACAATACAGGCCATGTGTGAAAAGCCCACAGCTAACATTATACTCTGTACTGAGAAATTAGAAATTAAACTGCATCTGAAATGAATAGACTCCCCTTTGCTGATTCGCTTCCCAAATGCTCACACAGCTGGGGCTGGGTGAGGCCAAAGCTGGGCGCCAGGAACTGAGTTCAGGTCTCCATGGCAAGGATCTGACTACAGTGGACCACTAGCTGCTGCATCCAAGGGTCCACATTAGCAGGAAGCTGGACTAAGGAGCCAGAGTCGGAGATTGAGCACAGAATTTATATTTTAGATGTAGAGGAAACATTAAACATTTAATACAGAGAGTTCCTATTATTAACATCTTGCATGAGTGCAGTACATTTGTGACCTTTGGGAAGTAATAACCAATCATTAACTAAATCCCACGGTTTACATTAGGGTTCAGTATCTGTGTTGTATAATTCAATGGGTTTTGACAAATGTGTAACACTATCGATCCATTGTGACAGTAACAAACAGAAGAGTTTTACTATCCTAAAAATTTTCTGTTATCCACCTTTTAAAAAAATTATTTATTTACTTGAAAGTCAGAGTTACAGAGAGAGAAGGAGAGACAGAGAGGGAGATTTTCCATTTACTAGTTCACAATGGCCAGTGCTGGGCAAAGCAAAAGTCAGGAGCCAGGAGCTTCTTCCAGGTCTTCTATGTGGATAGCAGAGGTCCAAGTATTTGGGCCATCTTCTCCTGCTTTTCCTAGGCCATTAGCTTGAAGTGGAACAGCCGGGTTTTGAACCAGTGCCCATATGGGATGCCGGCTTTGTAGGCAATGACTTTACCAGCAGTGCCTCAATGCTGGCCCCAGTAATTCACCTTTTAAACCTTATCTCTCCCCACAAAGACCACTCACTGACAGACACTGACTTATTTGTTTGTTTACTGTCTATAATTTTCTTTTCAGAATATCAAGTGCTTGGAATCATATTGTATGTAAGCTTTTCAAATTGGCTTTTGTCACCTAGCAATATGACAAAAGGTTGTCCCATGCCTTTTCTTGGCTTGTTAGCTCATTTTGAAATTTTTCTCTAAATAATAGTCTATTGTATAGATGTACAATTCTATGTATTTATAGATTGAAAGGCATCTTGGTTGCTCCCAAGCTTTGGCAATTATGACTAAACTTGCTACAAACATTTGTGCACAGGTTTTGTGTGGAGTTAAGTTTTCAACTCATTTGGGTAAATACCAAGGAGCAAGGATGCTGGGATCTCACGACAAGGCTCTGGTAGCTTTGTCAGAAACTCTAAGCTGTTTTCCATATTGGCTTACCATTTTATGTTTCCACTGGCAGTGGATGAGAATTCCTGTTGCTCCACATCTTTTATATTTGAGAGGCAGAGATGCAGAGAGAGAAGGAGAGACATAGAGAGGTCTTCCATTTGCTGGTTCACTCCCCAAATGGTCATAACAACTGAAGCTGGGCCAGGCCAAAACCAGGAGCCAGGAGCTTCTTCTGGGTCTCCCTTATGGGAGTACTTGGGTCATCTTCCACTGCTTTCCCAGATGCACTAGCAGGGAGCTGGATTGGAAGCAGAGCAGCCAGAATTCAAATCAGTGCCCATATGGGATGCTGGCACCACTTAACCTTCTATGCCTCCGTGCCAGCCCCTGTTCCACATCTTCACCAGCTCTTGGCGCTATCAGTGTTTTGGATTTTGACTATTTGATATGGTGGTATGCAGCATTACCTCCTGGTTGTTTTAATTTGCAATTCCTTAATGAAAATGAGGTGGAGCACCTTTTCATATACTTGCTTCTCAGATATAGACTTTTTCAAATACTTCATTGGCTAGTTTAGTTTATTTATTTCAAAGGTAGAATGACAGAAGGAAAGACAGAGAGAGAAAGAGATATTCCATCTTCCACCCACTGCTTCACTCAAATGGCTGCAATAGAAGGGGCTGGGCCAGGACAAAGCCAGGAGGCTAGAACTCCATCTGGGTCTCCCACAGGGGTGTCAGGGGCCCAAGCACTTGGGCCATCTTCCACTGCATTCTCAGGTGCATTGGCAGGGAACTGGATGAGAAAGAGAGTGGCCAGAACTTGAACCATCACTCCAATATGGGATGCAGGTGTTGCAAGCAGTGGCTTAACCCACTGTACCACAACATTGGCCCCTACTCACTTTTTTTTTTTTTTGACAGGCAGAGTGGACAGTGAGAGAGAGAGAGAGAGACAGAGAGAAAGGTCTTCCTCTGCCATTGGTTCACCCTCCAATGGCCGCCGCGGCCGGCGCGCTGCGGCCGGTGCACCGCGCTGATCCGAAGCCAGGAGCCAGGTGCTTCTCCTGGTCTCCCATGGGGTACAGGGCCCAAGCACTTGGGCCATCCTCCTCTGCACTCCCGGGTCACAGCAGAGAGCTGGCCTGGAAGAGGGGCAACCAGGACAGAATCTGGCGCCCTGACCGGGACTAGAACCCGGTGTGCCAGCGCAGCAAGGCGGAGGATTAGCCTAGTGAGTTGCGGCGCCGGCCCCTACTCACTTTTTATGTAGGCTGATTATTCTCTCATGGTTGAAATTTTTTATTCTAAAGTTTTTATTTGCAAAGGAGAGAGAGATTTGGAGTGCATTTGTTATAGCATCTTAGTTTACCCTAATGGATACAGTAAGGAAAATTGCCAGGATAATTAACATCTGACATGGGAAATCCTTGATTCCTTGTGGTAGCATTCTTCATCGGCCAACTGGTTTGATGCTGTCATTGATGTAATACCTCTGAGATTTAGAAAATCCATTTGCATTCTGTTTGGAATTCTCTCCTCCTCCACGTTACCCTTGGAAACTCCTCTGCATCCCTGTGGAACTATTTCAAATACCACCTACCTTGTGAGTCATTCTGAGCCCTCTGCCCCTTGTCTCGGGACAGTTAATGATTCGCTTCATTGCACCACTTAATACTGACTTTGTGTGTTTTATATACTATTGCAACTGCTTGCTTACACCTTCCTCTTAAGCCTAGGTAAGCAGAGAACTGAGTTCTGTGAATACAGAGATGCCACGGTATTTAATTTTGTACACTTGAATCTAGATGGTGCTCTCTTCAGGGTAGGGATGGAATGAAGACGTAGAATGAATGAGTGAATGGATGAGTAGGTGGCTTCCATTTTGCTGAGGATTTATTGACTTTATAATCAACAAAAGGGTAAACAGGATCACTCTACAGCCCTGACTTGGAATTTTAAATTCTGTTGATCCCATGATTTCCATCTTGGGGGCCATGATTTCTGACTTCCAACAAAGGCAACCTCAGCTGGCAGGATTTTCGGTTGGGTAGTACAGTGTGCTCTAGGGGGCTGTTTGTAAACCTAAACGTGTAGCGGCTCATGGGAAGAAAAGCCCAGGATAGAGGGGACTTGGCAGCATTAATAACTGGGGATGCCTCAGGTTCTTTGGTTGCAGGCTCAGCCCTGGGTTACAGCAGGTTTCCAACTGTGTCTGGGAGATGCACGACCACAGGCTGCCTTGAGCTGAGAGTCAGCCCCAGCCAAGCAGACAGTGCAAGGTGGGCTGTGAGAACTGGAAGGAGCCTTAGCAGTCAGTGAGCCCAATACTTTGGCAAGAGAAAATGATACTTGGCTACCCCTTATCTCCTTTTTCCTGGGGACTCACCATGGTTCTATACAGAGGGATCCATCCTGTTATCCCACAGCTGTCATCCTGAGCATAGTCAAGCAGTACAAGGTGATCCAATCAGATTCTATCTTGGAGCTGAAATATACAGTCTCCTCTTGGTGGTTCAGCTTTAGGACATACATCTTGGAAATTATCCAGGGTTATATTTTTTGGCCTTAAACAGCAGAGAGACCGAGGAAATAAATCCTTAATAGAGAAAGAATGGTGCAAATGTAGAGCCAGGGTAATAGCCGAGAGATGGGAGAGGATCTGTCTGGAGGCTGAGCCTGTCCCCACATCCGGGTGTTCCTATGGCCAGATTTGTTTCTCCCACACTTCTAGGTTGCTGCCCTTGTTCCTGTGAAACAGCCCAGGGCCACTGTGACAGGTCCCCTTGCTATGTAAATCAGCTCCAGCTGGGTTTCTGTTGCTTACCATCAACACCCTCCTAACAAATGGTCTTCAGATTTGGTTTTTCTGTTTGACAGATAGAGTTAGACAGTGAGAGAGAGAGACAGAGAGAAAGGTCTTCCTTCCATTGGTTTACCCCCTAAATGGCTGCTACAGCTGGCGCTGCGCCTATCTGAAGCCAGGAGCCAGGTGCTTCCTCCTGGTCTCCCATGCAGGTGCAGGGCCCAAGCACTCGGGCCATCCTCCACTGCCCTCCTGGGCCACAGCAGAGAGCTGGACTAGAAGAGGAGCAACCGGGACTAGAACCCGGTGCCCATATGGGATGCCGGCACAGCAGGCGGAGGATTAACCAAGTGAGCGCGGGCCCTGGTCTTCAGATTTTAAAGGGGGGTGGTGGTGGTGCATGAAGCTGAGGAACAAGCATGTGCCTCAAAAGGTGATGGTTCTTTCTGGAAGAAAAAGTGCATTCACTGAACTGCTCATCTGTGAGTGCACAACACCAAGTGCGTGGGGAACAGAATTCAGAGTTTATTTTGATGCAGAAACAATTTTGAAACCCTTGCACAGCTTTTTCATCATACACATTTTTTAGGTTCTATGAAAAGAATTGTGCACCAAAATAAACTCCACCATTGTCACCCCAGAGACCTATTTCTGATGAAGTGGGGAGGATCCCTGGCACCCCATGGGGCCACCAAGAGGATTTTTGCCCAATCACCAATCACTTCGGGAGCTTTTACCTCCCGAAGCTGAGAGACCCAGGCCAAAAACTGACGGCAGTTCTTTCCGGAATGAGACAAGGCTATTTCTATTATACACAGACCAGAAATGGGACACTGGGAAATTTCTGAGGTGGAGCCAAATGAATTCTCACATAAGCTTTGGAGTTTTATTCATAATGCGAGGAGACTTCTTATCAGCTAAAGGAAAATAGACACAGCTCCTCTTAAAATACAATGAAATGTCCGGACACAGGCTTACAGCTGCCTGGAACTGCCAAAAATGCTGTGTTTGTAGAACCCAAATCCTTCAGACACTCTTTTAAACCCAAGTGCTACCTTTTACTTCTGAGATCTGTGTTGAATCTACTACCCTCTGCTCTCTGCTTCCCTCCATGTACGAGGGGTCTTTGCAAGTTCATGAAAAATGTGTAGTATGAAAAAATGTGCATGGATTTCCATTTTCTTTGTACCAATATACAGTTTTTTTAAAAAATTTTTTGAGAGGTAGATGTACACACACACACAGCACTCACTCACTCACTCCCCAATATCCACAATGGCTGGGGGGCTGAGCCAGGAGCAGGAATTCAACCCTTGCGTCTCATGTGGGTGGGAGGAACCCAACCACTGGTCTAAATTCCCGCCACAATTTATCTTTTAATTCTGTTTCCGTGAATTTTTTGAAGCCTCCTGGTATAGTACTGCACATCAGGAGAGGCTCTGATGTTTAAAAGATTCCCTGAGCACTGTGGCCTAGCAGGTAAAGGCGCCGCCTGCAGTGCCTGCCTCCCATATGGATGCCAGTTTGAGTCCTGGCTGCTCCACTTCTGATCCAGCTCTCAGCTCTGGCCTGAGAAAGCAGTAGAAGATGGCCCAAGTCCGTGGGCCCCTGCACCCACGTAGGAGACCCAGAAGAAGCTCCTGGCTCCTGGCTTTGGATTGGCATAGCTCCGACCATTGTGGCCAACTGGGGAGTGAACCAGCAGATGGAAAATCTCTCTCTCTCTCTCTCTCTCTCTCTCTGCCTCTGCCTCTGCCTCTCCTTCTCTCTCTGTGTAACTCCAACTTTCAAATTAAAAAAAAATTCCCTAGGGTCCAGCATTGTGGCATAGCATGTCAAGCCACAGCCTGTGATGCCAGCATCCCATAAGGCACTGGTTTGTGTCCTGATTTCTCCACTTCCCATTCAGCTCCTTGATAACAGCCTGGGAAAAGCAGCAGAAGAGGGCTCAACTGTTTGGGGTCCTGCCACCCATGTGGGAGGCTCAGATGAAGTTCCTGGCTCCTGGCTTTGAGCTGGTCCAGCCAGCCCTGGCTATTGTGACCATCTGGAGAGTGAACCAGTGGATGGAAGATTTCTTTCTCTCTCTGTCTCTCCCTCTCTTTTCAAATAAAAAAATAAACAAGTCTTTCAAAATAAAGAAGTAAAAGAGTCTTAAGCCATGTCCAGCTCTATGGCAGGCATCCTCAAAAGCAAACGCCAGAAACCAAGCAGCAAATACTAAATCATGTTCTCTTCCTTCAGACCACTGCAGATGTATGCACTGAGGCTACTTAGAAAATCAGTGGGTTGGCTAGGGGTATTCAAAGATCGAAGAATTGCAATGGCATTTTATTGTGTCCTGAGCAACATACCCTTTGCATGCCCCTGATTTCAGCTGTGGTCTCCCAGCGTGTTTGAGTGTCCTGCTTCAAGTGCCCATCCCAAAGTTCTGCTTGTCTTGTTGAGGTTCCCTGGAGACATGGAAGCTTGCTCAGCCCCCGCAGGCTGGGGTCGCCTTCCCACGGTGGCTAATAGGAGATAAAGATAAATCCCCCAACTTCCAGTCTTTGAAGAGACAATACTGAAATGTGCTCTACAGGATTCACCAGCGAAAGTGAGCCTCCACTGCCCGCGGCAGGAGCAAGCTTAACTCATACAGTAGCTCTCTGCACCTGCAGGCTCAGCATTGGTGGATTCACCCCACCGTGATTCAAAAATATTCCCAGTTCTGGCTAAAAAGCCCATGAGAACATTTCAGGCATGGGCCTGTGACAAGACACTGTGGCAAAAAATGACCTACAGGGAAGATCTCTGTGAGTGAGATCCCAGTGGAAAGAAAGGGCCATCAAAGAAGGAGGTACCTTTCTCTGAAGGAAGGAGAGAACTTCCACTTTGATTGTGGCCCTGTCTAAATAACATCAGAGTTTGTGGGCTCAAATGGCTTCCATAGCCTTGGCAGCTTATGACAAGGGCCTCTGGTGATTACTGACATCATAAATAAGAGTGTCAATTGTTAAATCAACAACAGGAGTCACTGCACTTGCTCCCCATGTAGGTAGGACCTCTGTCCTTACTGAGTTGTACTATGGGAATTAACAGTAAAACTAGTCTTCAAACAGGACTTTATACTTTGTGTGTCTGTGTGGGTGCAAACTGTTGAAATCTTTACTTAGTATAGAGTTGATCTCCTGTATATAAAGATAGTTAAAAATGAATCTTAATGAAGAATGGGATGGGAGGGGGATTAGGAGGTAGGATGGTTTGGGGGAGAAAGGGTGGGTATGGGAGGAAGAACTGCTATAACCCAAAAGTTGTACTTATGAAATTTATATTTATTAAATAAAAGCTTTCTATAAAATATAAAAATAAATAAAGTAAAAAATAAAGTAAATCAGAAAATTAAAAAAAAAATTCCTAAAAAGGGAATCCTTTTTTATATATTGTTTTTTCTTTGCCATTATTCCCTAAATAATACAGTATTACACCTGTTTAAACAGCATTAGATTAAAAAAAAGTTTTTTTTTTTATTTATTTGAAAGTTCAGAGAGAGGAAGAATCAGAGAGACAGAGAGTTCTTCCACTCCACTGGTTCACTCCCAAAATGACCACAACAGCCACAGCTGAGCTGATCCGAAGCAAGGCGCCAGGAGCTTCTTTCGGGTCTCGCACACGGGTGCAGGAGCCCAAGGACTTGGGCCATCTTCTACTGCTTTCCCAGGCCATAGCAGAGAGCTGGATCAGAAAGGGAGCAGCCGGGATTCGAACTGGGGCCCATATGGTGCTACAGGCTGAGGCTTTAACCCACTGTGCCACAGCACTGGCCCCAGCATTAGATATTAATAAGTGGATGATTTAAAGTATACAGGAGATATGTGTAGGTCATGCACAAGTAGTATACCATTCTACATGAGGGACTTGAGCATGCATGGATTTTGTTATCCATAGGAGTTCGTGGAACCAATCCTTCCTATGATTGTATTTCATTAGACAATTTTTTTATAACACTGTCCCCACTTCCTTACTGGAACCATCTCACAGATAAGTGCCCAGGACCCAAGTCCGTAACTAAAGCTCTGCTTTGTGTACAAATCTAGCTCCTTCTTTTCATTACCGTATCACTTCAGACTCGATGACCACTCCTTCATAAACCCACTTGCCCAAAGACACACTCTCTTCATTATATGCAGGTGCTCATTCTTCTTTTACCTGAGTCACTAGGTAAAACTGTTCTATACTTACAACCCCCTGACAATGCACTGAACCAGGATTGTGTCCAATACTCCCAGTGTGTAACTTTCCATGGGTAATACAGAAAGAGCTATTACTTCAGAGTCCAGAGTGCTCACCAATACACCATGGAACCCGGCTGAAACAGCTATGATTTCATGAGATGCTGCTTTGTGTCAGCCCTTCTGCTTGCTTATTTATTTATTTATTTACTTACTTACTTATGATCTATTTTAAGGGGCCAGTGTTGTGGTGTAGTGGTCACCTGTGATGCTGACATCCCATATGGGTGCTAGTTTGAGTCCTGGTTGCTCCATGAATGGCCTGGGAAAAGCAGAGGAAGATGGTCCAAGTGCTTGGGCTTCCAACACCCACATGGAAGACTTGAAAGAAGCTCCTGGCTCCTGTCTTCAACCTGGTCCAGCCCTGGACGTTGTGGCCATTTGGGTGGTGAGCCAGTGGATAGAAGATTCCCAACCCCCTGTCACTCCATCTTTTAAATAAATAAAAATATTTATTTTTTTTTCATTTATTTGAAAGGCAGAGTAGAAGAGAGACAGACAGACAGAGCGAGATCTTCCATCCACTGGCTCACTCTCCAAGTAGCCACAATCGCTGGGGCTGGGTCAGGTTGAGGACAAGAGCCAAGAATTCCATCTGGCTTGGAACTCCACTAACTCCAGGTTCATGGCAGGGGTCTGGGTACTTGGACCATCTGATTGCATGTGTGGCTTAACTTGCCACAATGCCAGCTCCCTAGGTATTTATTTAGAATGTCCCTGCAAGGTAAGCATCAATAGTCCTACTTTACAGATGACATTAAAGCTTACCTGGCTAACAAGTGGTAGAGCAGGGATGTAACCCAGATACGTGACGATCCAAGTCTTTACTCTTTCTGTGGGTCTAGGACTTTTAAGTTTCCCTCACATTCCTCTACACTATTTTTCCTGTGTTCTATTTGGTTTCCAGCCAATTAGACCACTGTGACCATTTGTCATAGAGAAATGTCTGTTACAGATCTGAGTTGACATTGATAACAGAGAACTCAAAACAGCATCATAAATCCCTATTAGAGTGGGGTTTATGGAGATCATAGGATGAATGAAATTCTGGCCCAAGTCTACTTCAAAGTTTGTCCAGTGAGTCCTCCACCCATCTTCATGTTATTTTCCCATGACTCCTGGGCATCATTGGGATGGCAATTAATAGTGACAGGCAGAATCCTCACGCTGATTCCCCATGCCATGGGCTAAGAGATATTATGGAAGGAAGGGCCAAGAGGAAGCTCTGAATCTACTTGTTTCCTGTCCCTGTTAAGACAGAGAATCATAAGAAAACCTCCCAGGAGGAATCACGCCACTCTCAAAGACTTTAAGAATGAAAGGGTGGTGGTTCCTATCCTACTCTCATCCAATTAACATGCATGCGCTTCTGCAAAAACCAGATGCATTGTAGCATAAACTTAGCCAAATGATATCTCTGATTGGAGTTGCCTTGCTGAATGTGTTATCTTACCGAAGCAGATCTGAGTAGCCTCTGGAACTCAGCATGTGTCTGCGGCAGGTGTGTGTGTTCTTTCCAATCCCCACCAGCAAGGAGCATCAAAAGCAGTTCACTTTTACATTAGAACAGAAGTGTGCATCTCCCCCTGCCCCCAGGATATGTACATATTCCAGCTCCCGGTCACCATGTCCGCCACAGGAACTTCTTTCTCCAGGACCTGTGCGAGCAGGAAGTTGACAGTATTCCTGATGCCTTAATAAAATGCTTATGACCAGAACGGAGGACACAATCCTGACAAAGAACTAGGGAACCCCATCCATGAGGAGATCTGGGAGCGTGCAGAAATATCCCCTTCTAAGGTCAACATCAATGTTGCGCCTTCTACCTCCTGCCCTTGGGAGAGAGACAGAACATTTGTTGAGTGCTCTTGGCTTTTGGAGGCAGCATATGCCGCACTTGAGAATACCACTCTGAATCATTAACCACTTGACTTTGAGGACCTCTAGCAAGAGTAGCCTCTGCGGTAGGCACAGTTGTCTCTGGTTATATAATTAATCAAACCGCAAGTTGTTAAGGGGAGCTGTCTGGAATTGTCTGGAAATTCTAGAAAACCTGCAAGGTTTTAGCCCACTTCATTAGGGTTCTGGAGTCAAGCTCTGCCACCTACAGCAGGGAGCTACTTGCCATCTGAAAAGCATCACCCAGATGCTGCTGCTCCTTGGTAGAGATGAGTCACCTGGCTATGGGGGTGTCGAGTGGGTTTGCAAGCAGACTCTCCCAACAGGATTTGGTGTTGTTGGATTTAGCAGGTCATACGCTGGGTAGGTAGACACAGCACCACTCTAATGTAGGTGTTTTTTTTTTCCAAATTATTTATTTAGTTATTTATTTGAGAGGTAGAGTTACAGTGAGAGGGTGAGACAGAGAGAAGGGTCTTCCATCTGCTGGTTCACTTCCCAAATGGCTGCAACAGCCGGAGCTGTGCTGATCTGAAGCCAAGAGCCAGGAGCTTCTTCTGGGTCTACTACATGGGTGCAGGGGCCTGAAGACTTGGGCCATCTTCTACTACTTTCCCAGGCCTTAGCAGAGAGCTGGATTGGAAGAGGAGCAGCCGGGACTCGAACTGGCGCCCATGTGGGATGCTGGCGATGCATGCAGAGGGTTAACCTACTGCGCCACAGTGATGGCCCCTCTAATGTAGGTTTTAAAGGTTGATTGGGGGCCGGCGCTGTGGCTTAACAGGCTAATCCTCCACCTTGTGGTGCTGGCACACTGGGTTCTAGTCCCTGTTAGGGCGCCGGATTCTATCCCGGTTGCCCCTCTTCCAGGCCAGCTCTCTGCTATGGCCCGGGAAGACAGTGGAGGATGACCCAAGTGCTTGGGCCCTGCACCTGCATGGGAGACCAGGAGAAGCACCTGGCTCCTGGCTTAGGATCAGCGCGATGAGCTGGCTGTAGCGGCCATTGGAGGGTGAACCAACGGCAAAAAGGAAGACCTTTCTCTCTGTCTCTCTCTCACTATCCACTCTGCCTGTTCAAAAAAAAAAAAAAAAAAAAAAAAGGTTGATTGGGGTCAGTGCCATGGTGCAGCAGGTTAAGCTGGCGCCTCTGACTCTGGCATCCCATATGAGCACCAGTTCAAGACCTGGCTGCTCCACTTCTGATCCAGCTCCCTGATTATGTGACTGGGAAAGCAGAGGAAGTTGGCCCAAGTGCTTGTGTCCCTGTACCTATGTGGGAGACCTGAACAGAGTTCCTGGCTTCTGGCTTTGTTCTTGGCCATTGAAGCCATTTGGGGAGTGAACCCACTGGTTGAATCAATCACAATCTCTCCCTCCCTCTCCCTCTCTACCCCCTCACCTCCATCTCTCCCACTCTCTGTTACTCTGACTTTCAAATAAATAAATTATAAAAAAGAGATTTATTGGGGCTCATGCTGTGGCATAGTAAGCTAAGCCTCCATCTGCAGCCCTGGGATTCCCGTATGGGCACTGGTTCATATCCCACCTGCTTCTCTTCCAATCCAGCTCTCTGCTATGGCCTGGGAAAGCAGTGGAAGATGCCCCAAGTGCTTGGGCCCCTGCACCCATGTGGGAGTCCTGGAAGAAGCTCCTGGCTCCTGGCTTCGGGTCAATCCAGTTCCAGCCATTACAGCCATTTGGGGGGTGAACCAACAGGTGGAATATCTTTCTTTCTGTCTCTGCCTCTCTCTGTCTGTAACTCTACCTCTAAAATGAATAAATTTTGGGCTCCTACAATGACATTAGTGGCTTCATAAGAGGAGTAAGAGAAATCTGAGCTGGACGCTTGCTGTGTTTCACCATGGGATATCTTCCACTATGTTACTATACAGCAAGAAGACCTTTGCGAGATACTGATGCCATGCTCTGGGATCCCCTAGCCTTCAGAACCATGAGCTAAATCCACCTGTGCTCTTTATAAACTACTTATCTCAGGTCTTCTGTTACAGATACAGAAATTGGATTAAGACACCTAGACTCCCAGGTAGACTGCTCCTGTAGCACTGATACATCAGCCTCATCCCACCTGTTGTGTCATGGTGAGGAGGGGCTGGGGAAAACTCCTCATTAAACCAGAGGGAAATACGTGGGTTTGATTCTTAGACAGGGCTGGTTTGACAAGCTGGCACCAGCCAGAGTGGACAGCTGCTGCTCCAGCCCCTGTGTGTGCCGTTCTTGAAGGACAGTGATGAAGGGAAGATATCCAGGTGGGAAAAGCCCAAAGCTTTTGGTTGCTCACTTTGTACCGAGGTGAGCATATGCATGGGTTCCTTGACAGTGGGTGAATGGTTTGACTGGTTGACTTGAACTAGAGAGAACAGGATTGGGAAAAGGAAGACAAAGGGATGAGTACCTGAAGGTGAGCTGAATGCTTTGTGTCTCATCCTACTGCCTGTCAGAGGTGGGGCTCTTCCTTAGAGACAACTCTTCCTGGGAATGTCACTTAACTTCTCTTCCACACTACTCCAGTGCTTACGAAATTGATTCTTGAATGGATAACCATGGTAACAGGGCTGCAGGCTACACATAGCCCCAGCACTAAGATGACGGCAGGTCCTACTGATGCTTCATAATCAACCTTCTTGCAAAAAGACTGATGTCAAACCCTAAGTATAGCATGATACACAAGGATATGAGCCCGCCATTAATTGCCAGGTGGATTATAGGAAACCTCTTCCATCCTGAACTTGAATTTGCTTTTATTTGCATCAACACTACTCTAGATATAGGTTTCTCCTCCCTAAACTTAATGCCTCTGTCAACACCACTCTCTCAGGGCTTCAGGGTACCTGATATACTGCCATGGGATCCTGCATACTGTTGCCCTACATAAGAGGCCACTTAATAGAGGAGATGTGACAATAGGTAAATGGCCATGGGATCCACTGGTCCAACCAGAAATGCAAGTTCAAGGGAATGATGAAATGGCCTATTAAAGACTCAGATACATCACTAGTGCAGGGATGCATCCTGGGGCATTGGGATGCTATTGTCTAGGATGCAGTATATGTAGCGAGCTAATGGGCAGAGTAAGGTGCTGTGTCCCCATCACTAGAGTCATGGGTCAGAAAAAATGTCCCCTTTCTTGTTACTCTCAGCCATCTACTTTTAGATGTTGTACTTCTTTTTTTTTAAAAGATTTTATTTATTTACTTGAAAGTCAGAATTACAGAGATGCAGAGAGAGAGAGAGAGAGGTTTTCATCTGCAGGTTCACTCCCCAAATGGCCGCAATAGCTGGAGCTGGGCCAATCCAATGCCAGGAGACAGGGGCTTCTTCCAGGTCTCCCACATGGGTGCAGGGGTCCAAGCACTTGGGCCATCTTCTACTGCTTTCCCAGACCATACCAGAGAGCTGGATCAGAAGTGGAGTAGCCGGGACTCAAATCAGCACCCATATGGGATGCCGACACTGCAGGTAGCAGCTTTACCTGCTATGCTACAGCACCAGCCCCAGATGTTGTACTTTCCATTTTCCAATGGTTCTCTCTATTCAATTAGAGATTCTGGATTTCAAGAGGGAGAATGTTTACCCAGTGAGACAAAAGGAGGGATTCATGGAGGGTGAAGCTATGAACCCAGTCATTTGGGACCCTTCTCTCTGGTGAGCCACAGGACTAATGTTCTGTTGGTGATAAGCAGTCCGAGTTGGTATGAGGAGCTGTGTTATGCTGCGGTGTCTTTCGATGCTTCCATGTCCATGTCCATGTGCTGTCTCCAGTCCATCAAGGGAGAAGCAACCACAGACAAGGTCCCTTCAGAGGTGGAAGCCCAGGTCATGTCACAAGCAAGCAACTAGTCTTTCCAGCATCTCAGTGGAGCTGTGGCTGGATTGTCTTGGCCATTTTTGGTGCTCTGGCTATACTTTTTGGTTATTTTATTATTGCAACCAATTACATGGCAATCACCTTCATGCTAGGAGAAACTATAAGTGCCAAGGGACCGGAGCTGTGGTGCAATGGATTAAGCTACCATCTGCAGTGCTGGTATCTCATATGGTTGCCAGTTCAAGTCCCGGCTGCTCCACTTCCAATCCAGTTCCCTGGAAATGTGCCTGAGAAAGCAGGGAGAGATGTCCCGAGTGCTTGGGCCCCTGCATCCACATGGGAAACCCAGATGAAGCTCTTGGCTCCTGGCTTTGACCTGGCCCAGCCCTTGTCTCTGCAGCTATTTGGGGAGTGAACCAACAAATGGAAGATCCCTCCTCTCTCTCTCTCTCTCACACACACACACACTTTGGCTTTCAAACAAATAAATCTTTTTTAAGAAAAACCTGTAAGTGCCATGAATTACCTGCACCATTGAGTTACTTATGTCTCACTCTAACTTAAGGGGCAGGGGACACTGTGGGAACCTTAGATTTCTGGAGAAACCTGGAAGTTCTGGTTCATTAACACTGCAATGGAAGACCCTTGGCCAATGGGGGATGGGTGCCCATGAATAACGCATCCCTCTTCTGTCTCTTGGGTGGATGGTTTGGAAATGCACTCAATTCAGTTTTTCGGAGGCCCCACTGGGATGGAGCCCCAGGTTCCTACAGCAACAATCTTCATTGAATGAACACCTGCATGGCATGTAACATATGCTACATTGTTTCACCAATGTTACATTGTTTCACTCATTCTTTCACTCATTGCTTCACCATTCTCAGCCTCTCCTCGTTCTCTGGGAGCACTTCTCAAAATGCTCTGTCTGCACCGAGCCCTTGTTTCGGATTCTGCTTTCTCGGAGAAACCAGGTCAAGGCAGAAAATCACCTCCCTCGCCCTCTTTCTTAGGCAATGAGCTTTCAATGGATCTGACCCCTCTGCCCCACCAGCCTTAGGGTATAAGAAACCAGGCCCAGCCAATCACTACCTGCCGTTCCCCTGGTGATAGTAATTGCTTGAACAATCTAAACATTTCTTTGTTCACTTGGTAGACATCTATTGCCTAAGTTCTCTAATAGGCAAAAAGAATTATGCAGCAAACAAAACAAAAACAAGTTATTTCTTTTGGATTCGGGGTGGGGTTTTAGCAGACAATAAATTAACAAAAACAGGGGCCAGTGTTGTGGTGCAGTGTGTTAAGCAGTATTAGCACATCCCTGCTAATAAGTTAGAATCCCTGCTGCTCTGCTTCCAATCCAGCTCCCTGCTGGGAAAGCAGCAGAAGATGGCCCAAGTGCCTGGGCTCTTGCCACTCATGTGGGAGACCAGGCTGGAGTTCCAGGCTCCTGATTTCTGGCCAGTCCAGCCCCAGCTATTGCAGCCATTTGGAGAATGAACCAATGGATGGAAGGTCTGTCTGTCTCTCCCTCTCTCTATCACTCCTTTTTTTTTTTTTTTTTAAATAAAATCATATACCACGTGCTGATAAGGACAATGAATAAAAAATGAAGGGACATAAGGCATAAGGCTCAAGGGGTATAGCTGCTTTGGGTAGAGCTGTCAGAGGCTGAGAGATGTTTGGTAAGGAGACATGGGAGCCAAGACCTGAATCGAGTAAGTTGGCAGAAGGAGGTGTATTTGGGAAACTCCTGCAGGCAAGAAGAAGATGAGGGCAAAGACCCTGAACCATAAGGATGCTTCACATCTTGAAGGAACAGGAAGGAGCCAGCAGTAAGAACAGGGAGAGGGGGCTGGGCAAAGGCAGGAGACGAGGTTCTGGGAAACTCGGGGCCACATCAGGCAAGGCTCAGGTAATGGCTTGGATTTCCCTCTTAGATGGAAGCCATTGGAAATGTTTAAATAGAGGAGTCATGGGATCTGACCTTGGCTTGCAAAGATCTCTCTAGGCATAGTATAAATAACAGAGGTCAAGAGTTAATGCAGGGGGTGATGCTGTGGCATAGCAGGTTAAGTCTCTGTGTGCTGTGCCAGCATCCTATATGGGCGCTGGTTTGATTCCCGGCTGCTCCACTTCCGATCCAGCTCCCTGCTAATGCACCTGGGAAAGCAGCAGAGGATGATCTGAGTGCTTGGGCCCCTGTACTCATGTGGGAGACCCAGAAGAAACTCCTGGCTCCTGGATTCGGCTTGGCATAGCCCTGCCCATTGCAGCCATTTGGAGAGTGAACCAGCAGATGGAAGACCTCTCTCTCTCCCTCTCTCTCCCTGTCTCTCTCCCCTCCTCCTCCTCTCTCTGTAACTCTTTCAAATATATTGTAAAAATTTAAAAATCTTAAAAAAAAATTAAGAAGACCAGTCAGAGGGCCAGAGCCTCGGCTCCCGAACGGAATAAAAGTGGCTCAGGTGAGTGGTGAAGGTGGTGACAATTTGCCATGTTCAGGTTCTAATCTGAGAAAAGCTGACAGGACTTACCGACTGGGTGTGGGATGGGAGAAAGTAGGAGAGGAGTGGAGATGATAGGCTGAAGATACTTGATTGCAGACTATGATTTGGGAATTGAGCTTGTCAATTGTGAGAGGAGGGTTGGCCTCAGGACGTGGGAGCCCCGTCCATAGAGGGAGATCCCTAGAATGAAACTAGCAGAGCTGAGCTGCAGGAGGACCCTGGGCCCAGCCAAGGCGAAAGCCAGGTCTGCTGCATGAGCCAACACATTCTTGGGTCTTCTTTCCTTAAGTCAGTGTGAGTGGGCTTGCTGAAGACAGTAAGTGTTTTGTTTTTAAGATTCATTTATTTATTTGAAAGGCAGAGTTACTGAGAGACAGGGAGAGACAGAGAGAGAGCAATTTGCTAGTTCACTCCCCAAATGACCACAATGGCCAGTGTTGGGTCAGGCTGAAACCAGGAGACTGGAACCCCATGTAGGTCTCCCACATTGGTGGAAGGAGCCCAAGCACTTGGCCATCTTCTGCTGCTTTCCAAAGGCACATTGGCAGGGAGCTGGATCAAAGGTGGAACAATTAGATAGGACTCGAACAGGATAACAATGTTGCAGGTGGCGGTTTAATCCACTGTACCACAAAGTTGGTCCCAAGACAATGAGTGTTAATACCAATTCCTAGCAAATGAATGGAATATTAAGCAGATGATTTATGAGAATTAAGAAACTAGTTTCCAGTAGTCTGTTTAGAAGAGCAAAAATCTTGGAAATAGATTTTTCTCTTTTGTAGGGTTTAGCAAGTCAGGTCAGGGGGATTCTGTGCAGAGAGTGAGCTGAATTCACACTAACATTGGACAGCCTCTTGCCACTGGGAAGATTTCTCAGATACCAGCAAATGGTCAGTTGCTCCCTGTCTCCTATTCTCAAGGCTGAGTTGTTGAGTTCCTCCTACAGGACCAAGCAAGGAGTGATAAATGTGCAAAACAGGCTCGTGGACAATAGAGAATGGTGGGGTCTGTGGAAAACTGGGGAGAAATAATGGAAAGCAATGCAATAATGGAATTCAAATATATTTTGTCCCATAAGATAGAGAATGTGTGTTTCAATACAGTGATGAAAATAGGACTGATAGAGGGTCTAAATGTGGTTCATCATCCTTTTTTTTTTTTTTTAAGATTTATTTATGTATTTGAAAGGCAGAGTTACAGAGAGGCAGAGGCAGAGAGAGAGAGGTCTTCCATCTGCTGGTTCACTCCCCAAATGGCTGCAATGGCCGGAGCTGTGCTGATCCAAGGCCAGGAGCCAGGAGCTTCTTCAGGGTCTCCCACACAGATGCAAGGGCCCAAGGACTTGGGCAATCTTCTACTGCTTTCCCAGGCCATAGCAGAGAGCTGGGTCAGAAGTGGAACAGCCAGGATTCGAACCAGTGTCCCATATGGGATGCTGGTGCTTCAGGCCAAGGTGTTAACCCGCTGCGCCACAGCGCCAGCTCCGGTTCATCATCTTAGCTTAAAAAAAAAGACATGACTTCTCAAAGTCCTTTCATTACAGAGTAATTATGGCACAGAACATTTTTCTGTTTTGACTTGGACATGATTTCAAACATACAGAGAAGTGGTTAAGAATAAAAGAAACAAAGAAAAAGAAAAAAAGAAAGAGAAAACTACAGAAAAAGAATAACACAAAGAATTGAAACCACAACGAGATACCACCTCATACCCTCTAAGGATGTGGAGAAATTGAACCCTCATCACTGCTGGCAGGAATGTTCCATGATGCAGCCACATGGAAGATAATCTAATGTATCTTGAAAGATTAGAGGTAGAGTTCCCATGTGACCAAGGAAACCCTTTCCTAGATAGACACAAAGGAGAAATAAAAATTTGTGTGTTGGATGTTCATAGCGGTGTTATTTATAACAGCCAGAAAGTGGAAACAACTCACGTGTCCCTCCCCCTTGGAGATGTTCTTGTCCTAATCCCGGGCACCTGTAGATGTCACCATACATGGCCAAAGGGGGCATTCAGATGTGATCGACACAAACATCTTGAGATGGGGAGGTTCTCTTGGTTTACCTGGGTGGGCCTGATGTCAGCACAAGGGTGCCAATAAGAGGGAGGAGGCAGAGGAGGACAGAAGCAGAGGTCGGAAGTGATGCAGTCCCAAGCCAAGGAATGCCAGCAGCCTCCAAAAACTGGAGGAGGCAAGGAATAAACTCCTGGGGGCCAACGCTGTGGTGCAGTAGGCTAAGCCTCCACCTGCTGCACCAGCATCCCATATGGGCGCTGGTCCTAGTCCCGGCTGCTCCTCTTCCCATCCAGCTCTCTGCTATGGCCTGGGAAAGCAGTGGAAGATGGCCCAAGTGCTTGGGCCCCTGGGAGAACTGAAAAAAGCTGTTGCCTCTTGGCTTTGGATCTGCTCAGCTCCGGCTGTTGTAGCCATCTGGGGAGTGAACCAGCAGATAGAAGACCTTTCTGTCTCCCTCTCTCTGTCTGTAACTGTGCCTCTCAAATAAAATCTTAAAAAAAAAGGAACAAACTCTTTCCTGGAGTCTCCAGGAGGAACTAGCCCAGTGGAACCCTTGATTTTAGCCCTTTAGGACTCATTTTGAACCTATGGCCTTCAAACGGTAAGAAAATAAATCCATATCATTTTAAATCACTAACTGCAGAATAATAAGTTACAGCTGCAATGGGAAACTCACACACCTATCAAACACCCCTGAGTAACTCCAGGGCCTGTTCAGCTGGTATTGGATCAGCGCTAAGGTTAAGGGCCCTCACCTGTCTCTCTGAGTAGCTATTATCCAAGGTCAAAGAACATTTGGCATTGTGATGACACATCACACTAGCAGGGAAGGAAAGAGCCCAGTAGAATTGCTAGAATGAGAAAATCATCTATGCATAACATAAAAATTCAAAGAAAAAAATGTTTAAAGAATTTGTCTCATCTTTCTTAACTCTGCTATTCAGAGGGAAGGCAGATTTAATTTACTGGAAGATAATATCAGGGTTTCATAACCATAGGTTTGTTAACATTCCTACAAAGGTAAAGTGATCCTATGATATAAAGTGATACAGAGGGGCCAGCACTGTGGCATAGCAGCTAAAGCTGCCGCCTGCAGTGCCGGCATCCCTTGTGGGCGCCGGTTCTAGTCCTGGCTGCTCCTCTTCCAATTCAGCTCTCTGCTGTGGCCTGGAAAATCAGTAGAAGATGGCCCAAGTCCATTGGTCCCTGCACCCAATTGGGGACCTGGAAGAAGCTCTTGGCTACTGGCTTTGGTTCGGTGCAGCTCCGGCTGTTGCAGCCATTTGGGAAGTGAACCAGCGGATGGAAGACCTCTCTCTCTCTCTTTCTTTCTCTCTCTCTGCCTCTACCTGTCTGTAACTCTGGCTTTCAAATAAATGAATAAATAAATATTTTAAAAAATATAAATAAAATGGTTCAGAGACATCCTGATGTGCCATCAGATCCCACTGGGAAGAAAGGAGCCCACTCGTGGCACACAAGGGGCTGGAGTTAGGAAAGAACTCTGGGCAGAGTTTACGCCTCTGCCTCTATGGCCAGGTCAGCATGTGCTGTGCTCCGGCGATTAGATCCAGTTGCTCTCTACTCAGAATGAACCGGAACCACAGCTCATCCCAGGGAGCCAGAGGACAGAGGACTTTTCAGTGGTGCCAGGGAAAGGGGGCCATTCCCAGCCATTGTCCCCAGTTCAGACAAGTTGTGTGACTCTTCCACACTGAAGGTCACTGCCCTGGGACCTGAGAGCATGGCTGAGATCTAAGAGGCCAGCAAGCGGCTCGGCTATTTGAAACTTCTGTTCTGCCTTGCGTGAAAAGGTGTGGGGAGGCCCAAGTGGACTGTGCTATTGGAAACTCTGGGTCAAGTGGACGGAGGGGCCAGGCTCACACATCACCTCTGCCATTGACATGAACTTGGGCTTGTCAGGTGTGAGAGGCAGAACTTGGTCATGAAAAGGGAGAATGGGGGGCCAGCGCTGTGGCTCACTTGGTTAATCCTCCGCCTGCAGCTCCGGAACCCCTGGTTCTAGTCCCAGTTGCTCCTCTTCCAGTCCAGCCCTCTGCTGTGGCCCGGGAAGGCAGTGGAAGATGGCCCGATTCCTTGGGCCCTGAACCCGCATGGGAGACCAGGAGGAAGCACCTGGCTCCTGGCTTCGGATCAGCCGGCCGTAGCAGCCATTTGGGGGGTGAACTAACGGAAGGAAGACCTTTCTCTCTGTCCCTCTCGCTCACTGTCTATAACTCTACCTGTCAAAAAAAAAAAAAAAAAAAGTTTGAAAAGGGAGAACAGAAGGTCTCCAGGTGAGAGGCCTGGTAGAGGTGCTTGAAGCCAGGTGCTTGGGACACCACATTCAAGGAGACATGGGCTCTGGGGGCCCCAGGCTGGACTCTGAGGTCCTTGCTCTATGGCCCCTGGAAGTGAATTTGGGCAAGTTATTCTCTGGGCCTCAGTGACTCCTCTGTAAAATGGGCCTAATGATAGCAGCCATCTGATGGGGCCTGGGAGAAATCAAAGTCAGGAGCTGAGACTAAGCCTGGGATGTAGGAAGTACCCCAACACCCTTCGCTTTAACAATGCTTATTACGGTCCCCATGAAGGGCAATTTGAGGGCATTTTAGACATCATAACTTTACAACCAACGAGAGGCAACAAAACAAGGGGAAGCCCTGAAGCCGTCCGGGCTTATCATCAGCTGGGCTTCCTGGGAAATGGGAGAAGACAGGCTGGGCCCTGGGCGTGGAGGGAGGCTCCTGTCTGTAATCCTTTTGTCCTAGCTTTGCCCAGCATTTAAAATCCAGCAGCAAATGCCCTATTTGCTGGGCCCTACCTCACCTCCCCACCTCTCCTCCCACCACCACCACCACCACTGCCCCAGTCCCTCGAGGGTTCTCCTGGGCTCTCCAATCCACTGTTCTTAGGCCTTTAAAATGCCTTTCCCCTCCAGCCAGTGCTCTTGGCCTTTGAGATGTCACAGTGAGCCTTCGAAGAGCTGCTACGGAGTCTTACACAATGGGAAAAACCATCAAGAACATGCAGAGAAACCAGCACGGCCAACTACGCACACTCAACAAGTCCTCTCTGTGCACAATTAGGGCCAGAAGATAAATATTGACACATAAGACTCCCTCCTCATTTATTTTCTGTTGATTGTCTGGGCAATCTGATGGGGGCAAAATTCCACTTTTCTGATAACTGATTCTTGGCTAATAGAAACAAATAAAGTCAAGGCTTCTGTCCACAGTGGTTTAGGCAGGCCCATTGTGCAATTCTGCTAATCGGATTAGATGGGCTCCCAGCTCTCACTGCGGCCACCAAACCCCCTAGAACCTTTTCTGAAGGCGGCCCATCACCGGGGCTTCTCTTGCCGTTGAAATCAAATGGAGAGGAGCAAGGAAAGGCTGAGATGGCAGCAAAGCCTGTCTACAAGCCAACAAAGTACAAGGATGAAGAAAAACACATGCCGTGTCCACACGAGCAAGTGAACGGGCAGAGACAGCACTTCCTGCCAGTGAGCGCGCAAGCTGATTTTCATCCTTGTAAATATATATTTTCCCCCTAATTTTGTTTAAAAAAAAAAAAAAACAAAGCAAACTGACAGCAAAGAAAAGCAGTACAAGCGTCAGCGTGTTCCCCACAGCTACGAGAAAACCAGAAATTTTGCAAAATCCGTCTGACCGAGTATTCTGGGGGACAATGCATCTTTCTGATTTTGCCAATTTATCTAGAAAATATTACAATTTAATCTGTGTTAATAAAAGACCAACAGGGTAACAACGCCTGCGGTTTTATGTGTCTGGCTGGCTTCTATTAGCATTTAAATCTGCATCTATTACATTAGTCTCTTAAAATAAACACAAACATTTATGCGAGTGACAATTCGAGTTAGCCTTAGTCAGTCTTAAATAATGTCACTCAACTCGGCATTTGGACCGAAGCCTGTGAATCATGAGGTATATTTTTTGCCTACAGTCTGATAATTTTCAAAGCTATTGGCAACCTGGGAATTTTCCTTCCTTATCACCAGGGCTCAGCTAACTTCACTGAGACTAATCAGGCTGGGAATCATTCATTCAAGGATTGCATGATCATGTTTTTCTTTAGCTTGTGACAGCTGCCTCCGCCACATTAGCAATGCAGATTAGCTAGCCTAATAGGTTAATGCAGAACACGCGAAAATTAGGTTTAATCCCCAGTGAAATAATCTAACATTTTCACATTTCTTGATGTTGGGATAGAGACATTGCTGGTGACTCAATTAGGTGTAATGTAGATCAAAGCAAATTTACCTTCTGGCTGAACCTTCCCAATAGTTTAGACAGAAGACTATAGCAAGCGCTCTGTACTAATTGGTGAATAGCTGTAGGGAAAATTGCATTAGGAACATGGAGGATGTGGGCAGAGCTCTTCGGGTCTGGGAGAGACCACGGGCAGCTTTTAGAAATTCCCACATCTAGCACTTTGCCATGGCTCCCAGTGATGCAGCAGCTCAGTTTATATGCAAACACCTTGTGTACCAATCCATTCATCCTCCGGCATAACTGTGACAAATGGGAACTCGCACGCATCCTCTCTCTCTCTCCTCTCTCTCTCTCTCTCACAATCCACACCTTTTTCATGTCCTGTCCAGGAGTATCACAATCACGTTTTGAATGGGCCGCATTGCGAGGGGGAACAGAAAGCGAACGAGAGGGTGTCTAATGTTTTCATTCTGCCGAAGAGCGTATCAAACACCCATCTCTTTCCATCATAAAGGGAAAGACACACATACAAAAATTACATGCCCTCAGTTGCCAAATTATTTTTTTGCTTTGACATCTTAATTCTTAATCCTTGTGTGTGGTCAAATCGGTCTACGATAGGCAACCAATCAAGCAATTATTTCTAAATTATATTTGCCCAACGCTCATTGATTGGCCATTCTTTTCTTATTGGGTTAGCTCATTAATTCCAAGCAGCTTGCTTATTATGCTTTCCACATCATTTTCCTTCGAGCCTATCTGCTCCAACCAGCCTGCTGATGTTTCAAGATGCCATCCAGGGAGGAGTTGGGGGGGAGCGACCGGCGATCCACACATTGTCTCCTCCGGCAATTACAATTCACATTGCTGATTAACTTTGATGTGAAAACTAATGAGATAAGACAAGTTATCAAGGCGGGCCTGATCGTCATTCCATTTATACAGCATTTGCCACCGGTGAATGACAAAAAACTAATGAAGACATATCTGACAGCAGGCTGAGACCCGGCAGGCTCCCCCAGCAGCCAGAGCCCTTGCTCCCTTCCCAAGTTCTATCTGAGCCGCGTCGGAATTAGCTTAATAATGAAAACACTTCATCTAAATGGACACATGTTTACATTAAAATAACTACATGATAAATAGATGGCTGCGATTTTATGCCTTCTTGAGTCGAAACAACAAAGTAAAAATGTGTTCTTAGTATTCACTAAATCATTCCAAGGGAAATTCAATTCCAGCTATTATGCTTAGCCAGGAGCCTCCTCGTGTTTATGGGTAACCAATGTTAGTTTTTGGAGGGCGGGAGAAGGGACGCGATCTGGGCAGAACAGCTATGATTTACTTTGTTAAGATGGTAAGAGCAGATAAACACAAGCAGGATATTGGTAGAGCTAATGAACACGACGCTGACGACCAGGGGAGGGGCAGGCCTCGCAGCTCATGCTTGCAAGTAGCTCCACATTGTCCCAAATCCTGGAGCTGGAGATGTGTGCCTTCCATCCCGTGGTTCTCTGCACATACCAGGGTCTTCAGAAAGTTCATGGAAAATGCATAGTACCCATGAACCATGCATGGGTTTCAAAATTATTCTGCGTGAAAATCAACTGATCTAATACCACTTTTCCACAAAAGTTTTCCAAGTCTCCTCTGACGTTACTTTAGAACAAACACAAAGCACTTTTCTGAGTGTATGGGTGTATTTTTTTTCCCTAACAAAGTACCAAGGTAAGGTAGATAGTATGCAGGAAATGTACATTTTCTTTGCATACAATTTGGGGGTGCTCAACATTACTATTAAATTGGTTAAATAAAGTGGTTCCATGTGAGCTTCGAATTTTAAAAATTCCTAAGTATGCCTGCCAGTCAAAGGATCCTCAGGGGGCTTGCTTCTCTTTCTTGTTACATCAGCCTTGTAGATACGAAAGGAAATCAAAGATCCATTGTTTCTGTAGGTAACACAGCTTTCCCAGGTAGTTGATACTTTGATAAATCATTTCCAAAACCATAAGAAAGGAAAAAAAAGTCCATTTTCTTAGAAAAAGCTTTCTTCCCCCGTACCATACACAAGTGCATTCTGTTTTTCATACATAAACATCAAAACACAGTATTCCTCTAAAACATCATGGGAAAAGCCAGAATTCTAAAAAGCAAAAAGCAGCCTGGCATTCCTTGTTTTAAAAACACATGGTAGACTTTTCTTTTCTTTAATCAAATATGATTTGAAGTATTTTTAAGGCAATGGTCTACAAATATCATTTCCAGTTTTTTTTGGGGGGGGGAGGCTTCAAAAGAAGGAATACATTAATAACATAAGCAGCCATAATCAAAATCCCCCCAACCACTGTAGCTTCCCGCCATCACAAACAATAACACAACAAAGCAAAACAAATGACACCAACCTATGTTTCTTGAGAAGCTACGCTACAGAAATCTGGCATCTCTGCTGAAAGTTCGCGGACAGTACTGGTTTAAAGATGAAGAAACAAATTAGTACTCCAGCGAGGGATTACGTTTAAAAGCTCTTCTCAGAATCGAAGTTAAATCCCATACATTAGAAGACACTAAAAGTACTTGCGGAAGAGCTAAAGGCACAAGTGGAAAGTTGACCCTCAGGATGGTTTGATGATGGGGTGGTAAGTTTATAAAAATTCCCCCAGAGTCAAAGGCGCCTACCAAACACAGAAGCAATTGTACTAGAAAACGGGTTTCCAATTTCGACTCAAGTGACAAAATTAAACCCATCTGATCGAGAGCTGACTGATTTCTTCCCTGGAACCTGCCTCCTCCTCCTCTTCCTCTTCTTCCTCCTCCTCCTCCTCCTCCTCCCCAACACACAGGCTTCTCTTTCAGCCCATTTCTCCCTCGCTCTCTCTTCTGGTTATGTTGACCACTCGATTCTAATGTTAATTAGAGACCTACACATCCGTATTAGTAACCCACGCTTTCATTAGCGCAGAGACCACCCTGCCAAAAAAAAAAAAAAAAAAAAAAAAAAAACCGGGAGCGGGAGTGTGGCCGCGGGAGCGCCTGCCAGGATGGCCACATTATTGAGCGCGCATATCTGACATTCCTTCTTCCCGGGTGTTAATTTTCCCTTTCTGTGTCCTCCTCTTAGGCTATCTCGAACATGGCGGGGGCGGGTTCCTTTTTAGCCCATTTTCTTTCATCTATTTTAATAAATAATTACAGGCAAGGCCACAGAATTTATCCATGGTGCAGGGCTACCCTCCTTCACATTTTTCCCTCCCAGATGCACAGCGCAAGACGACACGGTGATAATCAGCAAGACTGGAATCCCTTCAACAACAATGTCATTATGAGCTCGCATTTAAAATGAAAAATGTATACTACACTTAAAAGCCGTGCAAGGTTGGCGCTTCTTCCCCCAGGAATACTCCACAGCAGGAACACTGGAGGTGCCCTGCTCGGGAAAGGAGCTGCAGGGCGCACGGCAGAAAATAAAAATCAGTGCAAAATCTTTTTCAAATGCTCCATGAGCCATTCACTGGGACTAAAACACTGGAGCTGGAGCGCTCGTGTATTAGGGAATAATTATTTTTCACTAGATCATTGGAGAATTTTACTCCTAAACCAATTAGAACACTCTGTTAGGGCTTATTATGATTCTGATTCTTAAAAACAAAACGCTTTATCCCAGGGTTTGCCATTTTCTCCATGTTCCCTAGGACGTACTGTCATTCCAAGGTGCGGATTGAAATGTTCTGAGAATAGGGTTTCCCTCAGGGCTGTAGTCCTGTTTGTCAGTCTTTGTGACCCTGATACTACAAACAGATTTGGATAGTGCGGGTCTGTGGCTGATGGCTTTTCTTCATTTTTTTTTTTTTTTCTCCAAAATGCCCTCCACACTGGGTACATTTCACAGATGAACTTCAACTTCTTCAAAATCAAGTTTGAGCCCATCTTAGCCAGGCCAATGTTTAGGACCGTCTACAACAGGAGGCTGATTTCACAGCTGAGCAGCCCGAGTGGGTTTGCGATGTTTGTCTTTGGACGACTGGGAATAAATTCCTTTATTGAGTGCTTGCTTGTTTGAAGTGGGCTGCACGACAGTTCCTCCAATATGTAACCTAAAATTTGCTAACCGAACTCCTTCACATAAATGATTTGATAATGAAAAAAAAAGTGAGGCTTGCTTTGAATTTATATATATTTCAGTCTTGACTAATGCTTTATTTAAAACCATGACGGTGCACCTTTTGATTGGGAGTTTAAAGTAAATAATATTTGTACATCTGAAACGTACTCAAGACAAATGAAAAGCTTCTAGATGCTTTTGTGTGAGATGCTGAAGGGCCCTACAGACTTGAAAGGACAACCTCAATTAAGCTCATCTTCATCTGGAAAAAAGTAGCAACTGAAAGCTGAATATATTAGATAATACACACTTGCCGGAGAGCATTCACTCAGCTGTTTAAAAAAAAAATTAAAGGCAAAACAGAAAAGGGGGAAAAAAAGGGAAATATATTCTTGATAACCAACCCAAAGCTGGCCCGAGTGTCGCTCGATGCTAATTTTGTTTGAAACTGTCCAACTAACTCTGAATAGATATCCATATTCAACAAAGACATAATTAATGGCAACGTTTCCTTCAGCCTCAAGACATCATAACAAGCTGCAAAGTACAAAAAGATTTTTATGGGAACTAATTTAAGGACAAAGGGTTGACCTCTCGCATTTCATTAAAAACCAGGAGGAAGAAAAAGAAGAGTGACAGGGCTCATCCCCGTTCATTTCAAGCAGCCAATTTCAAAATGCAAATCGCAATCTGCAGATGTTGGAGGCTGATATAGATATTTTTAAATATCATTTGTTCAATTTAAGGACATCAGACATTTGAATTTTAAATAAAAATCAAAACCAATTTTGGGATTCATTTTTAGTTGGGGAATGAATGTATTCATGGTGCATTAAGGTCTTTAGGTTAGCCATGTTTTCAAGTGTCTAAAACTATTCTTGTAAACCATTAATTTTATATATTATTTCCAAAACCTTTTAATGGAGAAGCTCCATTAAGACCCGCATTATTCCTGATTATTGTGCTAAGTGAGAAGTGGTGCATTTTGAGTACGGAGTTGAACAGGATGAAAGCAACCATCCAAATCAGACACCTGATTCACCGATGTATTCAAAAAACTATGGGCCCTGGCTCCACAGTTTGCTTTGGACAATATCTACAATAGAGTCTGGGACATACACTGGGTGTAGAAAAAAAAAAGGTTATATATATTCTCCCTTTTAGAATTCTGATCTCTCTTAACTCCATTCTGGCTTTTTTTTTTTTTTTTCTATAGCACCTTTCACTAATCTGACTTACCATATATTGACTTATCTTACTGTCTGCCCTTATTCCCTTTTATAGGATAGAAACTTCAAGAAAGTAAGGATATGTAGCTGTTTTATCCGTTGCTGAAGCCCCAGTCTCTGGTCCTGCCCTGTCCAGTGTGGTAGTCACTGTTCATCTGTGTCTATTTTGATTCCATTGAAAATAAATTAGTATTAAAATTTAAAATTTAATTTCTCAGACACACTAGCTACATATTTCCAAGGCTGAGACACATAGTTAGTGTCTGCCATATTGGATGGTATGGATACAGAACTTTTATTTTATTTTTTTATTTTTTATTTTTATTTTTTTTGACAGGCAGAGTTAGACAGTGAGAAAGAGAGAGACAGAGAGAAAGGTCTTCCTTCCGTTGGTTCACCCCCAAAATGGCCGCTACAGTTGGCGCTGCGCCTATCTGAAGCCAGGAGCCAGGTGCTTCCTCCTGGTCTCCCATGCGGGTGCAGGGCCCAAGCACTTGGACCATCCTCCACTGCCTTCCCGGGCCACAGCAGAGTTCTGGACTGGAAGAGGAGCAACTGGGACTAGAACCAGGGGTTCCGGTGCTGCAGGCGGAGGATTAGCCAAGTGAGCCATGGCGCAGTCCCCAGAACTTTTCTATTATCACAGAAAATTCCAGTGAGCAGCGCTGATCTAACAATGCCTGCACATAGTAGGCATTTACTGTTTGTCAAAATGGAATTTGAAGAGCTGGATAAGGCTATTTCTAGGGCTAAGAGATGTCTCATATTTTTCCCCATTAGTCATATGCTTAGGTTGAGTGAGAAAAGGTTGGTTGACCACAGGGCTCTCAATGTGTCATCGTATCGTGTTTCCTATGTGCCATTAAAGAGGGTAGGTGCAGGTCTTCAGGTTTTGCTTAGAGTGGGAAAGGTCATTCTGTTCTCTTTCTCATCTCTCCATACAGGGCATAAGAGGTGGGTTAGCAGAGGTAGTGCCAGCCCTGTTTTTAGACAGGAAATGAAAGCTCTGGGGAATTAACGCCCCACCACAGAAGGATGAAGAATCTCACGGAGATGCCCACCATGGAGCTCATGTCTCCTTGTTTAGTGCAGAGTTTTCCTAGCTAGCACATCCTTCATCATGGACATCCACAGGCATTTTGGGGAGGTTCTGAATAAACGCTTCATTGAACTGAATTAGGCAATAGCATTAAAACTAATTAAAATTACTTCCCACTCATTAAGTATCATCATCATTGCAGTCACTTATTACATCTGGCTACGTGCTGGGCCATGTTACACATATATTTTCACTGAATCCGGATAATAGTCCTGGAATGTAAGCAGGGCTTTGCCAAGTTTACACCCCAGGAATAGGAGGTTGTAAGGAGAGGTGGTGAGAGGCAAGGAAGCTCTGTCTTACCATAGGAGAGGCATCTGCAGACTTGGGGAGCTGGGGTGCTGTCAGATCGGCAGTCAAATGTGCCTTTGGTTATTATTTTCACTTCCTCCCCCACCCCCACCCTACCCCAGCCCCCTAGACAAGCAGGACTGCTGGTGCTAGATGTAAAGAAAGGCTCAAAGAGTACACTGGCCACCAAGATACAGAAGAAAGTGAGTGTTCCTTTGGAACCCGCCATGGCCCTGTGTGTGGAGCTGCCCCGGATATGATGCAGAGAGCACAAGGCAAGGGAGACCACTCTCCACTGCTTGGTATGGGGGGAGGGTTGGTATAACGAGGGCTGAATCTCATGTATTCCCTTTCAGCTGGGCTCAAACTGTCCATTCACCTTCATGATGGAAGGCATTATGGCCCCATCAAATCTAGATGATGCTATTCCAAGTACTCCACAAAGGCAATGGAGATCCACATGGGAGAAGTAAGAAATGAGATTCAGAAGCCCATTTAGAAACGTAGCTCTGAGCAGCCCATCCCATGCTTTTGGCTACTGAACTGGCCTTTGGCATAGACAAGGACAGGAAGGTGAACACATATGGAATGAATCATTGTGAAAGTTACCAAGGAAAGCTTCCTATTTATACCCAAAGGAAGGAATCCTCTAGCAAAGGTCAAAGGTTCGTGGGAACTTGGGATCTGTGACTCAGGGAACCAAACCTCAGCTCCTGGAGATGCCAGTCTGCTAGCACACTTGTGACACCATAAACACAGCAACTGATAAAACTTTTACCAAGGAAAAACATGAATATGGAATGTAATTACATGAAATATAATGACGCAATTGTCAAAATGAAAGAAACTTGAAAAAAGCAAAAATAAGGTAATGCAGATGTAAGTTGAGTCCCAGGGACAGTCATGTAAAAACATCAACTCAATCAGGAAGAAAGCAAAGAGTCAAAACTAAAACTGCCAAGGAGGTAAAAGCTCCCGTAGGCATGCATTTTGGGTGATATTCTGAAACTGAAGGAGACAGTTTTGAAGGAAGGTGCCACCATTGTCCATACTCAGTGGACACATGGAGAGTGGGTTTCTATTCCTTTCTGCTTTGGTCATCATCAACCACATGACACCTTCTCAAGGACCACCTGGTCCCGTCACTCTGGGCTCGTGTTAGGTTGTCAGAATGAGTCCTGGAAAGCTAGACAGAGTCTTGGGCACAGACATGTTTCATTCTGAGGTGGGCCTGCACAGACTGTTGGCTGGAGACAGGGCCACCACTGGGCTGCCAAGACAGGCCCCAAGGCCACACTGTCTGCTTGCCCTATCCCTTATCTCCTTCATGTGTTGCTTGCAGTCTGGTTCAGTGAGGCCCACTAGCAACACACTAAATTTGGGGCTGGTGTTGTGGTACAGGGGGTTAGGTCCCTGCCAGCAACACTAATATCCCATATAGGTCCCAGCTGCTCCATTTGCAACCCAGCTCCTTGCTAATGCACATGGGAAAGCAGCAGAAGATGGCCCAAGTACTGGAGCTCCTGACACCATGTGGGGGACCTGGATGGAGTTCCTGGCTCCTATCTTGAGCCTGGCTCAGCTCCAGTTATTGTGACCATTTCAGGAGGGAACCAGTGGTTGGAAGACCTTTTTCTCTCATTGTCTCTCCCCCTCTGTTTGTCACTCTGCCTTTCAAATAAATGAAATAAATCTTAAAAAACATATACTGAATTATAGCTCCCCAACCTACGGTGCTCCCCCTTACCTAACTCTACTGTTCCTACATTCTTGGCAAGTGCTGTCTTTCAGGAAGGTGTGTGTTATGTTTGTGTTTATTGTGTACTGTCTGCCTTTCCTGCTCCATGAGAGCAGAGATCTTTTATGTTTTTGGTTCATGGATATATTCCAAGTGTGCAGAATGGTGGCTGACATATACTAAACACTCAATAAATACTGGTTGAGTGAGTGAATGGACAAACTTCTCGCAACTCCCTGGTATGGTTGTTGAAAGCAAGCCTGCTCTGAAGCCTCACCTTATCTTGTCCCTGTGATGTCCTTTCCTTTCTCTATGTTCCCCGATCATAGCATCTGTTTATTTTTGTTTATTTATTTGAGAATCAGAGAGGAGGGGGGTTGGGGGGTCTTTCATCCTCTGGTTCACTCCCACAAATGACTGCAATGATTGGAACCAGTCCAGGGCCAAAGCTGTGAGCTGGGAATTCAGTCCATGTCTCCCAGGCAAGTGGCAGGAACCCAACCACATGAGCCAATACCACTGTGTGGAGTCTCCCAGGGTATGATCTGCATTAGCAGGATGGTAGAATCAGGAGCTGGAGCCAGGAACTGAACTCAGATACTCTGAGGTGGGACACAGGCATCTTTTTTTTTTTTAAGATTTATTTTATGTACTTGAAATACAGAGTTACAAAGAGAAGTAGAGACACAGAGAGAGGTCTTCCATCTGCTGGTTCACTCCCCAGATGACCACAGTGGCTGGAACTGTGCTGATCAGAAACCAAGTCTCCCTCGTGGGTGCAGGGACCCAGGGACTTGGGCCATCTTCTACTGCTTTCCCAGGCCACAGCAAAGAGCTAGATGGGAAGAGGAGCAGCTGGACTCAAACTGGCGCCCATATGGGATGCTGGCACTGTAGGCTAGGGCTTTAACTCATATCATAAATCTTAGCCTAAACTTAAACCACCCCCAATTACAATAACTTTTATCTTCTCTCTTGCAGCAGGAAAACTGCAAGTTATGTCCCTGAGTCTTCCTGTCATGTGCCATGGTCACCCTGCCCTCTCTCCCTTCCTTCCTGTTTCCCAGTTGGCAATATTTGTAGATCTGGTTTCTGATTCACAAGAACATGATTCTCCCTTAGGGGCTGGAATAAGCTCCTGGATTTCAAGTAAAAAAATTCAGTAATTTAATACTCTGGACTGTTATCACCTTAGTCTAGGCCCATGGCATGCTCTTTACCAGGTGTGTGCCGTTCTCTTCTGAGGCCGTAATGATCTCTCTACTCCACCACCATCATTGCTTCCCCATTGCACACTCGGACAGGCTGTGTGCTCCCACGTCCTCCTTCCTTGAATGCTTTTGAAAAGTCTACAAGGATTCAGCTCCCATGCCACAACCCTCTTCCTTCTCCTCAGCCTTTCAAAGCCCTTCCGTGGGTCGTTTGCAGGGCAAGACTCTTTAGAATTATAGAGTAGACCACATCAGTCTTGGGAGTTCTCTTCCCAACCCAAAGCCCTAAGTCGTATTCTTGTGCTCTCTTTCTACCAAGCAGCTAGGATAACTTTAGAGCACCTATAAGAATGGCCCCTCAAAGGGGTATTTGCATATTGGATAAGGCTGCTCAGCATCACCAGAGTGATGGAATTTCAGTGTAGAGCCATTCAAGCTCTCTGCAACTTCTGCGCTACGGTTGGCATGGCCCAACCGTTTATCTGTGACACAGGAGTGTGAGCTACGTTCATGCGCTCTGTTCCTAATGGAAGCAGAATCTCCAGCTGTCCCTGTGCTTTCCAAAGCACCCAGGGCAGTGATCTTGAATGTGGGGGTGGACTCCCAAGGGAACCTCCTGACCAGAGAGAGCATGAAGGCTCCAGCGCCACCACAGGGAGTAATTTTGAAGCAACAAACGTTCAGTGTTACACATCTATTCACCCACATATACACCTTCCGCCTGCAAAGACATTTTCTGCTTAGGCCCGTTAAGAATGAAATCCCACAGACAGCTGAGCCAGACATTCTCCTTTTAGAGCTCAAAATGAAGGATTCATTTTTCACAACATAAATTCCTTTTTCTAGAAATGTTCTTTTTAAGCCTATTCAACTGGCTTCTTAATTGGCCAACCTGCACTCATCACCCAGTAGGGAAGCGGGTTCTCTTCTTGCCTCCAACAAAGCCAGGCCTCACCAAGAGTGGTGACGGTCCAAGGGACTGCCATGCCTGCCAGCTCCCCTGCCTCCATCACATGTCAACAGCCTCTGCAGATGTCTCAGGGCAAAATAAATGACTTCCAGATGTGAAAAACAGAACTGAATGCATTCATGCAGAAGTGAAGGGGGCATTGTTTGCCCTGTGTTGGGGTCTCTTGGAAGGTATCAATGAACAACAAATTCATTCTTAATATATCACAGGAAATATAAAATGGAATATATCACCCAGCAAATAATTTCCTATTTTCCATGCTGAGAAGCCCAAATCTAATTTCTTGTTAAGTACCAAGGCTTACATTCTCCAGGAAAGCATTTGACTGTTTACCCCTAGACTTGACTGTACAGCTCATCATTGCGATTTAAATTTCAAAACAAATGCAAGGGTTTGCAGGGATGGCTTTATATGGATTTTGTAAACCAATATTCCTTTCGTAGATCAACTCTCTTCACTGGGCAAGGTCTGTCACCTTCTTGAACATCCTTTCAAAGTGAAAGCTTAGAGTCATGTCATAGATAGCGAAATTTCCAGTGTTCAGGGGAAGAAGAATGGCTTTGTTTTCTCCCAAGGAGCTACCTTTTCCCATTTGTGCATGAGATGATGATGAGGATGGTGGTGATGATGACATGAGCTTGCATGTGGATTTTTTAAGCATAAATGCCAAGAACAACCATGAACAAAGAGAGAGTATGAATGAAACCAGCCTCCAAGCAAAATCTCCCTCTGATCCTCATCTCAACCACACTCCAGGTCTAGAATACACTCCATAGCCTTGAAGTCTGAGTAGTGTTAGATGGGAGCCTTGATTTTTATACTTGTCTTTTAAATAGAATGCTGTTTGTGTGTTCAACTACATTTTATAAAATTGAGGTCATAAAAAGTGAATTCAACAGCTTTTCATTTGTATAACAAAATACCCAAGGCAGATAATTTATAGAGAGAAAAGATTTATTTTGGCTCACAGTTGTGGAGGTTCACAGTCCAAGATCAGGTAGATCTCACTGGTTGGATCTCTGGCGATGGTGTTCTTGCTTGCAGGGTCCTGAGGTGGCACAGGGCAGCACAAGGCAAGAATCAGGAAGCACAAGTGTCTGTGTTTCCATAAAGCTACCAGGATTCAATCAAGGGCTCCACTGCAATGACCTAACTTAATCTTAATAAATTCCCAAAGACCCTACCTCTAAATGCCATAATTGCTATAGTTTATACCCTCTTAACACCATTAACATAAGACTTCTAGAGTTTAAACTCTGAATCCAGAGAGGTAAATCCTCAAACCATAGCATGGTTTTGACCAAAAACTTGCCTTAGGATACATTTTCTCAATTGATGGCAACATAGGGCCAGAATCTCTTACATATGCTTTTCCAGGTGGGGGGGGTGTGTGTGTGTCATATTTTAAATGAGAAATTTCCAGTATCTAAAACCAGGCAGCTGAACTGGGTTCCCTAGGATTCTCTCAAAGGTATGAACTCTAATACATGCCTGTGGTGAGGATTCATCTAATTTTGCACAAAAGTAAGTGCAAGACCCTGAAAAGCTGACCGAGCTAAGGCACGAGCAGGCCCCTGCCCTATTGTCCTCACCTTAAATGACCTTGGCCACTGCTTGCTCATTCTTGATGTCCTCACTGTCCTTGGCAATGGAATCGCCTGACAGTAGGGACTCTTATTTTGTATGAGGTTGGGTCCTGGCCCATTGTGAGCATTTAATACCTTTGAAGATGAATGAATTGAGACAGTTGCAATTCCTTTCTTGTGGGCGTCGGGAAAATACAGGTGTTTTTCGATAGCACTGACTAATAACTAATTGGTTGGCACAAATGCAACCACATAATTTGGAAATATTGGCCTGAAGGTGGGATAGGCTTAGTGCGTTTGCTCCTATGTATTTAACAGAACAGAAAGGAAATGAATGTCTTCTTTGGAAAGAAACAACCAAAAGTTAAAGGGGCAAGACCCTAGGGGAGGTATGTCGGGTTATTAATATTTTAACACTCGTACAAATGAATGTTCTTCAAAACCAATTAGGCCCTTTAAGGAAAACAACCTCTAACTATCTGCTGAAAATTAATTCCACTCACGTCTTCCAGTCCATTTGTAGCCAAGCTCAGACTCCTCCCCTTCCGTCAGCTGTTGACTTTCTAAGTGTCCCAGGCAGCTGCGTGTCTGCCTCAGATTCCCTGTGATGACTTTGCCAAACCCAGGTTTCTTAAGACCGCTGACTTCTATGGGGCGCCTTGACAAAGCCCGCACTCTGCGGAGGCTTCGGAGCCCAGGCGCCTGGCCAGCCTGCAGTGGGAGTTCAGGGAGTAGGGCAGGCCTCTTTAAAACCATGTCACGCGTGTGTGACAACTGTTCCTCTGTGCTTATTTGAACTGTCCCCCCCAATTAGCAGTAATAAGTGACTCTGTAAAGATGAGCAAACACTGTGCCTTCATTAGTCTGCCCCAGCTCCCCTCGCCCCCTCCCACCCCAGCATTCCCTGCCCGGTGCCAATCAGCCCCGCAAATCCCCAGAGGACACCGCCAACAGTGTTCGGAGAAAGCTAAATGCATCTTACTCTGAGTGAAGAAGGACCGACCGGCAAAAGGCAAATTAATGACAACCCATTTGAAGAGTTTGCTTGAAATTATTGTATTCTGCCCATTTGCTGAAAAAATTGATTACTCCCAGGGTAGGGGGAGAATTCCAAATCAATAGACTAAAGCAAAATGGTCAAAAGGCATGCACCAGGCCCATTTATTTTTTCTATCTACCCTTCCTGGCTGCCCCCGACCTGATTCTCCTCCCTCGCATCTCTCTGCCTCTTCTCCACCCACGCACATTTTTTAGAGAAATGAGATATAATTTACAGGGCAGGAGCTGTTTGGCCTTTTCAGATCCAGCGTTAATGGCAGCCCAGGGCTCGCCGCATGGCTGTACATCTCCCAGATGAACTGGGGCCTGTGACCACCTCCAGAGCAGAGTGGAAGATGTGGACTCCTCTCTACTCCCTGCGGTGGCTGGCCGGCAGTCCTCGCCTGCCAGAGAGATATGCAAATGAGGCATTGGGCTCCGGATCCAAGGCAGACAAATGATGTCAACCTCCCCCCATCCCCATCTTTTCCTGAGCTGCCTGTAGGAGACAGGGACAGAAGTGATGCTCCCTTGTGGGCAAGGAGGCAGCTTCTCCACACCTGTTTAACTTGCCCTGCGAACTTCAGGTGTCCCAGGGTCTTTGAATGTAAAAAATGAGAACAGCAATAACAAATTCAGAACGTGCCCTGTCTCTTTTAGATAATGGTGGAGACATCTCCAACTTGGCTTCAGAGCAAAACCCCAACTCCATTACCTGGAACAGGTGTGGCACCTGGATCCTTTGATTGGTCACCTCCTGCTTCTTCAGGGAGCTGGGCCCTGCCATCCCTCCAACATTCACCCAAGCCATCTCCTCACCGTGGCAAGCTCTCACCTGGTTCTCCATCTCTCTTAAGTCCTTTCAAGTCTGTTAAGGCCCAAATTCGATACCAGCTCATCTGAATTCTCTGATGCCCCTAAACACGTTTCCCTGTCTCTTCAGCAATCTGTACTTTCACTGAATACAAGCATTCCTCAAATGTTTGGTGGAAAAATGGAATTAAAATATAAACTTATTTTGATGACAAAAAAATCAAAATCCATGCATAGGTTTTTCATAATATGCATTTCCATGAACTTTTTGAAGATCCTCTCTCTGTATGGACTTCAAAAATTTTTGCATCAAAATACACATATTTTAATGTATATATAAAGATAAATATATTGGGGACAGCATTGTGGTACAGCAGGTAAAGCTGCCATCTGCAATGCCAGTATCTGCTATGGGTGCCCATTCATATCCCAGCTGCTCCACTTCAGATCCAGCTTCCTGCTCATGGCCTGGGAAAGCAGCAGTAGATGGCCCTGCACCCATGTGGGGGATCTGGATGAAGCTCCTGGTTTGGGCCTGGCCCAACCTCAGCCATTACAGCCTTTCAGGGAGTGAACCAGCACATGGAAAATCTCTCTCTCTCTCTCTCTCTCTCTCTCTCTCTTTCTCTCTCTCTCCTCTCTCCCTTTCTCTCTCTGTAGCTCTGCTTTTCAAATCAATAAAATAAATCTTTTTTAAAAATGTGGTAGATTAGCCAGAAGCCTGATCCTAAATGCAAAGGGTCGTATCTAATTGCACCAAGTGCTTCGCACCTGTCTTTCTTGAACCCCTCATGCACCTCGCCCTGCCCGTGTCTCTCTTATGCCTTTCAGCTAGCGAGGAGACTGTAGAATTGGTGCTGTTATACCTCCCAGCTGGCGGTCAAGTGACATTTTCCTTTCCATCAATTTGAGTAATACCTGAACCCATTTCAAGGGGAAAGTGGGTTTTTGTGAACCCTCAGTGAGAACATTTTTTATTTTAATTAAACTGTTATTTATGTATAGACACATATTAAACCCTAGGACTGTAATTCATGTACCTTAAAAAATTTTTTAGGGGAAAAAAAAAAAGCCATGGGCAAAGTCAAGAACACTCGAATTGTCAAGGATAATTGAGCACTCAAGATTGTCTCAGAACATCCACGCCTCTCAGTGCGCCAATGGGGCACTGGCCTCTCCAGGGCACCTTCTTGCATTTTCACCATGGCTGCACTAACCTGGATTCCAAAATGCCCACACTTTCCTTACTGGAACTCCCGCCGGTCCTTCACTGGTCCGACCATGAGGCTGTGATGTATGCGGGCGGTAGCCGAGGCAGCAGTGACGGGGGAGAGCCTGCAGGATGAGGAATGAAATCAGAGACTCACTTAGGAAGCCAGTGATTCAGATCTTCTTTCTCAGTCCCAAGCTCATTCCTTTATACTCTGCTCCGCAGTGATAAACCTGGGAATCTCATCTCAGCTTTGCCGGCTGTTTCTGTCTGGGCTCTGACAATGTCAGGTGCTTGAAGGGGGCTGGAAGCCTGGAGTGAGAAGGGACTTGGGCTTTCCGGTCAGCTTCCTGTTCACAGGAACATCACGGGAGCCATACTTCCTCTACCTGAGCATTTCCGGGTGTTGATAGCATCTACTCGGCTCACTTCCTCCTTACGCCAGAGCAATCTGCCGTTGTTACAACACTTGCAGCTCTAGTCTCACTGCTTTCGCTGGGAGACGCTGGTCAAAGCTGGCTGGGTCTCCTCTTTAGGGGTCCATTCTCCATGCATCCAAGGGCCAGGGGTTCCAAGTCTGTCCCTTTTACTTCCCAGTACCACAAGCAGTAGCTGCCTTCCAAAATTGCAATCTCTGTGATACCCAAGGGCTCCTGTTTTACCCTTCTTAATGACAAAGGCAACAACTGTTTTTATTACACTTGTTCTCTTAAAATAACCGGTGGGGTTTCTGTCTTCTGATTGCTAGTGGAACAAGCGTTGTGGCTTGCACAAGATAAAGACATTAGCAATGGGAATGGAGTCAAATGGGCAGATAGGAATAATATTTAGGAGAAAAATTAATTAAAATAAAGTCATGGGAATTGGAGAATAGGAGAGAAGGGAGAGGCAGGGCTAAAGCTTTGTAGAAAGAGCAACTGGTGGAAAGGGGTGGCAGAAAGCTAGGTAGGCGAGGTGACATTTTCTGACATCTTTGGCCACCAGCATTCACTCCCTCTTCTCTTGCAAGTATCGCACCTATTTTTCTTTGCACATCCACTTTAATCCTCCTAAGGATGAAGCTGTGGCCTTGGGTGGGACAGGTGGTTCCTTCATAAGCCAATCAGCAACATTCTCTCTGCTTGGCCATTGTGATTATCTAGGTATGAGATGATGGACTAATTGAGCCAATCAGACCATGCTGGGTACTGGTTTTCTGTGGAAAAGACCCCACTGGCTCCAGATGAGAATGAGCAGATCATCAATGCCTGCTCCAAAGGGCAAATTTGCCACGAACGGAGCCAATATCGGGAAAGCAGAGCTGGGAAATGGAAAGAAAGATGTAGGATTCAGGCCCCAAGCCACCCCATGGCAGCCCTGGGAGGCTGCCGTCACAGGAACTGGTGGATTCAATGTAGTTTGAGTAGATGGAGACTCTTAGCAACCAATCATTCTAAGCTATTCAGTAGTGAATACATGCAGAAAATGGATCTGGGGAAATTCATGAGCTTGGTTTTAGACTGATTTTTAGACTTCCAAGAGATTTCCTGCATATAAGAGCACATGGAATTTACTGAGCGTTTTGCCATGCACATTGTTTTAAGTGTGTCGGGAGTATTTCCCATTTATACAGCTGGAGAGATTTCCATTGTCACTTCACTTTACAGATGAGAACACTGGATCAGAGCAGGTAAGGACCTTGTCCACATCGTTCTCTTGGCCTTACGTTGCCTTTCAATTGGTTCTTTGTCATCTTGCAGCTGAAAAGGGAATAGTAATCTCAATATGGCCATTTTGGTTTTTTTGTTGTGTGGTTTTTTTTTTTTTTTTTTTTTTTTTACAGGCAGAGTTAGACAGTGAGAGAGAGACAGAGAGAAAGGTCTTCCTTCCGTTGGTTTACCCCCCAAGTGGCCGATCTGAAGCCAGGAGCCAGGTGCTTCCTCCTGGTCTCCCATGCGGGTGCAGGGCCCAAGGACCTGAGCCATCCTCCATTGCCTTCCCGGGCCATAGCAGAGAGCTGGACTGGAAGAGGGGCAACTGGGACAGAATCCGGCGCCCAGACCAGGATTAGAACTTGGGGTGCTGCCGCCGCAGGCAGAGGATTAGCCTAGTGAGCCATGTTGTGTTTGTTTTTAAGATTTTATTTATTTTTATTTATTTGAGAGGTAGATTTACAGAGAGTGAGAGGGAGAGATAGAGAGAAAGTTCTTCCATCTGCTGGTTTACTCCCCAAGTAGCCACAATGGCTGGAGCTGAACCAATCTGAAGCCAGGAGCCAGGTGCTTCTTCTAGGTCCCCCATGTTGGGGCAGGGGCCCAAAGGCCTAGGCCATCTTCTAGTGCTTTCCCAGGCCATAGCAGAGACCTGGATT
Organism: Lepus europaeus; assembly: GCF_033115175.1. NCBI lineage: Eukaryota > Metazoa > Chordata > Mammalia > Lagomorpha > Leporidae > Lepus > Lepus europaeus. Next base: position 80,299,720 of record NC_084836.1, read on the forward strand.
GGAAGTGGAGCAGCCGGGACTTGAACTGGCAGCCATATGGGATGCCGGCGCCACAAGTGGAGGATTAACCTACTGCGCCACGGTGTCGGCCCCAATATGGTCATTTTGAAAAGTGACCACCATCACACATAACAGTGATGGCCTTGACCCCCAGTCAGGCCTAAAGCTTCAGACCTCACTTGTAGGACACCCTAAGCCATCTGCTTCTCTGATTATCCTCCTCCCACACCCCTACACCACCTCCATTTTCCGTTCTCTTGGGAATGAAGATGGTGAATTTAGATTGAGAGCCTTGAGGTCAACTCAGACTGGGACTTGAATGCAAGTTGTTTCTTTGGAGACTACGGCAGGCAGCGTTGGCAGGGGGATGAGGTGGTGCAGCAGGCAAAGGGGGTGCCCAGCCCTGCTGGAGATCCCCATGGTGCTGTGTGGAACATGCTTCAGACTTGTCCTACAGAGCTGCCTCCCAGTCCCCCAAGGGGATGGGGGCTCCTCCCCCAGCATTGACTCCCTGGTACTTTTGGCCTGCTCTGTGTGCAAGCTGAGCAGGTTCCGGGGCCAGAGGGCAGGTTCCAGAGGACTCTGCCTCACAGCTTCCCCTGCACACCAGGGTCGTGGGTGCTGGCAGTAGGAGCAGTAGGTGGGCCCAAGCAGGAATGACGAGCGATGCGGGAACGACGAGCGCTGCGGGAACATGGGCAGTGTTGGCTGTAGAAGCAAATACAGTAGCAGATCCCAGTCCTGGTTTGAATCCTGGCTGCTCCACTTCCAATCCAGCTCCCTGGATGACCTAAATACTTGGGCCCCTGCCACCTACATGGGATACCTGGATGGAGTTCCAGCCTCCTGGCTTTGGCGTGGCCCAGCACTGGCCATTGTGGTCATTTGAGCAGTGAAGCAGTAAATGGAAGATCTCTCTCTTTCTCTCTCTCTCTCTTTAACTCTTTCAAATAAATCTTCAAAAAAAATTAAAAAGAGGGATGGATCTACATGAGATCAAACATCTAGATGTTTCCAAGTTGGTCTTAATGTTTTCACTTTTAAGACACAAACATAGATATTTCACATTATCCGTATGCCTCTGCTTTTTTCCCTTTAAATCCAAGTGACTTTATATTTCTTTTCTGTGTCTTTGATGGTCAAGCTACATCTTTTCTGCTAAACCAAACATTACTGTTTTGTTTTTCTAGGAACATGTGACAAGTTGTATTTTCCAAAAATGACCAAGGTGATATTTCTGGTCCCATATGCTCTTCCAGAACTTTCTTACTCTGCTACCCAGAAGTGACCTCTATTTCCTCTCTCCTTGGACTGTGGCAGAAGCAACACGGTGTGGCTTCTGAAGTCCATTGGTAAAAGGCCATAGAGCTTCTACCAATCTGACCTTGAACTGAACTGTGAAGAGGCCCAGAACAGAGGGAAAGGCCACAGGTGGGTGTCCTGGGTGACAGCCCCAGCCAGGGTCTCAGCTGGTAGCCAGAATCAAACACCAATGCACAACTGAACAAGCTTTCAGATCACTGGGATCCTTGGAATCTGTCAGCTAAAACCTCAGACATTTAGGGACTGGTATGGCGCAGCAGATAAAGCTGCCGCCTGTAACCTCAGCATCCCACTTGGCACCGGTTGGAATCCCAGCTGCTCCACTTCTGACCCAGCTCCCTGCTAACATCCCTGGGAAAGCAGTAGAAGATGGACCAAGTACTTGGGTCCCTGCACTCATGTGGAAGGCTCAGAAGTAGCTCTTGGCTCCTGGCTTTGATCTGGCCCAGCCCTGGCCTTTGAGGTCATTTGGGGAGTGAACCAGCAAATAGATCTCTTTCTCTCTCTCTCCCTCTCTCTGTCTCTCCCTCTCTTTCTCTCACTAGACCTTTCAGATAAATAAATAAATCTTTTTTCTTGTTTTTAAGAATTATAATTTCACGTCTCCTTGTGCTGATGGTGCCCTTAACTCCTTGGCATGGAGGGTTTAAATGCTTCTTCTTGCTCCCAAAGGACCCCAGACATGGGAGACCCCCAAACATGACCCTCATCGGAACTGATGCTGAGAAAATTGTGAAACATTTGCTGATGTTACAAATAGTGATCTTTTCTCAAAGACAAATGAAAGCATTTTAGAAGTACCAGTCTCATTTATTAAGAGGAAGCTTTTAAAAATATATACAAACAATGTTTCACTGAATCATACCACATAAAAGGCAATGCACTCTTTTTTCCCCCACGGTTTGATCATTGTTACGAATCTCTCCCTCTGTGATATTAATATCTCTATTAAATCAAGAAAAAATAGTGGAGCTGGCATTGTGGCGTAGTGGGTACAGCATCCATCTATGATGCTGGCATCCTATATGGGTACCAGATCATGTCCTGGCTGCTATACTTCTGAATGGCCTAGGAAAAGCAGTGGAGGACAGTCCAAGTGTTTGGACCCCTGCCACCCATGGGGGAGACCCAGAAAAAGCTCCTGGCTCCAGAGCCTAGTCCAGCCCTAACCATTGTGGCCATCTGGGGAATGAACCAGTGGATGGAAGACCTCTCTCTCTAACTCTGGCTTTCAAATAAATGAATAAATTTCCTTAAAAATGTTATATATGTATATGTATATAATGCCTGCATTTGAAGCGAATGTGGCAAAATGTTAAAAACTTGTAAAATTCTGGGTCGGTGCCATGGCTCAATAGGCTAATCCTCCACCTGCGGCACCGGCACCCCGGGTTCTAGTCCCAGTCGGGGCGGGAGATTCTGTCCCGGTTACCCCTCTTCCAGCCCAGCTCTCTGCTGTGGCCTGGGAGTGCAGTGGAAAATGGCCCAAGTGCTTGGGCCCTGCACCCTCATGGGAGACCAGGAGAAGCACCTGGCTCCTGGCTTCGGATCAGTGCGGTGCGCCGGCCGCAGCGGCCATTGGGGAGTGAACCAACGGAAAAAGGAAGACCTTTCTCTCTGTCTCTCTCTCTCTCACACTTCCACTCTGCCTGTCCAAAAAAAAAAAAAAAAGCTTGTAAAATAAAGAGCAAGAAAATAAATGGAAACTATATGCAAAACTTTTCCTACCCTTCATTTATTTCCTTTTCTTTCTAAACATTTTGTGCAGCTTGGCAAATGTTTTGTGACCCCAAAAGTTTACTCTGCCTTATAAGCCAGGACAATGACCCCCACCTATAAATATCCCTGTGAAACAGTGTCTCTGAACTTGCTCAAGGCTTTGCCAACCCTGATTCATAATTTATTCATGGAATTGCGGAATTTTACAGTAAAAATGCAGTGATTTTGAGAAATGTTAATGGGGTGCTTCATTACGCATAAGGTGCACTGCTAAGCCCCTTTCCGACCCCTCATTCAGATAGGTGCAAGGGTTTTGGGTAGCATCACCATCACCTGAAATGGCCAGGGTGAAACTGTGAGACTGAGAAAAATGTAGAGAGAAGCAACAATACAGTCAACCAATGAGAGAAAAAGGGAAGAGAAATACAGAGAGGAGCAAGGTTTCCTGGCAGCTTTAATGTATTTCCAAATTCAACATATAGAGACGTGTGTGTATGTGTGTGTGTGTGCATCTGTGCTTATAATAAGAAAGTGTACATTTAAGATTTTTGTTTTGATTTATATAATGCTTACACATATTTATGGGGGTACATTTTGATATAAGAGTACATTTTGTAATGATCCAATTGGGGTAATTGGCCTACCTATCATGTCTAACATTTATCATTTCTTTGTGGTGAGAACATTCAGAATGCTCTCTTTTAGCTTTTTTGAAATATGCACTGTGTTTCTGTTAGCTATTCTCACCCTACTCTGTGATACAAAAACAGCACTCATTCTACCTTTCTAACTTTGTACCCACTGGGCAGAAAAGTTGTCATTTGAAGATTACTCGAGGGGGCTGGCATTGTGGGGTAGCAGGTAAAGCTGCTGCCTGGGACACCAGCATCACATAGGCCATTGGCTGCTCCACTTCTGACCCAGCTCCCTGCTAACAGCTTGGGAAAAGCAGCAGAGCATGGCCCAAGTGTTTGGGCCTTTGCCACCCACGTGGGAGACCTGGATGAAGCTCCCAGTTTCTGGGAGCCTGGCCCAGCCCTGTAACACCCATGTGGGGAAGTGAAAAAGCTGATGGAAGATCTTTCTCTCTGTCTGTAATTCTGACTTTCAAAATAAATAAATAAATATAGGGGCCAGCGCTGTGGCACAGTGGGTTAAAGCTGTGGCCTCCAGTGCCGGCATCCCATATAGGCGCCAGTTCGTGTCCCATACAGCTCTTTGCTATGGCCTGGGAAAGCAGTAGAAAATGGCCCAAGTGCTTGGGCCCCTGAACCCACATGGGAAGACCCAGAAGAAGCTCTTGGCTCCTGGCTTTGGATCAGCTCAGCTCTGGTCATTGAGGTCATTTGGGGAGTGAACCAGTGGATAGAAGACCTCTCTCTTTATCTCTGGCTCTACCTCTCTCTGTAACTCTGTCTTTCAAACAAATAAAATGAATCTTTAAAAAAAAATAAATAAACCTGAAAATTTTTTAAAATTTAAAAAGTAAACATTACTCTAGCAAAAATATTCAGAGGAAGTTTGATACAATGAGCAACTCCAATAGGAATAGTAGATAAGGGTATGTTGGAATAGTCAGAGAGAGAGAGAGAGACAGAGACAGAGAATATACTATTACCAGTCATAATGGAATTTGCTGGAGACTTGCTGAGGGCCAAACACTCTATGTCTGTAATTCTAATCTGATTCCCCCAATAGCCCACAAGGCAGATTATATAATAACTCCTATTATTTTCAATTTATGGTTAAGGACAAAAGACTGTCAAGTGCCTTGAGGACCAGGGTCAACCATATTTCTCTTTTTATTCAGTGCCTGGAACAGAGTTGGCACATTATGTGGGCTCAGCACATGTCTGTTGAGCTAAGGAGAACAAAGTGTTGGTGCTTGGATGCAGAAATGATCAGAGTGACCAAGTGGGAAGATGCCACGATAAAACCAGGTGGACGAGTGGGTGGGAGAACCTGGGATGGCAGCTACCACCCTCAAGTCTTTGCTAAAACTTACTCCCCAAAAGAGGACTAAATAACATTTTCAATTACGTTGGTGAGAAAATTAGGGAGTATCCAGGACTGAAGAGAGTTCACAAGATACATGCCAAGGGCCAAGTACAGTTGCCACCAATGGGTCACAAATTTGAACTGGATTTGGTGGTGGTGATGGTGGTGATGGTGGTAGTGATGGTAGTGATGGTGGTGGTGGTACAATGAAAGAAACTCAGTCACATGATTCACAATCTAATAAAAGCACAATTTTTTTTTTCCTAAAGAGTTATTTTATTCATTTAAAAGGCAGAATTAGAGAGAGAGAGAGATCTTCCATCAGCTGGTTCACTCCCCAGATGTCCACAACAGCCAGGGCTGGGCCAGGAGCTAGGAGCTATATGCAAGTCTCCCACACAAGTACAGGGGCCCAAACCCTTGGGCCATCCTCTGCTGATTTTCCAGGTGCATTAGCAGGGAGCTGGATTGGAAGTGGAGCAGCTGGGATTCGAACCAACACCCTTATGGGATGTCAGCATGGCAGCTTAGCCCATTATGCCACAACACGTGCCCCCAAACTCAAAGTTCTTTTTTATTTATTTTGACAGGCAGAGTTAGAGAGAGAGACAGAGACAGAGAGAAAGGTCTTCCTTTTTCCATTGGTTCACCCCCCAAGTGGCCACTACGGCTGGTGCACTGTGCCGATCCGAAGCCAGGAGCCAGGTGCTTCCTCCTGGTCTCCCACACGGGTGCAGGGCCCAAGGACCTGGGCCATCCTCCACTGCCTTCCCGGGCCACAGCAGAGAGCTGGACTGGAAGAGGAGCAACTGGGACAGAATCCGGCGCCCCGACCGGGACTAGAACCTGCTGGTGCCGCAGGCGGAGGATTAGCCTAATGAGCCGCGGCACCGGCCATAACTCAAAGTTTGTTAGGAGACTCACAGCTGTCCCCGATTCTGAAGTTAGAAATGCTATCCCCCTCCTCCACCATCTTACAGAGATAGCCGCTCACTGCCACGGAAGTGCTGCCTGACCTCATCTCCCAACCCAGGGGCCTGAGATGGGGGTCACTGCTTTCCAAATGTCCAAGACAGCTGGAGTCAGTCGTGTTTGGCTCTGAGAGCTGCAGTTTGTGACAAGCTCGTGCTCACGTGTCCCCTGCTTATTGGATCAATGGACGTTATAACCAGGGCACATTCTTCTCACAGCATTGGCAGAAGCATAAGACAGCAAGGCTGCCTGCACACGGGCCGTCCATGATTTTGCTTTTATCATATCCATTAACCTTCCAGCGGCCAAACCACACCACATGGCCAAGTCTGGTACCAATGGGGTAGGGGAAGCACACGCACTGCTTGCCTTGGGAGAGGAGCCAGTTAATGTTCACCCCAGACAATAATCCAAGCTACCACGTTTTCCTTAATAAGCAATCTAGTCACATGGATGAAAATGGCCACAGTAAAAAAGGCAATAGCAAAGAGGGGCAAGAATATTGAAAGACTGTAATTCTCCTGTAACTTTTGGGAGAATATAAAATGGTCCACTCACTTTGGAAAATAGTTTGACAGTTTTTTCTTTTCTTTTTTTTTTTTTTTTTTTTTTTGCAATGTTAAAAAGCACCATCAGTCCTCCACTCCAGGAGAAATGATATATATCCTTATAAATGTTCATAGCAGCTTTATTCATAATAGCCTCAAAGAAGAAACAATCCAAAGGTCCAATAGGTCAACAGAATAGAAATTTAAAGTGTGGATTGTTTGTGGAATCAAGAAATGTTCAGCAATAAAGAAATGAACAGTTGATGTCTTCAATAAAATGGGTAGACCTCAAAAACCTCATTGAGCTGAGCTGGACACTAAAATATGGATGCTGTATGAATATATTAATAGCAAGTTCAAGGACAGACAAAACTAATACAAGGCAATAGAAGTCAGGTCAGTGGTTGCTTTAAAAATATTTATTTGCTTGCTTATTTATTTATTTATTTGAAAGAGCAACAGAGAAAGAGGGACAGAGAGAGAGAGAGAGAGAGAGAGAGAGAGAGGGAGAGAGATCTTTAATCTGCTACTTCACTCCCCAAATGATTAAAACAATCAGGGTTGGGCCAGGCTGTAACCAGGAGCCAGGAACTCCTTGTGGGTGGCAGGGGCACAAGGACTTGAGTCATTACCTGCTACCTTCCCAGGAACATTGTAGGAAGCTGGATCACAAGTGGAGCAAGCCACTCAGACTGCTACTCTGTTATGGGATGCCTGCAGCACAAGTGGCAGCATTGGTTGCCTTTTTTTTTTTTTTTTTTTTGACAGGCAGAGTGGATAGTGAGAGAGAGAGAGAGAAACGTCTTCCTTTTTGCTGTTGGTTCATTCCCCAATGGCCGCTGCGGCCGGCGCACCGCACTGATCCGAAGCCAGGAGCCAGGTGCTTCTCCTGGTCTCCCATGAGGGTGCAGGGCTTTTTTTTTTTTTTAAAGATTTATTTTATTTATTGGAAAGTCAGAGTTACAGAGAGAGGAAGAGTCAGAGAGAGAGAGAGAGGTCTTCCATTCTGCTGGTTCACTCCTCAAATGACCACAACAGCAACAGCTGTGCCAATCTGAAGCAAGGAGCCAGGAGCTTCTTTCAGGTCTTCCATGTGGGTGCAGGGGCCCAAGGACTTGAGCTGTCTTCTACTGCTTCCCCAGGCCACAGCAGAGAGCTGGATTGGAAGTGGAGCAGCCAGGACTCAAATTGGCACCCATGGAGATTGCTGGTTCTGCAAGCTGGGGCTTTAACCCACTGTGCCACAGCACTGGCCTCAGCATTGGTTGCTTTTGACACGGCATGAAGAACTTTCTTGTGTCATGGAATCGTATTATGTCTTTATAGAGATGTTGGTTACATGGGTGTATGTGTTCATCAATATTCACTGAACGATTCACTTAAAATGATCCATTTTGCTGAAAGTAACTGGATCTCATTTAAAAGAAAATAAAAAAAATGGAATTTGGGATTGGGTCTGGCACACAAAGAAAATGGGACAACTAAGACCATACTTCTATGCCATTTAGCTCAACTAACCTGTTAGTCAAACTCCTCTAAAAAAAAAAAAAAACCCCAAAGTTTGGTCAGTCTTGAGTAGGTGGCTACGCCTTGTAAATAAAGCTGGCTGTCAATTGCTCATCTGATAACCCACGTCCTCTTTGCGTTTGTGGGAACGTGGGGCGTCAGATAGGACTTAGATGCAAGCGTCTTACCCGGGAGGTGAGCCCAGGAAGCAGGAGTGAGGGAGTGGGGAAGGAAGAAACATCAGCATGAGATCTTGCTGGGGCAGCTGAGCCTGCAACCCACCGGAGCACTGAGAAGGGTGCGGAGTTCAGCACCAAGTCTAAATAATCTGGTGGAAGTTTTGCCCCTCCCTGTAGATGTCATAAAATTCTGTCTCCACTTAAAACGTCCATTTTAAAGCAGAAGCCGCAGGAAAAACTGCAGCTTTGTCGTTTAAGAGCTGGACCAGAGGCTGGCAAGCTGCACCACAACACTGGCCTCCCTCATGAGTGCTGGTTCGAGTCCTAGCTGTTCTGCTTCCAATCCAGCTCCCTGCTAATGCACTTGGGCAAACAGCAGAAGACAGCCTGGCAAATCTGCCCTAAGAGAACCAGGTACTTGGACCTGAGTATGTCTCCTCTGGCTGCTCCCTCTCCAAGGTGAGCTACAAAGTCTAACTGTCCAAGTGTCCAAGAACTGACTTGTTGCAGCCTCCAACACATCTCTGACACTCATTATTGTAACTGTTTCTCCTGGCAGTTACAAACCAGCATGGATGGTGTTCATCTGGGGGCCTTCACCCACCCAAGGCTCAGCTGAGTGTGGAAGGAGGCTTTGGCACTGTCCACAAAGAAACTTTCTTTCCATGCTTCTCCAACCTCCTTCAGCCCTCCATGTCCTGTAACAGTTGGTCCTAAGTCAGCTCCTGGTGAGGCATGGCATTCATCACGTACATCAGGTGGTGTTTTGATAATGGACACTGAGGCTACCATAAGACATTTTCTGTGATCATGTGGAAAAGAACGCACAGCACCATATTGAGCCTGATGAATTTGTATCTAGTGAACACTCCTGGGTCACCAATATCAAGAAATACATCACAGGGGCCAGCGCCATGGCTCACTTGGTTAATCCTCTGCCTGCAGCGCCAGCATCCCATATGGGCGCCGGGTTCTAGTCCCGGCTGCTCCTCTTCCAGTCCAGCTCTCTGCTGTGGCCTGGGAAGGCAGTGGAGGATGGCCCACGTCCTTGGGCCCCTGTGCCTCAGTTTCCACATCTGTAATAGAGGCTACTAACAAGAGCTCCCTCACAGAGTTTGAGTGAGGACTGAGTGAGTCAACGCCAGCAGAATGCCTGACACACACTGAGCTCTCACTGAGAGTTCTCCACAAGCAAACATTATGCCAGGTAACCTCCCCCTCACGGACGTGGAAAATGAAGCGGGGTGAGAGGATTACCAAGAGGCACAGTAGCATCCCACTCTGCAGGCTTCTACCCGCCTCCATGAGAACTTGTCTAAGTGGGCACCAGCATGTAGGAGGCGTCCGTCCCTGAGCTCACCGTCTGTGCAGGGCTGCAGCCCCCACTACCTGGTCCCATCCCTCCCCTGCCTGCTGCCTCTGCTTTGTACCCGCCTAGTGTGCTCCTAATTCCTTCCCCACTGGGGACGTTTCACCCTGCATAGAAGACAGATTCTTTCCCGCATGACGCCATTAGCAAAGAGAAGCCCAAACCCCTAATAACCGGCTGTGCAGAGCCGCACAGCTGCCTCAGGCAGGGGTCACCACACAGAGCAGACAACAAGGCAGCAGTTTATAAAATATAGTTTTATTTGAATAAGACCAGTCCACATGGGATTAATTAAATACATCCACAGTGAGTAAAAGGATGCATGTTGGTGGATTTGCTCGTCCGCCTTTCCTATCAGGGCTCTGGGAGGTTTAGCTTCCATTGCTTTTGTCTGCATGGGATTAAGTAGGAGGAGGTTGGACAGGATTATTTAAAAAAAAAAAAAAAAGAGCAGACCTAGTGACCTAATTCCCTTCTATATCTTTATCATGTACCGCGACACACGGTCCCCACATGGGACAGCGATGCAAATGAGCCTTCCTGGAAAATAAAACATTTGAGACAAAGAGAGAGAGAGAGAGAGAGAGAGAGAGAGAGAGAGAGAGAGAGAGAGAGAAACATGAGTTTGCCATATAATATCACTACAACTAGTAATGCTCAGACTTTTTTTTTTTTAAATGACATTCACTTATGGAGTTTTATTTCCTGTCCCAATGGGCAGCCATCCAGACCTAGCATTTCAGAATTCAAATACAGTACCAGGATATACAGTAACTACAGTTCTCTGAGGATTTGAGCAAATGTCAGAAAAGCCAGCCCCATGTCGAATGTATTAGTTGGTGGCTAGCTCATGGTTTTGCATAGAGGCTGATAAGGCCAGCTGGGAATTCCTCTCACCAGTGAGTGAGTTAGGGGCCTCTACAGAAATCCCGTGCCTGCTGCATCTCGCTGAGCAAGCCGTGCAAAACCCAGCAGCCCTGATTATTTACTCTTCCAGTGGACGCATTTTGCTTTAGATGCTTTTTTTTTCTATAAGACCCACAGATAGAGGGATTTCTCATGGAATCTGTCAACACCAGAGGAGAAATGTGAGAAAAATGTTTAAAATTTCTGCTCAAAACAAAAAACAAAACCTCCCTTACAGACTTGCTGTCTTCTCCTAGTGTGTGTTTCCAGTCTGGTTGCCAAAGTTCTGGGGAAAGGAAATGTTGGTAGTTGATGGACTCCCTGGCTTTGTCTGGACCATGCTTAGCTTCTGAAGGCCACAAACAGCATGGCTGCAAGAGGCCTGCATGCAGGTGACCAGGGCTCAGGTCTGGCTTGGCCACTGCTGGGCTGGATGTGCTTGGATAGGGAGCTCATCCATCCAGGGCTCCACGCTGTTGATTTGCAGCGAGTACTTGGACCCACAGATCCATACATTTCCTCGGGGCCTAAGGATTTTGAACCTGAGTTCCTTGGTCCCATCCCCATGCTCCTGCTCTCCCCCACCCCCACTCTGTCTAGCCCTCATCCCTCTCTCTTGCTTCCTCCACAACCAACTCTCTGACCTCTTTAGTGTCGTGTCTACCCTATTACTGCCAGCTTGGTACAGAGTCCACCATAGCAGTGCCAAAACATGAGAAAATATGTTTTTACCCATTATATATAATTTCCATATTTGTTTTTAAATAGTTTTGTCTTACATATGATTTGGTTTTATTTATTTAATTAATTTGAAACACACACATCCGTGCACACACACACACATACTGGTGCCAGCATCATGGTATTGAAGTAGCACCTTGACAGTAGGGATTCCATTTTGGAGCACTTGAGACTCCATTCTGGGAAAGCACGCACCCCACCCCCCCACTGTGGGACTCTGGTCTGAAACTATGACCTAAAACAATCGGACAATAGCAGTGCACTACATCACAGAGCAGAACCCAGAAACCCCCTAGCATGATTGTTCAAGCTTGAAAGTAGAAAGGTTGCACCTGGGTTAATGATAAAAATGTGAGTTGTCTATGTCCTAAATATAATTAAAACCAATAATTGGATTAATGTCAAGATTATAATTGATAATTGTTAAGATTGTAACTGGTACTGTCAAGGTTATAATAAATATTAATTTTGCTTAGGTCTTAGGTTAGCTTGACCCCAGTAACTATGTACTCCTTTTTGATCTTAGCAACCATGTATTCCCCCTCCCGATTTTGCGGTTTTTGCCTTTATAAACCCTGTAGCTTTGGGCCTTGGGGTCGAGAGTTCTTTGGGGCATGAGCCTACTCTCAGCCGTCGGCAATGAAGGACTCTAAAACTTTTCAGTTTGTGGCACTCCTCTGTCAGCACTCGCTCAGGCACAACAGTATAGCAGGTTCAGCCACCTCCTGCAATGCTGGCATCCCATATAGGTGCCAGTTCGAGTCCTGGCTGCTCCACTTCTGATCCAGTTCCCTGCTAATGCACCTGGGAAAGCCGCAGCAGCTGGCCCAAGTGCTTGGGCCCCTGCCACCCACATGGAAGACTCCGATGAATCTCCTGGCTCCTGATTTCAGTCTGTCCCAGCCCCAGCCATTGCAGCCATTTGGGGAGTGAACCAGTGGATGGGTGATCTCTCTGTCTCTGTCTCGTCTCTCTCTCTCTGCCCCCACCCCATAACTCTTCCTTTCAAATAAATAAATGCGTATTTAACACGCACACACAAAGAGACAGAGAGAGAGGCAGAGAGGGAGGGAGAGATCCCATTTGCTGGTTCACTCCCCAACTGCCTGCAATGTCTAGGGCTAGATCCGGCTGAAACTGGAACTAGAAACTCAGTCTGGGTCTCCAATGTGGGTGGCAGGAACCCGAGTACTTGAGCCATCATCTGCTGCTGCCTCCCTAGGAAGCTGGAACCAGAAGCAGAGCTGGGACTTGAACCCAGGCACTCCAATATGGGATACAAGCAACCCAAGCTGCAGCTTAGCCACTGTGCTGAACACCTACCCCATACCCTCCGTGTTTGTTGAAATAATTTTGAACAATTGGCTCAACAAGCTTTGGATGGGTAGCTAGGACACAGAGAAGGTTCTAGAAGGCAAAGTCTGGGTCCCTACTTTCAGCAAGCATGCAGGCTGCTAAGGTTATGGAGAGAGGGTCAGGCAGTGGGTGAATCTATGCCTTGTGGCCCTACCCTGCAGAAGCTCCCATGGAGGAGCCTAATGTAGCCTGAGGGAATTCAAAGATGGCGTATTCACACTGAGCCTCAAAGAACTGGAAGGAACCAAGCAGATGGCTGATGAGAATGAGGGCGGCCTGGGCCCAGGTGAAAACTAGATGCTTCTCAGGCTGCATTAAGTGCTTTCAGGCGCTCCTGGGGTGTAACGTGCAAGTGGTGAGAAGGCGGGCATTTGGCCTAGAGGTGAAGACAGTGCTGGGGAACCTGCATTCCACATCAGCGTTCATGGATTTGATTTCCATCTCCATTGCCAATTCCAGCTTCCTGCTCATGGGAGGCAGCAGGTGATAGCCCAGGTAATTTGAGTCCCTGCTACGCGTGTGGGAGACCCGGACTGAGTTCTCAGCTTCCAGCTTTGAGCCCCCTTGCCCAGGTGTTTGAGGAGTGAGCCAGCCTAGGGGAGCGGGATCTCTCTCCCTCCCCCGCCTCTCTCTCATAAACAAAAAGGTATTTTTTATTTATTTATTTTTTGACAGGCAGAGTGGACAGTGAGAGAGAGAGAGACAGAGAGAAAGGTCTTCCTTTTTGCCGTTGGTTCACCCTCCAATGGCCGCCATGGCTGGCGCTCTGCGGCCGGCGCACCGCGCTGATCCGATGGCAAGAGCCAGGTGCTTATCCTGGTCTCCCATGGGGTGCAGGGCCCAAGGACCTGGGCCATCCTCCACTGCACTCCCTGGCCACAGCAGAGAGTGGCCTGGAAGAGGGGCAACCGGGACAGGATTGGTGCCCTTACCGGGACTAGAACCCGGTGTGCCGGCGCCGCAAGGTGGAGGATTAGCCTAGTGAGCCGCGGCGCCGGCCCAAAAAAGTATTTTTTAAAAAGAGTGCTGGGAGTAAAACTGTCAGTCATGGAGTTCCCTTAAGATGCTGGGGAACCCCTCACCTTTACCCTGTACTTCACAGGGCCCAGGAGGCCAGCATGAGCTTTCAAGAACAGAGGAGCTGCAGGGTTTGCATTTCCATTGTGTTCTCTACTCTGGTGCAAGGAGTGGGGAGGTGGGACACATCTCAGGGATCCAAGTAATCATCCAGGAGATGAGAATTTGTGTCCACGGGGCTTAAGGAAGGAAATGCTCCCAGGGTGACTAACAAGGGAATAGAGGAAGCAGGACAGGGAAAGGAATAGACCAACAGGGACAAGATCCCAGGCACAGTTCCATCCTTGGCCTGGTCCTAAAGGGCAACTCGAGTGCTTCCCGCTCTCTTTGTGTGGAGGCCGAGTGTTTGTAGCGGCTGGAGGGGCGTCTGCCAGACAGTCACAGGTGTGGGCAGGTAGAAGCCAACCCACACAGGAGTTCTCCCAAAAGTCCTGGGAAATACGAATTACAAAAAAAAAACTACATGAGAATTTCAAAAACTTTGGCAGCAAAATCAATCTTACATTTTAAATCCATTTTCAATGAACTTTTGGAAGTGTGCTCACAGTGTCTGCTACAGAATCCCAGGGCAGGGCGGGGGGGGGGGGGTGGACAACTGGTAGAAATTAAGAACAGGTGCTGGGGTATTACAGCGCAGTCAGAACTCGGGCCGCAGAGCAGAGGCACCTGCACAGGTGGAAACTAAATACCAGGGCAGGGGCTGGTGCTGTGGCGTAGCAGGTAAAGATGCCGCCTGCAGTGCCAGCATACCATATGGGCACCGGTTCGAGTCCCGGCTGCTCCACTTCCGATCCCGCTCTCTGCTATGGCCTGGGAAAGCAGTAGAAGATGGCCCAAGCCCTTGGACCCCTGCACCTGCATAGGAGACCTAGAAGAAGCTCCTGGCTCCTGGCTTTAGATCAGCACAGCTCTAGCTGTTGCGGCCAGTTGGGGAATGAACCATCAGATGGAAGACCTCTCTCTCTCTCTCTCTCTCTCTCTCTCTCTCTCTCTCTCTGCCTCTCCTTCTCTCTCTGAGTAATTCTGACTTTCCAATAAATAAATAAATCTTTAAAAAAAAAAGAGCAGTGGATGAGGATCTCACAGGAGAGAGCACAGGACCAATAGATAAGAGGGCTAGAACTTGGGTGAACATCAGTGCTTAAGAGTTGGGAGAAAGAAGAGTAATGAAGAAACTTGAGAAAGGAGACAAAGAAGCTGGAGAAACACGAGGGTCGATGTCAGCTGTCTCAGAAGAGATTGGAAAGACGACGGCCAGAATTCACTTTGGCAACACAGAGAAGGTTCTAGAAGGCAAAGAAGGCTATTCCTGATTTTGGCAAAAAGAATATTCAGTTTCAGTTTTCCAAAAACTTCTGCTTTCTTCTTCTTCTTTTTTTTTAATATAAAACACTTCTATAATTTAACAACGAGCATTGTGGGTCTATATCAAAACCCTATAAGGAAAGTGAATATTATGTTTAATTCCGAAAGGAGCTCACTCCTTCCACCTAGGATATTTTATCATGCTGCAAGATAGGACTCCTCATTTCAATTAGTGGAAAGCTCACCAGTGACTAACTAATTAAGGCTATTCTCTCACATCTATTTTCTAATTACAGTCACCACTGAAATATTTTCACCCAAGTGGCCAACAATGCTTGGATTTATTTTAAATTTAGTTTGACAATAACAAACAACTAATTAATGTTTATAAATATAATAAAATCCCCCCTGACGAGTTGTGGGTATTGCATACACTAGCAACTGGTTTATGAAAACATTAATTGCAGTTGGATTTGTTTTGGGATTCATGCATAATCCATTTAGTACATAGCGGGACTAACTCATTTTGAAGGGATTATGAAGGAAATCCTCCACAAAGTCCTTCGTTTAATTCACATTGTAGTCAAGGAAGGAGAAAGTTTGCTTCCATCAAATTCTGTGGCTCTCCAGGGTTCTTCAAGGTGGTACATCATTCATTCATTCCTTCATACATCCATTTAGTATTTATCAAGCATCTATTGTGTATATAGCTCTGTGAAGACATCCAAAATGTATTCACAAAGCATACATATGAAAACTGCGAAATCCAATCAAACTCTTACATGTTTGGAGTGTAAATTGATAATCTCACTTTGGAAAACTGAAAATACCTTCAAGAACTGAATATACCCCTATAATTTCCCAACCATATATTCTTTTTTAAAAAATATTTATTTGAGAGGTAGAGTTGCAGACAGAGAGGAAGAGAGAAAGAGAAAGGTCTTCCATCTGCTGGTCCACTCCCCAAATGGCTTGGATGGCCGGAGCTGAGCCGATCCAAAGCCAGGAGCCAGGAGCCAGGAGCTCCTCTGAGTCCCCTATGTGGGTGCAGGGGCATCTTCCACTGCTTTCCCAGGCTATCAGCAGAAAGCTGGATCAGAAGAGGAGTAGCTGGGACTAGAACTAGCTCCCATATAGGATGCCAGTGACACAGGTGGATGCTTAACCTACTACTACACCATAGTGCTGGCCCCCGACTATATATTACAACAGCAATTCTGCAGCCAGGTATATACTCAGCAGAAATAGGTTCACATGTTCATCAAAAGACACATGTTAGAATGCTCACTGCAACACTGTTAGTAGTAGCTCCAAACTGGAAATCACAGAATGCCCATCAACATTAGATGGATAAATAAATGGTGGCATAGTCCCATAATGGAATACTAGACAGTAATGAGAATGAAAAACCTGCAATTTTCAAAAACAAGCCAAGCTAATCTATGGTGCTAGAAGTCAGGATACTGTTTGTCCTTCAAGATGGTAGTGCTGATAAAGTTGTGTTGACCTGGGATTCTGGTGACACACGTGGTCAGTTTATGACAATTCGTGAACTGATTATGGCTTATGCGCTTTTTGGTATATTTTGGTAAAATTTGCCAAACAAACTAGGCTCGATCATTAGCTAGATGTTGCCTGTGCTCTTGAGTGTTAGTGTGTATTCCATTGTGTTTACATTGTAACCTAAGGGTCATCATTCATTCATTCCATAAGCATTTGTTGAACAGCCATGCACTATGTAGTGCTGGTGGTGGGGACGTATGTATGAAGATCTAAAAACACATCAATCATGGCCTCTTTCCCTAGGGTTTCTACAGGACCTTGGTGAAAAGAGTCACATAGGCAACTATTATAATACAGTGTGATGAATGCCAAGACCACAAAGGAAGGGCATTAGATAAAGCTGGAGGAGAAGTGGATGACACAGTCAGGAGAAGAGGAGAGGACATTTGTTGACTGGGGTCTCTTGATCCCTTGACCCTCCACCCTATTTAGGCAGAAGCCCCTGGGTTTTATTTGTAGACAAACCCACACCCCTTGCTTCAAGGGATTCCCACATCTCACAGCCCCATGGCCAGGGCAGATGGGCCAGGCCAGAGAAACTAGAATATCCCTTGCTCTGGCTTCGCTGATTGATGGGTTCAGAGATTAGTATGTAGCTTAAGCAGATCTTATGCTAAGCAAACTACAGGAATTGTTTAAGGGCTATTGAGGGTGGCAGGATCTCTCTCCTCTTCCTTAAAATGGAGTAGATGATGAGCTAGAGCAACATCAGCCCACCCACCATTACTTGGAGCCTGAAAATGAAGTCATTGCCCGCAGGTGAACAGGGCTGGGTGCAGAGGATGGGAGAGATGTGTTCTGGCGACATAAGTTGACTTTGGGTCAAATTGAGCCTCAAGCCGGCACTACCTTGGGACTCTGCAGTTTAATGAGTTACTAATTTCTCCTCTGCTCAAGCCTGTTTGAGTTAAGTGGCTTTTTAACAATGTGTAAATGAAAGGAGTTAACTGACATGGCAAGCAGCCAAAAGGAGGGAATGTTGGAGCTGATTGTCAAAGGTAAAATAGGAGTTGGAATAATGAAAAGAGAAGGAGAATCCTGAGAAACATGCCACATTATTGCAGAAGGCAGGGATGCTGGACCCGGTAGGGACAGGGGCAGAGCCTAAGGGGTCTGAATGCCATGAGAGCAGTGAGGAAAGGCTGGGCATGGAGAGGAGAACTGAGCTAGGAATTGCACACAGGGCTACATGACGTCACCTGTAGTGCATGCCACTAGTGTCCCACTCAGACTCCTGGGCTCTCTGGGGATCTGAGCTCTGGCGAGCACTAACTTGGCTGTAGGAGCAGGCTTGGACATGTGGAGTTATCCCCAGTAAGCAGCCTTGCACTCAAGACTAACAGGGGTTAGTGAAAAAACACCCTAGCTTCTTAACCCATCAAGGGCGACAACTCAATGCATGTTTGACTCTGTTTCCCAGAGGCCCCCAGAAAGAGTGCGTCCAGTCTCCCACAAAGTCATAGGCTCGTGAATATACCCAGCATTGCTTTCTTTTAGCCACTGATTGCTGACAATAAACCACTTCTGCCCACCCCTCCCCCCAAACAATGGCGCTTGCAGCAATTATCACGCATTATTTCTCTTGAGTGTGTATCAGGAGTTCAGGCGGGACTCAGTCAACTGGTTCTGCTGCTCCATGTAGGGTCAACTGTCAACCAGTGTTGCACCCTGGGGTGCATCCAGCTGGCCACAGGGCTGGGATGCAAGATCCAGGAAGGTTTCACTCACATGCACATGGCCTCTCTTTCCCATGGTCTCTCGCTATCACTGACCCAACCAGAGCTGCTTCGGAGTTCGGTGAGAGTCTCCAGCCCTCTTGTGTGCCCTCAGCTTGGAAGTCTCAGAACAGCCCTTCTGCCATGTGCCACCAGTCAGAGCAGTTGCAGAGCCCATGCAGTCCCACTGGGTGGGCATAGACACACCCGTGACAGGAGCAGCAAGCTCACCAAAGGAGGGGTAAGGTGACAGTGACCTTTGGAGATGACTGCAATGTCATCCATGTCCATATCCGTGCTCCCTGTTGTCATCTCCCAAGTAAAGCAGAACTCTTATCCTAGGATCTGTTTCTGGAAACCCAACCCAAAGCCACCTACTGTGGTTAGAAGAGGTGTTCCCACCCAAATTCATGCTGAGATTTAATTGCCATTGAAATGGTATTAAGAGTGGAGACCTGAAAGAAGTGATTCGGCCATGTTTCCACCCTGGTGGATGTGATCAGAGCCATCAGAACAGGGCAAGTTGAGCCCCTCTGAGTCCTCTCTTGACTGCCCATCTCTCTTAGGATGCCAGAACTTTCATATTGCATTTCCCAGTCTCTGGACCTGTAAGCCGCTGAATTTCTGTAACAAATCTCAAGAATTCTGTTAGAGCCACACAAAACAGACTCAGACACAACCCATTTTTGTTTACAGAATTTTTTAAAGAGGTTTATGTATTTTTTGAAAGGCAGAGGTTGAGAGAGAGAGAGACAGATCTTTTTCCACTGATTCACTCCCCAAATGGCTGTGATGGCCCCAGCTGTGCTGATCCAAAGCCAGGAGCCAGGAGTTTCTTCTAGGTCTCCAAAGTGGGTTCAGGGGCCCAAGGACTTGGGCCATCTTCCACTGCTTTCCTAGGCCATAGCAGAGAGCTGGATGGGAAGTGGAGCAGCCAGGACTAGAACCAGCACCCATATGGGATGCCAGCACTGCAGGCGGCAGCTTTATTGGCTATGCCCCAACGGATCTGTTTTCAGATTTAATCTTTCCTTTGCTAAAGTTTAATCCTGACTTCGGAAAACATGTGTTTCTACAAAAAACTAACTCTAGCTTGATGTATAAACCCTAACATGGAGAACTTGACATGAGCAGAGCCAAGTGACTTGTTGAATGTCGGCCTCCTAACACTTTAGCCCCCAGACACGTATCTAAGACAGCTCCATCTAAGCCTCCATCCCCATCCAGGGCATTTTCCCAGGGGGTTTCCCACACCATGATTCCTAACTTCCTGATGGTGGAATTCATTTTTTCTTCTCTTTTCCTTAACCAATTCTGTCAAGATTTGTCCATGTTATTGGTCTTCAAATATCCAGCCTCTGGCTATATGGATTTTCTCTAATGCTCAATTGTCCCCTATTTCATTGATTTTTGCCTTGCCTTTTCTCTTGCTTTGTGGTTCTTCCGGCTTTTAGAGATGGTAGCTTAAATCATGAAGTTTCAGCCCATTCTCTTCTGATGCCATATGAAGCAAAAGATTTAGCTGCCTCCAAACGAGTTTCATGTGTCTCAGTTAATCTTACTGCACTTGATCTTAGCCAAAAGGCCACGAAGCGATCAGTTTCTCTTTACAACCGGAGAGATTTAAGTCACCACAAAGCAGAGTTCTATGATGTAATTCAACCTACATAGGGTCCTAGGACCCAGATCTGTAGAACTTTCATAGCTGCCGGGCTCTGCTCGCAGAGGGTGGTGAGGAAGCGGAATCATATTTTATTGATATGATCCCACGTGCTTTAGCATAAACAATGCTATTTTTGATTGTGCAGCATTTTAGTTTCTGGGTTATTTCCATGCTAGACTTAGGTAACTTCATTTTCTTTCTTTTTTTTTTTTTTTTTTTTAGGGGAAAGCGCGAACACAGTCCCCCACTACCACAAATTATGCAGTCAAGTTTCCCACATTTGGGGAAATCGCAGGGGTCAGCACATCTGGAGTGCAATGGATGAGCCTCGCCCTGGGAAAACCACCTTCGTGATCATGGTATCTCCCCTGCCAGGTAAGTATAGGTAACTTCATTTTCATGGTTCCTTCTAATCACCTTGTTACAAAATCACTTGGCCACTGCTAAGCCCTGCCTCATTCATGTGTCAGCCTGTGCTTTGCCCTTGGGGAGCTTTTTGCTGTCTTCACAGTAGGCTCTGGATAACCTTGGGCAGCCATGGGCTTCCCTGATCTAAAGCTGACCTGTGTCAGCTTTTACCCCTGCAATGGCACTGCTTTTGATCACTCCATTTAATACCCTGCCTGCCACAGCCCAGCCTCTGTACTCCACAAAGGTACCTGTAGCCCACAGCTCAATCCAACCCAACACTGCTAGTTAGTCTCAGACAAAGACAATCCCACAAATAGACCAGGAACTAAAAGCCTTCACTCTCTCCTTTTCATTTTTAAATATTTATTTATTTATTTTTTTATTTGAAAGTCAGAGTTAGAGAGAGAGAGAGAGAGAGAGAGAGAATCTTTCATCTGCTGGTTCACTGCCCAGATGTTCAGAATGGCCAAGCAGACACCAGGAGCTTCATCCGGGTCTCCCACATGGGTGTCAGGGGCCTGAACACTTCTGCTGCTTTTTGCAGGTGCATTAGCAGGAAGCTGGATCAGAAGTGGAGCAGCCAAGACAAGAATCAGAACCTATAGGGATACATTATGCCACAATGCCCATCCCCTAAAACTCTTATAAATGGGGGTTTCAGAGGCACAGCCTGCGGTAGGGATAAGTGTGCAGGTGAAATGTTGAGGGAGTGTTCTCAGGAAGAAGGAGTGAAAAAAGATGGAGTAAGAGAAGAAGCCAAGCAAACAGGTGGTCTCAGATAAAGGCCAATGTGGCCGGATCCATGGAATGTGGAGAGAGACTTTACAGCACTCACTATGCTGTAGAATTGGCCCCTTGAAGCAAGTCTGGTTTTCTGTCCCCTTGGAACACTCAATCATTGGCTGGGGGTAGGGTGGGGGAGAGCTTCCCAGGGTGAGACAGGTCCATCCACTGAGGGTGGTGCTCTGGAGAGGCAGGCAGCTGTGAGCAGTCAGGAGTTTGTGCATCCAACGGCAGGGAGGGTGTGTGCTGGCCCACCACTGGGGATCTGGGTGGGAGCCAACAGCATGTGACACATGCACCTGTTTCACTGAAGAACAAATCGCAAGTTCCATGAGTGCCCTGATCATACAGAGTCAGGGCTAGAACCTGTGTTGTGGGATTCAAACAATGGCACACTGCTTCGACCATGACATCTCACCAACAGCACTGGATTACAGATGCTCAGTTTGTCTCACTCACTCTGAACACAAAGCCTTATCCTTTTCATGGTAGGTATTGCCAGGCTAGGTGAGTGTTTATGATATGAAGTTTCACCCTCAATCCATAATTAGTAACCTGAAGGCCCCCTGGACCATAGGTACAAATGACATCATATTGACATTAGTAACCAATCAAGCTAGCTCTTTAGCCCTCATCTCTCTGAGCCAAGGTCAGTTATTTTGGGGGGCTTCCTGGGGGCTCTCATTTGTGTTCACCAAAAACTCCAGCCTGCTCCTCTCAGCTGTTCCAGCTCACTCTGTGGCTTAGGGTCAATGCCTGACCCCATTGCCATGGGTACCACCATCAAGTCTTCCTCTTTCTATAACTTGGAGTGTCAGTGACATTACACTGGGGGAGAGGGAACAAATTCTTTACTGTAATCTAAAGATATGGCAGTTTCCTAGTTTTCCCTATTAAAACTGTTTCAATTTTATTCTGAATTTTTTATTTTATTAATGAAATCAAAGAAATTAATTTGTCATGTCCTATTTTTGAAAACATTGGTTGCAGTAATTTAAGGTATCATATTCATATATGCACAACTACTTCTGAAAATGTGTTCAGAATGTCTTTTTTTCCTAGCTTTTCTTTGTTTTAAACTAATGGAGGGCTGGCATTTAGCAACCAACTCTCCAAATGAAGTGTAAGTGATATGTACTTAGTTTATTATCATTTTTGCTAGCATAAAGGACATGTAGCACACAATTTATAAACGATGATTGCATACACAGTGTCCTTTATTGTGAATGCTTGTGATCAAGTTCTTTTTCTAGGCTGTTTTTGTTGATTTCTTTGCGGAAGTCTTAGGCCTATAGCCAACCTGTGGTTGCCATTGGTCAAAAAAAGTGTTGAGCAAAGATAAAAGAAAAACAATGGCAGTATATGTCAGAATTCCACTCATTCATCAATGATGCAAGTCAAGCTGCTGGATCATATACTGGTTATCAT
The DNA here is from genome assembly GCF_033115175.1 of Lepus europaeus. NCBI lineage: Eukaryota > Metazoa > Chordata > Mammalia > Lagomorpha > Leporidae > Lepus > Lepus europaeus. The sequence continues at coordinate 80,322,282 of NC_084836.1, forward strand.
CTACTAATGGAAGTACTTCCTCCATTTCCTCTGCTCTTCATAACCTGACAGCTGTGGGAACAATACGCTTCTTTTTTTAAAGAGATTTATTTATTTATTTGAAAGTCAGAGTTACACAGAGAGAGAAGGAGAGGCAGAGGCAGAGAGAGAGAGAAAGAGAGAGAGAGAGGTCTGCTGGTTCACTCCCCAGTTGGCTGCAATGGCCAGAGCTGTGCTGATCCAAAGCCAGGAGCCAGGAGCTTCTTCTGGGTCTCCCAAGCGGGTGGAGGAGCCCAAGGACTTGGGCCATCTTCTACTGCTTTCCCAGGCCACAGCAGAGAGCTGGATGGGAAGTAGAGCAACCAGGACTCAAACCAGCATCCATATGGGATGCTGGCACTGCAGGCAGTGGTTTTACCAGCTATGCCACAACACCGGCCCCCACAATATACTTTGAAGTTTGATCTATTTTATTCACATTTTCTTTATTACCTTTTAAGTCTAAGCCACAAATTTTTTCCCTTTTAATTGTGTTTATTTTGTCATGTAGGCTTTTCCATTATTTTCATTTTAATCTTTTTCTTTATTGTTCCTGAAGTCATGCCTCTAAGATTGTAAAGAAATTCTCTCGTGGTTTTTCTAGTAATTTTAGGTTGCATTTTTCTTTAACATTGAAAACTCTGACCCTTTTAGAATTGATTCTGTTGCATGCAGGGTGAGGAATGCATCAAGTTTCGTTTATTTTCAGGCGGCCACTTAGTTGTCCCAGATGTGGGGCATTTTGCCTATTCCTCTTTTTTTTTGCATTCTGAAGTCTCTCAATGGATTTCTGTGCTGTTGTAGTGGTTGTCTGCATAGTGCTAGTACCACACTCACAATTGCTGAGGCCTACCCTCCATGATATCCCCAGGCTGCACTAAGACAGCTCTTGGTACGATTCTTCCTTCCTGTACTCTCAGAGTATTTCCAAAAGTTCATGGGAAAAATGGAATTAAGATTCGAGTTTATTTTGGTTCAAAAAAGTTTTAAATTCATGAATAGGCAGGCTCCTCAAAAAGTTCATGGGAAACACATATGATGAAAAAACTGCATGGATTTCAAACTTTTTTTGCACTCAAGCAAACATCTTTTAATTCTATTTTCACTAATTTTTAAAAAGGTTTGTTTATTTATTTACTTTAAAGGCAAAGCAACAGAGAGAGGGAGAGACAGAGAAAGATCTTCTATCTGCTGATTCACTCACCAAATGTTCACAAAAGTCAGGTCTGGGCCAGGCTGAAACCAGGAGCCAAGGACTTCACTCAGTGGGTGGCAGGAGCCCAAATACTTGGGCTATCTTCTGCTGCCTTCCCAGGTGCATTAGCAGGAAGATGGTTTGGCAGTGGAGAGAGTAGGACTGATATGAGATAGTGGTATCACAAACAGCAGCCTAACCTGCTGCACCACAATGCTAACTCCACCCCAAACTTTCAAAAGTACCTTTGCATACACATACAAATTGTTTTTATTATTTACTTACTTATTTTTGAGACAAAGACTGACATTGCCAGCCACTTAGCAAGCTTTGATGCTCATTCCTTGCTGAGTGGTGATCCGACTGTGAGAGACATTTGGATCTTTCTCCTGTTGAAAGGCCTGTGCTATGGTTTGAGGGTGGAAGAGAGAGAGAAAGATCCTCCATCCACTGATTCTCTTCCCAAATGTCCACAACATCCAGGGTTGGGCCAGGCTGAAGCTAGGAACTCCATCAGGGTCTCCCACCTGGGTGGCAGGGGCCCAAGCACTTGAGCCATCCTCCACCACCTTCTCAGGTGCATTAGCAGGGAGTTGGATCAGAAACAGATTCAAACTTGTACTCCCATGGGATGCTGGTGTCTCAAGGGGCAGCTTAGTTGCTGGGCCACAATGCAGCCCCTGTAGTAGGTTTTGAAGTCAAGGAGTTAAATCCTACAATTTTGTTCTTTTTCTTGATTGTGAATTCTGAGTCTTGTGCTATTCCGTATGAATTTTAGGATCATCTTGGCTGTTTATGTGATAGAAACATTTATAAGGGCTTTTGTGGAATCAGCCTGGGGAGTGTTGCTATCTCAACAGTTGTTCATCTTAGCAATCCTTAACCAATAAGCATGGCGTATCTTCCTATTTATTTAGGATTTTTTTTTCTTCAGTAGTGTTTTGTAATATTCAGCATACAAATCTTGCATTTATTTGATTAAATTTATTCTTAAAGTTTTTGTTCTTGTTGAGACTACTTTAAATGAAGTATAGTCTCACTTTTACTATTGGCTGAATCCTGGTAGTGTATAGAAAAGCAAACAATTTTGCATTTGTATTTTATATTCTGCAACCTTACTGAACTTATTTATTAGTTCCAATTTTTTTTGTGTGTGGATTCTTTAGGGACTATAAATTGAAATTATTTTCCTTCTTCCTTTTTAACACGTAAGTCTTTTATTCCCTTTTTTTATTGCCTAAATGCCTAAAACTTCTAGTACAATGCTGAACAGAAACAAAGTTTTCGGTCCTCATGGTACATTTTTCTTCCATAGTCTCCATCCGTTAATTCCCATCTACTTCTGTCTTTCAATATAAACTGTGTCTTTTGGAGACAGAATAATGCAGTTGGATCATTAAAAAAAATTTTTTTTCAGGGACCAGTGTTGTGGTACAGTGGGTTGAGCAGTCATTTGCAACACCAACATCCAATAGAAGAGTCCCAGTTCAAGTTCCAGCTGCTCTGCTTCTGATCCAGCCCCCTGCTAATGTGCCTGGAAAAGCAGTGGAAGATGGCCCAAGTATTTGGTCCCCTGCCACACATGTGGGAAACTCAGAGGGAGTTCCAGGCTCCCAGCTTTGGCCTGACTCAGCCCTGATCATTACAGCCATTTGGGGAGTGAACCAGTGAATAGATCTCTTTGTCTGTCTGTCTCTCTCTCTCTCTCTCTCTCTGTTACTCTACCTTGAAAATAAATAAATCTATTAAAAAAAATCAAAATGCTATGCTAATCTCTGACTTTTAATCAGAGAGCAATGCATTCACATTTAACATAATCACCAATGTGGGAGAATCTACATTTGCCAATTTTGCTATTTGTTATCCATATATCTTACATTTTTGTTGTTGTTATTTCTCAATTCCTCTATTACTATCTTCTGTTGTGTTAAAGAAAGATTTTCCAGGATACAATTTAAACTCCATGGCTGTTTCTTTTATGGTATAATTTCTGTGTTGTTTTCTTACCGATTGCCATAGAGATTACCACTAACATTTTAATATATGTCAATCTAATTTGAATTAATAGAAAACTTACTTTTAGTAGAATCTAAAAACTTTGCTCCTAAAAGTCTCCATGCCACTCATATTTAAGCCTTATTGTTCCAAATCACTTTTATACAGTGTGTGTCCATCCACTTAGACTTATAATTATGTCTTGCAATTGTCTATTATATCAGATGGAAAACAGTTTACAAATAAAATATATTTATACTGCCTATTATATTTGTCTATGTAATGATCTTTTCTGGTACTCTTGCTTTTATGTGGATGCAGCCGGCGCACCACGCTGATCTGAAGCCAGGAGCCAGGTGCTTCTCCTGGTCTCTCATGCGGGTACAGGGCCCAAGGGCTTGAGCCATCTTCCACTGCCCTCCTGGGCCACAGCAGAGAGCTGGACAGGAAGAGGAGCAACAGGGACAGAATCCGGCGCCCAGAGTGGGACTAGAACCTGGTGTGCCAGCGCCGCAGGTGGAGGATTAGCCTATTGAGCCGCAGCGCCGGCCCTTTTTTATTAAGTCTGAAGGACTCTAATACTTCTTACGGACATGTCCACTAGCAATGAACTCTCGTTTTTGTTTATTTGAGAATGTCTTAATTTCTCTTCCATGTTTGATTAGTTTTGCTGGATATAGAATTCTTGATTGACAATATTTTTCTTTCAGCATTTTTAATGTCACCTCACAGCTTATTTGCTTCCTTTTTTTAATATTTGTTTTATTTATTTGAAAGGCAGAGTTACAGAGAGAGAGGGAGAGAAGAGTCTTCCATCCACTGGTTCATTCCTCAAATGGTTGCAATGGCCCAGACTGGGCCAGGCCAAAGCCAGGAGCCAGGAACTTCTTCCGGGTCTCCCACATGGGTGCAGGGGCCCCTAAGTACTTGAGCCATCTTCTACTGCTTTCCCAGGTACATTAGCAGGGAGCTGGATTGGAAGTGGAGCAGCCAGGACTCGAACCAGTGCCCATATGGGAGGCTGGCACTGCAGGCAGCAGCTTGTCCAGCTATGCCACAACACCAGCCCCCAAGGGTATGATTTTTCAATGCTTCCACTGAACTGAGAAGAAAGCGACAGGACTAGAGTAACCTAAAACAGTACAGCTCACTGTTCTAACCAAGACTCAGCCATATTTCTTGACTAAATGCTGTCCCAAGTTCTACAAGCTTTTGGTAATTCCCAGATTTCTGAAAAAGTTGATTCTGACCATTTTTTTTTTTTACCATTCTTTCTCATGAGTTTTACAGGTGGATGAACTTTCAGATGTCCTGACTCATCCGTTCTCACCCACTCTTATCTCTATTGCACAAATCCGTGCATTTAATTGTTGTACATTACTCACAGCAGAGGGAAATGACTGTACAGTTATGGTGCTGACTTTTCCCTAACAGGACTAGATGGGTCTCTAACTTAAATGACTGTGAGAGAAAATCCGATCGGATCACCCCAGCCAATAATATGTTTCACCGTATACCAGTCACCAGTCTCCGCAGTGGCAGACCCTGTGGTATAAACATGCCCAGCTGATCCCTTGCCTTAAGCAAGAGATGCGTGGGGGCAATGAAAGGGAGCTGGGCAGCTCTGCACTCCTAGCAGGGACAGCACAGTTAATTGCTCCCTCTGTGCCGGTGACACCCCTCTCCCCTCCCTCCCCTAGAAGCTTGCTTCCACAAATGCCACTCTCACGATCACTTCCCCAAGGGCTTAGCCAGCCTTCCTTTAACATCTGCCCAGGAACGTGGCTGCTCCCTTCTTTTATTCTGCCTTCATCTTCATCTGAGGACAAAGGGAAGCCCTTCTCCCAACACCGTAGTGCTGCTCCTGCAACAAGCGCACCAAGCCCCCATTCCCTCTTCAAGGACTTTCTTCCATTTCCAGGGAAGAAAACAGAATTTAATAGCCATGAAAACTTTGGGCCACTTTCTCCCAGTGCACCTGCAGTTCTGCCTCCATCTTTCTTGGGTTTCTGATTTGTGAGATCTTCCTACTTTGTGGAGGGTTGTCAGTTTCTCTTGAAGTTGAATTATGTCTTCCATTCCCCGGGCTTTTTTTTTTTTTAATGATTTATTTATTTGAAAGTCAGAGTTACACAGAGAGAGGAGAGGCAGAGAGAGAGAGAGAGAGAGAGAGAGAGAGGTCTTCCATCCACTGGTTCACTCCCCAATTGGCCGCAACAGCCAGAGCTGTGCTAATCTGAAGGCAGGAGCCAGGAGCTTCTTATGGGTCCCCCACATGGGTCATCTGCTACTGCTTTCCCAGGCCAAAGCAGAGAGCTGGATCAGAAGAGGAGCAGCTGGGACTAGAACTGGCACCCATATGGGATGTCGGTGCTTCAGGCCAGCGCGTTAACCCACTGCGCCACAGCGCCGGGCCCCTGACTTACCAATTCTTTTGCAAACAAAGCATTCAGTTACCAGAAGGTTCACACAGAGGCAAAGCAAATAGATGATTTTTGATGTTGGCTGATGGTTTGTGTAAGCAGATAATGGTAGTGTTCTGGTCCACTCCAGAAGTCAGCTGTAGCTTGAAGAAATTTCCTTACAATGGATGATGGCTTTGTGCCTTCTCTGGTTGTTGGTCCCACTCTTCACCTGCCAAGACTGGTTATGTTGGAAGTGCCCTCCAGAAGCAGCCCCCAACAGACAATGGATGGAGATGGATGAGTTGTGGCCCCAGCTTCCTGAAGTGTGTGGGGCGACGATGTCACAGAGGTCCCAGGAGAATCAGCTGCACTTGTTCCCAGTGGAGCCGGCTCATTAGCTTTTTGTATTAGTTCCTTCCCTTCCTTCCTTCCTCTGGAGTCCCTTGACAGATAAATTGGTTGCTGCAAATTCTGATCTCTGGATTCACTTTTAGAGGAACTCAATCCAAGACAGTAGAATAAATGCCTTTACCTGAAGTCACTAAAGAAGGTGAGGCTTAGTAACAGAGTCATCGTGGCAAAAGGAAACTAAATTTGCCCTTCTGTCAGATGCAGCTCTGTTTGAAACTATAGCCTGTATTTTAGCATGGTGCTGTGCTTTGGGTGTGTCTTGCAGAATTCCTGCATTGGAAAGTTAATCTCCAGAGTTTTCTGTTAATGGTATTTGAAGTGGAGCCCTAGGAAGTCATTAGGGTTAGATGAGGTCCTGAGGGTAGAGTACCCCCCCCCCATGCCCCAGGAACAGAGACCAGAACTAGCTTCCTAGCTGTCTTGTTGGGTGACACCCTCCTCCATGCTGTGATGCCCACAGAAAGCCCTCACCAGATGCCAGCACCACGCTCATGGACTTGCAAGCCTTCAGGACAAGAAGACACAGTTTGCTTTTCTTTAGAAATGACCTCGTCTCACGTGTCAATAGGAACTGGACCAAGACTACAGGAATGAGCTGGGGAGACGCCCCGAAGCGTAGACAGAATTCAAGGCATGAAAAGTGTACTTTGTCTCCAGAAGCCAATGATATTCAGAGAAGGGATGCATGTCAGCTGAACTTACACCCAGTTTTCGTAAGGCAGGAATGGTAGGTGTACTGATCTTATATCATGCGCCTGTTCTCCTGACCAGATAATCTTCATCTCCTTTGGAAGCAAGGTAAGGGGCACTGATGTGGTCCCACCAATAGTCACATTTTTTTTAAAAAAAATTTATTTATTTATTTGAAAGTCAGAGTTACAAACACACACACACACACAGAGAGAGATAGAGAGAGAGAGAGAGAGAGAGAGAGAGGTCTTCCATCCGCTGGTTCACTCCCTAATTGGCCACAACGGCCGGAGCTGCACCCACCCAAATCCAGGAGCTTCTTCCAGGTCTCCCACATGGGTGCAGGGCCCCAAGGACTTGGGCCATCTTCTACTGCTTTCCCAGGCCATAGTAGAGAGCTGGATCAGAAGCAAAGCAGCCGGGACTTGAACCAGCATCCCCATGGGATGCCGATGCTGCAGGTGGCGGCTTTACCTGCTACGCCACAGCGCCAGCTCCAAGAGTCACATTATTATCACATTCAAGCCAACAACCACTTAGGAGTCCTTGATTTTTAAAGAGCTGGAAGTTTGGAAGATGATGGCAAGAACAACTTCACTAAAGGCCACTCTCCCCCACACGCGTGGTAAGGCACTAGGAGATGGGGGAGTTTCCGCAGATCCCGGGCACTGGGGTTACGACAAGCTGCTGAAGAGTCAGAGGAGCTTTGGAAAAAGTTTTCTGGGCCCTCACTCACACTCCTGGTGGAGTGAATTGAAAATTATTAATACAGTTGTGTATGGGCACCCCGGGTTCTAGTCCCACTTGGGGCACCGGATTCTGTCCCGGTTGCCCCTCTTCCAGTCCAGCTCTCTGCTGTGGCCCAGGAAGGCAGTGGAGGATGGTCAGGTGCTTGGGTCCCTGCACCTGCATGGGAAGCAACTGGCTCCTGGCTTCAGATCAGTGCAGCGCGCCGGCCGTGGCGACCTTTTGGGGGGTGAACCAACGGAAAAAGGGAGACCTTTCTCTCTGTCTCTCTCTCACTGTCTAACTCTGCCTGTCCAAAAAAAAAAAAAAAAAATACAGTTGTGTATGAGCAGTTCCTTGCTATTGTCTTGGAAAAAGACATTCTGCAAGTGTGTGTGAGGATTTCTGGAGGAAGACTCAAGGGTGAGATTGAAAAGAGAAAAGATGTTCCGAGGCTGCTACTCGTGTCTAGGAAGTAGAGAAATACAGGAGGAGAAATAGAAGCGAGAACCTGATGTCAGCTGTTGTCATTAGAGCCCACAGCTTGAAGTGTCAATCACTTACTATCTCACGTCAGGAAGGAGAAGGCATTCTACTAGCAAGGATGGAGAGTAAGATCCGTTAGGTCATTTTACATGGGATTCTCTATAATACAATAAGAGTCTATAAGTAATTTTTCATCCCTCCAAATTTATTGGTTAAGGCATTGAAATTCAGAGGAAAGGTGTGTCAATCAAAACACTAAGGGAGTACCTAGCGCTTGTCACCGCTAGTTCTATTCAGGGCTTAGGGTGGGGGGTTACTCCCCAGGCCCTGGAATCACTGGACGCAGCAAGGGCTCTGTGTCCTGCTGGTGGACACCAGCCTTGCTCTCCCCCTCTCCAACACCAGCTCCTGCTCCCAGCTGGGAGCCCAGGTCACCTTCTCAGCCAGCTGTCTCTCCTGGTCCTGATTCCGCCTGTGTGTTCTCAACACACAGCTGACAGTTACTTCCTCCCCTGTCCTCTCTAAATGAAAACTGAATTGTTTAATAAAATGGGTTTTAAAGCAAATGCTTCAAAGTCATTAATAGCAAGAAGAAAACCCTGAATCTCTCTTAGTCTTCCTCCCACCTCCAAGAGGCTCAAGGCTTTTAATTTCCATCTCATTCTGTGTCTGGATACTGCTCAGCCTCCCTGCAGATTAGTTTGTGTCTTAGCTTCCTTCACCTCCCTCACCCAACATTAGGCCTATTTCATGAATACCTGCTCTGGCTGCCTGTTCTGGGTGCTATTTCCATATAACAATCCATCCCAAAAGTTAGTGGCCTGAGACACAAAGTTTATCATGGCCCCAAACTGCATTGTCTCCGCTCCACACTGCTGTGGCCTAGCAGCAAAGACTTGATGGCTGAGGGTGACTCAAGAGCTGAGCACTGGAATCCGTTAGAGACCCCATAATTCACTGGTGCAGTAGCCAATGCTGGCAGGGCTGGGCCTTCTGCTGGGACCGCGGATTGGAGCACCAATGGGGCCATGTCAGGGCTGTCCGACTTCGTATGTGGCAGCTCAAGTCTCCCAAAATAAGCATCCCAAGGGGGAACAGTGAAGCTGCTTAGACTTTGCTGACCTTGGATATCACTCACTGCCACTTCCACCGTGTTCTATAGATTGCAGCAGTCATAATTGGCCCAGAATCAAGGAAAAAGGACGTAGATGACATCTCTAAGTAGGAGGAGCCTCGGAGAAGTTATGGTTATGATTGAAAATCTCTTTGCCATCTTTTCACATGCATCTCATTATAGTTTAGTAATAGGATGGATTTTTTTTAGTAAGAGGCACACACACCCTGGTTCACTTCCCAAATGTTCACAACAGCCCCCAGCTGGGGCTGAAACCAGGAGCCAGGGACTCTATCAACCAAGGCCTCCCAAGTGAGTGACAGGGCCCCAACTACTGGAGACATCATGCTGCCTTCTGGGGTGCACATTAGCGGGAATTGGAGCCAGGAGCTGGAGGGGGAGATCAAGCCCAGGTTACTCCAACATGGGATGCTGGCCTCTTAGATGGCAAATTAACCTCTGGGCCAAACACCTGCCCTGGGATGAATATTCAGACATTTATGTTGTATTAGGATAATGGTATCCTCAGGTCTCCCTCTGTTTTATATTTAAACCAAAAAGTTTCAAGTCAGAAGAGAGGATAAGCTCTTCAACAGTACAGATAAGAAGAAAAAGATACTTGCTTAGCACTCTACACTTTGAAGAATTTCTCCACAAGAAGAAAGGGAAGAAGGAAGGAAGGAGGGAAGGAAGGAAGGACCTTAATGTATTGCAAAAATGGTATTTTTAAATAAAAGGAATCAACTGTGAAAGATCAACAAAACACCTTTGAGCTTAGGGCAGTCTTCTCTGGCCTCCCCATTGGCTGGGCTTCCCTGTCTGGTTTTTCATGGCACCCTGAGAGTAAGAGCCCTGTCCTTGGTCCTCAGAGCAATGTCTCTCAGTCTATGATACAATATTTGTCTAAGACTTCTATAAACGTTATATCGTGGGAGATTCCAAACTTCCACAAGTAGACAGTACAGTGTAACGGCCTCTCAAGCCAGCATCAATATTTTTCAAAGCACTTTCTGTCTTTATTTATCTGAGATGGGGGTGGGAGAGTTAGAGAGAGGGAGAGAGAGAGAGAAATATCTCGACCCAATCCAGGTCTCGCCTGTGAGTAGCAGGAGCCTAACCACTTGAGCCATTGCTGGTTGCCTCCCAGGATGCATATTAGCAGGGGAACTGGAATTGGGAACAGAGCCAGGACTCCAATCCAGGCACTCTGATGTTGGATGTGGGCATCCCAAAGGCATCTGTCCACCCCACCATCAACAGCTTATTAACTCACCAGCACCATCGCTTCAGCCATAGCTCCCAGCCACTTTCTCCCTTTTGTGTAGTATTTTGAAGAAAACCCAAGACCTCGTATCATCTCATCTATAAATGTCTCAGTATATATGTCTCTCTTTTGAAACACAACTACAACACCACTCTCACACCTAAAGGGAGAATGAAATACTTCAGTAGCAAAGATCCACTTGATTCCAGATTTCTAGTGATCTCAAAGATGTTATCATTTTTACAGTTTGAATCAGGACCTCCCCAGTAGTCACATATTGTGATGAGTTGGCACATCATTTCCATCTTTTTTAAATGTATAGGTTTCTTTTCCCGTACCTTTTCATTTTCTCCTGTTGCAATCCATTTTTCCAATGAGTGAGTTGTCTGCCCTGTAGAGCTGCCCATCTGGATTTTCTCAGGATTGTCCAACCTGTTCCTTTGTCTGTGTTTTTCCTGTAAGCTGCAAGGTGAACAGGAAGCTCCTTCATGTGTGGTCTGGATGATTCTTTCCACTAATGCCTGTCCCCTTCTCTAGACTGTGAACTCAAGAAGCCAGAGCTCATGAATATTTTTCTCTCTACTGAAAACTACCCACTTACCACAGGCCTTGTATATAATAGGTGCCCAATAGGTGTTAGCCAAATGAATGAATGAACAAACACAGGAACTGTCCCCCTAGGAGTGAGCAGGTATCACCTCTCGGCCATCATCAGCCCCAGGTTGATCAACAGCGCTTGTTATATATTAAATGTTTGCCTCTTCTAGACTCACGTTGAAATCTGATGGACATTGTGACAACAGGAAGAGGTGGGACTTTTATGAGGTGGCTGGGTTAAGAGAGCGCCGCCCTCCTGGTGGGATCGATGCTGGCAAGAAAGAGCAAGTCCATCCCCTCTTGCCCTCTTGCCCTTCTGCTTTCTGACATGGGACAGCACAGCAAAAATGGCTCTCGCCAGATGTCAGTCCTCAAATCTCAGACTTTCCAGACCCCAGAACTGTTCGTTGTAAGTTACCCAGTCTGCTGTGTTTTGTTGTGAACCACACGCTATACTAAGACAGCACCCTTGCACGGATACGACAGAAGATGTTTTCAGAGTTTACTTTACCTCGTTCTTTTGTGTAGTCATTGACTGAGTGTATCACACGCCAGGCACTGTTCTAACATCAGGGACCAAAATAAGCAAGCGCCTTTGCTGACCTGATAACCTGGGTTGGTTGACTTCTCAAATGACAGCAATTGAATGGGTCCCAGGAGGTTCCCTGAACACACAGCAGCCACTTGTGACAGCCAAGGGAGACCTTGGGGTCAGTCCACCCTCACTTAAGATCCTGGCTCTGCCATGGTCACTTATATGACCCTGGGCAGGCAGCTTAAACTCTTGCAGCTCTGAGTTTCTAATCTGCAAAGCGGGATAATACTGCTGGCTTGGTGGGGTGGTACCGGGAGCAGCTGACTCCTCTGCCACTCTGCTCGGGCCGTCTTAGCCTGGCCCTGTGTGTTTCTGGCTAAGGGCACTGTCTGAGCCAGCAAAGGTGCAGACATAAGAGGGGGACTTCCAAAAGTTCATGAAAGGGGCTGGCGCTGTGGCATAGCAGGGAAAGCAGCCACCTGCAGTGCCAGCACCCCATATGGGCACTGGTTCAAGTCCTGGCTGCTCCACTTTTGATCCAGCTCTCTGCTTTGGCCTGGGAAAGCAGTAGAAGATGGCCCAAGTCCTTGGGCCCCTGCACCCATGTGGGAGACCTGGAAGAAACTCCTGGCTCCTTGCTTCGGATGGGTGCAGCTCCGGCTGTTGTGGCCAATTGGGGAGTGAACCATCGGATGGAAGACCTCTCTCTCTCTGCCTCTCCTTCTCGCTCTGTGTAACTCTAACTTTCAAATAAATAAATATTTTTACTTATTTTTAAAATTTATTTATTTATTTATTTTTTTGACAGGCAGAGTGGATAGTGAGAGAGAGAGACAGAGAGAAAGGTCTTCCTTTTTGCCGTTGGTTCACCCTCCAATGGCCACTGCAGCCGGCTCATCGCGCTGATCCAAAGCCAGGAGCCAGGTGCTTCTCCTGGTCTCCCATGCGGGTGCAGGGCCCAAGCACTTGGGCCATCCTCCACTACCTTCCCAGGCCATAGCAGAGAGCTGGCCTGGAAGAGGGGCAACAGGGATAGAATCCAGCACCCTGACTGGGACTAGAACCCGGTGTGCCAACACCACAAGGCGGAGGATTAGCCTGTTAAGCCACGGCGCCAGCCTCAAATAAATAAATATTTAAAAAAAATATATAGGGTGGAGGTTTTTCTGTGCAAAATAAATGCATGGTTTTTTCATAATACACATTTCCATGAACTTTTTTGAAGACTCGTTGTGAAGTGCTTTAGGTCTGATCCTCCATTCCCCTCAATGATAATCCTCAAATACACAGTATCAGAAGGCTGTTTCCTCACTCCTTACCAGGACAGTAATAAGTCCCTTTCTCTCCGAGCGTCTCCTATGAGTGTGTGAGTTTCTGGTATCTGCCCCAGTAACCTGCTCATCCACACATCCTCTGCTGGCTGCCTTGCCTTTCCCTCCTTCTTGCAAAACCCTCACCGTGCTTCCCAGAGTCACCCCTCAGGGAACTGTGTTCACCCAAAGCTGTTTAAAAAAGATTTATTTATTTATTTGAAATGCAGGGTTACAGAGTCAGAGGGAGATCTTCCATCTACTGGTTCACTCCCCAAATGCTTGCAATGCCCAGGGCAAGGGCCAGGAGACTGGAACTCCATCCGGGTCTTCCACATGGGTGACAGGGGCCCAAGCACTTGGGCATTCTTTTGCTGCTTTCTCAGGCCACCAGCAGGGAGCTGGATCAGAAGTGGAGCAGCCGGGACTCGAACCGGTGCCCATATGGGAAGCCAGCACTGCAGGTGGCTTTACCCTCTGGGCCACAATGTAGGCCCCTACCTAAATCTTTACTTTGGTCCCATGTTGGGACACACAAATCAAGATGTTAACGTGCATGATTAAGGAATGAACCACAATTAGGGACTCCCTTGACTGTGTAAGATTCAATAGGTGTGTTATCTTTAAATGATGAATGAAAGTGAGAGAAGCAGCAGAAATTCAGATCAGAAAGGAATTCGAAATCGCTGCAACATAACGTGTCCCCATTCTCCTCCACGCCTCCCAGGGAGGGGACGGAAATGAGTCCCAGCTCCCAGCTCCGCGGTCTTAGCTGCAACCCCAGATCACTGGGAATGAGTTCTGCTTTGATGACCGCATTCTTTTTAAGAAGACAGACAGTGAAACTGACTTAGGAAAGATTCCCCTCAAAAACATTTAAGCTAAAAAAATGGGGGGCCCTCTAAAGGAGTAATAAGCATCTATTATTTTGGAAAATTCACTAGCACAGATCAGCTCATTCCTGGACAATGGCAGATAAACGAGACTGGATTGTGGCAACACCTGCACTGATGTTTGTCTTGTCTCTGCCAAGGCGTGGCGGGCTTTGTGAATGAAGTGGATTCCTCATTATCTCAGCTATTGTTCCACAAATCAAAGCTATTACCAATGCCCATGCCTTATTCTGCATAACTCAGCCACAATACACAGAGAAGTGAGAAAATAAGCGATAGAGTGAATAACATGTTCTCAGTACCCCATTTCCCAGCTGATTCTTTTTAGTTTTTCCATTACAAAGGGAGTCCATGATCATCATAAAAAAAATGGGAACAATGAAAAAATAGGGCTGAGCCACTCTTCTTGGACCGGCATTGTCTAAAACAGCCAGCAAGATGCGCTGAGCCCATGCATGTGTATTTACAAAAAGGCACTGGGCTCCCAGCTATGCTTTTCCGACTCCCACCCACCAGACCCCCTCCCCGCCACCAGCGTTTTGTTTAGTGGGTGGTCTCACAGAATTCCATGGCATGGATGTCCCACATTTTACCCATTCCCCTTCTGGATACTCAATATGTACAAATTATTAGACCGTGAACATCTTTGAACATTAACCTTGCTCACTTAGGACCAACGTCTACAAAATGGATTGCTAGAATTGGAGCTGCAAAGTTCAAGGCCATGCACTTTTTTTTAAATCTTTTTTTCAGTTCCTACAAACTGCCCTACAAACAGGCCAAAAAATGTCTTTTATTTTTGAGTGAATATGCATTAAAAATTACTTACAAGAGAGCTCTTTTTCCTCCACTTCTGTTGACTACTAGTATTTTTTTCCTGTGAGTTGTGTGGAAATAAATATAGACTATGAAAGGAGGGCAAGTGAAGGCTACTCCTGCAGAGCCTGTGATGGCACTGGAGTCAGCCATCATCGCCTGCATTTCGGCAGAGACCCGAAAGGCAGGGAGTAGTGATGGAGAGGTCGGTAATGGAAGACAGGAGTAGCAACAAGTCTTGTGGCCCCTGCTAGTGGGCTGTTGGCACAGGGAAGCAGGAAGCAAGATAACCAGCAGCAAGGCACCCTGTGTGGTTGGTTAGGGGAGTATATTTGGCTTTTTTTGGATAGGTCCTAGGGTGACTGAGGAGTTAAACTTAAGGAAACTGTTACTTATTAAGTCCTGGCTGTGTTGGGCCATTGGCTGAAGAGGTTATGGTTTGGTTTACTGAAGATTGTAGATTTCGAGTTCTGTATTTGTATATGACCTGACCATCACCCATTAGTCTAAATGATCTATAACTTGGGCTGGTTTAGCTCGCAATTTTTTGACTTTACAATGGTGCAAAGGTGATGTGCATTCAGTAGGAACTATAATTTTAATTTTGATCTTTTCCCAGGCAAGTGATCTGTGGTAAGATCCTCTCTTGGAATCCTGGGCAGTACCTAGAACCCCACTTCCAGTCATCCACATAATCACAAGAGGGAAACACAGGTACTCTGTAGTACACTGTGTTGGCATTTTTTGATATGGGTATTCAACAAATTGTATGAGATATTTAACACTTTATTATAAAAGGGATTTGGGTTAGGTGGTTTTGCTAAGGGATGACCATGTTTAAAGCAAGCTAAGGGGCTGGCGCTGTGGCGCAGTGGGTTAATCCTCCTCATGCGGCACCAACATTTCATATGGGCGCCAGTTCTAGTCCTGGCTGCTGCACTTCCAATCCAGCTCTCTGCTATGGACTGGGAAAGCAGTGGAAGATGGCCCAAGTTCTTGGGCCCCTGCACCCACGTGGGAGACCTGGAAGAAGCTCCTGGCTCCTGGCTTGAGATCAACACAGCTCTGACTGCTGCGGCCAAATGGGAAGTGAACCAGCGGATGGAAGACCTTTCTCTGCCTCTCCTTCTCTCTCTGTGTAACTCTGACTTTCAAATAAATAAATAAATCCTTTAAAAAAAGAAAATAAATAAAGCAAGCTATGGTATTTTATTGGATGGTTGCAATTAGTATATTTTCAACCTAACAATATTTTCTTAAATATTTCTTAAAACGGTTTTATTGGGATGTAACCTCATCATAAGTCATGAAGCTCCTCTATGTTCATCCTCAACTGTTTCTTCATTTCTGTCGCCTGTATTACTATAGGTTGGGTCGTTGATCTTCTTCCCTCACTTTTTTTAACCCAGAGCAGAGTCACCAGTGTCATGGCTTCAGTCTTTGGGATTTTGCCACATAATTAAAAAGAAACTAATTCCTGTTGGCTTAGGGGAGACTTTTCAAAGCTGAAGAACGTGTGTGTACATGGTCCTCCTGCAA
Organism: Lepus europaeus; assembly: GCF_033115175.1. NCBI lineage: Eukaryota > Metazoa > Chordata > Mammalia > Lagomorpha > Leporidae > Lepus > Lepus europaeus. Next base: position 80,338,276 of record NC_084836.1, read on the forward strand.
TGCAGTTAACATTTCTTAGGATAACAAAGGGAAATTTAACCTCTCAAAATAATATGCTTTGCACAAACAAAGCAGGCCTGCGTTTCCCCTGGGCCATTTGGGGCAGAGTTTAAGGAAGCTTCACAGAGCGTGGCGAATGGGATCCTACAGATGCCATGTCTTGTGGAACCTCCAGAAGGAAGATCTTTGCACCAGTCCCTGTGCTGCTCTGCAAAAAGCTTGCATTGAAAGGTCTGCAAACCCTCATCATGCTTAAGACAAAACTTTCGGATACATATTAAGCATGTCTTTCAATCTTTAATCTTGGAAAGAAGCACATCAAATCGCTCACCAAGAAGTCCACGTGAGTCACTCTTTCATGGAGTCAAGAAATCTTGGAGCTGCCTCATCAGCTGCCTTTGGGTTCCCCTTGTACTGGTCTCGAGTTTCCAACCACCAGCTGGGCTGCCCCTGGGGGTTGATGTCCCCTCTCCCTGAAGCAGTGGCTGCAGGGAGCCCAGAGTGCAAGCCCAACCCATCGCTTGGGCATAGCTCACACTGTGGGCTTCCCCGGGGGCCCACTTCTGCAGGTCTTGCCCAGAGGGCACCTTACCTGGCTTCTCCTTGCTCTGCCCTGCTTCCTCCTCTCCCCGGTATGCAAAGGAGACCCTTAACAAATCACTTGCTCATCAATCAGTGTGACATTGTCTGTTTTTAAGGAAGCAGAGGTAAAGCAGCATCCTAATTCCTATTCTAATTCTAATTCTAATTCTAATTCTAATTCTAATTCTAATTCTATCTAGCATTCCCAATTCTATCCCAACTTCCTAACCTCTCCAGGCCTCTGCTTTCACCTAGAAGATGAGAATCTGGACTGAATTTTAGTTTAAATTTTTTAGAAGTACTCAGAGAACTGCACACTTTATTTTTTTAAAAGCTTCACCCCCTTAAAGCAGCCCAATTTTTAAGAGATTTTATTTATTTATGTGAGATGTAAAGGTACAGACAGAGAGAAGGAGAGACAGAGAGAGGCTTCCATCCACTGGTTCACTCCCCAAATGGCTACAATGGCTGGAGCTGGGCCAATCCTAATCCAGGAGCCAGGAGCTTCTTCTGGGTCTCCTACATGGGTGCAGGGGCCCAAGCACTTGGGCCATCTTCTACTGCTTTCCCAGACCACAGCAGAGAGCTGGATCAGAAGAGGAGCAGGCAAGACTCGAACCAGAGCCCATATGGGATGCCGGCACTGCCAGAGAAGGCTTAGCCTACTAGACCACAGTGTTGACCTTGGACCAAATTATTTAGAAGGTCATTTAAAGAACTCCATGATTGCCTTTAAAACACAGTGTCTAAATGTTGCCGTAGCCACAGACTGGGTAAGTTAGAAAGAAGAGAACTTTACTTGGATCATGCTTCTGAAGGGTGGGAAGTCAAGGGTGTGCTGACAGCTTTGGGCCAGGACTTTTGTGGGTCACTAGCTCATGGCAGAGAAAGTAGACGGGCAGGCAAGCCCATGCAGGCAAGCTGCCTTTTATGACAAGCCCACTCCCTTGAGAACAGCCTTAGTCCACTCATGAGAACGGAGCCCTCATGACTCAAACATCTCCAACTGACCTTACCCCCCAACATGGGGGGGTTAAGGTTCCAACCCATGAACTTCCGGGGGACACATTCAAAGCACGGTGCGTGGTGACATGTTGTAGCCCGTGCCGAGAAGGGGTCTGCGGCTCAGGCTCATGGGCTTCTTTCAGATGATCACCGAAGCCCTGGAAATTGCAGGCAAAACTGTGTACGCGACTGTTTTCCGGCTCACAGCTTTTCTTAGATTTCCAAGCAGCCCCTCGCCCCCCACCCAAGTGAGTATCCACTCTTTACCGTCTGTTGTTTGCAGACAGCAGCAGGACTGTGGAAAGAGTGCCCCCTACTCTAAGACATCCATCTTTGGAGGTTAATAATGGTTAAAACCACTTAATACTTATTTTAAAGTGAAAGAAAGAAGTAAGCAACAATGAACAGAATAACCCCCAACAGAGCTAATCAGAATCTTCCTTGCCTAGACTGGGACAGCCTTTTCTCTTACAAACACAGTCTTTTGTAGATTCAGACCCTTTTTAAAAATATTTAATTTATTTGAAAGACAGAGTTAGAGAGAGAGAGACATAGGAGAGAGAGAGAGAGGTCTTCCAACTGCTGGTTCACTCCCCAGTTGGCCGCAACAGCCAGAGCTGTGCCAATCAGAAGCTGAGGAGCCAGGATTCTTGGTCTCCCACACAGCTGCAGGGGCCCAAGGACTTGGGCCATCTTCCACTGCTTTCCCAGGCCATAGCAGAGAGCTGGATCGGAAGAAGGGCAGCCCATATGGGATGGCAGCACTGCAGACTGAGGTTTCAACCCACTGTGCCACAGCGCCCACCCCGATTCAGACCTTTTTGACCTTGCATTTGGGGTTTGATATAAACTACAACCGTTCTTTTTTTTTTTTTTTTTTTTTTCAGACCCATGTTGACTAACCCAGTTTAACTTCACTAAAGAGGAAACTATGTTGGGTCAACGATTAATAAAAAAAAGGAAACCCATTTACCTGAGTTTCTCCTCCCATTCTCTCTCTCTCTTTTTGTGCACAAAGAGACAGACAGACAGACACACAGACACAGTTGGGAGCATCAGAAAAACCTCCCTGAAGTTTTCATCAAGTGCAGGATTCAAAATCTGGTTTTGACAAGAAGAGCCCAGCTGGTTGTATTTTTGAGTTCCACTTGTTATACACACAGTAGGTCAATAAATTATGCGGCCAGCAGCTGCTGCAATTTTTAGCACCATTATGTCCCACGGGTAAAGCACGCAGCAGGGGGACGGCGGGAGGCACAGAAGGCTCTCCTTGAGAAACGAGCCATTTCCTCGTGTGCATCTGGGTCAGCGTGCAAATTTCCTCTCATAAAGGGTATTTTATGAACCTAGATAATAAGAATTTCTATAAATACACATACACGGCCTCACACAATGCATATGGAAGAAATAAAGAGCAAGTAAGTGATGGGGAATTAAATGCATTGAAGGATTCAGCCAGCCCCTTGATAAACCACACGAGGGAGGCTTGAGTAGTTGTGATGTCACCGTGACAAGGATGAACATTTATAACTTTAAACAAGCCTTCTAGGGGTCGGAGATTACAGATGAAGTTTCCAAGTTGGAGGGATTTGCCCCCCAGACTCTGATGGAAGTTAAACACATATATGCTTTCATGATTTTCCGTACTTGCTCATCCATACCTTCAGGTCTGGGACTCCAAACTAAGGCAGAGTTTCTGGTATTTGGGGAGCAGTGCAGCTCTCGGGGGCCCTGGAGCCACCTCAGTATGGTCCCAGCATTAACGCTGGAGAAACTCCCGAAGAGAACACTGGTCTTGGACATACCCAAGGACCCACTCTGCATTTCTCTCAGGCACACTTGCAGGTGTGCTGTGGTCCCTTTGGGGACCTATAGCTCCCTCCAATACTGACTGATTAACAGGATAGATTTAATTTCAACCAGTCATCCCATGTTGAGTGGTTGTCTGTATCTATACTGGGCCATATCTATTATGGCACTGTGTAGTGCTCCTGTCCTTGGGTCCCCTTTCTCTAGGGTGAACTCCCAACTTGCAGACTGGAGCCTCATTCCCATGCCCCATCCACTAGCTCAATGATTGATCTGGATTGCACTTGACTAAGCTTTGCTCTTGCAAGAGCTGTGCAGTCTCTAAATCATGACTGAGATTGATTTATGCCCAGATTTGCCTTAGACTCTTATAATCCTGGCGATTTTTGGCCCATCTCCTGATGGGTAGGGGCTGGGTTTGCAGCTAGATGCTTTCTCACATTCCGTTGCTTCCTTTCTTGTATCTCGTCTTTGTGTCCACCTTGTTACTTCCCTCCCATGATCCATTGCTGACCTTGTTCCCTATGAAGCAGTGCCCCTGCCCTGGTTTGGTGTGCAATGATGGTGGCTCTCAATAACCCTAAGCCAAGCACAGGAGACCTGCGCTGATCCCATTCCAGATAACACAATAGCTACCTGAGCACTGTGGAGGTGTGACCAATTCTGAGTTGCCCTGGTCCAGCTGCTCCTCCTTTTGCACATCTACCCTGTCTTCCTTGACTACAGCTCCTGAAACCCAGCTTTCCATTTGCAATGGTACAACTTGACCAGGCTAAAAGATGCCCAGGTAGCTGCTACATTTATAAACTTCCCATTAACTGGACCACAGGGACAGTGCGTGCTAGCAGTGACACAGGCAGCTCCAGAACCTACTGTTGTCAGAAGACTGCAAAAAACAAGAGCAATAGGGAGTCAGGCCCCAAGACCAGAAATGGGTAATTATCCCATCTGTAGTCACCACCCATCTATTCATTCATACGTAGATGTTTATTTAGAAGCATCCACCATTCACCAGCTCTCATGCTAGGACCCGAAGATGCAACGTTGGATAAGCTGACCTAGCATAGCACTTGCACTTATGAGGCACACATACAAATGCAGAAGCTCATTAGCCATACAGCATATAATTTCTGTGAAGGAAAACATAATGCTTGCAAGAAGGCATAAAAGTGGAAGCTGAGCTGATGTGGGATGAGGGGTCAGGAGGAGGCTCCCTGAGGCGGGGTCCTGGATGGAGTTCTACAGGAGCAGATCCTGAGGGGGATTCATGTGCAAGTGATTATTCAGGGATGTGCTCCCAGGAAAAGTCAGCAAGGAATGAGTGAAGACGAGGGAGCCACATGCGCGCCATTGCAGTCAGTCTCACAGGGTGTGACATCAGCCCCATCCCGCAGGGGGCACTGCAGAGTCGGGTGTGCTTCAGAGCCTGTGTTATCCCAAGCAAAGGGGCAGGGCTTTCAGGCACCCATGGGTGCTACAAACTCCCTGGGGACAAGGTAGGTTCAGTAACCCAATGGCTGTCCCCCAGAGAAGAGTCACAGGGATGAGCTTTTTGGAAGAGGAGCCCACAAGAGCAGAGCACGAGCACACAAACACCGTGAAAGGGCTTGGCAAGTTTCATTTTCCATGAACCTCTTGTAGTGCCTACTCACACATAATATAACTTAGATTGAAATTATATCATATATAACATCAAATATGTCTTTATATATAAAAAACTGATTACCAAGTGATATTGCTATGGCCCAAGTTATTCAATCATTTTTATTGGTTTCAGAAATTATTTATCTATTAATTTGTTTAAAATAAGTACTTTAAACATTTCAGATGAGCAGAGAAAGAAAATTCCCCTCCACTGGTTCATTCCCTAACTGCCTGCAACATCCAGGCTGGCCCCAAGACCCGGAAACTCAATCCAGGTTTCCCACATGGATGCTAGGAACCCAGTGACTTGAGCTATCACTTCTGCCTCCCAGTGTCTACACAGTAGGAAGCTGGAGACAGGAGCCAGAGCTGAGTAGCAAACCCAGGTCCTCTGACGTGGGACACAGGTATGTTAACTGGCAGCTTAAGACCAAATGCTGACTCTATGTCTAAATTCTTGACACAAAATAATGGTGCACATTTATGGGATAAATAATGGATTGATACACGTACTTACGGTGTAGCCATCGAATGGGGGTGATTAGTATATCTGTCTTTGTGGTGAGAATATTCAAAATCCTTTCTTCTAGCTACTTTGAAATGTATGTACAGCGCACAATTGTTAACTATAGTCAGCATGCTGTCCAATAGAACAGAATTTATTCTTACTTAGCTGTAACTCTGTACCTGTTATTTAACACAACTGTCACTAAGCAAGCAATGTCCTTGTCAAATAAAGGACAGCTAATCAAATTCTCCCCCATTAAATTAGTGTTCACTACAGTCCACTTTTGTAGCTAGAAGGAGCATTGTATCTTAGCCTGCAAGGCCAGCATGGCCAGAGGAGTTTACATCCCCAGCTCCCCAGCGTGAGGCCACCTTGCTGCTGGCCCCATGCCTTCTGCTCTCAGCACTACCCTGCCCTGCACCCTGCTGCCATGCTCACCTCAGTCTGCATGGCTCCTGCTAAGGACCACCCCATTCCACACAGGGCCTCGTCACAGGTTCTAGGCCCATCTCCAAGGCCAAGGCTAGTTCCTTCCATACCAATCAGACCGGCAGCATTTCCGTAACGACCAGCTTGGTCAGCTTATTGGACAATGTCATCTTGTACTCACAGGTGAGCTTCATGCAATTGCAGGCAGTTACTGCTCTGTGAATCTGTAAAAGCCCCGGTAGGAAAGTATCTGTGATGCTCTTGAGAGCTACGTGGGAGCACTGGTGGACCCCACCTGTCCTGGTGACCCTGGTGATCACAGCCAGTGCTCAATAGACAGCAGTTGATTGCTGCAACCATTGGCCCATCAATTCAAGGATATCAAAAGGATGGTTTAGCTTTGGCTCTGTCCCACTCTCTACGTTCCCACCAACTCTGAGGATATAGACAAATCTCTTTTAAATAGGGGAGGCTGCCAACACGCAATGGTTGGGGTCACACTTCTGCCTCAGCCTGCAAACAACAGAAATTTCATTCTTCCAGCTCTGAGGACTTGAAGTCCAAGACCAAATCAGCAGCAGATTTGGGGTCTGGTGAGGGTTTGCCTTATGGTTCATAGACAGCATTTTCTCACCGTGTTCTCTTATGGTGGAAGGGGCAAGGTGGCTCTCTGAGGCCTCTTGAAGGGCACTGATCCCATTCACAAGAGCCCTGTCACTGTGACCTGATCAGCCCCCAATCACCCTGGCCTTGACATTGGTGATTAGGTTTCCACATTAGAATTGTGGGGAAACTCCAAGACTCAAACCAGAGCAACTCCTTTCTGTTTTTAGCTCTCCTCCTCCTTCCAACGTTGATTCCATTCTTGCATTTTGGTGCAGTGAAGGAATCTGAACACAGCTGAGCCCACAATTCTGGAAAGGAATGGAGCTGAGGTGGGGATTTGACACAAATGTGCCTTTCTCCTTTCTTCACCCAAGAGCACAATGTCGGAAAAATCCTCAGGTTGTGGGGGAGGGGAGTGGAGTCTCAGCTCTAGTTTTGTCTTACAGCCGGAAGTGCTACAAGCTTGAATGTTTTAGGCAACAGGATCCTACTCACCAACTACAAACACAATCATTTTAAGGCTGGCAAATCAACTAATCGAGCATGAGATGTGGCTCCTCACTAGACCAAAGGAAGAGTTAGTTCACAGGGACAACGAATGCTCAGCTGCATTCCTCCAAGGTGTCCTGAGTATCTCAGCCGAAGGAGGCCAACCCGGGAGGGGGCGGAGGGAACAGCATCAACAATAGCGGAGCCCTGGGACCATTCCCAACCAAGGCAGGCAGATCAGATAACACATAAAGGAGGCTGGGAAAGCAAAAGACCTCCTTCTATTGTCTACATGCTCAGCCAGCATGACTCAAAGACAGATTTTTAAATATGTAACAGCATTCAGGTAAACAGGGCAAGCTTGCTAATAACCGTGCAATTCAGCAATCGCTCCTCCAAATAAATACATTAGAAATGTCATTACTCTAATCAGATTAACTGCTGTCCCTCACGTTATGCCTTGAATAATCATTGAAATCCTCCCTAGTGAACTTGGCAAGTGCATTGTCTAGAAATTCACAGACGAAATGATGGTTTGCTAGTGTTTTTCCCTCTTTGAAGAAGTTTCATAAACACTTTTAAATGGATTGTTTTTCCCCCATATGTAGGCAACTTCCCATAGTCAGATGAGCCGTGCTCAGTTCCGGCTTCTCCAGCACCGGGGCATAATTTTTATGTTGCATTTTATTATTCATTGCAGCAACACGTGTCTTTTATGAGAACAATTGGCATGGTAGGTTAAATGTCATTATTTTCAAAACTACCCTCACGGATTAGCAGCCACACCACCTCCTGAACACTCACACTTGAATATCTGAACTATGGTTCATAATTGCATTATTCACTGGGCTGATTCTTCTTGCTAATAATGTCTACAAATGCTTTTTCAATAGCTGGGTATCCTCTCGTCTGAACCAAACATCCTCCACCCATTATGAACTGGGCGACAGCTGGGATCTCTTGTAGGTAAATTGATATCTAGTGATGAGTTATTTGCTATCATAGTTACATTCATGATGTAAAGGCCATTGAAATTCAAGGCTGTGTTATCGGATGTTCAGCATTTTCTTTATCTCCTGATATTTAAGAGGGAGAAATACTATAATTGTTCATTAAAATAATTTGCCCATGAAAAAGAAAATGCTCTTTTCTGCTGTGGAATACTTAGGAGTGTTAATGGATAAATAATAACTAGATTAGCGAACGGGCATCTACTCTTTTCTAGAATGGAGACAGGCACTCGCACACATGTTACAAATCCACTGAGATGGGGACTTTCCGTCCTAAATTGACTTTTGTTGATTTTGCTGGGTGTCTTTTTTAAAATCACTTGACCTTTTTTCACCTATGCTTTTCTATCATGAAATAATCAATAGGCATTATGATTTATCCATGTATAGGGAAAAGAGAGGAAACAGTTGAAAATTCAGCCAACAGCAGCTCCCCCAAAGTAGCTCAGAAGCCAATGGCACTGTCCTGCCTGCCTTTTCTATTTCTGTCTGGAAAACTCACCCCTCTCCCCCGTTGTATTTCTTTCTTCAATTCATTAACAGTATTTCTTTGTAATTGGTTTTCATAGGAGGCACTTGTATCTATCAGTCACACCTACTCCCAGTAGGAATCCCTGCCATCCCATAATATCTTCCAACACAGCAGGACTATTTTCTTTTTCAAGAGAAATAAATGTGGATGCAGAGCCAAGACCATGGCCAAATTTACGAAGCCAAGTGTGGGAGTGTAATTGGGTCTCTGTAGTGAGTTTCTGGCTGTGGAAATGTGCAAATGTCCTTTTTTTTTTTTTAGTAGGAAGCTTTTATTTAATAAATATAAATTTCATAAGTACAATTTTTGGATTATAGCAGTTCTTCCCCCATACCCACCCTTCCACCCCCAAACCATCCCACCTCCCACTCCCTCTTCCATCCTATTCTTCATTAAGATTTATTTTTAATTATCTTTCTAATCAGAAGATCAACTCTGTACTAAGTAAAGATTTCAATAGTTTGCACGCACACAGACACACAAAGTATAAAGGCAAATGTCCTTTTGTGAGAAGAAAAATAGACCAGTATCTCATTTCTCAACCTACGGTGCCTTCAAAAAATAATGTTTGACTCTGGTTTGTGGAACACTTAAGATGTCTTCGGATTGACCAAGCATTCCTACACATTTGCAAGGATAAAAGGATCTTGGGTAGGAAGGAAACCTTCAGCTCATCCGCTCTGATTCCTGTGTGTTTTGTACATAGGGTGCTGACACACAGCTCAACAGAGACAGGACTCAACCAAGAACATAGATGTCTTTAAATGCAGTTCTTCGTGATCAGTGTTGTGGTACAGCAGGTTAAGCCACTGCTTGTGATGCCAGCATCCCACGCTGGAGTGTAAGATCAAGTCCCAGCTGCTCTTTTTCCCATCCAGTTCTCAGATATGGACTGGGAATGCAACAGAAGATGGCCCAAGTACTTGGGCCCCTGCCATCCATACGTGAGATCAGGATGAAGTTCCAGGCTCCTGGCTTCCACCAGACCAAGCCCTGACTGTCACAGTCATTTTGGGAGTGAACCAACAAATGGAAGAACTCTCTCTCTCTCTCTGGAAAAAAAAAAATAAATATATATATATATATATGAAATCTGAAAATCAAATACAGTTCTGTGCCCTTCCCTTCTTCCTGTGATTTTATGCTACATCAACTTCCCCTCTTCTCTCTTCCTCTGGAAGTCTGTAAAACTAATCCTCGGCCAAGTGTCATTCATCCAACGGCCCTCCCAGTGGGCATTTCCCAAGCATTTGTGCTACCACATGGAGGGCCCAGGTTCTCAGAGGCCAGGGACACAAGCTCCAAACAGAACTAAAAGCGTTGAGAGGACCACACCAGCATCCTCAGCAGACTTCATGCTGTTCCCACAACTCCTCGAAGAGCAAGTGGCCGTTGTCATTTCTTCTTCTTTCCCTACCAAGCCAATCAAGCTTATTGCTTCTTAAGAGAAAGTAAGCAGCAGCATTCCCAGAATTCCCAGGTTTGTTCCTGGAATTCAGCCTTCTCCTCCCCACGATTATCCAGTCAAGTGGATTCTGAGTCGCCAATAGCAACTTTCCAGAAAAACTAGCCCAGTTGGTAGCCTGCCTTCCCTTGCTCTTTAAAGTGACTATGTCCTGCTCCTAAACAGATGCCTCCCCCTACCCAAAGCATCAAGCTTTTTTTTAGCCTCAACAGGAAGAAGATCAATAAGCCAGGCTCTGTCCACCCAATCCTCATTCCACGACCTGAGATCTAAAAATGAATCCAAGGCCAGGTTCCTAACTCTATCAAGCTAAGACACGCACTGGAATCTTTCCCATCTCCAGAGTACTTAAGTGTATTTATTTTTCATTTGATTTGAAAGGCAGAGAGACCGTGAGAAAGAGAGAGAGAGAAAGAGACAGAGAGAAAGAGAGAAGGAGAAAGAAAGATCTAGTCTGCAATAGCTGGAACTGGGCAAGACTGAAGCCAGGAAACCAGAATTCAATTCGGGTCCCCCATGTATGTGGTGGGCACCCAAGTACTTGAGCCATTACCACTGCCTCCCAGGGTGTGCATTAGCAGGAAGCTGGAATTGGAAGTGGAGCCAGGACTCCAACCCAGGCACTCTGATATAGAAAACAGGCATCCCAAGAGTGTCTCAACCATTGCTCCAAATACCCACCACTTAGTTCAGTCACATATGTCATACTATATCCATACAAAGCAAAGGATCCTTTTATTGAATTATTCTTAAGCCAGGGTACTTAAAAAATTCATAAAAAATGGAATTAAATACATATTTTCCATGAGCGTTTTGAAAACCCACCGTGTTCTTATATTCAGTGGGAAATTGTCAGCCATCAATTATACAAGGCTCTGAGCCACAAGTTAAGGCTGAAACAAGGAAAGTTATGGTGCTGGCCACCTAGAGTTCACAGTCTGGTAGGAAAGTGCATAAAAATTTCAAGTATCTACTCACTAAAACAGCTGATGCCAAATGTACTTAATTAGGCGAAAGACAACTCCTCTGAACTGAATGGAAGCTACTCAAAGATTGACTTTCCTGGGTGGGCACTGTAATGCCGAGGGTTAACCACTGCTTGCAATGTCCACTTCCTGTATTGATACTCCAGTTCTAGTTCTAGTCCCAGCTACTCCACTTCCAATCCAACTCCCAGCTAATGTTCCTGGGAAGCAACGAAGGAGGACTCAAGTACCTGAGTTCCTGCCACCCATGTGGGAAACCTGGATGGAGTTCCTGGCACCCAGATTTGGCCTGGCCCAGCTCTGGCAATTGTGGCCATTTGAGGAGTGAACCAATGGATGGAAGATCCTCTCTCTCTCTTTATCTATCTGTCTATCTATCTATCTATCTATCTATCTATCTATTTCCTTCTCTCTCTTTCTCTCCCCTTCTCTGTTATTCTGCCTTTTAAATAAATAAACAAATATTTAAACATAAAAGAAATTTACTTTCCCGAAGTATGTGTATTCCAGTGATGTAGAGTTGGGAAAGGAGTCCTTTGATTGCGTTGTGTTGCGTTGCATTTCAAAGACTGCTTATGGGGAAATTCAAGTGACCACATGGAAAAGTATAAGACAATTAATAGAACAAGTAGATTCCACATGTATGAGAAAACAGACACAAACCTAGCATCCATTTGCAATTAACTTATTAAGAGATTGTGATGTTACTCAGAACTAACTATATGGGCTAGCGTTATAGCGTAGTGGGTAAAGCCACTGCCTGCAGTACCAGTATCCCATATGGGCGCCGGTTCAAGACCCAGATGCTCCACTTCCTATCCAGCTCTCTGCTATGGCCTGGGAAAGCAGTGGAAGATGGCCCAAGTGCTTGAGGCCCTGCACCCACATAGGAGGCCCAGAAGAAGCTCCTGGCTCCTGGCTTTGGATCGGTGCAGCTCCAGCTGTTGCGGTCAATTGGAGAGTGAACCAACAGATGAAAGACCTCTCTCTCTCTCTCTCTCTCTCTCTCTCTCTCTCTCCTCTCCCTCTACCTCTCCTTCTCCCTCTCTCTGACTCTCCTTCTCTCTGTGTAACTCTGACTTTCAAATAAATAAATCTTTAAAAAAAACTACCTATAAGTATCCATATATGGTTTTTTACCCTGGAGCTCAGAGCATGCCTTGCAGTATGCACTTTGGACATGGCCCTGAATGCATCAGCAGCGTGCAGCACTGATGAGCCCCTGACATCGATTTGTAATAAATGCCATCTCATCACCTGTGTAAGGCGATCCTGCAATTTAGAGAAAACCCGGCATGCTTCCCCTTGCAAAGGAAAAACCCTTCCTGGAAGCAATTCCTCATCCCCAGCTCAGTCAGAGCAAGCTCCCTGCTGAAACCGACAGCTTGACCCAATGGAAGCGGATCTCTCGCTCACGTAACAGTTCAATGTAAGGGTGCAGGGTGGCCTTCCTGGGTGGCCCTGAATCCGGACTCCTTCCAGCTGGAGGTTCCATCAGGCCCTGGCACTCGAATCCTTGGTTTCCAATTGACAGGTGGAAGCAGGGAGAGAGTGTGGAGGATCCAGTGGGAAGTTTCTACAGGGCAGCCCTGCAATGGGCAGATGTCACTTCCACTCCATTTCACAGCCAGAAGTTCCAGCCAAACCCAACAGCAAAGAAAGCTGGAATGGGTGGTCGGTCTGCTCCCAGAAGAAGGGGAAAGTGAGTCGGTGAGAAAGTCGCCAGTCTCCGCCACAGCCCTGAATGTCTCTGGTGTTGCCTCCACGAGAGAAGAAAACGTGTTTGTATTCTATAAGCATAATAGGACTAATTATAGGTAAGCGCCACAGGAAATGTTAATCCTTAGCATTCTTAATTGAGGGGCCTGTGCTGTGGCGCAGTGGGTAAAGCCGCCCCTGAGACACCAGCATCCCATATGGGCACCTGTTTGTGTCCCAGTTGCTCCACTTCTGATCCAGCTCCCTGCTAATGGCCAGGGAAAAGCAGCAGAAAATAGCCCAAGTATTTGGGCCCCTGCCACCCAAGTTAGAGACCAGGATGAAGCTCCTGGTTCCTGGCTTCAGCCTGGCTCAGCCCTGGCCATTATGGCCAACTGGGGAGTGAAGCAGTGGATGGGAGATTTCTCTGTCTCTCCCTCTCTCTGGAATTCTTTCAAAATAAATATTGAAATAATATTCTTACTTGATTTGATCTTCAAACCAATAAGCCAACCAATATAAATAGAAAGATCAAGTGTGGGCATTTGGCTTAGCAGTTAAATGTAAGTCAAGACAGATACGTCCCATACTGGCTGTATCTGGGTTTGACTTGGGGTTCTGGTTCCCAGTTACAGCTTCCGGCTGATGCAGACCCTGGGAGGCAGCAGGTGACGGCTCAAGAAATTGGGTCCCTTGATTGAATTCCTGACTCCTGAATCTCATTCTGGCCCAGTCTTGTCCATTGCAGGCACTTGTAGAATGAACCAGTGAATGAGAACTCTCTCTCTTGCACTCTCTCTCTCTCTCTCTCTCTCTCTCATGTAAAGAGGAAAACAAACAAACAAAAAAAGACAGACAGAAAGAAAGAAAGATCAAAATTTACCTTGGCCAAACTATTTTCATGTCCTCTAGTGTCAGTTCATTATTCATTATGAGAACACAGTCCAACCCTGCTGCCTAGCACTGCTGTACTGAACTTTGATTTGTAAAACCTAAGCTTCTTTAGAAAAGAAAACAGCCAGGGCCGGTGCTGTGGCGCAGCAGGTTAATGCCCTGGCCTGAAGCACCAGCATCCCATGTGGGCGCCGGTTCAAGACCCAGCTGCTCTACTTCTGATCCAGCTCTCTGCTATGGCCTGGGGAAGCAGTAGGAGATGGCCCAAGTCCCTGGGACCCTGCACTCATGTAGGAGACCCGGAGGAAGCTCCTGACTCCTGGCCTCAGATCGGCACAGCTCTTGCTGTTGCGCCAATTGGGGCATGAACCATTGGATAGAAGACCTCTCTCTTTCTCTCTGCTTCTCCTCTCTCTGTGTAGCTCTGACTTTTTTAAAAGATGATAAATACATCTTTTTTTTTTTTTTTTTTTGACAGGCAGAGTGGATAGTGAGAGAGAGAGACAGAGAGAAAGGTCTTCCTTTTTGCCGTTGGTTCACCCTCCAATGGCCGCTGCGGCCGGCGCATCGCACTGATCCGAAGCCAGGAGCCAGGTGCTTCTCCTGGTCTCCCATGCAGGTGCAGGGCCCAAACACTAGGGCCATCCTGCACTGCCTTCCCGGGCCATAGCAAAGAGCTGGCCTGGAAGAGGGGCAACCGGGATAGAATCCGGCGCCCCAACCGAGACTAGAACCCGGTGTGCCGGCGCCACGAGGCGGAGGATTAGCCTGTTAAGCCACGGTGCCAGCGATAAATACATCTTTAAAAAAAAAAAAGAAGAAGAAGAAGAAAATAGCCGATCAGATGACAACAGCTTCATAATGAAGTTTAAAGCAAGACTTACTGCCAGGGGCCATCTGCAAGATGGTCTTTTTCGTGAAAAAACAAGAAAACTAGGAGAATACAAATGTACTAAAAACTTCATGGAAAATAGAACTAAAAGATAAGTTGATTTTTGCTGCAAAGAAAATTTGAAATCCGTGCAGACTTGCGTTTTCCTAATGCCAGAGTCACGAGTCACTTAATAACAGGAAAAACATTCTGAGAAATATGATATCCAATGATTTCATTATTGTGGGAACACCAGAGAGCAACTTACGCAAACAGACAGCTCTGATGTCTCTGAGAGGTGTCATCTCATGGGGAGGCTGCCGTCGGCTGAACCATCACTGTGTGGCACAGGACTGAATCTGTAATTGTTTTCTATGATCACAAATGAGTAGCTCTGAACAACAGATGTCACAGTCTGCTCAGATCAGGAGTGTGGACGGGAGCCAGCCTTGTCCTCTGCCTGGCGTGTCACCACACACACAGAGAGAGAGAGATGGTGACTGGGGCTGCGATCCCCTCTGAGGTTCAGGGTCCTCTTCCAAGTTCATCAGGCTGTGGGTGGGGCTGTGCTCCAGGGGTCATTCTCAGCAGCCGGACCTGTCCCCCAAGTCCCAGCATGAGGTTACTTACTTCTTCAGAGCCAGAAGCTTTGGGGAGTCTCATGAGGACACCATCTCATCCTCTCCCCTGGTCCAGCCCACACTCCAAGGTTAATAAAGGGGACTGAGGTCTCAGGGGCCCTCCTAGAAGGGGGCCTTCCACACTATTATTTCTCAATGAACAGGATGAGCACTTGCTGTTCAGACACAAAACACATCTGCATGAGGACAGGAGAAGCTGGGCCAGAAGGCTGGGATGGAAAGCGAGGCGGTCTCTGTAGCTTTCCAGATCACTCCTGTGACTGTGACTTTGTCACAGTCATGTATTGCTGATTCAGTTGGAGTCGGTAATTAGAATGAGACCAGTGTGTTCAGTGTTTCTCTATGGAACTCAAAGTTGTCCCAGGAGACAGCCAACACGGCGTCTGTCAGGCCCCATGGTGCAGGACTGGTGTGTGGCCGGGATCCCGGTTTCCATTGCCTCAGCTGGTGGACACCAGCTCAGAGCAGTCCAGGAAAGAAGCCTGTGATAGCTGAGTGCTTCCTTCTGGGAAAACCCTTCCAGGCAGGGGCATTTAGCCTAACAGTGAAGCTGCCAGTTAGGACATCTCTTTCCCATATTGCAGTGCCTGAGTTTGATCCCTGCTCCCAGCTTCCTGCTAGTGTGCAACGTGGGAGGCAGCAGGGATGGCTCAAGTAATTGGAATCTACCACCCACGTGGGAGACCTAGATTGAGATCCTGTGGCCTGGCTTCAGCCTCAGCGCAGCCCCAGACATTGCAGGCATTTGGGGAAGGAGCCAGCAGATAGGAAGGTTGGTTTCTCTCCCTCTCCCCCACCCCCCTCCCCCTCTCCCCCTCCTCTCCCCTTCCCTCTCCCCCTCCCTCTCCCTCTCCCCTCCCCTTTCCCCTCCTTCTCCTTCTCCCTCTCCCTCTCTGTCTCTAGGTTTCTCTGTCTCTCTGTCTCCACCTCTATCTCCCTCTTTTTCTCTGCCTCTAAGATAAATTAATCTAAAAACTTAAAAATTAAAAAAGAAATCCTTCCAAAGTTTTCATGGCTGGAGCTTTGAATGCAAACCAAAGTAGTAATGCTTTGGGAAATGAAGCAAGCTCAATGGAAAGTGCTTTAAAATGAAATTTTTGAGGCATCCATCTATGGGGCACCGGCTGCCCTTGGGTACTTTGAGATATTGAAAGGCTGTGGCCAGCCCCTGCGGGGAAGCAGTTCTGCATCTTTGACGTGTGACAACATCATCTTGGAGTCCTGCACTACTGGCAGAGGGAGAACATGGTAGAAAATATAGCCATAGTGACTTAGAGAACATTAATAAAAATTTGGTTGAGCATTCATTGAAGAGAGTCAACAGAGAAGAAAAAGAACCAGGCAGTAAGGCAGTGCATCTGAGGCAAGCCAGCTCACCAGGCCCTCACAGGCAGCAGTGGGAGAAAAATGTACCTGGTACAGCTTTGACAGCTTTGGAAAACGCGTCCATCCTCACTTCCAGTGTAACAACAGAGGATGACAAAGGTGGTTCTGTAATAAAATACAGTGAAATTAACACCCGTAAGCAGTGGCTCAAAGAGACCCCTGACACCTTGTTGAACATCCTTCAGAATGCTGATCTCAGCCTGGCATTTCAGACCTACACAATTTATAGACCAGATTCAGAAGGGTTCTTGAAAGGCCCCCTGTCTAAAGAAATGGAAGCAGCAGACAGTGTGGACGGAGGTCATGATTGTGTCATTTTGGACCCTGAGAGACTGGAACCTGGGCTGGACGAGGAGGACACGGACTTTGAGGAAGATGGTGACAATGCCGACTGGGTGTCAGAACTGAAGAAGTGGCTGGATGGCCAGGGGTGTCTGATGAACCAGGCCGGAGGGGATGCTCCCAAGTCACACGGAGGAGATGCTGGGGAAAAAAAAAAAAAAGTAGTAAAATAAAGCAACTGACTCCCAGTATTCCGGCCAACTAGGCTGAACTTAGCTAGAAAACCTGTGTCAGGTCGCTACTTGCTTACTTTATTCATTTTTCATGTCTGGCTTGGTAGTGGCTTATACCAAAAGTAAAGTCTGTTTTTCTCCCAGACGTCAGTGTGAGTGGGAGACAGGACTTGGGCAGTGAGGGAAGCAGGCATCCAGAGGAGCATGGGCAGGGAGGCAAGGAGAGGAAGTAGGATGAGGGGTCCTATTGAGTAGGATCTTGCTGGGCAGCTGGGGCATCACTTGGGGTCCCCAGGAGACAGTAAGAAGTCAGCCCCCTCCCAGGGGCATGGGAGCTGGTATTTCTCCATCAAGTCCTCCCCATCATTATTCGGAGACTGCGCCCAAGGAAGATGTCAGCTTCCTAGCACTTCTAGCCTGGTCCAGTTGTGGGCTAAAACAATATTTCCCACAGAGAAGAGCAAGCATTTCCAGAAGCAAATGTTCAGGTGAGTGAGTTGGTGACGGGGATGCCTGGAGATGGAGTGGAGCATCCATAGCGCGTGCTGCACCTCCAGATCTGCAAACAGAAAATACTGCCCTCCACCATGCCCGCAATTCAACCCACTGCCTTTTACTGCTTGCTTTTAACTTAATACACTGTTTTCTCCTCCTCCTTCTTTTCTTATTTATTTAAAAGGCAGAATGCCAGAAAGAGAGAGAGAGAGAATCTTCCATCCACTGGTTCACTCCCCATATACCCATGAAAGCCAAAGGTGGGGCAGGCTGAAGTCAGGAGACAGGAATTCCATGTGAGTTTCACACATGGGTGTAGGAGCCCAAGCACTTGGACCATCATCCACTGCCTTCCCAGGTGCATCAGCAGGAAGCTGGATCAGAAGTGGAGCAGCTGGGACTTGAACCAGTGCAATAGCCTATGTTAAAGGGAAGTGCTCCAGAAATGTTTACAGAATCCTAACAGAACCTTGGGAAGTTTACAG
The DNA here is from genome assembly GCF_033115175.1 of Lepus europaeus. Lineage (NCBI taxonomy): Eukaryota > Metazoa > Chordata > Mammalia > Lagomorpha > Leporidae > Lepus > Lepus europaeus. The sequence continues at coordinate 80,356,326 of NC_084836.1, forward strand.
GAAAATGAATCAGGAAGTACAGAGAGTTCCCAACACCTACTCTCCCTCCGCTTCCTACAGTCATTATTATTATATTAGTATTATTATTATTCTAGTGTTACAGTTGATGATCCACTATCAATGCATTGTGATTAACCAATGTCCACATGCACTTGGGTTTCCCTCTTTGTCTTGAGAGCATATGGATGTTGACAAAAGTAAAATGACATGCATCTGTCACTCCTGCAATACCCAGAATTCCCAGAATCCCCAACGCATGTACAAAGAGTCTGCATGAATTCGAAAACGCCCATACAAATCCGATTCTGATTTGTCAAGGAAGAAATCAACTAGTCAGTTCTCTCGGCTGAAGGTGGAACTATCCTTAATTCTTCCAGGTTGGTCAGAGTGCACCTGCCTTGGACTTTTGCAGCAAGAGGATCCCCTACAGAAACACTCCTAGCAAAGATGGGAGGGCAGCACGTTCTGTTTTGTGTTTGCGTCAGGACGTGAGGACACAGCCCGTGTTGGGGGGCTCTGAGGGCAGCACGCTGGTGCTGTGTAGCGACAGAAAGACCCATGGCCTGGGTGATTCTGCAGCGAGGCACCAAGGCCAGGACACACGGCCACTCCAGCCTCGACCTGTGCAGGGTAGGGTGTGGAGGACTCCCAGCTCTCCCTCTGCAGCCTGCCAGTCCTGGAGACACACAAACACAGCTGTCAAGGCAAATCCTAGTTGCTAAGTCAATTGCAAAATAAGGCTGTCAATCATACGTGCAAAATGTCACCGTGTCACTGCCGATAACATCGGCCATAGTCCCCACCACCTCACTTGATACATTCGACACCTGCACTGCCCTAGTCTGTTCCAGCCGTTATGTGAAAGAAACTTTTCCAGTCAGCTCTATGGTGTAGCCAGGAAAGCTGATGCCTGTGACTACACATCCCTTGTGGACACAGGTACAGTCCCGGCTGCTCTGCTTCAGATACAGCTCCCTGCTAATGCACCTGGGAAAGCAGTGGAAGATGGCCCAAGTCCTCGGGCCCCTGCACCCACATGGGAGATCCAGAAGAAGCTCCTGGCTCCTGGATTCAGCCTGGCTTACCATTGACCATTTCTGTCATCTGGGAGTGAACTAGTGGATAGAAGACCTCTTTCTGTAACTCTGACTTTCAAAACAAATAAATAAATCCATAAAAAAGGAAGGAAGGAAGGAAGGAAGGAAGGAAGGAAGGAAGGAAGGAAGGAAGGAAGGGAGGGAGGGAGGAACCATCTCTCTGCCTTCAGCATCAGCATGGGTTTGGGGCTATCTGTAGGCGTTCCCACCTCCTCACTCAAACATTTCCCACTATGACTGCTTCCCCACTCCCAGAGACCATTCCCCTTTCCCTGGCTGTCACTGGGACCCCACACTCCAGGGAACCGAGGCCACATTTTGCAAACCACCATAATGAGTACCTAGGCAAGCACAAGGTACAGCCCCTGCCCTGTTTTTAAAGTGATAAAGACAATTGCCATAGGCTGACCATTTCAATGGCGACATATGTGTGATCATGAGAATGACTGGGAAAGGCTAACCAGGATATTCACACGAATTAGTAATCAGGAGATAAATTGGCATCACCTACACAGAGGGGTAGGCTCTTCCAGCCAGTTTAAAAAAAAAAAAAAAAAACAGGGCTCACAAGAAGCTAAAAATAAATTCCACCGAGACGATTCCGGGTTCATCTCACCCTTTCAGGTCTAAATAAGTCATTAAGTTTCTCTGGAGTCAAACAAGTCTCCTCATTATGATGTTCCCATAAAACCAGCTTCCTGTTGCTCCGAGAACTGCGGATCACGGCGCCCGATATGCGGAAGTTTGAATACACGCTGATAAAAATCAGATTTTCTGCATGCGATGGATATTAAAAATACCAAACTTTTATGATTTTTTTTGAATGTTAAGCAGCGGCCGCAGGGCTGAGGTGACCTCACCGTGTGTAAGGCGGCGAGAAGAAGAAAGACGGGGCAAACGCCCTCCCATCTCGCATCTTTAATAACTTGCCTGCTCATGCCTTCAACCGGTGTGGTCTTCCCAGCTGTAGTTGTTTGCGTAAATACTCCTGAATGCAGCGGCTTTGTCAATGGTGGTCAACTCGCCTTCGCTCAGCTCCCCAGAGACACAACCTAACCGATTCTCCTTTGGGGTTCCCTCCTGACCCAACGTGAATCTAAACTCCAGAACAAAAGTCTTCATATTTGTCCTTGTATGTCAAGGATTAACACTATTGAAAGGGCTCTCTATTATCAGCTTGTCACTTTCTTTGCTACTTAATCTCTTTCTTTTTCTTGCTCAATGGCCCCCTCTTACTTTTCTGCTGGGGAAGAAATAAGAGGGCTTTCCCCCACCCCACACCACCCCCGACTCTTTCTCTCTTGCTGGCTCTCTCTCTTCCCTTTTAAAGCAACTTAACCAAGTTAGAGGCCACGTTAGCGCGACCACCTGGATGCACGGGGAGGCGCCCCGCGGGCAGCCAGCTGTGCCATTGTGCCCAGCCAGCTTTGTGCAGCCACCGCTCTCGCGGGATTGCCCTGGCTGTGTCGGCAACTACCTCCCGCCCGGCCAGTGTCCCATTCCGATTGTCCTCGACTTCCCTTGTTGAATGCTGTTTTGCAAATTATTAAGCACTGGAAGTCTATTAATCACAGTTCACGTCCCATGTAAGGCCACACAGGGGAGGCAGGGCTGGGCGGGGAAGCCCACTGGCAGGGCTGAATGTGTTGGGGGGGCTGGCCCATTCACACCCTTAACGAGATCATTACCGCTAACTAAATACAAGCCCGGCCTCGTGACCCTCTGGGGAGGCATGTGGACCAGTTTGGGACATCAATAAGGTCTCTAACCCCACGCCACTGCCTTCCAGCACTGGAAGCTCAACCAGGATCAAAAGGTACCTCGCTCTGCTCGACCCCTCCTCAAGCCTCAGGCTCCTGAGCAATGCCCGTGGAGGCCGCCTGGCCACTGCCCACCACCAGGGCGGCCGGGGTGTGGCCAGGCCAGCTCTTTAGCTGACCTGACCCGCCGGCTCTTTCCTGGGACCACTCGGGAGGCTGAGCTACCCTGGCCCGGTCCAGCCTGCCCACGGCTCTCACAGAGCCGAGAGACAGGCTGAGCAACCCTCCATCACCAGCCTGGGTCCGGCAGGGTGCGGGCAGTGACAGCGGGCAGGTGAGCTGTGGGTGAACTGCCGACGCCTGGAAGGCGGTGTGAGTCCCCTCGGCGTGATCTGCTGCTTAGTTTGTACCTCACTGTGCCTGAGCTGAGAGCGCTACCCTCACGGGCGGAAGTGTGAGGACAGCCACGCGGCCCTTCCCCCTTAAGCAAAGGTGAAGCGTGAGTGTGTGTGCATGTGAGAACACGTGTAAGCCGGTGAACATGTGTGTCAGTGTGCATGCGTGTGAGAACATGTGTGCAAGTATGTGAATGTGTGTGAGAACATGTGCACAAGTACTGAATATGTACATGTGTATCTATGTGTGTGTGTGACTAAGCTCATGGGTGTGTGTGTGAGTATATGTGTGTGAGACTGAGTGTGTATGAGTGTATATGTGTGTGAAAATGCGTGCAAGCATGTGAATGCATGTGTCCATGTGTGAGTGTGTATGAGTAAGTTTGTGTGTGAGCATGTGTATAAGTGTGTGACTGCACGAAAGTGAATGTGTGTGACTATTGTGTGGGTGTGTAAGCATGTCTGGGCAACATGTATGAATATGTGAATATGCATGTGTAAAGGTGTGCATTAATGCAATGATTGTGTAGAGAAAGAGTTTGTGTGTGTGTGTTACATCTGCAAGTGTGTGGGTGAGCATGTGTGTGTTTATGTCTGTAGGCTTGTGTGTCTGGAAAACATTTATCTGGGTTATTTGCTGTCCAATGTTAAATAATGTGGCAATTCCACTGCCCAGCTGGCAATAGCGAGCCCGGTGTGCTGTGTTAGGAACTGAGATTTCCTGGGGAAGGAGTGAACCAGTGGTCAATTATTTCCTAGCTGTACTTCTTCCTCTTTCTTTCTTCTTAAAAGAAATGGTGAAATATTCAAATATTCCAAATCACAGATCTTTAAAATAATAAAGAAATATCCATTTGCATTATGTTTGCAACCATGTATTCTGGTGGATACTGAAAATCAAATCATAGTAGAATACCAGCACTTCAGGGTATTTTTAAATATAAGAAGTCTGTGGCATGTGCCTATTTCTGTCCTAATCTAAAAGAATGAATCCCTCTTGGTGTGTCCGGGTTGAATTTCTTCTCCCTTTCGAAAGACACAGTCCTTTTCAAAGTACACAACATAAAACATGGGCCCATGGTGCCTGAGGACTTGGAGTTCCTAAAGAAAGCTAAGCCTTGAGCCTCTGCCTTTTAAATTTCCACTACCTTCAAGCAGAACAATAGGACGTTTAATACTGTATTTAAAGCCTGTTGAACTTGAACAGTTGTAACTCAAAAAAATGGGATAGGAGTATCAGTGTTCTGGTCTGAGTCCCAGCTACTTGTCTCCTATTCAGCTTCCTGCTAACGCATCCTGGGAGGCACCAGATGATGGCTCCAGTGTGTGGGTCTCTGCCACCCACATGGGAGACCCTGAAAGAGCTCTGAGCTCCTGGCTTTAGCCTGGCCCAGCCCTGGCTGTTGGGAGCATTTGGGGAATGAACCAGCAGATGGAAGAGCTCTCTCACTCACTCTCACTTTGCCTTTCAAGGATACGACAAATAAACCTGTTTTAAAGGAAAAATGCATAGTGCAAAGAAAAGTAGGGTGGCAGAGGTGACTGAATGGAAGAGCACACAACTGGGATGGACAGGCCAGTGCTTGGCCTGGCAGACAAGATGTTGGCTAAGGTGCCCTTGTCCCATACTGGAATGCCCAGCTCTGGCTCCTGACTCCAGCTTCCTGCTCATGCACCTCCCTGGGGGGCAGTGGTGATGGCTCACGTGATTGGGTTCCTGTCACTCGCATGGGAGACTTGGATTGAATTCTCAGCTCCATGATGGGCATTTAGGGGAGACAGCAGCTCTCCTGTCTGTCTCTCTGCCTCTCAAAGTAAATTTTGAAAATGTATAAATGCAGACAGAGCTGATGGCACATCTCAGAATTGACTCCAGTTCAAATAGAGTTCTTAGACCCAGAACAGCCCCCAGGCTTGGGGGTGAAGCCTTGCATCTAGCAAATTGTTGGAAATACCCTTTTAAAAGCTAAGCAGGCTTCTGTTGGAATTCTTTCCTTCTTTTCTTTTCCCTCCCAGTCTGAAAGAGGAACCACTGTGGCTAAGAACCCACGAGTGTCGCTGCACTGTGGGAGGAATTCCTTTTCTTGGCTCAGCAGTGCTTGGTCTGGGGTCCTGCCTGTTCACCGCTCTGAAGGAGTAATCCCTAATGGCTCACTGCACCTGCAGGAGACCCAGGAACTGCTCACAGGAGTCAGAACTCAGAGCTTCTCGCAGACAGCAGCAGCGCTGACGTCACTGCAGACAGCACTTCGTGTCTGCGTTTTCCATTTTCATCCCAGGCATATTGACGCTCCCTGTTGGTAAACCCCCTAACCCTAACAACCAGACGCATTTGCGATGCATGGACACCAGCAGTGCTGGGTCTCCGCTCCTGGGTACTGCAGCCAGCCCCATGCTGGCCTCCCAGGTTCCATGGAAGAAGTCCCTGGGGCTCCCTTCTCTCCAGTGCAGGGACGGCCATGATGCAAGGCTGGGAGCCAGGCTGCTTCAAGCAAAGCCTGCCCGAGCGAAGACTTGCTCTATGAAGCTGGAAGGGTCTGTTCCGAGTTCAGAGCTCACGCGTGGTGGCGTGTTGGGTCTCCTGCAGTCTTTCCAGCCCTCCTGTAAATTCACAGCAACACATGGGAAGTGCCCATCACTTGGTCCCTCTGAGCATCTCACTGTCAGTGCAGCTCTGAGCTGAACAGGAGGTGAGCTCCTGTGGAAAGTGACCCTGCGCTCTGACGGGTCTACACCACGTAGGCGAGAACAGCAAAGGGCTGGGACCACCGCTTACGCACCAAATGGTGGATAATAGAACGTCTCTTCCTCATTGCTCAGGAAGGGCCCCCAGCACTGCTCACCTGCTTGTCACCACGGCAAGGCACCCAAGTCCCACGGTTTTCACTTGGATGCCCAAATTGGACAGGATCTAAAACCTAAACCCTTCCCTCCCCAAACTTGAAGAAAAGAGTCTTGCTCTCAAAGGTGACAACGGAACGCTAGTGGCGACACGAACCATGAAATTGCTCTTTGCCTGGCTCTCTCCACTTGGCTCTGTGGGTTGGCAGGAAGCTTCTTCAGGCAGAACGTCGCGATTGCTTTAAACAATTACTTAATAAATAAAGATCGAGCTTTTCATCAATGGAGAGTCGCTTTTCCCTCCAGGAGTTAGCAAAGCAGTTACTCTTCGGAGTGTGATGGCATTTGTGAAACATCAGGCTGGCTGCCTTTCCTTGCCTGACAACCAGCTAAACCGGAACAGATAAGGAAGAGAGTAAAGGTTTCTCATTAAAACCCTTTCAAGTTTTATCTTGGGCATAGGAATTTTCATGAAGTAGAAAACACAATTTTCAGGTTCAGGGAACTGGAATATAATTTTGGTCAGTGTTTTAAGAATATAGCTTTATCGGAGTAGGGTTATTATTTTATAATGTGTTTCTGCTGAATCTCATGCCAGGCGCCTCTTGCTTCAATGTTGCTGCAGCCACACTGGTCTTCTTCCTGTTTCTGAAACATCCCGGGGCTGATCCTACCCCAGGGCTCTTGCACTTGCTCCTTCTGCCACCTGAGCCCCTGCCTGTCTTTTCCCCCGGAGTCTCACGTGGTACCCTCTCTTTCCCACTCAGATCTCAGCACGCATGTCTCCTGGTTGAAGAGGCTTTTCCGACTGCGTCAGTACAAGCAGTCCCCACTCCACTCTGTCACCGTAGAGACATTGCCCATGCTTTACATCTGTCTCATCCCATTATTGGTCTTTTTGTTCATTGTCTGCCTCCATGAGGGACTTGTATCTTCTTCTCCAGGAACAAAAGTACCCGACACATAGTAGGTACTTGATAAATATTTGTTGGCAGAACTCTACTTGGAAGATAAGGGAAAGCCACTTAGCATTTTTACTTCTCTTTCAAGATTGTGTTTTATGGTAGTATCAGACAACCGCCCCCTTGGGTGTGCACATTAAAAAAAAGGCATATCTATATCTATATATCTAGCTTGCATTTATATATGTAATCTCATATCACTCACCTGTAGCAATGAAAGGTCTGCCGTTATCTTTAGCTTCATGTCTATTACCCATAAGACTAAACCCACTTTACATTGTTCTACACTAAGAACCCATGAAAACATGGGCGTTAAGAGCTCTGAAGAACGGCTTCAGAAATCCATTCCGCCAAGTTTTCTCTCTCTTCCAGGGTGCTTTCGGCACACAAGTGCCATCTCCCAAGCGGAAGTGGGGGTGGGGGTGGGGAACAGCACGCCAGGCCATCTCCAGCAGGCATGGCCCCAAGCATGTCTGCTCCTTCCCAGTGGTTATGTGATGCATTTGAAATACAGCTAACATTTACTTCTTTCTCTTCACTCACAGTCATGTTAGGTTTTTTCCTACACTGTTCATTGAGTTGTTTTCTGGGCGTGTAAAAATGAACATGGTTCAAAAGTCTACCCCAGGCCCACTCCTATCTCTTGTTCCTTACTGTCATCCCTTCCTCATCCCTCCCACCCCCTTCACACTCCCACTGTCTCTTCAGTGCTGGGCCATCCATTCCTCAGGTGTGGATAATTAACCTTGTTAGTTGCTGGTTTATCTGCCTCGGATTTCTTCATGCAAACAATCAGCAAACAGATGCACCTTGTCTTGTTTTCCCCTCTTTCTTACACTCCTTGGCACTTGCTTTTCTTCACTGAACAGTGAAAAACACTCCCTGCTAGTTCACAGGAATCTTCCTCAGGGTCCTAGCTGTCCACTTTGTGGATGCACTGTCCTTTATTCTAACACTCTCCTAAGACCGAGCCTCCAGGGGGTTCTGGATATTTTTAAATCATAATGGGCTGGTGCTATGGCTCAGCAGGTAAAACCACCGCCTGCAGTGCCAGCATCCCATATGGGTGCTGATTCAAGTCCCTGCTGCTCCACTTGTGATCCAGCTCTCTGCTGTGGCCTAGGAAAGCAGCAGAAAATGGCCCAAGTCCTTGGGCCCCTGCACCCACATAGGAGACCTGGAAGAAGCTCCTGGCCCCTGGCTTCAGATCAGCTCAGCTCCCTTTGTTGCAGCCATTTGGGGAGTGAACCAGCAGATAGAAGACCTGTCTCTCCCCCCCCGCCCCTTCTCTCTCTGCCTCTGTCTCTCTGTAACTTTGTCTTTCAAGTAAATAAATGTCTTTTAAAAAAAAATCAAACAGTACCTGTATGAATTGCCTTCTGCCTAGGGATCATGTGTCTTGGGAGATGTGTAGACTGGGCATCGCTGGGTCAAAGAGAAGTGCTTAAGTAAGTTTGTTAGCTGTTGCCAAGTTTCCCTCATCAAGAGCTATAGCAATTTGGGTTCTCACTGGTGTGCCTGACGGTGTCTATTTCCCAAGCAGTCTCGTACAAAGTGTGTTGTGGGGATTTCTGAAACGTTTTCCAATCTGATAGATGTGCAATGGTGTATCAGTGTAAAGTGTGTGGTCTTTTTTCTTTTTTAAGATTTATTCATTTATTTGAAAGGCAGAGCTACAGAGAGGAGAGAGAGAGAGAGAGAGAGAGAGAGAAATCTTCCATCCTCTATTCAGTCTCCAAATAGCTATAACACTCAGGGCCAAGCCAAAGCCAGGAGCCTGGAACTCCATCCGGTCTCCCACATGGGTGGCAGGGACCCAAGCACTTGGGCCATCACCCACTGCTTTCCCAGGCACATTTGCGGGGAGCTGGATCAGAAGCAGAGCAGCCAGGACTTGAACCAGAGTGCTGATATTGGGAAGCCTGTGATGCAGGTGGCTGCTTAACTCCACAAAGCTGGCCGGCACAGCCAGCATTGCAAATTCTCGGACCCCAGCTAATGAGCATGGCTCTAACTGTCCAACCACAAGAGCGAGAAGAGGCAGCACAGGCCCTCGGGCTCTGGGCTGGAAGGATGTGCACGCAGGCCCGAAGGCCAGGGACAGTGACCACGGTGGAGGCCTCTGTTTCTCCAAGCCCAGGCTCTCCCTGTTCTTTCTAATGCTTGAGCTCATGCAAGCCTCTGAAGGCTGTAACACTGGAGGCTGCCTGTGATGGGGCTGCAGGTTCATTCGGCTACCTGGATTTCTCCCCTAGGTCAGAAATCTCTTCCAGGGCCTCTTCTACACTGACTTCCAGAACAATAACCATCGCAAGAGGACCTCATATCCCTCAAGCCTCACCAGGGCCAGACGCTCCCAAGACACGCTCTTCCCATGGCCCTGTGCGGTTTGCTAGTGTCACATCCACTCTGCAGAGGGGGAACACGAGGTCAGACAAGCCGCACTACTTGCCGAGGACATGCATTACACGCTGGAGTCAATGGTGGAGCAGGATTTGAACCCAGCACCCACCCTCCTAACTCCCATGCCTGCTCCCTAATAGGCTGTTTCCAGTTGTCCCCATGTGGAGTGAGCAAGACATATCTGATGATGTCATGTCCCTTCCAATTTGCACCCCAGTTTTTTTTTTAAACTGGGTCTTTATAGGTAAACCCAGACCTAGCAGGAAAATCTGAAACAAATGAAAGAGTTGAACTGCCTTCCAAAATAACGTCTCTGTGTTTCCCAAAGGTAATATAGTATTAAATAGGAGAAAAAAATGTTTTCTAGGTAAACCAGGTGCCAGTTACAAATTTAAAATGCAAATGATGTGAGCTAGCTACACTTACAAAGTCCTGGGGTACAGCTGACTAACATTAAATACAAAATGTCCTTTCCTCTCTAGCATTCATTTGCCATTCACATTGCCGGTTAAAAGTAGTCATTTTGAAAGCAGTAATTCATTCTCTACAGTCCTTCCTTAACACAATTTTCAGCCTGCAATTTAGATGATAGGAAAATTACAACCTTAGTGCACTATATTATGTGATATAAATGTTATTGCAATTAAGCCTGCTAGGAACACACACACACACACACACAAAGACCCAAATGTAGTAAGTGGTCCATGATTTCATCTAAGTACCCATCTCCTATAAGCCAAAGGCTTCTGTCAGTCCAGCAGGATATGGGGCCCCAGCAGATCTTGACCACAAAACAAGAGTCCAGGTTTGGATAAAAACGAGTTGAGGGGCTGGCGCTGTGGTGTAGTGGGCAAAGCCACTGCCTGCAGTGCTGGCATCCCATATGGGTGCTGGTTTGAGTCCCAGCTGCTCCACTTCTGATCCAGCTCTCTGCTATGGCCTGGGAAAGCAGTAGAAGATGGCCCAAGTCCTTGGACTCCTGTACTCAAGTGGGAGACCTGGAAGAAGCTCCTAGCTCCTGGCTTCAGATTGGCTCAGCTCTGGCCATTGCAGCCAATTGGGGAGTGAACCAGCGGATGGAAGAACTCTCTCTCTCTCTCTCTCTTTCTCTCTGCCTCTCCTTCTCTCTGTGTAACTCTGACATTCAAATAAATAAATAAATCTTATAAAAAATAGGAAGAACCAGGAAGTTTCAAAAATTTTTGGATGTTGTATGGTACTGTATCTTCTTTCATTCCCGTTGTGTTAATTCTGTGCTATATGGACAGCCTCATCTGGAGATAACCTGGAGAGACTAAATCCAAAGCCTCGTGCAGTGGGATCTGGGGCCGGCCACACCGTGCTCCTATTGCCTGTCCTGGCTCCTGCTCGAGGTGAGCCCTGTTCTTCACCAGCTTGTGTCCCCTCTCCTGCGTCTGACAGGTGAGAAGAAGTTGATAAATGGTAGTTCAATTGAATCTGAAGGAGGAAACATACCTTTGAGTTCTTTGTAAGTGAAAAAAGAGGAGCAGTTCTCTTCCTGTTTAGTTTTTAATATCATCCTGTTTAAAAAAAGACTTATTTGTTTATTTGAAAGGCAAAGTTACAGAGAGGGAGAGGCAAAAGCAGAGAAAGAGAGAAGTCTTCCATCCACTGGTTCACTCCCCAAATGGCTGTAACAGCCTGGGCTGGACCAACTAAGCCTAGGAGCCATGCAGATGCAGGGGCCCAAGCACCTGGACCATCTTCTACTGCCTTCTCAGGCACATTAGCAGGGAGTTGGATCAGAAGAGAAGCAACCAGGACTTGAAACAGCACCCATATGGGATGCCAGTGCTGCAGGCAGCGGCTCAACCTGCTTCGCCATAGTGCTGGCCCCAATATCATACATTTTAATTGTGACTCTTCCCTCCGGACAAATTAGTTAGGCGAAACTGTGATAAATACATTGAAAGATGTAAAGATTTTCCCTCGGGGTCCATATCTAAACAGAATGCCCTAATAGACATCTGTCCTTGAAACGGTAACACTAGGGCCAGAAACTCTTCCACCCTGTGGCTCTGCTGCCCTCCACGTGTGGCATCCGGTATAGGTAGAGGAGGGGAAAGAGCTGACACCGGTGGGGAGCTGCCCACTCCCACCCACTGGCAGGATGTGCAGCCGTGTGTGGACACGCTACTGCAAGGGATGCTGGGAAGTCCAAGACAGCTATACCCAGAAGAGAAAGCTGGCACGTGAGCCTGGAAACAGGCTCAGCGCGGTTTTCATATAACATGAGAAGCAGACTGCTTATGGTCAAAGGCAATATGGAAAGTCTTAGCAATGAAAGCAATAACTCTGGCTTCCCGAGTGCCTGCTATGCGGCAGATGCCGGTCTGGGCTCATGTTACCCCATTTTTATTCTTGAATAACCTGCAAGGTTGATATTCTTATCTCTTTCTTGAAGACAAAAACAAAAAAACTGACGCTCATGGTGGGAAAGTAATTTGGCTGAGGTCACATGGGAGAGCAGGAATTCAAATTTGTGTCTGGCTGAGTTCAGAGTCCAGGGTTTTTCTCTGCTATCATGTAGTGTTTCTTTAAAAAAATTAACCTTCAACATGGATTACAAGCTTTGACATACAAGAGGGTGAATTTCAGAGAGCAACATTATGTAGCTTGTTAGAGAGGAAAGGAGCCGTGGGAAGACACCCACTTCACTCCCTTACTTTTCCGTGAGAAAATTAAGATTGCAAGGAGACAGACACCAGACCAGACCTATAACTGGCATCTGTAGCTCCTGACTCCCAGGTGCATTTTTTTTTAAACTCGGTATTGTGTCCAAAGAAGTCATGAGACCAATCGATTAAATACTAATTGTATTGTTGGAAGTGATTCTCAGAGCTTTTTCTTTTAAAATTTTTTTAACAGGGTAGGTACAAGAAATTGCTTCTAATTTTTAGAATATTTACTTATATATTTAAAAGAGTTAGAGAGAGAGAGAGAAAGAGAGAAAGAGAGAGAGAGAAAGATCTTCCATCTGCTGGTTCACTCCCCAAATGGCCTCAATAGCCAGGACCGGGCCAGGCCAAAGCCAGGAGCTAGGAGCTTTATCCAGGTCTCCCATGTAGGTGCAGGTGCCCAAGCTCTGGGCCATCTTCTGCTGCTTTCCCAGGAGCATTAGCAGGGAGCTGGCTGGAAAGCAGAGCAGCTGGGACTCGAACTGGCACCCATATGGGATGCTGGCGTTGCACACAGTGGCTTAACCCACTACTCCACAACCCCAGCCCTGATTCTCAGTTTTCAGAGTGGCAGGTATGTCTATCCATGTATATTCCATATGTCCATTCTGGCCACTGAATAGTTTGACTTCTCTAGTACTGTTCTATGCTTGATCTTAATATAAACTACCTTCAAGAAGTTTCTGGAATGGCTAAGAGAAGATGGTGTCGAATGCTTCAGAGCCTCAGCTCCCTACTCACACCAAGTGTTTGAATAGAGGAGACCTGGAATTTCTGCTTTCTAACATGGCAGTGAGCTTGGGCTTCCTTGCTTAGGTTTAGGAAGAGATGGGCCTTCGCCAACCAAGGGAGGTGGTGGTTGATTCACTGGGGTTCCTCCAGTTTCCTGGACTTTTCTATATGTTGCTACTTTCTCTCTCTCTCTCTCTCTCTCTCTCTCTCTGTCTCTCTCTCTCTCTCTCCCTAAATCAATGCTTTCTATTTTATTTGAGTGACAAGAAAGAGACAGACAGAGCTCCCATCCCCTGGTTCATTCATACCCACAACAGCCTGAGCTGGACTAGGCCAAAGCAGGGAGGCAGGAATTTAATCCAAATCTGGCCAGGGACCCAGGTACTTGAGCCACCACCTGCTGCCTCCTGGGTGTGCATGAGCAGGGAGCTGGAGCCAGGAGCAGGGCTGGTACTCTCAGCCAGGTGCTCTGAGGTGGGATGCAGGCATCCATGAAGCATCTTATTGGTTATGCCAAACACCCAGCTCCTTGACTACTTCTTACCCCTCGCTGTCACCCTCCATCACAATGCAGGTATTTAACTTATGTATAACTGAATCTAAAGAATCCCCTTTCAAATGTCAGTGGCTCACTCCAAGTGAATCAGAACTTTCTGTGTAAATAAGAGAGTCTCTAGGGCCAGCACCATGGCTCACTAGGCTAATCCTCCACCTGTGGCGCCGGCACCCTGGGTTCTAGTCCCGGTTGGGGCGCCGGATTCTGTCCCGGTTGCCCCTCTTCCAGGCCAGCTCTCTGCTGTGGCCTGGGAGTGCAGTGGAGGATGGCCCAGATCCTTGGGCCCTGCACCTGCCTGGGAGACCAGGAGGAAGCACCTGGCTCCTGGCTTCAGATCAGCACGGCCACTTGGGGGGTGAACCAACAGAAAAAGGAAGACCTCTGTCTCTCTCACTAACTCTGCCTGTCAAAAATAAATAAATAAAATGAGAGTCTAATTTTTTTCCATGTCTCTGTACCCGAAGACACACATTTGTTATTTTTCTTATAGGTATGAAATGGACTCTTCCCACCATAATCTGCCTGTAATGTGGTCAGATCTACTTTACAGCTATGCCAGCACTGTGGACAGCTGGTTAAGCCACCACCTGCAGTGCTGGCATCCCATATGGGCACTGGTTCGAGTCCTGGCTGCTCCACTTCCGATCCAGCTCTCTGCTATGGCCTGGGGAAACAGTGGGAGATGGCCCAAGTGTTTGGGCCCCTGCACCCACATGGGAGACCTGGAGGAAGCTCCGGGCTCCTGGCTTTGGACTGGCCCATCTTAAGCTGTCTCAGCCATTTGGGGAGTGAACCAGCAGATGGAAGACCTCTCTCTCTCTCTGCTTTTGCCTCTCTGTAACTCTGTCTTTCAAGCAAAAATACATAAATATTTAATAATAATAATAGCTAATCATGTTTATCATTTTCTGGCTCCAACCTTTCTCTGAGCTTTGCTACTTTATCAGCCTGATTTATAAAGGATGCATTTTAATTGTGGCCAATTTTAACTTGAACGTTCAGACATTTCACTCTGTATTCCATACATTACACAAACATAACATATGCAAATGGGAAAACTGCAACAAAGAAAAAATAGTGACATTGGGACAGGAACTCTGCCCCACCTTCCTGTTTTAGATTATTCCCCTCTCCCAAGCCAAGAGCCCCTTTTGACCTGACTTAAAGTTAAGCAGATTTTCAAAGCAGTGAGAAACACTATTAATTCAGAAAATTAGTCTTGACTTACCTGTTTTCCAATTAATCCACAGGCACTGAGCTCATTTGGATTCCGTTCAGACTTGCAAACCTTTCGCGGCAAACAGACACAAACGCACTGCTGGAATGACAACCGGCTGAGGTTTATTAGTTCTCCAGGAAATGTTTTCTGAGTGAGCGTGTGGTGTGAAAAGGCCCAATTTTGATAATGGATGTGCCTCTCTGAGCTTTTAATTCCGTGTTTAATTGGGCACAAAATTCAGGCTCTCAGAGTCGGTGTAGGTGCTGGCCAGAATAATGAAACCAGCAGGAAAATGAATGGAGCGGAATGGGGCTTCCAGCTCAGATGCCACGGCCACTAAGAACGCCCCCGGTGGAAGTCGAGGGCTTTAAAGTCTGATTTTGAATGACCATAAAATTGGGAGAAATTGCACCGATTGTGCCAAGTGCCTTGTGCACGTGGAAGAATGTCACGTAGCCGACAAGGAGCTTCCTGACCACAACTGTTGAGCAAGGTGCCACCTGCTAAGGCACTACAGAGAGGTCAGTAGGGCATCCCTAGCTCAACCTAAGTGGGCACGAAGTGCCAGAGCTGCTAGAACCTTTCCTCCCTCCACAGGTATCTGAGAGACCTCCAAAGTAGCTCCAGAGCATGCATTTGGTGCAGTAGTTAAGTCCCCACGTCAGACACCCACACTTCCTATCCGAGTGACTGGGTTCCATTCCAGTCTCACTCCTGATTCCAACTTCCTGCGAATGCACACCCTGGGAGGCAGCAGGTGACAGAGAGGCCCCGTAGTGGGTCCCTGCCACCACACAGGAGACCTGGATTGAGTGGCTCGGCTTCAGCCATTGTGGATATTTGATGTCTGTGTGTGTGTTGGGGGTTGGGATGAGAGATCTCTCTCTGTCTTTGTCTCTGTCACTCAGATAAACACAGGGAAAAGTTTTAAATTTAAAAGTGAAAAAAAAAAAGCGTATTCTCTGAGGGCGGAGCTGTCAATGCACTTCTCTCAGGTCAAGCTTATTTGAGTATTTATGTGCACGACACTGAACGATTTTCAGTTTGCCTGCAGCTCCGCGCTTTGGAGAACTAGTTTGCGATCTCCAGCTATGCGTGTAGATTTATTGACCCACGGCTTCTTAGCCTTTGCTTTCTATGTTTCAAGAAGAAATTGTTATGTTCTTGATTATTTTATCATACTTAGAGATATCTTCTTTTAAAATCTGTGTCCTTTTTTTTTTTTTAGCTCATATTCACATTATTTTGTTCTAAATTCTATTTCGTCTGCCATGTACAGCTTAACAGCTTTTTTCAGTTTGGTTTTAGTTTTGCCCAACCCTCTATTTTCAACCTCTTGGGGTCATTTGGAAGGACCCTGCCTGATTTTGTTTTTCAAAAAACACCAAGATCTGTCAGTAATCAATCTAGCCTGCTGCTAAGAGATTAAAAAAAGAGAGATAGAAGCAGCTGTCCGCTGTCCTCAGAACCAGGTTCTTTAAATACTTTAAACAACTTGGAAGTCTGTAGGAGTCGCAAAAAAAAAAAAAAAAAAAAAATAGTTCTCGGTCTTTATTTGCCCATCTGGACTTGGGAGTTTCTAAACCCGGGGCTGCTGGTTGTTTTCCCCTTAGCTTTCAGAGAAACCTTGGACAACAGCCCTGCGATACTTAGCCTACAGCTCCTTTCCCCACTAGGAAAGCAATAATGGTTGTCACAGCCCATCACCCCCTTCAGGGAGTGTTATGCATAGATGAGAGGGAAAAAAAATCCCTAAAAGCATCAGTGAGAGACAACTGAGTGTTTTTATCGCTGGCGATGGGGACTTTCCCCCCATAAATATATGGCATTCAATAACACAATCTCCCTTCCCAGCTCGGCACACGTGTCCTTCAACGGCAGGCTAGCACGTGACCATTCAGGGGAGGAAAAACCAGCCCGTTTACATAACAGCTGTTAGCGCCAGCGGTGACATATTACTCCAGGGCCTCCTGCCTATAATGGGTTTTTCAGATGCGTTGCCATGTTCAGCTGATTAGTTGTGGGTGATCTGAAATGTCGAGCTATTAGCCTTGACAACTACTGCCAAGGTTACTATCTTCGGAAAATATCTTTTTAATAATATAACTGTTTGTAAGTGGAAAAGGTGACGCTCAAAATACAAAGTAACAATAAGTGTGGATTACCCAGTTTCCCAGCTTGGGCAAGGCGTGTGCTCTGGGGGTGGGGGAGGGGTGCTGCCTACTGAGCCAGTACCTCTGGGGTGCCCCCAGGGTACCCCACCACCACCACCATGAACCACACAAGCATGCATTTGAGTGGTAGAAACAGAAGGCAGGTACAGTGGGTACTCACAAAGCAAAAACTTTAAAATGGTGCTCCTACCAGCCTTCCTCCCTCCAAGTCACTGCCACACACACACACACACACACACCAATCCCCACCCCCTCCCAGGGACCAATTTCCAAATCAAGCCTTGGGATGGGGATGGGGCCAGGGTCTTCAAATGCAGATTTGTACATTTCAGCCGTCAAGGGGATGCCCGCAGTTAAGGAAACTAGGGCTGGAAAAACCTGGTCTTTGAGTCCTTTTCCTTTTTTTGCTTACTCTCTGGAAAGTACCGCCCCCAGCCAGGGATTTCCAGGGCTGTTAACGCTCTGTTCTAATGAGTGCCATCCCTTATCACGGTCGGCTCTTCCCCGGCCCTTCCCTCCACTCACAGCTCCGCTTCTATCGCTTTCCATTTCCTCTGTTCCATTCCTCCCGTCTCCTGATAAGGCCTGCCCGCATGACAGCTCCTGCCAATGAGCAGGCGAGGCCGTGTGTCTGATCTGTCTTCCAGCTAAGACAGTTTCAAGAGTGAAAGGGGAGCCGGGAAACTAACGCGGGGACCCCTGGGTGGTCTGGACCCCTCCCCTGACACACACACAGGAGTGTGAGGTTACCCTCTCAGTAAGGGATCCCAGGTGTGTTTCAAATAGTTCCGCCACCTGTTGGGAAAGATATTCCTGTTTATAATACAGACTGCCTGGAGATGACACTCCGGCTCAAAGGTACCCCTCCAGCCCCAGACTAGCAAATGCCGGAAAGCAAAATGACGCCCACCTTGTATTATCTTGGATACAAGAGACACAGACACTCACACAATGGGAGAACTCAAAAAGCACATTGAGACTGACCTGGGCAAGCAATGCTCACTGCTCCCACCACCACCACCACCACCCACAGCCTCCCGGGTTCTGCCGCAGGAAAGCACAGCCTAGCGCCATGCTTCCGTGCCTTTGTCTGAGCTGCATGGTGAAGCCAAGTGACCTTGTCCCCCAGATGTGTGACCATCAGCGGGGACAGTGGACAAAGAGCTGACAGCAGAGGACAGGGAGAATTAACAGAGCTTTCCAGAACGGAGGGAACTACGAGAAACAGCCTGGTTCCTGAGTCATTTCTTGTTTTTACAGCAGGGGCCCTGAAGTCACAAAACCTTCATCCAAAGTCAGGGTCAGAGTGGAGATTTCAGGCACTGTGGCAGGCTGGGGGGAGGGAGAGACCTGGGGTGGTGGGGGGCATTCTCTGTGCCAGTGCCAAGGCTGCCCGCCCTGCGAGACGTGCTGGAGGCAAGTGTAGGGGCTCTGCAGTGCGACCCTGGCCATTCAGTCCTCACCCCACACCCACCCCCAGAACACCTGGAGTCAGGGAAAGATGTCAAATGTGTGCAAATTCCCAAATGGGCTTCTTTTTAAAAAATGATTTATTTATTTGATGTCAGACTTATAGAAAGAGACTTCCATCCGCTGGTTCACTCACCAGATGGCCACAGCATCCGGGGCTGAGCCAAGCCAAAGCAGGGAGCCAGGAGCCCAAGCACTTGAGCCATCCTGCTGGGCTTTTCCCAGGCCATTAGAGGGAGCTGGATCAGAGGTGGAGCAGCCTGGACCCGTGCGCATATGGGATGCTGGTGTTGCAGTCAGCAGCTTTACCTGCCACACTACAACACTGTCTCCCCTTATCCCCCGGTAAAATGTGGTTTATTCAATTATCTCAATACAAAAATGGTTAATAAGGTGCCGGTACTGTGGCAAAGTAGGCTAAGCCTCTGCCTATGATGCCAACATCCCATATGAGGTTTATGCTCCAGTTGCTCCTCTTCCAATTCAGCTCTCTGCTATGGCCTGGGAAAGCAGTAGAAGATAGCCCAAGTGCTTAGGCCCCTGCACCCACATAGGAGACCCAGAGGAAGCTCCTGGCTCCTGGCTTTGGATCAGCTCAGCTCTGGCTGTTGCAGTCACTGGAGGAGTGTACCAGTGGAAGGAAGACCTCTCTCTCTGTCTCTCCCTCTCTCTGTCTGTAACTCTGCCTCTTGAATAAATAAATAAATAAATAAATAATCTTTTAAAAAAATGGTTGATAAAATTTTTAATGAATATGGATGTTGAAATTTGTTTCAGATGTTAGTCAACATAAGCACATGGGCAGAACGGGAGGAAGTCCTGAGTTACAGTGAATGATGTCCACAGGTCACCAAACAAATTGCAACCAGGGAGTTATAACTCCAAATGTGTGGCTTTGTTATTTGCCTTAAACCAGAGGTTTCAACTGCTTGTTGTTGAAAACAGTCTCAGAATAACTTTTAAAGGCACAAAGCAAAAACATAGGGAATCAACACCTTGAAATACAGTTAGGAAGTCTTTGAAAAAACAAACGGCTGAGGCAAGCATTGCAGCAGGCTAAGGGGCCATGTGGGATGCCCTTGTTCCATACTGCTGCTCCCGGGGCCTTGTCCTGCCCCTGCCGCTGACCCAGCCTCCTGCCACCGTGCACTCTGGAAGGCAGCAGGTGATGGCTCAATTACTTTGATTTCTGCAACCCACGTAGGAGACCCAGATGGAGCTCCTGGCACGTGAAATCTCTCTCTCTCTCTCTCTCTCTCTCTCCCTCTGTCTTTCAAATAAATAAAAACAAAAGAAAAACATGAAAACATGAAAGAAAACAAAAAAGAAAGGTGAGACATAATATGTATATTCCTGTGTTACTGCATTGAATCACAGCACCAAGTGAGTTTAATGCCCCATCATTCTGAAGTAGTGATGAGCCTAAGCAGTAGTTTGACCTCTCGGCAACCACTGTGATGTGCTGTCAGAGTATACAGGGTCTTCAAACGGTTCATAGAAAATCTGTATTATGAAAATGCATATTATGCAAAAGCTGTGCATGAATTTCAAATCTACTTGGCATCAAAATATGCATTATGAAAATGTACATTATGCAAAATTATTATTTTTGCACCAAAATCAGCTTATCGTTTAATTCCATTTTCCATGAACTTTTTGATGTCCCTTTTTATCTGCTATTGGTGACAAAGTCACAGGTACTGTGGATCTTGTAGTTTTTGCCTTGTGTATTCACAATGAAAGGAAATGTCAAATTTCACTCAGAGGATTGTGAAAATAATGAGAGACCTTGCTTTTTTTCTTATTTAAATGCACAGATCTTGTCAGTTCCAAGCATGGACCTCTTGGGGGTCCATACACTACAGATTAAGAACCAATATAGTTGGAGCTGATGCTGTGGGGTAGTAGGCTAAGCCTCAGCCCGTGGGCATCCCAAATGGGTGCTGGTTCAAGTCCCAACTGCTCCTCTTCTGATCCAGCTCTCTGCTATGGCCTGGGAAAGCAACGGAAGATGGCCCAAGTGCTTGGGCCCCTGCACCCATGTGGGAGACCCAGAAGAAGCTCATGGCTCCTGACTTTGGATCAGCCCAGCTCTGACATTGTGGCCATTTGGGGAGTGAACCAGCAGATGGAAGATCTCTCTCTCTCTCTGCCTCTCCCTCTCTCTGTCTATAATTCTACCTTTCAAATAAATTTTTAAAAAATTTTAAATAAATAAGAAGAACAAATATAATTCTTGTAAGTCAACAATTCACTATGGAAATGCCTGCTTTTTAAAAAATGTTTAATCATTTTTAAAATTTATTTGAAAGGCAGAGTAAGAGAAAGATACACAGGCAGAGAGAGATTTTCCATCTTGTAATTCACTTCCCAAATGCCTGAAACAGCCAAGGCAGAGCCAGGCTGAAGCCAGGAGCCAGAAACTCCATCTGGGTCTCCCACATGGTGATGGGGACTCACATACTTGAGCCGTCACGTGTTGCCTTCAGGTGCACTTGCAGGAAGCTGGAACAGAAGGCGGAGGCAAGGCTTGATCCCAGGTCCTCTGATATGAGATGCAGGCGTCTGATGTGCCAGGACGCCTGCCCCTGGCTTTTTAAAGAAAACACTGCTCGCCTGTGTGTACCACAGCCTGATCTGACGCAGCCCTTCCCGGGTTTCCCTGGGAGTAATGGCAGCCAGCTCACAACTGCCGAAACGTTTCTCCACATCACACCAGCCTAGCGACTGCCCCTCCCTGGGAAGTGATGGTGCAGTGAGAAACCATGGTTCACTCACACAGGGCGCTTCAGAAACGTTGTGGAAAACTGGAACTGAAGCTTATTTTGCTACAAAATTTTGAAGGTCACGCATGTACACAAGGGGTCTTCAAAGAGTTCTCGGAAATGCAGGTTATGAGAAAACCATGCTTGAATTTCAACATTTTCGCACCAAAATAAAGCTGTCTTCCAATTCCATTTTTCCACTTTTTGAAGAATCCTTGCATAATTCCATCTGAAATAACTATTGAGCCTGAAATTTCCCAGAATCCCCAGCTCTTCGTCAGAAGTTCTGATGAAAAAGTCTTGCTTGCTGCTAAGTTACTGAAAATGAGAGAAATGGATATTACTTTTTCTTTTACTCAAAAATAGAGTTGGGGCTGGTACTGTGGCACAGCAGGTTAAAGCCCTGGCCTGAAGCACTGGCATCCCATATGGGCACCGGTTCTAGTCCCGGCTGCCCCTCTTCTGATCTAGCTCTCTGCTGTGGCCTGGGAAAGCAGTAGCAGATGGCTCAAGTCCTTGGGCCCCTGCGCCCGTGTGAGAGACCTGGAAGAAGCTCCTGGCTCCTGGCTTCAGATCAGCATAGCTCCGGCTGTTGTGGCCATCTGGGAAGTGAACCAGTGGATGAAAGACCTCTCTCTCTGTCTCTACCTCTCTCTATAACTCTGTCTTTCAAATAAATAAAATAAATCTTTTAAAAATAAATAAATTGACTTAAAAATTCTTAAAATTCACATCATTAAGGAAGCAGGCAGAAATTGGAATAAGTTGGGACAGGTGACATGGCAGAAAATATCTTCAAGGCAGAAGTGTGTGCTCACATTCTAGTTAGATAATTACCAAATAGTTACGTATTATCCCGAGGAAGTATTTTTAATTTCCTCAAGTCTCAGTTTCCATGGAAGTAAAACCTAGGTCGGATAGCAGGTAAGACTCCAGGTGGAGGGGCATGTGTTTTGGTGCAGGAGGTTAAGCTGCTGCCTACGATGCCACTTCCCAGATATGAGAGCCAGTTCATCTTGGTTGCTCCACTTCCAATCCAGCTTCCTGTTAACATGCCTGGGGTAGCAGCTGGAGATGGTCCAAGGACTTGGCCCCTTGCCAGCTCATGTGGAAGACCCGGATGGAGTTCCTGGCTCCTGGCTTTGGTCTGGCCCAGTCCTGGTAGCCCAGCCTTAGTCATTGCAGTCATTTGGAGCAGTGAACCAATGAATGGAAGATCTCTCTCTCTCTCTCTCTCTCTCTCTCTCTCTGTAACTCTGCCTTTCAAAGAAATACAATAAATTTTCAAAAAAAGACTCCCACATGAAAGTGCCTGGGTCCATCCCCAGCTCCAGCTCCGAACTCCAAGTTCCCGCTAATGCAGACCTAACAGGAAAGTGATGCTCAGTGACTGGGTCCTTGCCACCCAAGCGGGAGACCCGGGTTGCGTTCCCAGCTCCAGGCTGCATTCAGCCCCAGCTGGGGGCCATTGCAGGTGTCTGAGGAGTGAACCAGCAGACAGGAGCTTTCCCTATCTATATGCCTCATTCTCTTCTTGTCTCTCTGCCTCTCAAAAACAAACAGGAAAGTAGATGCTTGTGGGCCTCTCACAGCCCCATGGGAGGCCTCTGTGGGGGGTGGGAGCAGGTGTACCGTGCCTTAGGCATGAGGCGATTGAGTGCCTGCTCTCCTGCTCTCCCTGCCTCCTCCTCTGAATGACACAGATGCCAACTTCCTCATCAGAAAAAAAAATGCTGTGCCCAACTCTCGAGATTCTCAGGAAAATGTTAATTTGAAAAACATATTTTTATAGCATGTGCCAACTCCCCAGCAAGGGATAAATGGAAAGTTTCTGGCACAGAGAGAGGATTCCAAACAGAGAGAGGAAGCTGTTAAGAAACATAAATAATCTATTGATGGTCCAATAACAAAATCCGGAATTCTCAACACCCAACAGAAAGGTGGCTATTCAGTTTTTCATAAGAACAGTGTTATGGATCCAAAAGCAAACAGTGCCATATATATAAACTGCTGTGTTTTCTCTTTATTTTTAATCCAGCAAAATTGATTCTCATAAAAGCACTGCCTCAGATCTGTAGGAGCAATCTATCTAAATGCAGCTCAGTATGTTAAGCTCCCTCAATTTTTTTCTTTGAATTCAGGTTTGGGCACCTATTTTAGTCCATGATTAGATTATGACCTGTGTGTGTGTGTGTGTGTATATATATATATATATATATATATATATATATATATATTTAAAAACAACAACAACTGGGCACTAAGATAACAAAAGAGTCCATTACATCATGGTTGCTCTTGCTGTTTCCCACAGCTATTTAGGAAATGTAGGTCAAACAGTGGGGATTTAAATATAAGGAAACTGGGGCCAGCGTTGTAGTGCAGTGGCATAGTGGATTAAGCTGCCGCTTCTGATGCTAGCATCCCATACGGGCGCCAGTTCGAGTCCCAGCTACTCCACGACTGATCCAGCTCCCTGCTAATGTGCCTGGGAAGGCAGCAGGTGATGGTCCACATACTTATTCCTCTGCCACCCACTGGGGAGACCCAGATGGAGTTCCTGGCTTCTGGCTTCAGTCTGGTTCAGCCCTGGCTGTTGCCACCATTGGGGAAAGAACCAATGCACAGAAGACCTGTTTCTATCTCTCCCTCTCTCTGTCTCTTGGCCTTTCAAATAAATAAATCTTTTTTTAAAAAATAAAATAAAAGGTTTAAAAAATGCAAGGAGATCATCTCAAAGCAAGTCGCAAAACACAGCCTCCCTTAGACAGTACGCTACTTTGTTCCAACTGTACTTGAGCATCCAACACCTTAAAACACTTAACAATTATAATAACCACCAACATTTCTTGAGCATTTACTATACTCCAGTCACATGAATTATCTCACCTATGCTTCACAAAACCCTTAGTGGGCAGATGCTGTTACTATGCCCATTCTTTTTTTTTCTTTTTGGCAGGCAGAGTTAGACAGTGAGAGAGAGACAGAGAGAGAGTTATAGACAGTGAGAGAGAGAGAGAGGTCTTCCTTCCGTTGGTTCACTTCCCTAATGGCCGCCACGGCTGGCGCTGCGCCAATCTGAAGCCAGGAGCTGGGTACTTCCTCCCTGTCTCCCATGTGGGTGCAGAGACCCAAGCACTTGGGCCATCCTCCACTGCCCTCCCGGGCCACAGCAGAGAGCTGGACTGGAAGAGGAGCAACCAGGACAGAATCTGGCACCCCAACTGGGACTAGAACCCAGGGTGCCAGCACCGCAGGTGGAGGATTAGCCAAGTGAGCCATGGTGCAGGCCAACTACGCCCATTCTTCTCCTTTTTTTTTTTTTTTTTAAGATTTATTTATTTTACTTGAAAGACAGAGTTACACAGAAAGGGAAGGAGAGGCAGAGAGAGAGAGAGAGAGAGAGAGAGAGAGAGAGGTTTTCCATCTGCTGGTTCACTCCCCAGATGACCGCAACGGCAGGAGCTGCGCCGATCCGAAGTCAGGAGCCAGGAGCTTCTTCCGGGTCTCCCATGTGGGTGCAGATGTTGGGGGACATCTTCTGTTTTCCCAGGCCATAGCAGAGAGCTGGATTAGAAGGGGAGCCCATAAGGGATGCTGGCACTGTGGGCGGCAGCTTAACCTACCCTTGCGCCAGCCCCTACTATGCCCATTTCACAGATGTGGAGACTGCTCAGCAGAGATGCAGCGATGTGGAACAGGAAGTAGAAGGTGAAGCAAAGATGGGGCAAGGACCGTCCAATACACATTCATTCCTGTGTCATCACCAACTAGGACGTATTGTAACCAGACAGCTAGCTAGAGTCATTCTTTTTTTTTTTTTTTTACAGGTAGAGTGAGACAGTGACAGAGAGAAAGGTCTTCCTTCCATTGGTTCACTCCCCAAATGGCCACCACAGATGGCACTGCACCCATTCGAAGCCAGGAGCCAGGTGCTTCCTCCTGGTCTCCCATGCAGGTGCAGGGGCCCAAGCACCTGGGCATCCTCCTCTGCCCTCCCGAGCCATAGCAGAGAGCTGGACTGGAAGAGGAGCAGCCGGGACAGAATCTGGTGCCCATATGGGATGCTGGCACCGCAGGCAGAGGATTAACCAAGTGAGCCACAGCGCCAGACCCCAGAGCCATTCTTAAAATGGAACTGCAACCAACCTCCAATATACAGCAGCCTGTCCACCTGTCTCCTTCCCAAAGGCTTTTGGTCTGGCAAGCTCCAGTCTGGGTCTGCATTCAGCAGTGACAGCAGAACCAGCCAAAGCCAGTCCCATGGGGGCCTATCCCAGCCCTACTAGGCCTTAGCAGGGGCCACAGGAGTGACGGGTAATGACCTGCGCAAGCCAGGGTGTGAGGGGTGAAAACCCAGAGCCAATGGGTAAACACATTGACGTTTGCCCACCCTTAACCTTGAACACAGTGTAAACAGCTTTTACTCTTCAAATGTTTACTGTTGCAAGGGCTAGGAGCAGTCGGGTAAAAGAGACAAATTAACAAAGCATCGTCATGGGAGTTAACTTGGACAATGCCAAGGCACTACTTCCAAGGAAGCCCAGGGTTCCAGGAGCTATCTGCCCTCCCTTCCCACAAAACATGATTGCAAATATAATTTTCCAGGGCTGGCTCCATGGCGCAGCGAGTTAAAGCCCCAGCCTGCAGTGCAGGCATCCCGTATGGGTGCCAGTTCCAGTCCCAGCTGCTCCACTTCCAATCCAGCACTCTGCTATGACCCGGAATAGCAGTAGAAGATGGCCCAAGTCCTTGGGCCCCTGAACCCATGTGGGAGACCCAGAAGAAGCTCCTGGCTCCTGGCTTCGGATCGGTGCCACTCCAGCCATTGAGGCCAATTGGGGAGTGAACCATCAGATGGAAAACCTCTCTCTCTCTCTCTCTCTCTCTCTCTCTCTCTCTCTCTCTCTCTCCCTCTCCCCCCTATTGCTCCTCTCTCTGTGTAACTCTGACTTTCAAATAAATAAATAAATGATTAAAAAATCATTCAGCAAAAGGCCAAGATCATTAGCACTACTAAAGGACCATTACACTCGAGTCAGCAAGCCCACCTGTTACGTCCCTAACATTTCTACAGGCACTATGGAATGAGAGAGAAAGGAAATGCAGCAAGAATGTAATTACGGCCAGCCCTTATTGAGTGTGTATCACCTGCCCAGCCCTTCGCTGCTGTGCTGCACAGATTAGGACTTGATTCTCATGCTCCCTCTAGGAGGTTCGCACACTCAGGCCTCTGTGTCTACAGGTCTCTGTATTTGTAGATGGAAAATATCTGGCTCTGTACTGGACATGGGCAGACTTCTTTTATGAAGCATCACAACCAGTCACACAGCGTTTGCAGTGTATTTGACACTACAAGTAGTCGAGAGATGATTCTGAGAATATGAGAGGATGTCCATGGGTTATAGGTAAATACCTGAGCATCCACGGATTTTGGTACCCTGTAGTAAGGGTCCCAGAGCCAAACTCTCATGGATGCTGAGGAGAATGACTGTACCCTCATTTTCATTCTGGACATAAGAAAGCTTAGATGCAGTGAGATAAGGAAGTTCGCAAGCTCCAGTGGCTGATAAGCCCTGGTACTGGGGCTGTTTTTTGTTTGTTTGTTTTTAAGATTTACTTATTTACTTGAAAGCCAGAGTTACAGAGAGAGAAGGAGAGGCAGAGAGAGGTCTTCCATCCACTGGTTCACTCCCCAAATGGCCGCAGCAGCTGGAGCTGTGCCGATCCAAAGCCAGGAGCCAGGAGCTTTCTCCGGGTCTCCCACGCAGGTGTGGGGCTTCCACTGCTTTCCCAGGCCATAGCAGAGAGCTGGATGGGAAGTGGAGCAGCCAGGTCTCAAACCGGCACCCATATGGGATGCTGGCATTGCAGGCGGCGGCTTACCCACTACGCCACAGTGCCGGCCCCTGGGACTGGGGTTTAAACCTGTGCCTTGGATCACTGGCCCTCAAGTAACGTAAACCCTGGAGAGTCCCAGAAACCACCAGGGGACTAAGACTCCTGCAGAAAACAGAGGGAGGTTGGAGCAGAAAGTGAGTTGACTATAAAATCAGCAGCCTCGTCATACAACTTGCCTTCATCGCAGCAAGACTTTAAAGCCAAAATTTGTCCCATTCTGCCCAGGTCCAGTGAGAGGTCACTTGACATTCATGCCCTCCATCCTACCACTTCTCAGGGCAGCTTCTCCCAGTTAGGCTACAGCTTCAAGAGTGGTGTTGTCCCTTTCACATTCAGATGGACTCCGGATGATAGTCCAGGGAACTGGCCAATCAGAACGCTCGTAAACCTCTTGAGGAAAAGCTAACAGGATTTCCATTGGGTATCTTCTCTTTGCCATGGGTGAAAAACGAAGGCACATAAAGGCTAATAACATTATCTTAGGTTTTACAGCGAATCAAATGATATAATAGGCATGAAGGGTTTTGCGGGAAAGTGCCGTCCGAATGCCAGGTGCCATTATGAAGAAGCCTACAAGCCATAGCTTTTGGCCTGCACAGTCCCAGCAAATTTGGCTGACTTTCCCCTAGGACATACTTCTTTAAGTGTGATTTACTTCTTCACGCATTCATTTAACAGAGGTTCCCAGGCTAGCTGCCGTGCTCTTGAACTAGGAGCGGAGGAGACAATGGCAAACAAAAAGGCGGCACACATTAGCTCTCCCCAGTGCTAGCTAAAGTGAGAATTCAGAATGGGAGACACCACGGGTTCAGGAGCATGCTGCGCTGAGAACCTCCGGTTGCCTTTTGCATAGAGCAGGCACTCAGTAAGTGGGTGCTTGCTGCCTGGCAGGCTGAAAGGGAGTCCGTTTGAAGAAAGTTTGGAGAGCTGGACCATCCAGGGGTGGGGAACACCTGGCCTGTGAGATATTTGGATCGGGCCCCGCCAAAGCAGGTGCAGGTAGGACTTGAAATTCCATACATCTACAGAGCAGGCTCATTCCCGTATGGCCTGCAGATGATGTTACCAACATCCAAATAGCCCTTGGCAGAGAAAAAGCTTCCCCCCACCCCTGGAGCCAAAGGAAGCTTCTGCCCTTCGATGGTTTTCCAATGCGACCTCGCAGGTAGCGTCAACTGTTATAAAATATATTTTTGCCAAAGCATCTTCAGATCTCTTCTTCCTCAGAGCAGTGGCTCTGGGGTTACTTTGGGACTTTGCTTTTCCTTTCCAAGAATTCGGGGGAGTTTTTTTTAAGCGTTATCCACTGTTAGCTCATGACTCAGCCAGCAGCACGGGGCACTTCTATCCGCACTTGGCAATTATCAGAGGGCTGGGTGTCTCCCGCTCACGAGCCACCAAGCCCATCCAAGCTCCAACATCCCCATCTTCAGGAAATAATGCAAAACTCGCCTCCACATCAGACCTTTGCTGATAGAGGATCCACTGGCTCATCCCGGCACAATCACCTCCGGATTGCCTCTTTCCTATTTTCCCACCCCCAACCTCCTGTCTCTGTCCCCATGAAGGCTCCCTAATTCTGAAGACCCACTCCTAAGCCATTCACTTCCCCGCCCCCCTGTCACCCAGAAGCTGGCAGGAAAAAGAAACATGTTCTACCCCCCTTCTCCTCTTCCCAGAGTCGCAGCAGGTACTCAGCACCTGACACGGAAGATTCCACACATTTCTCGGTTGTACAAAGAAAGTATTCACTGGGGTTTCAGAGAGTTATGAAGTTAACTGAACAATCCCAGAAGGGCTCGGGCCGACACAGAGCTATTCCAACAATGCTTTCTGCTGTGAACATTTTTTTGTGTCCCTTTATGGAGTCTATTGGATTCAGCTTAAGCCAGGAGTGATTCCGTCCTGACGCTCTATTCAGTAAGCTCCAGGATCTGAGAAAATCGCTCATCTCAGTGATGGCTACCAGTGGTTACTTCTAGACTAGTACTGTCCATTGGAACTTGCTGGGATGACAGAAATGTCCTTATCTATGGCGTCCAACGTGGTAGCGACTAGGAACACACGGCTCTGAGCCCCGGAAGTTCGGGGACTAATGGGACTGAGCGACTCAGCTTGTAGGTTTCTTTCATTTTCTTTTTAAAATATTTTCGGTGAACATCCAATGCTACTTGATTTTGATGGGGTACGGTGCACTATTTCAACACACAGCCACAGCATACACCAGACAACCAGCCTTTCCACTTCCTTACTTCTTTTCTCTCCAACTCCAATTCTTTGTACCGAAATCTACTGCATTCTCGTGAACGGTAGTCATCGCATTGTACTGCAGAAAACCAGAACCTAGTACTTCTATCCAGCTGTGTCTTGGTGCCCCTGATACAACAGCCCTCTCTCCCTCTCACCCTTCGCAATTTCTAGCAATCACTATTCCACATTCAGATCAACTTTTATTTTTAACTTCCACCTATGCAAAAGAACGGTATTTGTCTCTTATGTCTGACTTATTTCATTTGATCTTAAGTTCCACCTAATTTGCCGCACATGTCAGGATTTGATTATCATGGCTGTATAATATTTCTTTGCACATACTTTGCATAGTGCATTTCTATTCTTCATTTTCCTACATCTCCATATTTAAAAAATAGCTCCCTTTCTAAAAAAGAAAAACCCACAATTTTCAGCAGAAAAGTAGGCAAACATCTCAGAGAGATTTTTGAAGTTCACAATGAAAGATTTTGGTCAAGAGCTATATTTTGTTTCCAGGTCTTTATGCCATCTAACTAGAATCAAATTAGCTAAATATTTCATGATAACGCACTCAACCATCCATAGCTGTGTGTCCCAAATCCTCAAATTCAACCAACCATGGATCTAAATTAGTCAGAAGAAAAACTGCACCTGTACTGAACATGTATAGGTTTTCTTTCTTGTCATTAGCTCCTGAACAAGACGGGATAGCAATATTTACATAGCTGTTATATTGTATTAGGTAATATTAGATTCAGAGGACAGGGGAGGATGTGTAGCTTATGCACAAACACTATGGCATTTTATATAGGGGACTTGACCATGCACAGACTTTGCTGTCTGGGGAGGGGGTGGTGGTGAGGGGGTCCTGGAATGAAGCCCCCATGAATCCCAAGGGACAACCTCATTCACTATTTGGCCTCTCCTCTGCTGGTGTAAAGATTTCCAGCCAAGCTGCAGCCCACAGCGCTACCATTCTAAGAGACACAGGTGGCCCATTCACCTGTGGTCTCCGACCCTGCCTCAGGGTCAGAATCACCTGGGAGCTCCATCAGTGAACAGCCCGGGGCCCTCCTAGACTTGGTGGGTCAGTTTGTGCAGAGAAGGGTCCCCCACATGCTTACGTCCAGTCGGCTCTCCAGTACCTGAGTAACCAGACACTAATCCTCAGACCAGCATCTGGGAAGTCGTGATCTACTCAATGTTGGGCCAAGAGGGTCAACAGGATTGCCCTCCCCATTCCATTCCTAGACATCTGCACACATCATCAGCGGGGGTTGACAGAGCAGAAGGGAATTTTCAAGATGTGAGAGAGGAAATGGTGTGGTTTCAGAAGGAACCCAGTTTGAGCTTCGACTCCCATCAAGAAGGAATTCTTTCCCTCCTAGGGCCCTTGCGGTACTATCCCTCCTCCATTCCAGGGGACACAGGTTACAAAGCGGGAGACAAAGCAGGCTGCACTCCTAGGCAGCCTTTCCTAGGGTTTGAAATGGAGCAGGAAGCCAGCTGTACACAGGCCTGGGAGCATTGGCAGGATGGAAGGAGAAAGCACAGCCCTCAGGGGACATCAAGCCACCTGCACCTCTGTATCCATTCCTTTATGGGGAGGAAGTGGGAGCTTCCAGCAAGCCTGTTCTGCACACATACAAGGAGTAATGGTAACACTAGGGTGCGGGGAAGCTGGGAGGCAAAGGATCTGCCTGTGGCCTTGATGGCAGTGGTGGTCTCGCTGGTACGTACTTCTCTCCAAGTTCACTGGGTTGTATACATGAAACACATACAGCTTTATGCCCATGCATGCCAATCATACTTCAATAAAGTTGTAGTGAAAATCTTTCCCTGGGGTCCTATCGCCAGTGCAGTTTCATATGCAAAATGCAGAGGAGAGGGCTTCAAAAAGTTCGTGGAAAATGCCCATTCTCTTTCCATTCTGTTTTTCCATGAATTCTCTTGAAGCTCTCTCACAGGATTCTAACCATGGGCGTCCCATCATTCGGGAGTTCTTTTGTCAACTCCCCCAAAGACTTCAAAGGAATAAACCTTGCCAAAAGGTGCTGTGTGGGGCCCCCAGGATTGGAAGAACCTTGCCCAGTCACCACAGTCAGGATCCTGGTGTTCAGAGAAATCCACACAATAGCTTTCCCACCAAGGGCAGCCTTCCCAAGGTCCATTCCTGTTGGGTCATTTACAGGTACAACCTGAGAACTTTCAGAACTGGAGTTCAAAAACTGGTGTTTTTTTTTTTAAAAAAACTTTGTTATGTTTTTATTCTTCTCTCCTTTCCATGATACTTCTATTCCAAAGATGACTATTGTCTATGCCAAAGACAACATTTGCCCAAATTAAATGAAGCAATGCTGTACTCACATCTCTGTGCCAGGTTGTGCTTGGTGTCTAAGACTTGACTCTGAAATGGGAAAATGTGTCATTCCCGGGGCCGACATTGTGGTGCAGTGAGTTGAGCCACCACCTGTGATGCCAGCATCCCCTGCGAGAGCAGGTTCACATCCCAGCTGCTCCACCTCCCATCCGGCTCCCTGCTGATGCACCTGGGAAAGCAGCAGCAGATGGCCCAAGTGCTAGGGCCCCTGTCACCCATGTGGGAGACCCGGATGGAGTTCCAGGCTCCTGGCTTCAGCCTGGCTCAGCCATAGCCAGTTGTGGTCATTCGGGGAGACCCAATCTCCTGAGCCCCTGGAGCACTCTATAATTCGAAGACTTTCTCTTTATTCCTCCACTAGAAGTGGAGCCCTGAACCCAAGAGTGACTCCCTTCCACGGGCTGTACCTCTGACCTTTGGAAGAGGCTGGTTGCACCGACCATGAAGAGTCAAAGTGGTCAGACACCCGCGTCATTCCCTAACACGCTCATAGTGATTCTGGGGGCTCCTGCATTCCGCTTGTGAACACTTCTGTCCTTGCCGTATTATGCGTCCTCGCCTCTGCTCTTAGATGCATCTGCTCAGACAAGTTTGCTATCATTTATCTCACTTACAGGAACATCGAACACGCCATTAGTGTTGCTTAGAATTACCCCAGCTCCAATGAAGGCGCTTAATAGTTTTGAAGCAAAGCCACCCAAATCACAGTGTGTGGGAGAGACAGTCTGCCAGTCTGTGGGTGTGGAGATCTGTAAGCACCGCGCTGCATTCTTCTCTATTAATTTTCCCTGGAGCAGGTTAAACCTCTTGAAGTAAGATCCACGCTCAGATGCCAATGGAAATGGAGTGTGTGTGGAAACTGCTGTTTACTTGAACGTGTTCGTTGCTTACATGTGGTTTCTGCCTTCATCTCCTGCCTTCTTTCCAATTGTCTAATCATTTCCTCCAAACGTGTGCTATTTGAGTCTGCTGACGGCAATAGCAACTTCTATTTAGTTTTTTTTAAAATAACTGCCCAGATCCATTTTTTATAAAAGAATAGTTACCGAAGCATTAGTTGATTTCAATGAAGAGATGCTATATGTTTTCCGTCAAGTCGAATGTTAGAAAGAACTCCTACTGCATTTTAGGGTCCTGCGTGCCTGTTTAAGTCTGGGTGCAGCCTAATGTCACAGACAGTCTCCTCTGAATTTGTATCCTGAAGGAGGGAGAAGCCGATAGCCGCGTATGGTGGAATTGCACACAGCATTGGTACATCTGCAGAGACTCTGTGCGTGTGCGCCCCCTGCTGGCTATCTTTATTGGCAACAGCTGTCGAGGAACTAGATCCAAGAGGAAACAGGTGCTTTGGTAGAAACAGGAAGAGAATGAAAACGACTGAAATATCTCCTTAAGACCTTCTTATAAACGGGCAACAACACGTATTTTTAGAAATATTCTCTTTTCCCTGCCGGCTAATCCTCCACCTGCGGCGCTGGCACACCGGGTTCTAGTCCCGGTTGGGGTGCTGGATTCTGTCCCAGTTGCTCCTCTTCCAGGCCAGCTCTCTGCTGTGGCCCGGGAGGGCCGTGGAGGATGGCCCAAGTGCTTGGGCCCTGCATCCGCATGGGAGACCAGGAGAAGCACCTGACTCCTGGCTTCGGATCGGCGCAGTGCGCCGGCCATAGCAGCAATGGCGGGGGGGGGGGGGGACAACAGAAGGAAGACCTTTCTCTCTGTCTCTCTCTCTCACTGTCTAGCTCTGCCAGTCAAAAAAAAAAAAAAAAAGAGAGAGAGAGAGAGATATTAGGACCCCATGCTTTAAAAGCACATATTCACAGCACTATTTCAACATTTATCACAAGGCCCAGAGGGATGCTTGGGTTTGGGAGGAGGGGTGCATGTGCGCATGACTTGGTCCAGTTTCTGCATTTGCCTAAAATCCTTCATTTTAAAAACGTGGACAACTGACATTTCCTCCAACTTCTCTAAGGTGTTATCCAGATGCAACTTCACGGTCTCCACCTCCACGACTTCCACTGCCAATGCCAGGAACCCCGGGGCCACCAAACCACAGCTTATCTTTCACAATGGTCACACGCTGATATCCAGCCAATTCCCTACGGAAGGGCATTCCCATGGAGGTGGCCAGCTTAGTCCACTGGAGACACCGTTGCAGAGCAGTGGAGCTAAGTCCCAGAATGGGAAATCAGCAAGGCAAGTCAACTCCTTTGGGACCGAGACCTCAGACTCTCCCACTAGGATGCTGGAGTCTCCTTGGATTGGTGCAGAACTGGTCCAGGGCCAGCATGGGTTCTAGCAAAGCAGCGGTGCCCATTTCACTGGCAGAAAGGACTGGGCATGCTGGCCTTGAGCCAGGCTGGTCCTCCACACCTCTACATGGCCAGAACCAAGTGCCTGCTGCCACCATCTCTCCTGTACCCCAACTGCTCAGCCTCCCCACTGCTGCCCCCACTTCCATGAGTCCTTCTTACAATCCTCTCTTCGGCTCTGCAGCTGAGTGTCCCTGGAATTCCCAGACAGGTCCACCTCACCTTCTGCATCAGAACTTTTCAAAGGTTTCCATTGTTTTTAGAATAAAAACTAAAATCCTCATAATAGCTGACAAAGCCAGGAAGATCTCATATCTATCCCCCCCATCCCACCTTCAGTCTGAAGAGTTTCCTGTATTTGCATCGAGTATTTGTGCGTGCATCTAACATTGGACTTTAAGCTCCATCAGGAGTGGGTAGGAGCCAGTCCCTGTACCTGCGCCACCCAGTGCTGAGCCTGGTGTAGAGTTATCAATGATTATAACTCTGTCCTGCAGGAATAAATGAAAGACTCAAGTGGTAGCATGGATGGCTTCAGCAGCAGTGGGAAGCAGTGCCAAGGAGAGGAGCACCAGCCCCTTTGGGACTAATGGAAAAGCGCTCCCTTGGCAGCAACTCTGGTGACAGTGGCCAGCCTCCTACTCACATGCCATTACTGAGAGCAAAGCAATCAGCCACAAAGATGATCAAGTGGGGCCAGAAGACAGCAGACACCATGGATACCCAGGAGAACTTGCTGGTGAGCGAAGACACCTGCTCAGGTGTTGAGAAATGTTGGGAGGACCAGAATTCCAGAAATCTCCCTTCCCAGGGATAACGTTCAAGGAGATATGCTTTCTCTTCTTCTCATCACCTGCCAAGGTTTCAGAAGGCAGCAGATCAGATCACCAAGCAATGGTGTTCTTTCCGGTCAGAGAGCAGGGACAGGAATGTAGTCGGAAGGTTTGGCATCCTCGGATTCAAGCAACTGTGCGTAGAAAACGTCCTCCCGAACCCTGCAAGATGCTGCTGTACTGAACAGGTACAGACCATTTACCCTGTCATTACTCCCTGCACAATGCAGTCCGACAACCATTTACTTAGCATTTGCACTGTCCCGGGTATTATAAACAATGTAGAGATGATATACAGTATAAAGGAGGCCATGTGTAGGTTCTATGCCAACATCATGCCCTTTGATACAAGGGACTTGAGCATCCACAGATTTTTGTATCCACAAGATACAGGGGATGGTCCTGGAACCCATCCCCTGAGAACACCAAGGGATGACCATAGAGTGACTCAAAGAATGAACAACACGGATTCGATGAGTTTTAGCCAACACTGATTGGCCCATGGAGTCTTACCACAAAGGCCTGCTTGGAGCCATTGAGATGCTGCACGGCTTCTCATCAAATATGAGAGCATGGGGGGTTGGCACTGTGGCACAGCAGGTTAAAGCCCTGGCCTGCAGTGCCGGCATCCCATATGGGCACTGGTTCGAGTCCTGGCTGCTCCACTTCCCATCCAGCTCCCTGCTAATGCACCTGGGAAAGCAGTGGTGTGAACCAGCTGATGGAAGCCCCTGGAATCCAGGCCCTAAATGGATTCTTTGGCTTCTCTCAAATTCCTCCCTGTCCTCAGCTGCCCTGTGCTCCTGCCTATCTTCCTAGAGGAGAATCTTTTTCAACGTTAGGGGCCACAGCTACACCCCAGGAGCTACACATCTTACCCAGGAACCACTCACTGTCTTAATAATGGTTTGCTAAGTGGAACAACAGTCCGTAGGTGACTGGGTTCAGAGCCTTCCTTTCATCCCCCAAAACAAACATAAGGGCACTCCTCTAACTGGCAATGCTATCAACACAAAAGCAGGTGCACACTCCAGCCCACAAATGCCCTTACGCACTGAATTAAAATGACCTCACTGGGAAATGAAAAAGACACATTTCTCTTATTTTTCCCCATCCAAGAAGCTAAGTGACCAAGGCCAAGGAAGAGAACAAGTAGTTTTCTAAGCTTGAGAAGACAAAGAACTGTGGTTCACCATGCTCAGAGCCAATGGGAGTTCAGGGTGATGGGTGGACAGATATCAACCAGCTTCATGTAAGAATTATTGCTCCAAGGCCAGCGCAGCGGCTTACTAGGCTAATCCTCCGCCTGCAGCGCCAGCACCCCAGGTTCTAGTCCCGGTGGGGGTGCCAGATTCTGTCCTGGTTGCCCCTCTTCCAGTCCAGCTCTCTGCTGTGGCCTGGGAAGGCAGTGGAGGATGGCCCAAGTGCTTGGGCTCTGCACCTGTATGGGAGACCAGGAGGAAGCACCTGGCTCCTGGCTTCGGATCAGCACAGAGCGCCAGCTGTAGTAGCCATTTAGGGGGTGAACCAATGGAAAGAAGACCTTTCTCTCTGTCTCTCTCACTGTCTAACTCTGCCTATCAAAAAAAAGTTATTGCTCCAAGTTCTATTTTTTTAAATTAAAAGATAAATTTGGGGCCAGCGTTGTGGCATAATGGGCTAAGCTTCTGCTTTAGGCGCCGGCATCCCATGTGGGTGCCAGTTCATCTCCCAGCTGCTCCTCTACCAATCCAGCTCTCTGCTATGTCTTGGGAAAGCAGTAGAAGATGGCCTAAGTCCTTGGGCCCCTGCACTGTTGTGGGAGACCTGGAAGAAGCTCCTGGCTCCTGGCTTTGGATCAGCCCAGCTCTGGTGGTTAAGGCCATATGGGGAGTGAACCTGTGGATGAAAGACTTTTCTCTCTATGTCTCTCTCTCTCTCTCTAAATATATATATAACTCTACCTCTCAAATAAATAAATAAAATCCTTTTTTTAAAATGATAAATTTATTTTGGTACAAAAATATTCTAAATCCATGCATAGCTTTGCCAAAAATCTGCCTTTCTCCATGAACATTTCAAAAACCCCTCGTGTAGCAATTCTCTCCTATCAGGAAGTGATGGGTGATCATGAGACTTAGCACCGCTGGGTTCTGCGTGGAGTGCCTGTCACAAAGTTCTTATTCAAGATGGTTCTGGAAAACGCTGCCCTGCTTTTATTTCAAACAAATCCTTAGGCTTTCATTTTCTTTCAATCAAACCTCTTTGGTTGGTTGGTTTTGTTTTGTTTTTGTTAAAGGCACCAGAAATGATGGCTCAACACAGACATTCCTGCAATAGGGAACTGTACTTGCTAACATAGAGAGGTCCATTGGCTGCTTCTAAGCGGCCCAGAAACAAATCCTTGCACGTACATTGAACCTCCCTTCCCACTGCTAGTGCTGATTTCCAGAGAGTCTTCCACCCAGCTGAGGGAGAATTCCTGGGATTTAACAGAACCCTGTTTTAAATACAGTGCCCGAATCCATCCTTTCTCAGTAAGTTTCTTATTCTACCTTCTTGCTCCACAATGGCCTGGATGCCCACCTGGAAGGAGCCCCCAGGGCCAGGGGTGACGAAGCCACTGCAAAGGGGCAGCATTGCTGTAGAAGACTTTGTGGGTCACCTCTGCCTGCCCTCGCACCAAAGCTCTCAGTCTGGACATTGGCAGACATTTAGATCAAACCCAGGAGTGAGTTTTTGCTCTCTCCCTTTTTCCCTGGGTTTCCCTGCAATAATAGAAACCTCAACTAGGATTTCTACACATTGTAAACCTCTCGAGACAAGATGAAAACTCAGCACCTCTCAGTTGATTCCTGTGCCTCTTGGCCCAACCATTTTTTTTTAAAGATTCATTTATTTATTTGAGAGGTAGAGTTATAGACAGAGGGAGAGACAGAGAGAAAGGTCTTCCATCTGCTGCTTCACTCCCCAAATGGCCTCAACAGCTGAGCCGAGCCTATTCTGAATCCAGAAGCCAGGAGCTTCTTCCGGGTCTCCCACGTGGGTGCAGGGACCCAAGGACTGGGGCCATCTTCTACTGCTTTCCCAGGCCATAGGCAGAGAGCTGGATCAGAAATGGAGCAGCCAGGACTTGAACTGGAGCCCATATGGGATGCCAGCACTGCAGGCGGGCTTAGCCTACTACACCACAGGGCTGGCCCTAGCTATCCTGAATCTATCTGATAGGTGGATGTCAGGGCTCCCATTCCCACTTCTAGTTCATTTTGTCTCATTTCTCATCGCTTGCATCCAAAAGGATGTCACAAAGCTCTGTTTTGCTTTCTTCACAGAGTTACTGCAATCTTGTCTACTTGCTTGTTCAATTGTTTCTAACTTCTAGGCCTGGACTTTGTCTTAGTCGCTACTCTGTCCCCAGCACCTAGAATGGAGTCTGGCACACAGTAGGAGCTCAATGAACACTTGTCTCTGATTGTCATCAAAGTAACGACATGTCAACAAAGCCTCAGGCTGGTTTTTTTTTTTTTTTTTTTTGAGGTTTATTTATTTGAAAGGCAGAGTTAAGGGAGAGGAGGAGGAGGAAGAGGTGGAGAAAGAGAGGGAGGAGGAGAGAGAGAGAGTAAAAGATAGAGGGAGGGAGGGAGAGAGAGAGAGAGAGAGAGAGAGAGAGAGAGAGAGAGAGAGCTCTTCCATCTACTGATTCACTCCCCAAATGGCCACAATGGCCAGAGCTGAGCCAGGCCAAAGCCAGGAGCCAGGAGCTTCATCTGGGCCTCCCATATGGATGCAGGGGTCCAAGTACTTGGGCCATCTTCCACTGCTTTCCCAGGCACATCAGCAGTGTGAGCCGGATCAGAAGTGAAGCAACCGAGACTCGAACCAGTGTCCAGATGGGATGCTGGCATCGCAGGCAGCGGCTTTACCTGCTACACCACAACACCAGCCCATTGTTTTGTTTTGTTTTGTTTTGTTTTCTGAAATGTTCACATGAGCCCTGGATCTATGCCCAATGATTAGATTGAAGATGAGCAAGGTTACCAACCACGAGATGGGCCAGGGAACGTAAGGAAAGTCAAGACGTGAAAGATCCCCCCAGCTGAGAATGCAAGGCCAGGTCCATCTGTCACAAAGCGCCACACCCCCCTGGGGCTTCCCCAGCTTTGGCGTGCCCTGGAATCTTCTGGGGGGGTGTGGCTTGCTGAAATGCAGGTTCTGATTCAGGCTGTGTGGGGAAAGGGCCCCAGGTCCTGCATCGCTAACACAGTTGTGGCTGATGCCGTAGGTGTGTTGACCACATACGGAGCAAAGAGGCTGCGGATGGTCAGAAGCTGTTGGAAATCACTAAACTCCGGGGCTGGCACTGTGGCGTGGTGGGTAAGGCGGCTGCCTGCAGTGCCGGCATCCCATGTGGGCGTTTGTTTGAGTCCCAGCTGCTCCACTTCCGATCTGGCTCTCTGCTGTGGCCTGGGAAAGCAGTAGAAGATGGCCCAAGTGCTTGGGCCCCTGGACCCACTTGGAAGATCTGGAAGAAGCTCTTGGCTTCAGATTGGCACAGCTCTGGCCGTTTCAGCCAATCAGGGAGTGAACCAGCAGATGGAAAACTCTCTCTCTCTGCCTCTCCTTCTCTCTCTGTGTGACTCTTTCAAATGGATAAATAAATCTTTAAAAAAAAAAAAGAAAGAAAGAAAATCACTGAACCCCTGATTTTGTTGTAACGACGGAATGTTGATCAGATACTGACACCAGTTGTTCTCTGTTTACATTTTTGCTTTTCAGTGTCTTGTTGTTTGCCAAATACCCTGATCAAAAATTGTAGACAAACGTACCTACAAGAGAACTCTTCCAAATATAGAAATAACAGTTTGGCAACTGGTAGGCTGCTTAATACCGATTCAGTGAGGGGAAAAAAAGAAATTAGGGTTTGGAAAATCACGTGAAAGGAGTTTTATTCTCATTAAACGCTTGTACCTGTTTCTTTACGGCCATTGAGGTAAAGCCAATAAACTCTAGTGGGTCCAGGAGGGAATTGCCGCCTTCATCCCTAGGATTTCATCGCTTTAGGGATGTCTGGAAGAGGAGGAGGGGTGTGAGTCCAGGGCCCAGAGAGTGAACCTCCTTCCAGGTCCTGGGCCCAAATGATACTTGGCTCTCCAGATGTTTATCGTGTGAGTGTGCATCTCACAGAGAGTGAGAGAGGGAGAGGGGAAGGGAGAGGGAGAGGGAGAGAGAGAGAGAAGCAGAACGGTTAGACTGAGAGACACTGAGGGCACCATTGATGGGGAAAGCCCTGCTGACTTGCACCCAGCCCAGCTGTTCCTGGTCCAGGTCCCGGGGCTGTGGGATTGGGATTGAGGGTGGGGGTGGGGGTGGGGGTGGTGGTTCCTTTCCCGCTACTGCATGGGTCTGGGCAGGAAGAGTCCAGCACCAGGAGGGTGAGGCTCTGGTCCTCTCTCTGGTGCTCAGCCCTGGCAAGGCCACGCAGGAGAACACCTGGATGGAGACTGAGGTCCCGCCGAGTTCGGGGTTGGGCTCCAGCCCTCTCCTTCTGATGGCTGAGACCCTACTGCCCTCCCCACGTTTTCTCCATGTCTCAGTGTCAAGAACGCCCCGGCAGGGGCCCCAGCAGGTGAAAGCACTGAAATGCTCTTGGGGGTTTTCTGTCTGGAGCGCTGTGGGGGGAGGAAGTTACCATGTCAAAGCTCACCCATGACTACCCTCTGACAGGAGGAAGTTAGCAACCCTCAGCTCTTTGTCGAAGATGAAAGTGGGACCCCAGGCCCAGCCTGGATAAACACAGCCTACCCATGGACGCTGTGCATGAGGTCAGAGGTCATTGCTCCCTCCTCAGGACACCCAAGAGCGACATCCCAGCTGCCCCTTCATGTGTGTGCACACTCACAACCATGTAAACTCACACACTGACACGCTCACCCTACACACACACAACCCTGTGCACACTCACACACTGACACACTCAAAACCACATGCACACTCACACATTGACATGCTCACCCTGTGCACTCACACATGACACACTCACACCCTGCACACAACCCTGTGCACACAACCATGTACACTCACACATTGATACACTCACCCCATGCACATACACAACCCTGTGCACACTCACACATTGACACGCTCACCTCGTGCACACACATGACACACTAACACCCTGTACACACAGTTCTGTGCACACTCACACATGACACACTCACAACCATGCACACACATCAACATGTTCACCTGTACACACTCTAGCAACACACAACCCTGAGCACACTCACACACTGACAGTCATGACCCTGTGCACACTCACAATGACACACTCATACCCTGCATGCTCACACATGGCACACACACAACCCTGCATACACTCACACATGACACTCACTCTGCACACACACAACATATAACCCTGCACTCACACACTGACACACAACCACACACACACATCAACACACCCCCTGTGCACACTCACACAACACAATCCTGCACACACATGGCACACTCATACCTTGCACACTTATGACACACAACCCTGCAAACACATACGGACACACAGCTATGCACACACATCAACATGCTCACCCCCTATGCACACTCACACAACATACAACTCTGCACTCACACACGACACACTCACACCCTGCACACACTCACATACACTTGCATACTCTCACTTTGACACACACCTCCTGTTCACACCGACAGACTGAGGAATAACAATCCTCCCAAGAGAAGCCCTTCCTTCTTTCAAATCCAGTATAGTTGGGACCCCCAGCTTGACAATGCCCTGTCTCCTCATTCCCCATGCCTGGCACATCCAGGACCACTCAGCAGGCTGTCCTGGGACAGGCCGTTCAGAGATCTTGAGCAAAGGTACCACTGGGTCTCATTCGCTCTGAGTCCTGTTGTACCTGGAGACCTGGTTCTCTACCCATGCGCTCCTCCTCTCTTCTCTGCACCTCTCGCCCATCCCCCTGGTCCTGGAACGCTGTCTGGCTCTTGCTGTCCCCATGGCCTGCTGCCCTGTCCCTGCAGCTGACAGATGTCCCCGCGGTTGACCTCCCGGTCTCTGAACAGCGCCTGCCCCTATGCACACAGCAGCCCTGTCACCGGGACCCGCTGTCACCTCCTGCTGGACTTGCCCCCAGCCCTGCTGGTTGCCTGGGTGACCACAGTTGCCTAGCAGCAGCTTGCGCCAGGCAGATGCACTTCCTGTCACTGGCCATCCTGGGTCTGTCTCTACCCTTCAACACCTGGGCCACAAGTTTCATCTCCTGGGCTACCCTGTCACGGTCTCTGCATCCATCTATGTCAGGAGATTAAATTCTCAATCAGTAAAGGCCAGGCAATAGATGCTAACAAGCTGCCCTGCTATGAGTAACAACACAGCTGTATCAGTTCAGCTAAGGGCCACCACCCTCCAAGAGACAGATCACAAATTGCTGCCTGGTCTCCTTTTGCAAGTGTGTTCTGCTCCTAAGATGCTTCCATAACAAGGCTAATAGGTGTCCTGTGACAAACCAGATGCCACAAAAGGCATTCCTCATAAAATAAAGAGAACTCGAACTTCTTAATTAAGCCCTGCAAAGATTCTTAATATTAAATATATTTTAATATTACCTTCCTGAATAATGTTCAAAGTAACACTCAATATGAAAATGATGTCACATCGCAAAATAGAAACCAGCTACTAAAAATTAACTTTTAATTGAAGAAATGTATATATATATATACAAAAATTTTTTTAAAAAGTATCCATAACTCCTACTAGAAGATATTTTTTGTTGTTGTTGATGTGAATCTGAGCTGCTGGTATGAACGTTCAACATCAATCTTTTGAATCCACCCTCTGTCCGTTGCTACGCAAATACCAAGTTCAAGTCCCTGGTGCGTCTGCAAGGCAATCGAGACACCAGCATCAGAAAGGAAGTGGCTTATCTGGAGAAGAAAGAAAGCCTGGTGGCTACTGACAGTTCCAGACGGCAGCAGTGCGCAGGAGAGGAGAAGCTGCAGGAAGAGGGAGAGGGCAGAGGGCCAGAGAGGGCCCAGCAGGAAGTGAGAATGGGGCTCCCCGCCCCGACATGGCCATCCCTCCCTTGCCTGCTGGGGCTGGTCAGCTGCCTCTTAGCAAAGAATAGCATCCTTGAGGGAACAGGGGCTCAAACTGTTAAGGTCGTTTACACTAAATATATATATACACACACACACACACACATATATATATATATCATAAGTGTGTGGGGGAGGGTGCATTGTGGCACAGCAGGTTAAGCCACCACTTGAAATGCCTGCATCCCATACTGGAGTGCCTGGTTCGAGTCCTGGATCCTCCTCTTCAGATCCAGCTTCCTGTTAATGTGCCAGGAAAGCAGTGGATGATGGTCCAAGTGCTTAGATCCCTCCCATC
Source organism: Lepus europaeus (assembly GCF_033115175.1). NCBI lineage: Eukaryota > Metazoa > Chordata > Mammalia > Lagomorpha > Leporidae > Lepus > Lepus europaeus. The sequence continues at coordinate 80,399,470 of NC_084836.1, forward strand.
GGCTTCACACTGGCCCATCCCTGGCTATTGTGGGCATTTAGAGACTGAAGCAGCAGGTGGAAGATCTCTCTCTCTCTCTTGCTCTTGTTCTCGCACTCTGTCTCTCTGCCTTTCAAATAATCTTTTACAATTATGAATGCTCATTCTTGTATGAAATACTGCATGTTTTTAGGTTAGTGACTAATGTTCTGAAATTTGGGGGGGATATTTAAAGATTTTTTTTTTTGACAGGCATAGTGGATAGTGAGAGAGAGAGACAGAGAGAAAGGTCTTCCTTTTTGACGTTGGTTCACCCTCCAATGGCCGCTGCGGCCAGCGCATCTCGCTGATCAGAAGTCAGGAGCCAGGTGCTTCTCCTGGTCTCCCATGTGGGTGCAGGGCCCAAGCACTTGGGCCATCCTCCACTGCCTTCCTGGGCCATAGCAAAGAGCTGGCCTGGAAGAGGGGCAACCGGGACAGAATCCGGCGCCCCAACCGGCACTAGAACCCGGTATGCCGGCGCTGCAAGGCGGAGGATTAGCCTGTTAAGCCATGGCGCCGGCCAGTATTTAAAGATTTAAGATACCAGCCAAACTCTTTGGGGGATATTTAAGCAAACTAACAAAATAATAAGAAACCAGCTAGACTCCCCAGTGCTGTCTGGCAGTGCACATGGGAAAAACAGGCCGAACGGTAGGTGCATGGTCTCCTCCCCTGGGTGACTGAGCGGAAACCAAGGGCTCAGTCCTATGACCGGGGTCTCCCAGCCTGCCCTGTGTCTGCCATAGGCACCTGCCCCAGAACTCGGTCTCCAACTAACCCTAGCAGAACTGTGCATCCTTTTCTTCTCAGCTCTCTTTAACAGAAACAGAACAAGTGCCTTCGCTACTCTTCTGCAGTTTAGTAGGGGGAGATAACCTTGAACATCCACAGGGTTCGACAATGTTCCAAAGGCACCAGGTTGTTACACAGAAGCACCCCCATCCCCCACCTGTGGCTCTGGCATCCCATATGGATGATTGTTCATGTCCTGGCTGCTCCTCTTCAAATTCAGCTCTCTGCTATGGCCTGGGAAAGCAGTAGAAGATGGCCCAAGTCTCTGGGCCCCTGCACCCACATGGAGAACTGGAAGAAGTTCCTGTCTCCTGGATTAGGATTGGCTCAGCTCTGGCCATACTGGCCATTTGGGGAGTGAACCAGCAGATGGAAGACCTCTCTCTCTCTCTCTCTCTCTCTCTCTCTCTCTCTTTATCGCTGTAACTCTTTCAAATAAATAAACAAACCTTAAAAAAACAAAAAGAAATGCAGCCCATGGAGATTTATTCTAATTGCTCACCGTCAAGTCCTTTGAGGTTTGAAACTGGGGCAAGCCAAGGCCTGGAGCATCATGGGGAGGCAGAGGTCAGCAGCTGGGCGTGCTCTAGGGCGCAGCCCAGTGGCCAGGAGGAGCAGGACGCTGCTGGCCCCACAGGGTCTGACCTCACTGAGGGCACGCTCCTGACGCTCTGTCCCAGATCCACAAGTCTGAGAAGTCTCCATGTTCAACACGCCTCCTGACTTCCACACAGTCTGGAAAGCTTTGTAACTGACCCAAATATCTACAGGCAGCATTAGCTTCTCTGAACACGTACACAGATGTGCAAGTTGAGACAAAGCATCCAAAATCCACGTCTAAAAAATAGGAGGAGGGGGCTACATTGCTATCCCTTATAAAATCGAAATGAGATGTGGGGGCTGCTCCAAATCTGTTCTTTTTTTTTTTTTTAAGATTAAGTATTCAATTGAGAGGTAGAGTGACAGACAGAGAGAAGGAAGGGCAGAGAGAGAGGTCTTCCATCCACTGGTTCACTCCCCAGATGGCCACAATGGCTGGAGCTGAGTTGATCCAAAACCAGGAGCCAGGAGTTTCTTCTGGGTCTCCCACGTGGGTGCAGGGCCCAAGCACTTGGGCCATCCTCCACTGCTTTCCCAGGCTATCAGCAGGGAACTGGGTCAGAAGTGGAGCAGCCGGGACTAGAACCAGTGCCCAGATGGGGTGCCAGCACCATAGGCAGATGCTTAACCTACTACACCACAGCGCCAGCCCCCCAAATCAGTTCTTTATTGCACATTTTGCATGAAAGGTGAGGAGGAACACACAGCTCCCCAAACTCCTGGGAAGCCCCCACTCTTCCCAGAGACATCACGGACAAGAACTCCTGCTTCTCCCCAGCCTGGTACTCCTCTGCTGGGGTGTAGGCTTGCACCCTGCATAGCTCGTAATGTGGCTGCTTCCCACCAGCATGTCTGCCTTGCCACCCAGCTCTATGTGAGTCCCCTGGGCAGGAGGCCTCTCCTAGGTCTTAGATCTTCTGCAGCCTTACACATCCTCTTTGGTCTGGGAGGCCCATGATGTACAAGGTGGAGAACTCATCCAAGCCACTCTCTAGGGCTCCGAAAGCTCAAGCCACTTGATTTCTTCTTGGTGAATGAGAAGTGGATGGTGGTCTGGGCACACTGCCCCATAAGCATTGTGCCAACAGGACAACATGCTGCTCTCTGCTATTTCCAGCGGAAGAGTTCTGTAATGCCCAGAGCACTTGTCATGGGCAATGACTTGAATTTTGCAGCAGTCCCAGGAGGTACATAAGGCAGCTATCGATATTCTTGTCTTAAATGGACAAACTGAGGCTTGAGATTGAATAGTTTGTGTCTAATGGATCTGGGAACTAAATTTAGCTCTCCTGATTCCAAACCCCATCTTCCTTGCATGAAAAAGGTAATGCAAACCTTTGGCAGAGAGTTTGCTGTTCCAAACACTCATTTCTCTTTCCTTAAACCCCTCTGCACAGGCTGGCATTGTGGCATGGCAGGTAAAGCCACCACCAGCAATGTCAGCATCCATCCCATATGGGCACCGGTTTGAGTCCCAGCTGCTCCACTTCCAATCCAACTCCCTGCTAATGGCCTGCGAAAAACAGTGGAAGGTGGCCCAAGTGTTGGGGCCCCTGCCACTCATGTGGGAAATCTGGATGAAGCTCCTAGCTCCTGATCTGCCTGGCTCAGCCCTGGCCATTGTGGCCATCTGGGGGAGTGAACTGGAAGATGGAAGACCTCTCTCTCTCCCCCCCACCCCACGTTCTCTGTAATCTGATTTTCAATACTTCTTTGGGGAAAAAAAACCCTCTGCAGGGATAGTACTGTGTGAGAGGGACTGGATTAGAACCCTGATATCTTTGAATCTAGCACATCTTTTAAGAATGTGGATTCCAGGGGCTGGTGCTGTGGCATAGTAGAATAAGCTTCCACCTGTGGCACCAGCATCCCCTATGGGCACCGGTTCAAGTCCTGGCTGCTCTACTTCCCATCCAGCTCCCTGCTAATGTACCTAGGAAAGCAGTAGAAGATGGCCCAAGTCCTTGGGCCCCTGCACCCGCGTGGGAGACCTGGAAGAAGCTCCAGGCTCCTGGCTTCCAATGGGCCCAGCTCCAGCCATTGGAGCCACTTGGGGAGTGAACCAGTAGATAGAGCACTTCTCTCTCCCTCTCTCTGTCTGTAAATTTGTCTCTCAAATAAATTTTTAAACAATCCAGATTCAGGCCTTTGTTCCCAACCCACAGGGAGGAGTTCTGCCTTGGTCCCTGGATGCCATGTCCCCCACCTCCCTGAGTCCTCCAGGAGCTGGGGGAGGGCTTGCCCCCCCAACAGGCCTTCTCCTGGCTCTCCTGTCCTCCCACTGGGACACTCAGGGGGCCCCAGCTCGTAGAGGACAACTTCTGGTTCTAGGGGGATTCCACTCTATAAGGTAGGGACCTCGTTCCTCCTAACGCCTCCACTATTGTCTGGGCGTGGTTTGAGTGTGTCCCCTGGGTTTTCACGTGCTGGATGCTTGGTTCCCAGTGTGGTAGCACTGAGGTGCTGAAAGCTGTAAGAAGGGAGGAGTTAGGTCCTAGGGGATGCCACCCTGGGCAAGGATTAATGTAGTTCTCTTGGGACCCTGGTTAGTTCCTGAGAGCGTGGCTCCCAAATACCTCTCTGGTCTCCTGTCTGCCTGTGTGATCTCTTCTGTAGGTGTTCCCAACACTGTGAGGCCATCCACCATGCAGCCAAACACAGGCACAAACAAATACATAAATCTTTAAAAAAATACAGATACCTGCAGCAGTACGAAAGAAGCCAGACTTAAAAGGGCTACACACAAGGGTACTTTCAAAAGTTTGTGGAAAATGGAAATAAAAGATTATTTTAGTGCAAAAAATTTTGACATCTGTGCATAACTTTTTCATAATATCCATTACCATGAACTTTTTAGAGATCTCTCACATGCATGAATGTCAAAATTTTTTGCAACGAAATAAACAATTTTAGGAAAAAAAATTATTTATTTATATGAAAATAAGTGTCACAGAGGTAGAGGGAAAGACACACACACACACACACACAGAGGTGGGGGAGAGAGAGAGAATCTTCCATCCACTGGTTAACTCCTCAGATGGTCACAACTCCCAGGGCTGGGCCAGGCCAAAGACAAGAGCCAGGGGTTTCATCCAGGTCTCCCACGTGTGTGCAGGGGCCCAAGCACTTGAGCCATCTTATCTTCCTGTTTTTCCCAGGCCAGTAGCAGGGAGCTGGACTGGAAGTGGAGCACCCAAGACAAGAACCGGCGCCCATCCCATATGCAATGCTGATATTGTTCCAATGCTGTGAGCTCAGTCAATCTCTCTTCTCCATACATCACCCGACCTCATTTGTTATAGAAATGGAAAACAGGCTGAGGGCAGCAGCAGACAAGACCTCACTCAGGTCCCCTGTCTCCCAGCCCAGTGCCCTGTGCTCTCCGCCATGCTGTTTTGTGTGACATTTCTTACCTGAATGTGGTAAAGTATAGGAAGTGCCTACCAACCCCAAGCTCTGACTATACATCCAGGAAATCCTTGCAAGAGAAAAAATACTAGGAGTTGTGATGGTTGATGTTAAGTGTCACCTTGGCCAGGCTGTGGGAGCCAGATAGTTAGTAAAATATTAGTTGTTTCTGTGAAGGTATATTTGCATGATATTAACTTTTTAAAAAAAGATTTATTTATTTATTTGAAAGGCAGAGTTACAGAGAAGCAGAAGGTGAGAGAGAGAGAGACAGAGAGAGAGAGAAAGAGAGAGAGAGAGAGGTCTTTCATCTGCTGGTTCACTCCCCAGATGGCCACAATGGCCAGAACTGGGCCAATCAGAAGCCAGGAGCCAGGAGCTTCTTCCGGGTCTCCCATGCGGGTGCAGGGGCCCAAGGACTTGGGCCATCTTCTACTGCTTTCCCAGGCCATAGCAGAACCAGTGAAACATTAACATTTAAATCAGTAGAGCTCCAGCAAAGCAGATTACTCTCTATCCTGAGAGGGGCTTCAGCCAATCCATGGCAGGACTGAAAACACTGACCTCCCCCAAGCAAAGAAGGAATTCCATCTGCACACGACCTTTGAACTTGAACTTGAAATTCCCAGGGCTTCCATCCTGCTGGCCCACCCTGGAGATGTTAAGCATATGCCTTAAAATAAATCTCTCTGCTGTGTACAGGCAATGTTCCTATTTCTCTGCAGAGGCCTGGCTGATCCGGGGTGAAATCTCTCCGTAAAAGCACAAGCTGCTGAATGAGGATTCTAACCACAGTTTCTGAAAACCGAATTCTTAGCACTCTAGGTTCAAATACCACCCTTCTCGGTGCGTTAATGGCAGAACGAGACAGAAAATGCACACGAGGAAGGAAGAAGGCAAGCATATTTATAAATTCTGTTTTCAAAGGTGACCCTCAGTGAGAGGAAGTGAGGCGAGGCCAAGGGACAGTGTTTTCCACTGGAGCCAGGCTGATGTGCCCAACTGACCAGTTCGTTTTTATTTCCATGATTTGCGTTTACGTGTGTCTTACAGAATGGTTCTTTAAATGCGATTCCTCGTGGCATCCCCCGGAAAGACACAATAGTCTTTTACCTGCATCTAAGTTAGCTGTTGTTCAAGGGCAGGGGTTGGCACAGCAGTTGAGATGTGGCCTGGGTTGCCCACAGCACATATTGAAGTGACTGGATTCAAGACTTACCTGGGGCCGGCACTGTGGTGCAGCGGGTTAATGCCCTGGCCTGAAGCGCTAGCATCCCATATGGGCACCAGTTCGTAGACCTGGCTCCTCCACTTCTGATCCAGCTCTCTGCTATGGCCTGGGAGAGCAGTGGAAGATGGCCCAAGTCCTTGGACACCTGTACCTGCATGGGAGACCCGGAAGAAGTTCCTGGCTCCTGGCTTTGGATCATCGCAGCTCCAGCCGTTGTAGCCATCTGGGGAGTGAACCAGCAGATGGAAGACCCCCACCACCACCTCTCCTCTCTCTGTGTAACTCTGACTTTCAAACAAACAAACAAATAAATCTTAAAAAAAAAAGAAGAAGAAGAAGAAGAAGGCTCACCTGTGCTTCCAACTCCAGCTTTCTGGTTTTGCATACTCTCAGGGGCAACAGGTGATGACTCGAGTCCTCAGACCCCTGCCACCCACTTGGGAGACCTGGATTGAGTTCCAGGCTCCTGGCTCCATCCAGCCTGACTCAGCCCAGGCTATTGCAGGCATGTGGGAAGTGAACCTGTGGATAGATGGAAGATCTCTCTATTTGTCTGTCTCTCTGCCTTTCAAATAAAAAATAAAAATAATAAATTAACTGTTTCACCAAGAACTAGGATTCAAAGAAGATTTTTTTTTAAAGATGTATTTATTCATTTGAGAGGCAGAGCCATAGACAGAGAGAGGAAGAGGCAGAGAGAGACAGAGAGGTCTTCCATCCACTGGCTCATTCCCCAAATGGCTGCAACAGCCTGGGCTGGGCCAATCCGAAGCCGGGAGCCAGGAGCTTCTTCTGGGTCTCCCATGTCAGTGCAGGGACCCAAGCACTTGGGCCATCTTCCACTGCTTTCCCAGGCCATATCAGAGAGCTGGATTGGAAAAGGAGCAGGTAGGGAAACAAACCAGTGCCCATGTGGGATGCCAGCACTGCAGGCAAAGGCTGGCACCCCATATGGGTACTGGTTTGAGTCCCAGCTGCTCTATTTCTGATGCAGCTCCCTGCTAATGCATTTGGGAAAGCAGCAGAAGATAGCCCAAGTACTTGGGCCCCTACACCCAGGTGGGAGACCCCAGTGGAGTGCCAGGCTCCTGGCTTTAGTGTGGCCCAGCTCCTGCTATTGCATCCATTTGGGGAGCAAACCAGCAGGCGGAAGATCTCTCTGTCTCTCCCTCTCTCTGTAACTCACCTTTCAAATAAATAAATAAATCTTAAAAAAAAAAAAAAAGCAGTGATGCAGACTGCACTTAAGTCAAGGTGTTTTTTTCCCCCCATTGGGTTGCAGTAAAAGTTCCATAAATCTTTGCACTCAAGCAAAGCACAGCAAGATTATCAGGAAGGGAGTGAGAGAATTGGAAAGTAGAATGATGTGGCTGAATCCCAGCGAGACCCAGGAAACCAAGGTGACACAGGTTCTCTGGGCCGCCATGTCCAGACCTCAGAGCCGGGCACACAGAGGGACTCTCTTCAGCCCTCATCAGAGGTTCTTCTGCATGGAGAATTGAAAAAAAATTCTTTTATTTCAAAGCTTTGCAGGAGTTTGCCAACCGGGGAACCCAGAGTCGTACCCCAAGCTGGAGTCTCTGCAGTTTTATTTTCTGGTCCACACTGCCACCTGCTGGCCTTGGCCATCTCTCCGAGTTAAGCATTTACAATTTCCTGCCAGGGCATAGCTCCTGTTTTATTCTAAAATCCATACATTTCAAGTGTCCCTTCACATCATGCATGAAATATTTCCAATCATATGAAGGAAGACACGTGATGAGCCACTTCATCAGACACAAGTTCTGTGGATGCAAAGTGAAATAACAGTCAAACAGCTAAAAACAACTAGGAAACTCGGATCATCCCAAGTCTCATCTGGATAATTAGTACCTGCGCCAGTCGTCTGATTGCCTGGTAATTGCAGTTTAAGTTAAGCAGGTAAAATCTGATGAGCACATGTGTGTTTGCCGACAGGGTTCTCGGCGCGGCTGATGAAGCATCGCCCACCATTCTTTGGGAGCTCCATGGTAATTAATAGGCTGTTATGGGGGTTTTTATAAATGCAAATAAATACTTAACACAGAAATGCCTGTGGATGACAGACAACAGGTTTATGGGAAGCAGCGATGGATCCCAGTGCCTGCTGCTCCAGGGACGGCATCAACGTGAGTGTGCAAACCCATTCCAGGGGTGCTCAGACCTGGGACCCTCAGGGAGTTTTCAAAGTCCTTCAAAAGTTAATGGGGGTGGGGAGGGCATGGGCACCATAGCTTAGTGGGTAAAGCCACCACCCGAAGCACCTGCATCTCCTATGGGCGCCGGTTCAGGTTCTGGCTGCTCCTCCTCCAATCCAGCCTCAGCCATTGCAACCACCTGGGGAGTGAACCAGCAGATGAAAGCACTCTCTCTCTCTCTCTCTGCCCTTCAACTAATTTTTTAAAAGTTAATCTTGTCCATCCCTTGCAGCCTTTCTTTTGCTTTTTTGTGTTGATCACTTTATAAATTGAGGCAAGAAAAATAAGGAACGATGAGAAGGTGGATGAGGGGAGAAAAGGCAGGCAAGCACACATGTGAGGCCCCCAGGGAGACCGGTCACCCGTGTGTCTGCGTTCAGGTGAAACCTCTAACCAGCTCAGTTGTATATCCCGAGACAAGTGGGGCAGCTTGGAGAACCATGCATTTGCCCTTTGAGGAAAAAGAGAAAAACTCAGGAACTATCTTCACAAACAGATCACATCCAGTATTCATGAATAAACAGCAGGTGCAAAATAAAGTGTGGGGGTGAGGGGAGCCCAGGGGAGGGAGGAGACTGGGTGGGGTCCACAGGCTCTGGAATCATCCAAAATCGGATGCTAAGAACAATGGGTTCTTCATCTGCTGCCCTTGATGGTCTGTGCCTGGGTATGACCATGGCTAGTGAGACTGGTACCCCATGCAGCCAAAGGAGCTTGGAGCCTTCCCCACTTAACTATGGCTTTGGGGGACTGGCGCTGTGGCACAGTGGGTTAAGCTACCTACCACACAGGTATCCCACACGAGTGCCAGTTCAAGTCCTGATTGTTCCATTTCTGATCCAGCTCCCTAGCAATGTTCCTGGGAAAACAGCAAAGGATGACCCAAGTATTTGGGCCCCTGCACCCATGAGGGAGACCCAGATGGGCTTCCAGGCTCCTGGCTTTGACCTGGCTCCAGCCATCTGGGGGAGTGGACCAGCAGATGAAAGATACTCTGTGTGTGTGTGTGTCCCTCTCTCACTGTAACTCTGCCTTCAAATAAATAAATCTTAAAAAAACAAATTATGATAGTGGAAAGGCCACTGACAGTTTCTGAAATAAGCAGGCTGTGAGCAAGGGGACACGTCCTGCGGGCCACAATCACAGCTCCTGGGGACAGCAGGGCACAGGGTGCTGGAGACAGCCTGCCCCAGGGATTTTTGGTGTCCTTGGGACTTTAAAATCTCCCCTAGGAGCCAACGATGTGGCATAATAGGTTAAGGACGCTGGTTCAAGTCTCAGCTGCTCCACTTCCGATCCAGCTCTCTGCTATGGCCTGGGAGAGCAGTGGAAGATGGCCCAAGTGCTTGGACGCCTGCAACAGTGTGAGAGACCCAGAGGAGGCTCCAGGTTCCTGGCTCCTGGCTTCGGATTGACCCAGCTCCAGCTGCTGCAGCCATATGGGGAGTGAACCAGTGGATGGACGATCTCTCTCTCTGCCTCTGTGACTCTGCCTTTCAAATTCATTCATTCATTCATTAACTTTAAAAAATCTCCCTCAGATAATTCCAGCTAAAGCAAGACTTGAGACCCACTGCCGGGGAGGAATTTTTAAATTTCCCCGTGTCCCAGGCTGCCCTGGAGGACATGAGAAACCAGACAGCTGCCTTGCCCCCAGCGTCTATGCATCTCTAACAAGTTTCCAGGTGACATTGCTACTGCTGGTGGCCCCAGGACCACATCGGGGGCCTCTCACGCCCTCCTCCAGCTGGAGCTACCACCCTCCAGCTCCACCTGCTCCATACCCAGGGGACCAGCTGTGTCTCTACTGGGATGTTTGTTTCAGTTGTTTGGTGATTTAATTGAGAGGCAGAGAGACAGACAAAGGGTTCCTATCTGCTAATTCACTCTCCTCTAAATGTCCATAGTAACCCGAGGCTGAGCCTCAGAAGCCAAGAACTCAACCCAGGTCTCCCAGGTGTGTGGCAGGGACCCAGCGACTTGTGCCATCACCACTGCCTCCCAGGGTCTGCGTTATCAGGAAGCTGGAGCCTGGAGCCAGAGCTGGGGATCAACCCAGGTCCCCCGCAGGCATCTGAATCTCTCAGCCAAACGCCCACACCACCCCTGGGATGTTTCCAAGGCACTTCTGGGTGGCAGACCCAGAGCCGAGCCTTCGCACGTCTCCCCATGGCTATGCCAGCGTGGATCTTAACTGGGGGTCTCCGGAGAGAAGGATTCCAGGGCAAATGGTTCCCTTGGTGGGGGAGGAGGTGCAGAACACCTGACCCCTAAACGGCAGAGTTGTTAAGCTACATCCGTGTGGAGCCCTGAGTGCAATGCCAGAGAGCTGTTCTCAGAAGCAGCAGAGAACGCTCTGCGGGGAGCGATCCCCCAGTGGGGCAGGGGGCCTGGCACTTTCAATCTGTAGGACGTGCATGTTGAGGTCCCCTGTGTCACCAAGTCCTGTGGCCTGGGACAGTGACATGCACAGGATGTGGCCCATGGATGTCTTGCCTCTGTCTTCCAGCCCAGGTGAACTCTCCACTAACCATGAGAAGGCCTAGATGGAAGGGGACAGGGGCCTCCAGGGAAAACCCTTCCCCCCACATAGGACAACAAATGGGGTGTGAAATCCCAGCTGTATTTTCCCCAGTTTATTTTGGGAGCACCACAACCTAAGCTGTTGAAATTCTCTCTGTAAGCAAGCTTCTTGCCAATCAACATTTCCAAAAAGTTATGTTCACTTATTTTCATCGTATGTATTTGAAAGGTACATAGAGAGGCCGAAAAGGATTTTTTTTTTCCATCTGCTGGCTCACTCCCCTAAATGCCTACAACAGGCAGGGCTGGGCCAGGCTGAAGCCAGGAGCCTGGAACTCAATAACCAGTCAGCCACGTGGCTTTCAACTGCCTGAGCCATCACCTGCTGCCTCCCAGGGTGCACACTGGCAGGGAGCTGGAATCAGCAGCAGAGTTGGGACTTGAGCCAGGCCCTCCATCTGATACGGATGTATGTGTCTCAAGTGACTTCTTAACAGCCAGGCCAAATGTCCCCACCAAAAAATTGCACAGTGCTTTTAATAGCCCAGAGTTCCTTAAAGGGACTCTCTCGTGACAACTTCCGAAATGCAATGGCCCCAGCCAATTGTTGTGGCTGCAGAGGGGACAGACTTGGAGTCTGCCCAGAGACACAGGTGTACTCACCAAACACAAGTTCACGGACAAAGCAGAATCGGGTACTTAGAGGCTCAAAGGAGCTGGCAGGGGAGGGAAAGGAACCAGGGAGGTGCAGCGGGCCCATCCCTGGGCACACAAGGGTATTAAGACAGGGCTGTACCTTGAGACCCTGCTAGCTACAGGGTCAGAAGCTGTGTGTCCGACAGAAGCACAGCTCTCCAAGGAAAGGGAGGAAAGAGTGGCGGTCACGGGACGGTTGATGACAGTGGTGTTCCCACAGGAGCAACACCTGCTCCAGAATGTTCTTGCTGAGTCCTGCCCCATCAGAGTAGGGTCCTTCCTGCTCCCTGGTCTGTAGCTGGCACTGTGCCTGCCCACACACCTCCAACCCAGTCTCCTTACAGGTCAACTTCCACCAGCTTCACTGTTTTTCTTGGTCTTTTCTAAGGCACCAGAGCTCCTTTGCTTGTCCCTGCAGCAGGCTGGGAGTGCCAGTGAATTTACATAGCCCACCCCGTGCCCAGGTGCCAGCCCCCACATCACTCCCAGGCACCTCGACACCGTCTCCCAGCCAATGGAGCTCCAGTTGCCCAAGATGATAACTTCCTTGATAATTATATTCATCAGCATTTCATTACTATAACAAATCACTTGAGGCAGCTAACCTATAAGGAAAAAAGGTTTACTTAGCTCTTGGTTCGTGAAGGTTCGAGTCCAATAGTGGGCAGCTCCATTGCTTTAGCATCTGGGGAGGATGGTGGATGGTAAGGGTGGGGTCTGTGCAGAGGAGGCTCACTTGGCGAGCCAAGAAGGAGAGAGAGGGGACTGGGCCCAAACCAGGTTGTTATGACAACCCTCTCATCAGACCTCAGAACCAGTGACCCAAGGACTCCCACCTGCCCACACCTCCTAGGTTCCACCACCTCCCAATGGCATCACCTTGGGGACCAAGTCTTTAACACATGGGCCTTTGGGGGACAGCCAATATCCAAGCTCCTACCTGAGCCATACTCACCCATTGCTGGCTGGCTTCCTCTTCTATCTCACTCACCTACGGGGTTTCCTTTCCCTCCCTACAAACTGCTCACACCCAAATCCTTGCTCTGAATCTGCTCTGTGGGAATCCACACCAAGTTGTGGTATGGTGATCGGATTAGATTTCACAGTGTGAAAACGATGGACAGGGTTGCAATGATAATTATGATCTCTAACTGCACTCAATAATACAGCTTCATCTTAAACATCTGATGGGGCATGAGCAAGGCCAGATACAAAAGAGAACACACATGTGATTCTCTCCATACACAGGACAAAGGCAAGCCAAACCAACCCACACTGCCAGAGGCAGGACCGTGGTCACCTTTCAGGATGGGTGGTGACTAAGGTGACCTGCAAATGTCCTTTCTGGAGCCAGATGCTGTTTACAGAGGTGAGTCAAATTTGAGAAACTTCATTAAACTATACAATTATGATCCACTCAGATTTCTGTACATGTAATAGACTTAAAAGGCTTTGAGGGGCCAGTGGTGTGGTACAGCTGGTTAGGTGTCCCCTTGCAATGCTGGCATTTCATATAGGAGTGCTGGAGCGAGGCTCTGCTGCTCTGCTTCAGATCCAGCTTCCTGCTAATGTGCAAGAGAGAGCAGTGAAAGATGGCCCAAGTACTATGTGGCAGACCTGAATGGGGTTCCTGGGTCCTGGCTTCAGCCTGGCCAAGACCTGGGAGTTGCAAGCATCTGGAGAGTGAACCAGCCGAGAGACAATTTCTCTCTCTCTTTCTGCCTTTCTCCCTCTCTCTTTGTCATCATGTCTTTCAAATAAATAAATCTTTAAAAGTTTTGAAAAGATACAATGAGAAAAAATAAAGAATGTGTCATTTGTCTGTCCATCCTCCTATCCATCCATGGACCAATCAACTGTCTGCAAACCGGATGTCCTCACCTTAAGAACCTTACAGTCTCATGAGAGAGAGAGAGGCGAGTAAATACTAAAGGAGTCACATTTCAACTTGGTAACATTTTGTTTTGGGCAAAAAAAATTCCATATAGCATTGAGTGAGGATTCTACAGACCAGACCATTTGTAGCATGGGAAGACAGTTACGAAAATAAATTCTGGGGCTGGCACTGTGGTGTAGCAGGTAAAGCCATCATCTTATAGGGGTGCTGGTTCGAGTCCTGTCTGCTGCACTTCCAATCCAATTTTCTGCTATGGCCTGGGAAAGCAGTGGAGGATGGCCCAGGTCCTTGGGTCCCTGCACCTGTGTGGGAGACCTGAAAAAAAGCTCCTGGCTCCTGACTTTGGATCAGCGCAGCTCCAGCTGTTGTGGCCATCTGGGGAGAGAACCAGTGGATGGAAGACCTTCTCTGCCTCTACCTCTCTGTAACTCTGCCTTTCAAATAAATAAATAAATAAATCTTTTTTAAAAAATGAAAAGAAATTCTGACTTTGATAGGAATGCTTGCGTTTAATCCCTTCAACTTCAAGAATAATTTCTTTACCACCCCAGAGCAAGATGGGAATAAAGAGGCAGGAACCCCACGTGGTATCAGGAGCTGCACATCTACAATCCAGGACAGAGCAGCCCACCTGTATCAGGTCGGGATGATGCCACAGTATCAGGGCGGGATGATACCAGGGATGCTGTCCCGCCCCTCCTGGGACCAGGCTGTGTCTCCTCTCGGGGAGACAGAGCTTTGGAGCCAGACTAAACAGGCTGAAAAAACATACTCACTCCATACCTGTGAGAAGTAGTTGCAGATGTAGTCCGGCAGAGGGCGCTAGAGAAGAGCCACGCCCGGGGAAGGTTGGCCCAAGTCCCAGTGAATTGGCCAGCCGCGGGTTTTCTGCCCGGAGGCATCTCCCTTGACCGCTCCCAATTCCCACTGCTCCTCCACGCCCGACAGGGCAGGAGACCGGCCCGGAACGCGGTCGTCATCCGCAGATGGAAGCTGGCTACGGCTGCTGGTCGTTGTCTCGGGCCTGGAGTGCTTTGTGGAGACTCTTGGGGGTCAGTTTCCCTGTGCACTTAAGAGGGTGCCCCTCCTTTCCTAACTCAGCCCCCTTTTTAATTTTTTTCCTTGGTAGAGGGCAAGCGAGACATGCTGGAACTTCCATTAGAAGCCTTAGTAATCCACGTGGTATCATTAGTATTGTCTCAATGTGTAGTAGTATTCCAGTTGATTGATTACATGTATCCAATGATCAATGGCTTTAGCAAACATTGACAGAAGAAATTCTTTTTCAATTAAACCTTGTTTTCTCTCTCTCTTTTTTAAAGATTTATTTTATTTATTTTGAAAGTCACAGTTACACAGAGGGAGAGAGAGAAAGAGAGCTCTTCCATCCTCTGGGTTCACTCCCCAGATGGCCTCAATGGCCAGGGCTGGGCCAAGCTAAAGCAAGGAGCCAGGAGCTTCTTCCAGGTCTCCCACATGGATGCAAGGATCCAAGGACTTGGTTCATCTCCTGCTGCTTTCCCAGGCCACAGCCGAGAGCTGAATCAGAAGTGGAGCAGCCGGGACTCGAACCAGTGCCCATTTGGGATACCAGCATTGCAGACAGCAGCTTTGCCTACTATGCCACAGCACTGGCCCCAAGCACTATTTTCTGATATTTTTTTCCAGACTCATCTGTTTTTTTTTTTTTTCCCTCTGGAGGCCAGTAGCATGTCTTCTCTGTTCTTGGTAATTGAAGAGAATTCTGGGATCCTCCACTCACTCTGATCTCCCTTCTCTTGAAAGATACTCACTGCCCCAGCAGTTGGGAGATTTGCTGCTCCTGGCTCCCAGCTGAGAACCTCTCTGGTTCTCAACAGAAGGGAGCTGCCCTTCCAAGGGGGCTGCTACGCTCAGAAGAAGTTACAGCCAGTGTCTGGACAACAACGGGGGGAAAGGCCTGGTCTCCTGGCTTCAGTTCAGGGCCATGGTGAAGGACCTCTTCATTCCAGAACTCCAGGAGATCAACCAGATAACATACACATCCCTGCCCCCGGATGCGGCCCCACCCCACCTCCCTTCTCAGCCCCTAGGACAAGAAGTAGGGTCAAGTTACAATATAGCCTGGTAGGGAAGATCTGGAGATAGAGCTGTGGCCCACACGCATGTCACCCATCACCCTCGCACCGGCAGACCTCCCTCGACTTCTGTTTATGGCCTCCTGGCAGGGGAGGCACTGAGCCTGCTTCATGGTTGGGTGGGCTTGGATGCTGGGTGCAGGGTGAACACTGACTGCAGATGGACTGCAGCCCTATTTGGGGTTGTCTATTGAAGTGGGGAGAGAGACGTCTCCCAAGGGGCAAAGCTTCAGCTAGTGCGGAAAGACTTGGAGTCCAGGGTAAGAACATGCATTGGCTCATACAGGATTATGTGGCTATGAATATCCACTGGTTTGTATACTGGGTAATGTGGCTGGCTGTGCAGAGCCTTGTAGGAGGAAAGATGGGGCACATGGGAATCTGGGGAAGAGATGCACACATGGACCTGTGGAGCTGGCACCTAGCACAAGGGCACTTCAAGAAGTTGGTGGAAAAAGAGAAGTAAAAGATAAGCCTAATTTTGGTGCAGAAATTTTTGAAACCCATTCACAGGTTTTTCATAATATGCATTTTCCAAGAGCTTTTTGAGACCTCCCTCTGTATCCATGTGTTTCAGAATTTTTTGGACTCAAATAGTCTTAATTTGGTTTCCCTGAACTTTTGGAAGTACCCTACTGTGGAGATTTTTACACCACGTGTTAGCACCCATCAGAAAGAAAGCGATGCAGAAGAGGCACCCAGCGTCCGAGTACATGGGGTGGCTCCGATGGTGACAACAGTTCCACGCTCTGTCACTGGCCATCCCAGTGCTCATGATATAAATCCCACAGTTGCAGGAATGGAGGCTACGCGGGGGATGGAGTAAGAGCCTACTGATCATACTGCCACAACCAATTGTCCGATTGTCCAGCCACTGCAGCTGAACCTGAGCCCTCAGTCTTAAACTGACCACTGAGATCCTTGGTGGCGAGTTGATGTACGATTCATCTTCGGCAGAAGCCGCGACTCTCTGGGTCTGAATTTCCTTTCCTGCCTGGAGAGGAAGCCCCTCTACTCATATTACAATATTCAGCCCACCAGCACGGAATACTGGGTCACCCCGCCCCAGACCGAGTGCCCCACTGTGTACCAGAGGAGACATCCTGGTCGAAGGATTAGCTGCTGGCCTGAGAAAGTGATGTCAGAGCCTTTGAAGGCATAGCTGAGGCTCCATCTCGCAGATGATGCCGGGTAGACACCCTGAGTCAAAGACCGGTACCTGGTGCTGCAACCCCTGTAGGAGGAACCAGGCATGGGTGTAGGCGTGGCTCTGCTTATGACTCCCAGTGACCTGGATGGATTGTGGCTTCTGCCCTACAACTTTATGCTCTGAAGACTTGGACCTGTACTATCCAACATGGTAGCCACTATGCAAATGCATCTATTTAAAATACGTAAGACTAAAAAATCCACTTTCCCACTCACTAAGCCTGATTCCAAGCACTCAGTGGCCACATTGGCTGTGGCTATCTTGTTGCACAGAGTCGATTTAGAATGTTTCATCTTGGCAGAAAAAAAGTTCTGTTGGACAGCACTAATCTAACGGTTCCTGTTCCCAGGGGAAAACACTTCTTCCAGGAGAAACAGTAAGAAAATCCCTCTATTTAAGTGATTGTTGTAGCCTTCCTATTTGGGCTCCTCTTGCCAAGAGACCAACGTGTAAGAAAAGGGGTCACCACAGCAAACGAGTTATCCATGTGCATCAGGGCGAAGACTGAGCCTTGGGAATAACCTGTTTGGCACACAGTCGTCTATGGAACAGCTCTTGCTTATCCACATCCTGCCTAGTTTTGAAGGTCAATGAGGGGCTGGCACTGTGGCGTAATGGATAAAGCTGCCTCCTGCAATGCCAGCATCCCATATGGGTGCTGGTTAAAGTCCCAGCTGCTCCATTTCCAATCCAGCTCTCTGCTATGGCCTGGGAAAGCAGTGGAAGATGGCCCAAGTCATTAGGCCCCTGCACCCACATGGGAGACCCAGAAGAAGCTCCTGGCACCTGGCTTCGGATCAGCACAGCTCCGGCCATTGTGGACAATTAGGGAGTGAACCAGCAGATTGAAGACCTCTCTCTCTCTCTCTCTCTTTCTCTGCCTCTCCTTCTCTCTCTGTGTAATTCTGACTTTCAAATAAATAAATCTTTAAAAAGAAAAAAAGACGGGCCATGAAGACATGCCCATGAAGCAGCCATGTGATGCCAAGAATGACTCTGGACTCTGTGCCCAGGGCCGAGGCAGCTCAGGCTTGAAGATCTGGATCGCTCTGCCAGAGATGCCACCAAGGCCAGCAGAGGTGCTGGAGGTAAGAGGTAGGAGGAGGATGAAGAGGGGGATGAAATTGAGGAGGAAGTGACGAGAGCCTCTTGTAGACAGGACGCGGTGGTGGGGATCGCAGTTACGTCCCTGTCCTTTCTGTTCCGTGTCCCCAGGGAGCCTGGATGAACACCCAGAGGAGGCGGATGTCTACTCAAAGCACCTGGGTTGCGGTGGCACAGGCGTGGGCTGTAGTGGATGCTGTGGTCTCTCAGGACCAGCCTCCTTTCCTACTACTTTACATAGCGGTTGCCAATGGCTAACAGCCAAGTTCTCCCTCTTGGAATTGCCCTTGGCTACAGGGAGCCACTTATGTCAATGTTACACCCACTCTGAAGGCAGCCTGTGTCCAACAGCTGGTCCATAGAGGGAGACGACATCTGGTCCTCTTAAGGCTTGGGTCTTTAACCCTGGAGTATTTTCTCCTATATGTTTTTTTTTTAAAAGCACATTTTTTTTTTTGTCTTCCTGGGCTAATATTTTGGGTTAAAATAACTCACATCAATGGTCTCATATTCAGAGGCTTTGCTCTAGGATCTAGAAGACTTTGTCTACTTTATCTCCTGGCCCATCATGCCATTTTTTTACTTCTATAATCATTTTTTCATTGTTAAGAGCTCTTTCTGGTTTGTCTGTTGTTCCTTTTACTCACCACAGCCTGCTGCTGTGGTGGAGATGTAATAGCTTTGTTTTCAAGCTCCTTTCTGTTCCCCAAATTGCCTTTGTACTTGCAGCATCATTTTTTTTTTCCCTCCATTTGTTTTGATCTTCCTCATTACAGAGCCGATTTGTTTCTGTTTACCATTGAGTAATATCCTGACCAGCCTCTCTCCTGAGTGAGCGGCGTGGGAACAGTGAGTGAGAATTGACAGATTTTGCTTGAGGATAATGGGGTGGACATTTTCCATTTGTCCTTCCTTCCATCCTTTGCCCATTTCTTTCTTTTTTTTTTTTCAAAGATTTATTTTATTTATTTGAAAGAGTTACAGAGAGAGGAAGAGACAGAGAGATCTTCCATCCACTGGTTTACTCCCCAGATGGCCACAAGGGCCGGAGCTGTGCCAATCCAAAGCCAGGAGCCAGGAGCTTCTTCTGGGTCTCCTATGTGGGTGCAAGGACCACCTTCCACTGCTTTCCCAGGTGCACTAGCAGAGAGCTGGATTGGTAGTGGAGCAGCCGGGACACGAACAGGTGTCCATATGGGATGCTGGCACCGCATGCAGAGGCTTAACCTACTATGCCACAGCGCTGGCCTGTCGCATTATTCTAACTTGAATGTGGGGCTTCTTGTGCTGTCTGCTACTTATGAGGGAGGGGAAAGTAACCAGAAAATTTAGTGGCAACCTTTGAACTCCCTAAGGATCGCCTGTTTCTCAGCAGATGGCATTATGAAATACTTAGAGAGAAGTCAATAAAAGTTATCAGTACGCTTAAAATCATGAACACTTATTTAATTTCTGACCCAGGAGACCTCAGTAAACCTGACATTCATGCTATCAACCTGTTAAAGGGGCTGATGGCACGCACTTCTGAAAGTGACAGGAAATAGAATTACATCTTTAGTACTTTTTTTTTTTTTTTTTTTTTTTGGACAGGCAGAGTTAGACAGAGAGAGAGACAGAGAGAAAGGTCTTCCTTTTTCCATTGGTTCACCCCCCAAGTGGCCGCTACGGCCCGCGCGCTGTGCAGATCCGAAGCCAGAAGCCAGGTGCTTCCTCTTGGTCTCCTATGTGGGTGCAGGGCCCAAGCACTTGGGCCATCCTCCACTGCACTCCCAAGCCACAGCAGAGAGCTGGACTGGAAGAGGAGCAACCGGGACAGAATCCGATGCCCCAACCGGGACTAGAACCCGGGGTGCTGGCGCTGCAGGTGGAGGATTAGCCTAGTGAGCCGAGGTGCCGGCCACATCTTCAGTACTTTCAAATCTGCCATGTGAAAGGTGTTGATGCAAGGGAGAGATTGCATTTACTCTCAGGGTTTTGTTGATTACTTACATCATGTACATTAGGACTTCACAATTGAAGGAGAGGAATGGGGTGGGCGTTTGATATAGCAAGAGAGACACTGCTTGAGATCCCTGCATTCCACACCCAAGGACCTGGGTTTGAATCCTGCTGGAGCTTCCAGTTCAGCTTCCTGAGGATCGTGCACACCCTGGGAGGCAGTGGTGATGGCTCAAGTCCATGAGTCCCTACCACCCACGTGGGAGACCTGGATGGAGACCCCAGGTCCTGGGCATTTGGGGAATGAACCAGGAGATAGAAGTTCCTGCTGTCTCTCTTTCTCTGTGTCTCTGATCCCACCTCTTTCTGTTCCTTATCCCTCAGCCTTTCAAATAAATAAAACAAATATGTTTTTACAATAAAAGGGTTAAAAGAGAGCAAAAGAGAAGGAGAGAGACGGAGTTCCTGTCCATAATATAAATTATACCTGTACAGAATGAAAGAGGTTATGCAGACTGATGTGAACATTATAAAGGATAATAACAAAATGGAAATTTGTCAAATTTTCTATAAAATATTTTGAAGACATCACTAAATGTTGGATGACCCCATGTTCCTGTCCTATCTTTAAAATCTAAATTATTGGGGTCAGCACTGTGGCGTAGTGGGTAAAGCCACCACCTGCAGTGCCAGCATCCCATATGGGCGCTGGTTCGAGTCCTGACTGCTCCACTTCCGATTCAGCTCTCTGCTATGGCCTGGGAAAACAGTAGAAGATGGCCCAAGTCCTTAGGCACCCGCATCTGCGTGGGAAGACCTGGAAGAAGCTCCTGGCTCCTGGCTTTGGATCGGTGCAGTTCCAGCTGTTGTGGCCATCTGGGGAGTGAACCAGCAGATGGAAGACCCCTGTGTGTATGTGTGTGTGTGTGTGTATAATTCTATTAAATAAATAAATAAATGTTTTTTAAAAATCTAAATTATCTTCGTGTTGGAGGAACTTTGACTCATCAACCTGGACTCCTTTTTCTCTTCCCATTTTCTTGGGAGACAGAGTACTAAACCACATCAGGCAGGATTCCCCCAGAGAGAGACCCAACAGGAACCAAGCAGAACACGAGGAGACCCAGGCTGGTGGGGGGCGTCAGGCTGAAAACCAGGGGAGCACACTGTGCCAGGCCCATCGGGGGCCGCAGGAGATGAGCTGAGCGGCCTCAACTCAAGCAGTGGGGCCGGAGCAGAAGGCACGAATTCACCTTTCCTCCGTCTTTCGTTCCGTGCAGACCCTCAGCTGGTTGGAAGATGCCAATCCTACAGACTGTAGGATCCACCAGTTCCAATGCTAAGCTCTTCAGGAACACCCTCGGACACAACCAGAGATACCGGATGTTCTGTGGCCCAGCCCAGTGGACCTACAGATCTAACCATCTGACTCGCTGGTCGCCTGGGCCAGTGTTGGGGCCCAGCGGGTTGTCACTGCTGGTGAAGCCTGCATCGCACATCGGAACTGCTCCACTTATGGTCCAGCTTCCTGCCAGTGCACCTGGGAAGGCAGCAGATGATGGCCCAAGTGCTTGGGCCCCTGCCACCCATGCAGGAGGGGTCAGTGGAGTTCCTGCCTGTTGAGGCCATTTGGAAGTGTGGAATTAGCAGGTGGAAAGCTCTGTCTCTCCATCTTTCAAATCAATCAGTCTATCCAATCAATCATTCACCAATTTCTAATAAAGCAAGCAGCTTTTGTCTATATTACAGGGTTCTCTTAACAGCCTGGGAGATGAGGCAAAGGCTGGTTCCCAAGCCCTGAGGGTCGTGGAGGGAATCCTTATATGGTTACAGTGAAAGACCCTTCTCTTCCTGTGGGCCTAGGTCATAACGTCAAAGGATCGTGTCTTTAAACTAGATTCCCGTGTCTGGAAAGAAACTGGCAGCTGTATGTCCTCTGCGCCCTCCATCTCTGTGACTCACGGTGACGGAGGGACTTGCCCGCATCCCACAGGAGCTAAGTGCACACCCTCCCTCCGTGCCTGTCAGTTTCCCCTGGCTCCTGGTGTGTACACCATGACGAACATTAAAGACCTTTGTGTAAGCTGCCAGATTCCTGCCTCCCATATTATGAGCCTCTGTGTCGGGGCAAATTGAGACAATTAGTGTGGGCATTCAAAAATGCAGTAAATTAGCGAGGCGCTGGCAACACACACAAAGGTAGCAGTTATTGTCCCAGCATAGGCCACGGTGAACGAGATGCTCCTTTAACAGGAAAATGATAGGCTGGCGCCCCTGGAAGCACATGAGTATAGGCTCTCCTGTTGCTTCCTGTATGGCTTTCTGTTGCATTCCAAACCAGGAATTCTGCTGGGCTGAACGATGGTTTTTAGACATTTTTAAATAATTTTTGAAAATTGAAATTCTCCCTCTGTCCCTTCATCTCTCTCTCTTTCATTCCCATATATTTTTTTTAAGATTTATTTATTTGAAAGGCAGAGAGAGAAAGGAGAGAGACAGAAAGACAGAGAGAGAAAAGGAGAAACAGAGAGAGAGAGAGATCTTCCATCTGCTGGCTCATTCTTCAAATGGCCGAAATGGCTGGGATGGGCCAGGGTTGAAGGCAGGAGCCTGGAACTCCATCAGAGTCTCCCACGTGGATGGTAGAAGCCCACGCACTTGGGCCACTTCTGCTGCCTTCCCAGGAGCATTAGCAGGGAGCTGAATCAGAAGTGGAGCAACTGGAACTCGAACGAAAATTCTTATGTGGGATACTGACTTCACAAGCAACAGCTTAACCCACTGCACCACAAGGCCAGGCCCTCATTCCAAAATCTTAATAGGCCATTGCTCACCGTGTTGTAGAAAGGAAACCAGAAGTGGAGAAAGAACATGTTTCTCCTAAAACTTTTCCAGTGGAGTGTCGGTGTTTTGCAAAGATGAGATTATTAAGAGCTGGGTCTGGATGTCTAAGTTCAGACCTCTGCCTACTTCCAAATTAGAGTAACGTGGGTTCTGTCCTTGCAGGAACTTGTTATGTTCGCGCGCACACACACACACACACACTCCTCACAGGTACTTAGAAGTAGAGCCAGAGAGCCTGATACCAGGACTTACATCCTTAACCCTATGCAAAAATACTGGGTGAGAGAAGTCATTACCCCAACAGTAACCTTTGGGAGGAAGTAGAAGCTTGGATCATTGGAGAGACACAGTGGTAAAGCTGGATGAAAATTTGAGAGACATGTCTATGAGGTAGTATCTCCAGCTCAGACTCAGAAAGTGATCAAAGGCTCAAAAGCAATATCAGGATCAAGTCTGGAGGTTCTTCCAAGGCCAATCATAGCCATCAGCAATTGAGTCAGCATCTGCAATAGATTGAAACATGGCGAGTTACATGTCCTAGGGCTTATTCTCCCATGGAAAAATAGTCAGGAAGTCAGCTCTGTGGGCCTAGTATGTCAGCTTCAGGGACCCAGATTTCCTCTTTCTTTCTTTTTTTTTTTAAAGATTCTTTTTAATATGTGGCATAATAGTCTATCTTGGTTCATACTTAAAAATTGAATTTATTTATTTTTATTTAATGAATGCATTTTTATATAGATCATCTATCTTTCTGCTTCTCCATCCTCACATTCACAAGATGGTCCCAAGAGTTCCAACCATTTTGCCCACGCTCTAGATCCAATTCAGAGAAGGGGAAGGGCAGAGGGTGGTGAGCCATCTACCCTCCACTCAGTCAGTTCCCCAACAAAAGCTTATTAGAGAAGCCCCAATGACTTCCTCATACACAGGCCATGGCCTGGCTGCAAGGGAGGCTGACATGTGCCATCTTTTAACTGGGCCTTGCTTTTTGGAATAAAATCAATATTCTGAGGCAGAAATGAAGAAGGTAGGTTGGGTGGGCATCCTGGGTGGCAGGCTCAACCTCCCCAGCCTGAGGAGTGTAGACTATTCCCTGGGCCGTGGGAAGTCATTGCTGAGGTGTTGGGGGTCGAGCAGAAGGAATGGGCAGGAGTGTGACAGCAAATGCGGAAGAGTAAGAGAGGGCAGTGCTGCATGTGTGGGCACAGAATGGAAGGTAGACAGGTACACGCCAACCTACACACAGCCACCCGGGAAACTGAGGCAGTTGGATGGCATTGCTTTAAGAAATACCTTCCCATCAGCTTGACGATACCTCAGAAATCTGAATATAGGCCTACCATATGACTCAGCCATTCTACTCCCGGGAATTTACCCAAGAGAAATGAAATCAGCAAACAAAAGAGTTATCTGTACCCCCATGTTTATTGCAGCTCAATTCGCCATAGCTAAGGCATGGAATCAACCTAAGTGCCCATCAACTGAAGACTGAATAAAGAAATTACGGGATATGTACACTATGGAATACTACACAGTGGTTAAAAAAAATGAAATCTGGTCATTTGCAACAAATTAAATGAATCTGGAAAACATCATACTTAGTGAAATAAACCAGTCCCAAAGGGACAAATACCATATATTCTTCCTGATCTTTGATAACTAATAGAGCACTTAAAAGGAAATCTGTGGAAATGAAATTGACACTTTGAGAAGCAATGACTTGAACAGCCCTTGTCTTGACTGTCAAGGAGCAGGTTTTTTTTTCTTAATGGGGAATGGGACTGGGAATGGGAGAGGGAGGAGGAGGTAGGGTGGGAGGGCGGGTATGGTTAGAAGAATCACTATATTCCTATAGTTGTACTTATGAATTTGTACTCGTTAAATAAAAGGTTTCTTTGGGGGAAAGAAAAAGAAATACCTTCCCAGGGCCGATGTTGTGGTGCAGTGGGTCAAGCCACCACCTGTGACACCAGCATCCCCTAACAGAGCACTGGCTCCTCTGCTTCTAATCCAGCTCCCTGCTAATGCACTTGGAAAAGCAGCAGAGGATGGCTCAAGTCCTTGGGCCCCTGCACCCATGTGAGAGACCCTGATGGAGTTCCAGGCTCCTGGCTTCAGCCTGGTCTAGTTCCAGCTATGGTGGCCATCTGGGGAGTGAACTAGCCAGGGGGAAGCTATATATCTCTCTTTCTCTCCCTCCCCCTGCGTGTCTCTCCCTCACTCTCTGTGTCACTCTGCCTTTCAAATAAATAAACTAAATCTTTTTTTAAAAAGAAACATTTGCATCACCTGCAGCAAGAGTTACCTGAACACTTGTAGATTTCGAATGAAAAATTTTGTCAGCTTCCTTGTGATTAGCAATGTCATCTCATTATTAAGCTGGGGGTCACCTTTCCTTTTCACAACGAGTAGTCTTCCTTCCACAGAGACACCCTAAAGCACTTCTGTCCCGTGCAGTCATGTTGACACTAACAAAATATTTTATAACTAAATGATAGGTCAAGCCTTCTTAAATTTGAACCTCATACAACTGGACTTGGAATTTTTATAGTCCTTAGCAAGTTAGCACCAACTCATGTGGAATTTGTAGCCACCATTCAGTGGGCATTTATATCAGTGAAATATTGATGAGATTTATGACTCAAAAAAAATCCCAGCTAGACAAAATAAACACAGCAATAATGGGCTATTGTGCACACATTTTACAATAGATCGTACTGAATCATTGATCATACAATAGATCATATTGAATCATTGGTCTGGTGTGATGTGTGAAAATAGTCATTCAAATACCTATCTACTTCTTCCAATGTTGAACATCGGGACTCGGTATGTTGGGATTTCTGAGATATCTCAGTGGTTTGTGAAGACAAAGGGCCAGGCTATTTGGAGTTGGAACTGCCCTGCAAATGGCACTGGCTTCCTGCCGTGGCTGTCCACACTATAAATATTCAAAATGGTAGGGTTTCTGTTCGAGCTGTAACAATTTCCGTTAAAAATGGACACTTGAGTGCTATGTTCTAGTTTATAATCAGCATTAAAAGTTGAAGGATTGGCTGGCACTGCGGCTCACTAGGCTAATTCTCTGCCTGCAGCGCCAGTACCCCAGGTTCTAGTCCTGGTTGCTCCTCTTCCAGGCCAGCTCTCTGCTGTGGCCCGGGAGGGCAGTGGAGGATGGCCCAAGTGCTTGGGCCTTGCACCCGCATGGGAGACCAGGAGGAAGCACCTGGCTCCTGACTTCGGATTGGTGCAGCGCAGCGGCGGTAGCGGCCATTTGGGGGATGAACCAACGGAAGGAAGACTTTTCTCTCTGTCTCTCTCTCACTGTCTAACTCTGCCTGTCAAAAAAAAAAAAAAAAAGTTGAAGGATTGGCACTACGGCAAAGAACGGTGTGAGACGCCCAGTTTTCAGGCCACAGAAGCAGGCACCTCCAAGCTGACTGCTTAAAGAAAAGCAAGAGATACATGCGACACTTCCTGCTGGCCACCGACTCAGCCCCTCGCCTTCGTAGGACTCGCTGGCTCTAAATCCTATAAAGCCAAATTATTTTTTTGTGTTTTAAAACCTACAGCCTTTTGGAAAAAAAAAAGATTCTACTTCTGAAATGCAGATGCTAAAACCTAAGATTCTCAGAGCAGGCATAGTGTCTCTTTCCACTGGTGGGTTTTGGTTTTAAACCCAATTTCCCATCCCAACTTACACATCGGTTTCAGAGGGAGGAAATCATCACATACCCATGTGATGAGGGTGGCACATTAGTGATTTTATAACCACTCATTTCTCAGGAACCTCTTGATAAGTCTCTCTCACTGAACGCACTATGCAAAGTCTATCCCTGCAGGAAAAAGCTGTATCCCTTTATTTTGTCCCTCAATCAAGCCTTTACCTCCAAAGGATCCCAAATTTCCTGCTACCATAGCAACCCTTTCTGGCATTTGAACCCACACCAAGGATGTGGCCCAATGCCTAGGTATGGTCTAGCATTTAATGACTGTGACATCCCACGATTCCAACAGTGATTCCACCAGTAGATGCCCCAGCCTTTGGGGTCATCTCTGTAGCAGTGTGTTTTTAAATCTCCTTACCAGTGACATCTTTGTGCAAAATGCAATCCGTAGATTTCTCTTGATCCTTGCAGAAAAGGTAGGAAGTTGCAATGTTTCAGTTGATGACGTCAGACCATATGCGTTTTTCCCATGGGGATGGATGTTAGTTTGAGTTGGGCACATGAGCTCCTTTCTATTTGCTATGTATAAATATTAAATGTCTTTCTTTGACAACAAATTTCCAACCAAACATCGATTTTATTCTGTGAACCACTGAGAATGATAAATTCCAAAGTCGCCACAGATGGGTTAACGATGTGATAAACACGGTCTCCCATCTAGACAGATGGAGGCAGCTCCACAGCACAGGCAGCTGGGAAGACGAGGGCTGCATGGCAGGGCCTGGTCCAGGGGCTTTATCAGAACTCATAACAGTAAAAACAGCCGATCTTCATCCTAGTTCAAGAGTGGTTATTCCTCTAACACAGACATGGCCCGGTCTGCCTACCACAATGCACATTGCTGCCAACAGAAGTGGCCAATGGGGATCAGGTGAATTTGGGGCATCCAGGTCTCTGGCAGAGCTCCGCCTCTCCCCCTATCACATCCCTGCCCCTTCTCCTTCCGCAGGATGTCCTGTTCAGAAGTAAGGAGGGAGCCAAGGGGGTAGCATCCAAGGGGGTAGCATCCTTTCCTTTCTCTGTAATAGCTCCCAAAACTTCATAAAGCCAGTCCAGGGTAACATACAACCCGAGAGGTATTGGGGTACATGCCAAGGGAAGGTAGCTCTAATACAAGCCTGCTGATCCCTTTGCCAACCAGATGGCTGCCCCAAAGCCCCACTTGTAGGAAAATTTTGGATCCAGGGAGGCTTAGAGGATTCCATTTATCCCCAGCTGACAGATAGGATTCTGTCTACATCACTGCAGTGCTGGCCAATGAGGACAAGGTTCCCGCCAGGCATCTGGGCATCAGTAAGTCTGCTCATCTTTGGGGACCTGCAGAGAGTCCTCTAGCTGGTAAGGGCTTAGTGCTGGCCAGGGGCGCTGTACAGGACCTCAGCAGCAAGCAGCCCTGCCTGACTCTGCCTCCAAGCCTCCAAGAAAGGTCTTTCCCCTGCCAACAGAGGGTACGAAGCAGAGCTGTGAGCTACGGTCCAGGCCAGCCACAAGAGCAGTTAGCATGGGAACACCGTGCAGAATTCCCTGCCACCTGTCCCCTCAGCAAGCGGCAACAGTCATCCTGCCTACAGTGTGTTCTCTGGGGTCAAGAACCACAGAGAACTCCCTGCTAGCAGGTGGCTTCTGTTCACTTGGCAAAGACGGAAGTGGAACAGCTGGGATGCAAACCAGCACCCATATGGGATGCCGGCACTGCAGGCAGAAGCTTAACCTACTAAGCCACAACGCTGGCCCCTCACTTGGCAAAGACAAAGTGGGCACCGATCTGGCCCTGGCATTGTGCAAGGCACGGAGGGTGCAGCTGTGGAGGGACACAGGCCCTGACCTCCAGGGGCTCATGGGTGGAAAGACAAGAAAGCAGCTGAGAGGAGTGGTGAACAAAGACAAGCAAAGGCCTGCTGGGAGCCCTTGGCCAAGGTGTGGAAGAGGGCATGGTGGGCCATCCTCTTGGCCCATGCCTGCTCATCTGTGGCTGGTGGGCGATTTCTAGGCATGCCACCAGCTTCCTGCCGCAAGCAGCTGTCTGCCTCTCCCTTCTCCTCTGCCTGAGGTCAGTGGGCAGCCAGAAAGTGGCAGACACATAGCGCACCGAGGGCAGCGTTCAACCTCGGCACAGTTCCGAGGTGTGCTCCTCCCAGGCTGCCAGGCGGCCTCAGCAGGTTGAGCCCCAGCTTCCTGCCGCAGTGACTCACGTGTCCACTTTCCCTGCCTCACTTCCCCGCCTCCTTACCGGGGGTCATGGGTCACCACCCAGAGTAAGCCACTCTGCTTGCATCCTTAGATCAGGCTCTGCCTTTTCAGAGGACTGGTGCTAAGACGAATCACCGTTATCTCCTGGTACCTTGTGTGAATGAGAAGATGCACCCTCCAGCTGCAGGAGGCACACTCGTGCCTGGGTGCAGAGATGCCCAGTGGACAATGCCCACCTGCTCCCTTGGCCAGGCAACCTCATGCAGGCCACAGTCTTGCCAGTTTACACAGTGCACCTGTCGAAGAGGGCTTGTAAAGGACCTGGAAAGCTTATACATCCAAAGTGCTCTCCATGTTCCATCGTCTTCCTGTTGCCCATGGAACAGTCACCTTCTCATTAGCTCCATGGCGGTATCTGACACCTCCTCCTGTCCTGGCCTCCTCAGACACATCTCCTGCTTCCCTAAGACATGACGCGCAGACACATGGTCCCTCAGACAAACTCCTTGGGGCCAGGAGCTCTTGGAACGGTTCAGATTTCAGAAGGGTCATGCACAGCAAACACTATATACGACATATTGCTGTTGGCAGAGCTGGAGCCAAACCTTCTAACCAAAATGTTTTACATTTCTGCATCTCCACGTGGAACACAATGAGTTTGTCCCAACTCAATCAAAACTATCAGTTCTCAGAATATTTTGGGTTTCAAGTTTTGGGGGAAGTTGTGGAACTAATGGATGTCTTAGCCATCTCAATCCTATCACTTCAAGGCCCATATCATATCCCCTTCTTTCATAATGAATTCTTTCTTTTTTAATTTTTGCTTATTTACTTGAGAGGAAGGGAGGAGAGAGAGAGAGAAAGAGAGAGAGAGAGTGAGAGAAGAGAGTTCTCATCTGCTGTTTCACTCCCCAAATGCCCGCAACAGCCAGGGTTGGACTAGAGCTGGCGCCAGCAGCCTAAAACTTCATCCAGATCTCCCATGGGGGCTGCAAAGACTCAAGTACTTGAGCCGTCATCAGCCATTTCCCAAAGTTGGCATTAGCAGGAAGTTTGAGGCAGGAACCAGAGCCAGGAATTGAACCCAGGTATTCAGATATGGGACGCGGGTATCTCAACTACTCATCTAAAGGCCTGTTGCCCCTCCTCTAAATTCTGAAGCACTTGTAGGATTCATAGCATATAAAATAAAATATAACACTTGACAACATTCTTTGTTGCTCTCTAATTTCATGCATTAATCTTGTCTTCCATTTCAGTTGTACAAATCCTTATAGGCAGAAATCAAGTTCTATGCTGCATTGGGAAAGAGCATTGGTTTATACAAAAATAAATAAATAAATGAATAAATAAATAAATAAATATATTCCAGCATGGAATTTTAGGTGCCAAATGGCTGTTTTGATAACTACAATGGGTAGAATCAGCCCTGGTTCAGGCCCAGCTGGTGGCCGGGCTCCATCGGTCCATCGAGATTCTGTGCTATTGCTCTCCCTGGGTCTCTTTTGTTGTTTCCTTGCCTGTGTCATCCTTAGCCAGACTTTCTCCACAGGCTTTCCCCAGGAGGTAACAGCTTCTCTCTCTTGATATTTCCACACAACTCCCAACATGCTCTCTCATTGACCCACTGATCCTAGGGCAATCTCTGTGGCGAGGGGCCGTGTGCTCTCCTTGATCAACACTGGGACTCGTGCTTTCAGACATGGCTGGTAACACGCAACATGCTAGATCCCTTAGGGAGGGGCGACCGCATATGCACTGACCCTTGACCCAGCAGCCCCTCTGGTAAGATGCCATCCCACCAACACAGTGGCAAATGAACACACTCTGAATGCCCAAGGGTGTGCATCACAGAACCACTCACAATGACGGAGACGTAAGTAATCAGACATCCATCAACAGGGAGATTGGCGTCCTAAACTATGGGGCATCCATACAATGGAGCTGCGAAACCAGTGAGGGCTTAGTGTGATGGTTAATTCTGTGTGTCAACCTGAAGGGGTCATGGGGTACCCAGACTGTTGGTCGTTCTGGTGTTAACATGAGGGTGTTTCAGACAGGATAGCATTGAGTAAAGCAGGTGGCCTTCTTTCATGTGCAACCAACTGATTGAAGGCCAGTCAACCTATCCATTGACTGATGAGCTGACCTTTCCCCAAAGAAGAGAGAATCCCTCCTGCCAGGCTGCCTTAGAGTTCATCCATTGGTTTTTTCCTGCCTTTGATCTTGAATCAAAACATTGGCTTTACCTGTGTCTCCAGCCTGCTGGCCTTTGGACTGGAACTTACACCCTGGACTCTCCTGGCTCTCTCTACCTTGCTAGCTTACCCTGCAAATCTTGGAGGTTATCAGCCTGCATAAATGCCTGAGCTAGTTCCTTATACTAAATTTCTTACATACGCACACACACACACACATACACACAGACATACTTCAAAAAGTTTGTGAAAATGGGATTAAAAGCTAAATTAATTTTGGTGCAAAAGAATTTTGAAATGTCTACTATTAAAAAAAAACTAGGCATGGATCTCAAAATTTTTTTAAAAAATTTTTGACAGGTAGAGTTAGTGAGAGAGAGAGAGACAGAGAGAAAGGTCTTCCTTCCATTGGTTCATTCCCCAAATGGCCACCAAGGCCGGCGCTGCGCCAATCTGAAGCCAGGAGCCAGGTGCTTCCTCCTGGTCTTCCATGCGGGTGTAGGGCCCAAGCATTTGGGCCATCTTCCACTGCCCTCCCGGGCCACAGCAGAGAGCTGGACTGGAAGAGGAGCAACCGGGACTAGTACCCAGTGCCCATATGGGATGCCAGTGCTGCAGATGGAGGATTAACCAAGTGAGCCACGGTGCTGGCCCCTCAAAATTCTTTTCTACAAAAATAAACTTGTCTTTTAATTCCATTTTCCCATCAAAATTTTGAAGTACCCTCACAGACAGACCGACAGACAGACTGACAAACACACTCCACTGATTCTGCTGAATACAAATATCTACATTCCCCTAGAGTACTTCTCCAGAGTGGTCCTTCATTAAATAGGACAAGCAAAGTGGGAAAAAAGTCCATAATTTGTTAACATGCATCCAAAAAGACAATGTGTAATATAAACATTTAAATCAGTTTGCTTAGTTTTTTTTTTTTAATTGAAGGGTAAATAAGAAACAAGTTAACTAGTTACCTGCAGGCAAAGAGGGGATGGAGTAGAGGCGGTCACGGTTGGAATAGACCTAATTTTATAGATTTGACATTGGAATTGGGATTTTTTTAGAGATTATTTATTTATTTATTTAGTCAGAAAGCAGGGTGACAGAGAGAGAGAGAATCTTCTAACCTCTGGTTCACTCCCCAGATTGCCAAAGCCAGCAGCCAGGAACTCCATCCGGGTCTCCTACATGGGTGGCAGGGGCCCAGGCACTTGGGCCGTCCTCTGCTGCCTTCCCTGGGCACATTAGCAGGGAGCGAGATGGGAAGCAAAGCAGCCAGCTGGGACTGGAAGAAGCGCTCAAATGGGATGCTGGTCTTGGCATCACAGGTAGGGGCGCAACCTTCTGCGGCACAACACCAGGCCCTCAAAAATGCTTTTAAGTGATTGTGAAGTAAAATCCAATGAAATATTTCTCATCCTGTAATTTCCTAAAGTCAAATCGGGAAACCTGGACTGATTAAGGATGTCTGGGTTGCCTCCCATTGGAAGAGGTCATCTCGGAATAAGACAACATTTTGCATTTTCTAGGAGAATGTGAAATTGGATGGGACCAGCGGTAGAGAATAGTTGATGCTGAGACACTGCAAAAAAGGACTGGGTTTTGTGGTTGCTGAGTCTCTGCTGTACACTCAGTTATGTTTCCTGAATAAATAAATGTGCCCCATCAATCAACCTCATGAGGGAAGTGATTCAGCCTCAAAAGCAAGAAGCTATTCAGATTGGTATAAATCTGTACTGCGGTTGAAAGTGCTGTTGGCTGGAGGCAGGAGATGGGACAAGGCAAGAAAAACAGGGAGATGGTGAAAATCTGAAAGTAGAAAAATGTGCAGGTGCAGCGACATCCAGTCGTGATCTGCAAAAGGGCCCAAGGATCAGAGCAAGGTCTTGTCAAACCCGTGCTTGGTTCTGGGAGCTGGGCAGGCTCAGGAGCCCACATCAAGCAAGCTTTGACACAATACCTTGGGAGAAACCAGGCTGTTTAAAACTCCTCCTACTGTTAAACTCCTTTGCTTCCAACTGCTCAGATTCCATTGTGGATTTCAAATCATGAGGCTGCCAGGGATTAATCTAATGTTCGGCTGTAATCCGTCTTCCCCTGTAACAAAACATTGCATGATAAATCGCTGGAAATGTCTACTGCTTCATTAAAAGATTTGTTTGGTGATACATGCTCGGGATGAAAGAATGGCAGCTTTTAATGGGCATCCCATCCTGCTCACCCACAGCAAAGCTGCAACAGGTGCAACTGACGCCCTCCCTGGCTTTTGGGTCCCCTCAATGCCAGACTCCAGCCCACTGGACCGTCTCCAAAGTGACTTTAGATGGTTGTGCTCCAAGAAAAAAAATGTATCAGACATGTCTGTTGAGTGCTGTTGAGTGCATCTGTGTTCTGTGATTACCCCGGTGGGTCCCTGGACATTGCAAACATTGCCTGCTGTGATGGATTTCAAATGGAGAGCTGGGGTAAACCCAGCCTCAGGTACAAGCGATTCTTGGGCAGTGAAGCCTGGAGGGAGAGACCACACGGGCAAAGACTCAGAAAAGGAGGAACATGGACTTTCCAGTCTCAGGAAACTTTGTTCCTTGGATGCTGTCCCCTCCCCTTCCATAGTGGTAGCCTCCTCAATAATATCCCTGTATTAACTGCCTCCCCTTCCTTTTTTCAGTTATCCACTTCCCGATTGATACTGCCTGGGATAAACTACGCACAAATGTATTTCTCAGCGTTGACTGCCCAGAACCCAGAATAGTCCCAGAGATACACAAAAAGCTGAGTCCAGCCGCTCCACAGGGTGAAGCCAGGCTCTCTCACCACAAAGTCCTGCTGGAAGCAGAGCCTGATGGTTGGCTTCATGTCAACTCGACTACCTGCAGGGTGACCTAGAGAACTGGTGAATCCTGACCTTCTGTGTGCCCAGAAGGGTGTTTGCAGAGGAAACTGTCTCGTGAGTGGGTGGACTGATCCACCTCCAATATGGGTGGGGACTATCTGAGGACTGGAAGCCAGGATGGAACGAAAAAGGAGAGGGCACTGGCATTGTGGTACAGAGGGTTAAACCAACACTTGGAACACCAGTATCTCATATTGATGTGCTGGTTCAAGTCTTAGGCACTCCACTTCCAATCCAGCTTCCTGCTAATGCACCTGGGAAGACAGATTCTAGAAGATGGCCCAAGAGCTTAGGCCCCTGCTACCCACATAGAAGACTTGGATGGAGTTCCAGGCTCTTGGCTTTGGAGCCATTCCTGGCCATTGTGGCCATCTGGGGAGTGAACCAATGGATGAAAGATCCTGTTCTCTGTCTCTGTCTCTCCCTCTCTCTCTGAGGCTGTGCCTTTCAAATAAATAAATAAATAAGGAAGGAAGGAAGGAAGGAAGAAAAAGTAGAGAAAAGA
Organism: Lepus europaeus; assembly: GCF_033115175.1. Lineage (NCBI taxonomy): Eukaryota > Metazoa > Chordata > Mammalia > Lagomorpha > Leporidae > Lepus > Lepus europaeus. Next base: position 80,433,581 of record NC_084836.1, read on the forward strand.
ATTTCCTCTTTGTTTCTTCCCCTTCTCCCCACTCTGGATCCAGACACCTTCTTTGCCTGCCCTTGGACATCGGGAGTTCAGGCTGCCTGGCCTTGGGAATCCAGGACTTGCATCAGAACACTGGGTTCTCAGGTCTTTGTCTTCAGACTGGAAACTACATCATCAGCTCCCTTAGTTCTGAAGCTTTCAGACTTGGGATTGAGCCATGCTCCCAGCATCTCTGCATCTTCAACCTGCATTCCCTGTGACATATGAGCCAATACCCACAAGTCCCTTCTCTTATCTGTCTATCTATCTATCCATCCATCCATCCATTTATCCATCTATCATCATCTATCCATCTCTGATTGGTGCTGTCTGGAGAACCCTGGATAATACGTTATGTTGGTGCTGCAAGGACTTGAACCAGAAGTATGGAGACAGAAACAACAAGGCCAATAGGAATGTAGTGGCCGAGTTCTGTTGAGCCAATCACAGACAGAGACACTGCGATTCCTCCAGATTGCAGGAGTGTGACTGAGCCCGGTTGAGATCCACTGATCCTGAGTCAGACCAGCAGAACTGTAGGCTCCTGAGCAGTCACAGATGGGGTTTTCTAGGCCCATGAGGTTTGGTATCATCTGTTGGGCACTCAGTAACTGCTAATAACAGGGAAAAAATTCTCCTGTTACCAAATTAGGCAAGGGAATGGTAGAAGGACAGCTCCCTTGCCTCCAGTGAGGTGGGGAGTGGAGCTAGAGACCATAGATGACCTGTAGATGTGAATAGGGGCACAAAATGACTCCAAATGCTCCCTTTGTACTGCACTCCTGGCCAGAGCAGGGGGGTCTTGCCCAGGCTTAGCTGTAGGTACCAGACAGCACCTTCTCTGTGAGCCACCCCAAATATTCATTACCAAAAACTGAAGTCAACTGTGCCCAGGCAGAGGCTGAGAAAACATGCATGACATTCAGGTTGTGGTTGGCCTTGAACCGTGTGGCTTACAAAGGCTCTGGAACCTTTGCAGTGGGATTCCAGGTGACCGGATGTTGCTGTCTCACAGTGGGGAAATGAACCCAAGGAAATCCTGCCCACAAGATGCAGTGCCACCTGTTGAGACTTTAGGCCTCCTCACCAGGAACTTCTCAATTCTCAGAATGCCTCCTGAAGACACAGAATGAGAGAAAATATTTGCAAAGTGTATACACAACCAGAATTTGTATGCCTAGAATATTTAAACAACTCTTGCAACTCAACAATAGCACAATTCTAGTTTTGCTAAAAATATTTGAGCAGGCACTTCAGCAAAGAAGGTTTAAAAGTGACATGTTCTCATACAGACAGGCTGTTTCACATCACCCATCATTAGGGAAATGCAAATTAAATCACACAGAGATAACGTCTGTCAACCCACAAGCATTGGTAAGGTTGTGAAACAACTGGACCTCTGATGGTAGAAATGTAAAACAGTACATCCACTTTGGAAGACAACTTGGCTGTTTCTTTAAAAATGATACATTTTTTCCCCATATGACCTAACTATTCTACTCTTAAGCAGTTACCCAAAAGAAATGAAAGCATACATCTACATGAAGATTTAAACATGAATCCTCATAGGACATTATTTGGAAAAGCTGTAAACTGGGAAAAAATCCAAATTTTCATCAACGGGTGAATGGATCAACACACTGTAGTATATTCATAGGGTGGAATGCAGTCATGCTCTTAATGACTTTCCAGTGATGCAACATTTCTTTTTTAGAAAGCTTTTATTTAATAAATTTCATAGGCACACTTTTGGAATACAGCAGTTCTTCCCCCCATAACCACCCTCCCACTCACAAACCATCCCATCTCCCACTCCCTCTGCCATCCCATTCTTCATTAAGAGTTATTAATTATCTTTATATACAGAAGATCAACTCTATACTAAGTAAAGATTTCAACAGTTTGCACCCACACAGACACACAAAGTACTGTTTGAAGACAAGTTTTACTGTTAATTCTCATAGTACGACTCATTAAGGACAGAGGTCCTACATGGGGAGCAAGTGCACAGTGACTTGTTGATTTAACAGTTGACACTCTTATTTATGATGTCAGTGATCACCCGAGGCTCTTGTCATGAGCTGCCAAGGCTATGAAAGCCTTTTGAGCCCACAAGCTCCATCAGTATTTAGACAGGGCCATAAAAATGTGGAAGTTCTCTCCTCCCTTCAGAAAAAGGTACCTCCTTCTTTGATGGCCCCTTCTTTCTACTGGGATCTCATTCACAGAGATCCTTCGTGTAGATGATTTTTTGCCACACTGTCTTAGCTTTCCATACCTGAAATGCTCTCATGGGCTTTTCAGCCAGATTCAAATGCCTTAAGGGCTGATTTTGAGGCCAGCATGCTATTTAGGACATTTGTCATTCTATGAGCCTTCTATGTGGCCTGCTTTCCATGTTGGATCATTCTCTCCTTTTTAATTCTATCTATTGTTATTACCAGACACTTGGTCTTATTTCTGTGATCCCTTTGACACTTAATCCTATCTATATGATCTATTACATACTTAACATGATCACTTTAACATGTAAGATGGCATTAGTACCTGCCAACTTAATGGAATTTGGAGCCTTATGGCAAATTTTTAGCTTTACCCTTAGGTTTAAGTTTTTGGGAACATATGTGGCAATGGTTTCATAAGATTATAATGGAACTGAAAAATTCCTATCGCCTGGTGATGTCTTAGCTATTGTGATAGTGAAGCACAATGCATTACCCACGTGTTTCTGGTGATACTGATGTAAACAAACCTACTGTGCTACTAGCTGTGTGAAAGTATAGCACAAAGAATCATGTATAGCATAACCTTGATAGTAAACCACTCTTTTACTGGCTTATGAATTTACTATGCTAGATGTTTTACAAAGATTTATTTATTTATTTATTTGCAATAAAGAGTAAGAGAGAGAGAGAGAGGCAGAGAGAAATCTTCCTTCCCTCTGGTTCATTCCTTCCCAAATGTTTGAAAGATGCAGGTCTAGGCCATGCCAAAGTCAGGAGCCAGAAACTCCATCCAGGTCTCTCACATGAGTGACAGGGTCCCAAGTGCTTGGTCTACCTTCTGCTACCTTTTCAGACACATTAGCAAGAAGCCAAATTGGAAGTGGAGCAGCCAGGACTCAAACAGTTCTCCGATATGAACTGTCAGCATCACAAATGGTGACTTAATCTACTGCACAATGCTGGCCCCTGGACTAGACTTTTTATCATTATTTTATTATAATTTTAAAATTGAATTATTATTTGATAATGCCAACAGTAGCCTTCTCCATCTTTGGTTGCATTAAGGGGTCATATGGAGTATTTGGTAGTGCCATCGAGGTTTGTGTAAGTATAGTCTAGGACATTTGTACAATGATAAATTCACTCAAGGATGCATTTCTCAGAAAACGTCCCCATCCATTAAGTGGTACCTGACTGTAGACTCAATAACAAATTAAACAAGCTACAGATACACAGGACAACAGGAATGCATCTTAAAATCACTATGATAACTTTAAGGAAGGAAGCCATATTATACCTGCTATACACTATTTCCATATACAATGGGTCTTCAAAAGGTTCATGGAAACGTGTATTATGAAAAAAACTATGCATGGATTTCATTTTTTTAATAAGATAAATCTATCTTTTAGATCCATTTTCCCACACACACCTTGAAGTTCCCTTGTATATGAAATTCTGGGAAGTGCAGAACTGACAAGAAGCAGATCAGCAGGAACCTGATGATGGGTGCAGAGGGGAGCGAAGGATTACCAAGGGCCTAAGGGGGCTTCTAAGAATGAGGTCCAGGTTCATTGTCACAACCGTGGTGAGGTTTTCATGGATGTGTACTTGCATCAGAACTCATTGAATTATAAAAGCAGGCACCTAACACATTCAATGGTCCTGTGCTGGAAAATTCTAATGTCCACCTGACATCCGGTAAAGCTGTTCCCCCAGACCCCAAAAGGGTCCTTCCTGGGCAAAGTGGAACACAGCACGCGGGGAGGATCTTTGTGCTGGGTTCTGCTGGGGGCACGGTGACTTCAGGGCCGGTACATGGGCACTTGCCTTGCCACGGCCCTGGACCTGCACTGGGGGCACCAGGCCACAGCTCTTCCCAAGCCCTTCACAACCGCCCATGGTTTCCACTTCCCTGGCATTTAGAGTGCTGGATTGAGACCGTGGTCTCTGAAGTTGAGGGTTTTTAAAGACGCTCTTGGAAACCAGGCCCAGTTTTCAATAGAATCGTATTCCTCATTCCTTTGTGTCCCTGGGTCACAGATAAACAGCTCTTTAGTCCTCCTGAGTCGCTTTGATCACTGGGCCTTTTATCCCACATCTATACCCCGCAGCCTCACCCTGTTGGAGCCCCCCGTGAGCCCAGACTCTGCGAGGGTAATCTGTGGCTCCGGCCGACACACATATGCTTAGCCGGAGTCATAAATGCCTTCATTATGCCAGACCACCCAGCTAATATTTTATTTTCAATATGAATGCCTGAGCCGTACAATGGCCTTGTTGTACTGCACACTTAGGCTGTGGCAAAGCCTGGCCATAATCTCCCCGTTCAGAAAGGGCCCCCTGGGCCCCAGGTTATCCTTCCTACTTTGTGAGCCCTTGCAAAATCTTTTGGGCAGCCAGTGTCGTGAACAGCAGCATCTTACGCCCACGTCTCCCCTCCGCAGCAGCCCCTCGCCATTCACGGGGGATTTCCAAACCGCACACCACACACAGGGTGGCCACCACCAGCACCGGCGCACGCCCACGTGCCAGGACGGACTCAGAGGCTCAGTCTGGTGATGCTGAGAGAGGCTGTCTCCCTCTCCTTTGCCCCTCGGGCTCGCTCTCCACCCACTTCCTACCTCTGTTGCCTCTCTTGAAAGGACTTTGTGCTCTGTTGCTTGCTTCACAGACACACAGGAGGGCATGAAAAAAATAGAACCATTTGTCAAAGGAAAGCCTGTATCGCCCCCCTCCCCCGTCCATCCTGCCTTGATCCAGCCTCGAGGAGAGAGAGGTCAAAGATCCCACCCCGGCTGTTTACTTCTGCAATGGTAAACATGCCTCTTTGCTGTTTCTCGACTTTTTGCTGGAGACTCTCAGTACTAGGCACTGAAAAAGAAAGTCTTTGGGGGCATTGGCCACTGGCACTTGGCTTTTCAGAGTGGTCCATGAGCCAGCAGCACTGGCATCACTCCGGAGCTTTGTTAGAAATGCAGATTCTCAGGCCTCTCCTGCGTCACAGTCTGTTTTAACAAGATCTTCGAGAGGTTCTGGACTTCTCTCGACAGTAGCATGAAGATAGATCATGTTAATTTACTGTGTATTTCTCTCTAAAAAAAAAAAAAAAAAAAAAAAAAAAAAAAACAACCAAAACAAAAAACCTAGCAGGGCCAGTGTCATAGTGCAGCAGGTTAAGCCACTGCCTGCAACACCAGCATCTCATCTCACAATAATGGTTCGAGTCCCAGCTGCTCTGCTTTGGATCTGGGTCCCCGCTAATGTAGCCTTTAACTAATGTAGCTAATGTAGCTAAAGCAGCAGAAGGTGGTCCAAGTGCCTGGACCCCTGCCACCCATGCAAGAGGCCCAGATGGAGTTCTAGGCTCCTGGCTCCTGGTCCCCGGCCATTGCAGTCCTTTGGGGAATGAACCAGTGGATGGAAGATCTCTCTCTGTCTTTCTCCCTCTCTCTGTCACTCTGCCTTTCAAATAAATCAAAAAAACATTTTTTTTAGAAAACCTTAGGATATAGAACTTTTAGATTTTTTTTACTATAATGAAATGTTAAATGCTTGAAAGGATAAATTTATTTACCCTGAGTGGACACTATACAATGTATACACATCATGAAACATCACAATAGCACCCAAAAAATATGTACAATGTTTAGTCTGTTCAATCTTTTAACAAAAGAAAATTAAATCACCATTAAATATTCCCAAGAGAAAAACGTTAATTGGTTGCCGTGATCAGGACGACCTTGAAAATGGGGAAGGGGATGCTGCCTTCTGGAGCTTTCTGGCAATTTCCAGCATTCCAGAACTCCCTACAGGAGTTGACTCCCCCAGAGACCTTGGTAGGAATCATTCCAGAAGAAAGTACAGGACACAGTGCAGGGCGAGACGTGAAGCCCGCGCGTGCTGTATTCCTGGGGTGAAACAGGGGGCACGGGCAAAGCCACAGATGACGTCAGCCCTTCCTGGCCTCCCTGAGAACCGCCTTGGGGTCACCAGCTCACATGGCTCTCGGGGTGACACAGCTATTTTTTATTCATCTTAATAAGCATCAATCCCTGCCATGAAAACGTTTCTATTTGAGACATTTCCCTTCCGTAGAGGTACTTTTGGTTCTCTCCATAGACCTGTTTTTCCATAATACACACAGCTTAGAACACCGGGAGCGTAGAAGGGAAGCGTTTTCACGCGGATGGCATTGGTTCTGCCCAGCTCAATCACTCTCTAGCAAACGTTCATGTCCCAGCGCTGGGGTTTTCTCCTTTGATACAGCGCGGGCTTCATCAATGATTCCCACTGGGAGAGGTTGTGTCCCATAGGGGAACATTTGACAAAATCTGGGGGGGCACGGCTGGGGACACGGACTCCCAAGTGGATCTGCTCCAGCACTCACCTTACTCACAAGTTTGATACCTAAATTCTTACATTCAGTGTGATGTTGCACAGTGCGTGTTCAATCTTCATCCAGTCGCCTGGAAAACAGCTCCTCCAATCCTTAAACTCTCCCGAGTGATAAGCAGCTTTTTGTATGATAGTGAGCTGACTGTTGGCTGCCACCCCTAAATAACTTCCGGATGGGAGTTGGTTACTGGCTAGAGGATTGGGCTCCAAGACATGGGGTCCTGGAAGGCGGAGCACCCCAGGAGGGCGTGGAAGCCCCATGGAAGCTCCATACCCTTCCCCCAAATCTTGACCTACCCATCTCTTCTTCCATCGTTCATCACTATTCTTGATAATAAACCAGTAAACGTCAGTAAGTGTTTTTCTAAGTATTGTCAGCTGCCCTAGAAAACTAATAGAACCCAAGGAGGCAGTTGTGGGAACCCCAGTTTATAGCTGATCATCCAAAGCATGGGTCACAATCTGGGGTGTGAGCTGGTACCTGAAGTTGGGAGGCTGTGGTTCTGTCCTGGGGACTGAGCTCTCCACCTGTGGGACCTGGCCCCTTCTCTGGATACACAGTTCAGAACTGAATTGGAGTCCAGGACACCTAACTAGGGTCCACTGAAGAATTGTTTGCTTGCCTGGTGTGCAGAGAAAACCCCACACATTCGGTCACAGCAGTCTTGTGTCCCCCTTTTATAGGGAAAACGGAATGTGTTATCCCTGAATTCTCAGACCAAGGACTGAGGTGCAGAGTGCCAGAGTGAGTGGCACCACAGATGGGTCCTCCGGGGTCACAGGTCTGGGCACGGGGCCGCCTTTCTCAGGACCAGGTGCTCTTGTGCTAACAAGGCTTTGCTGCAAGACTCAGGTTGATGATGGGGGAATAGGAGGGGGAAATCCAGCATTGATTGATTCCCAGAGATTGGGAAGTTGTTGGCGTCTCTGCACCCTTAAATCCTCTTACGCCCGCGGAAGCACACAAATGGGTGGGAACACGAGCTGGGGGCCTGGTGGCTTGTGGCTGTCGCTGGAAAAGATGGAGAAATAGCCCTGAAGCTGGCAATCTGCATTGGAGAAGGAGAGAGGATGTGTGTGCTATGGGGGACTCTGTGTTCTTGGTGTTTGAGGATTGAGATACAATGCCTACGGATCCTGGCAGATAGGAGAAGTCTTTCTAGGAACAAAGCCGAATTGCACTTGGGGAAAACGGACAAGAGAAACAAAGGTTTCTTTTGGGATCAGGATTTACAAAACTCTCAGCTGCCTGGAGTGTTTCACCAGCCTCACAGCCAAGGGCCCTGTCCTGACAGCCTCGCCATGTCTTGCAGCCCCAGCCACTTTCTAACTCACACAACAGCCAAGCCACTGCGAGGCGAGCGTGGTGCACAGTAAGTACGATCATCCACCTGCTACTGTGGAGAAAGTCGAAGTTCAGCTAGTTCAGTGACTTCCCGTAACTAGTGTATTGGTACAGGTTGCTATGGCTTAGATAGGGTTTAAGAGTGTCCCCCAGGGGTTCACTGCTGGATTACATCATTTAATCCTCACAACAAGATGGCCATTTTACAGATAAGGAAACTGAGGTTTAGAGAGTGACAGAGGCAGAACTCAAGCCTGTTGCCTGCTCACTAAAGGATCCTGTGCCCCTCTGGAATGTCCTTAAGGCCTTGGGGCATAACTTGGATTTCAGATCAATGTCATTGAAATGTGGCTTCTTCCTTCTCTCAGAGGCATTCAACCGACTCCCCAAGTTCTATATTGGGGAAAATGAGTTCACTCCCACGAAGTGGGGGTCTTTCATCCCATCTCAGCTACTCCTAGGGGAACCAGGAAGCCTAAACGCTGGTCAGCGTGTTGACCAGAGTCACTGGGTCCCTCAGGGCAGCAGGCAGACTTTGGTGGCCCTAGCAAAAAGAACACAGAATAATAGGACTGCTTTGCCATTAGGCAAATAAATAAATAAATTTAAGGGACTGGTGCTGTGGCATAGTGGGTAAAGCTACCACCTACAGTACTGGCATCCCATATGGGCGCCAATTTGAGTCCCAGATGCTCTACTTCCGATCCAGCTCTCTGCTATGGCCTGGGAAAGCAGTGGAAGATGGCCCAAGTGCTTGAGCCCCTGCACCCATGTGGGAGACTGGAAGAAGCTCCTGACTCCTGGCTTCGGATCGGCGCAACTCCAGCTGTTGCGGCCAGCAGTGGAATGAACCGACGGATGGAAGACCTCTCTCTCTCTCTCTCTCTCTCTCTCTCTCTCTCTCTGCCTCTGCCTCTGCCTCTCTATAACTCTGCCTTTCAAATAAATAAATAAATCTCTTTTTCAAAAGTTTAAAACAAAAAAAGGGTTTTTTAAAAGATTTAATTTATCTATTTGAGAGAGAGAATTATAGAGAGAGGGAGAGACAGAAAGAGAGAGAGAGAGCAAGAGAGAGAGGGAGAGAGAGGTTTTCCATCCACTGGTTCACTCTCCAAATGACCACAATGGCCAGAGCTCGGCAGATCAAAACCAGGAGCCAGGAGCTTCTTCTGGGTCTCCCATTCGGATGCAGTGGCCCAAGACTTGGGTCATCCTCTAATGCTTTCCCAGGCCATAGCAGGGAGCTGGATCAGAAGAGGAGCAGTCAGGACACGAACCGGTGCCCATGTGGGATGCTGTTAGCACAGGCAGAGGTTTAGCCTACTGCACCACAGCGCCAGCCACTAAAACAAAATTATCAGGAAGAAACAGGTAGAGGAAAGGAAAGAATTTGTCATGACTATTTTGGTTCATCTTTCTTGGAAGCTTTAGCTCTATACCAGTGGTTCCCAAAATGCAATGAGTGGGGCCGGTGTTCTACCACAGCGGCTTACGCAGTGGCTTACAACCCCTGCATCTCGTATTAGAGCGCCAGTTCAAGCCCCGGCTGTCCCATATCCGAACCAGCTCCCTGGTAATGTGCCTGGGAAAGCAGTGGAGGATCGTTTAAGAATTTAGGCTCCTGCCACCCACATGGGAGACCCTGATAAATGTCCTGGCTCTGGGTTTAAGACTGTCCCAGACCTGGCTTTGTGGCCATTTGGAGTGAACCAGCAGATTGGAAGATCTCTCTCTCTCTCTCTCTTTCTCTCTCACTCTGCCTTTCAAATAAGCAAATAAATAAATGGTTTTATGAAAGGGCAGGGGATGATTTTGTCCACCTGGGGATACTGGGCAATGTCTAGAAATAAGGTGAGGGGTGTTGTTGGCGTCTGGTGGGCTGAAGTGACAAGGCATGGGATGGCCCTCAAAATAGAATTTTCTGGCCCAAAATGTCAATGGTGCTGAGTGTGAGAGAGTCTGCTGTCTGGGATTAAACATTGCAATTCCAAAGCACAGATCAAGCACAAGCTACCTGGTAAAAACCGTAATCATCAGCAGTAGCTTTCATTTTTATGTGGGCCCATTCTTCTCTCTGCTAACAGAGGAGCAGGAATTGAGAAATTTAGACTCTTGTCGCTCCCTCCTCTGAATCTGGAAGTCAACAAAAGTGATTCCCAACACGAAACCCGGTGTGTTCACTGCCCTGCCTCGCCTTGGCAATACCCATGAGTCGCGGCATGGTTGGCCTTCCTTAAGGAAATGGAGGACTCAGAAACAATTTAGCACAGCAAAGTGCAGTGGTAGAAAAGGAAACAGGAATATTCCAGAAAGATTTTTCCAGGAACCTCACTCCAAGGAAGGTAAAGTAAGCTGTGCAACTTCGACAAAGCAGGGGAAACAAGTAGATACCCAATGAGAAGCAAAGGTACCTAGGTGAACTTTGCAGCTCAGGGCATGTCAGCGTGACTGTGGAAAGGACACCAGAGTCCAAGGACAACCTCCCCAGTTGGGTTCTCCAAGAAGCAGACACCAAGATGAAGTAAGGAGTACTAGGGGCCGGCGCTGTGTCTCAGCGGGTTAATGCCCTGGCCTGAAGTGCCGGCATCCCATATGGGGCACTGGTTCTAGACCCACCTGCTCCACTTCCAATCCAGCTCTCTGCTATGGCCTGGGAAAGCAGTAGAAGATGGCCCAGGTCCTTGGGCCCCTGCACCCACGTGGGAGATCCGGAAGAAGCTCCTGGCTCCTGGCTTCGGATTTGCATAGCTCCAGCCGTTGCAGCCAGTTGGGGGAGTGAACCAGTGGATGGAAGACCTCTCTCTCTCTCTCCCTGCTTCTCCTCTCTCTGTGTAACTGTGACTTGCAAATAAATAAATCAATCTTCTTTAAAAAAAAAAAAAAGAAGTTAGGAGTGCAAAAACTTTACTGGGGGGCCGGCGCTGTGGCGTAGAAGGCTAAGGCTCCACCAGCAGTGCCAACATCCCACACGGGCGCCAGTTTGAGTCCCGGCTGCTCTGCTTCCAATCCAGCTCCCTGCTGATGGCCTGGGAAAGAAGTAGAAGATGGTCCAAGTCCTTGGGCCCTTGCACTCACATGGGAGACCCAGAAGAAACTGGCTCCTGGTTTTGATCTGCCCAACTCTGGCCATTGTGGCCATTTGGGGAGTGAACCAGAGGATGGAAGACCTCTTTCTCTGTGTCTCCCTCTCTCTGTAACTCTACTTCTCAAATAAATAAATAAACCTTTTTAAAAAAAATTATTTATTTTATTTGAAAGTCGGAGTTACACAGAGAGAGAAGGAGAGTCAAAGAGAGAGAGAGAGAGAGAGAGAGAGAGAGAGAGAGAGAGGTCTCCCATCTGCTGGTTCACTTCCCAAGTGGCCACAATGGCCAGAGCTGCACTGATCTGAAGCTAGGAGCCAGGAGCTTCCTCCGGGTCTCCCGCGCAGGTGCAGGGGCCCAAGGATTTGGACCATCCTCCACTGCTTTCCCAGGCCATAGCAGAGAGCTGGATCAGAAGTGGGGCAGCTGGGACTCGAACCAGCACCCATATGGGATGCCAGCACTAAAGGCGGTGGTCCTACCCACTACATCACAGCTCCAGCCCCTAAATAAATAAATCTTTTTAAAAGATCTTTATTGAGTAGTGACAGTATTGAGAAAAGGGTGCCACCAAACTGTGTGGTGCCTGCCCAGTGGTGAGCTCCAGGGCAGAGACAGTACACTGGGGGAGTCCCACATTGGAAAGAAAGGGCTAGGACCTGTCTCCACTGTGGTCAGTCTTTGGCTAGGGCCACCCCCAGAATAGCATGTCACCAGCCAACCACACTCCTGGGCAGCACCTTGTTTATGGAGGGGGAACTGACTTCAGTCTTGGTTGGGATTCCCCAGAAACAAATCCTGAAACAGATTTGTGTGTGACCTGCAAGGCAATATATTTTTTATGATTTATTTATTTATTTATTTGAAAGGCAGAGTTACAGAGAGGCAGAGGCAGAGAGAGAAGTTCACTCCTCAATCCGAAACCAAGAGCCAGGAGCTTCCTCCAGGTCTCCCACACAGGTGCAGGGACCTAAGCACTTGGGTATCTTCCACTGCTTTCCCAGCCCATAGCAGGGAGCTGGATCAGAAGTAGAGCAGCTGCATTTTGAACCGGTGCCCATGGGGGACGCCAGCACTGCAGGCGGTGGCTTTACTCACTATGCCACAGGGTTGGGCCAGCAAGTCAACATTCCAAGGAAAAACTTGGGAGTGGGAAAGTGGACCAAAGGAGGGAGGGCGCCTAAGCTAGGTGAGACACCAGGCAAAATCCCACCGATGGCCATTTTGGGCTGTGCCCCTTGAAGGTCACACTTGCAGCTGATGAATCAGGGCAAGCTCGGTCACAGCCACAGCCACAGCCACAGCCACAGCCACAGCCCAGGGCTGCTCCTGACAGTGGTACATTTCAGGCGCTTCTTGTTTCCTGCGCCCACAGGCAATGGGAGTTCCCGCAGCTTCAGCACAGCCCTGACAAAGAGCGGCAGGTGCTGCCTGCTGTCAGTAAAGGCAATCCAGGGGTAGGCTTGCTTGGGGCATAGGGCCCGAGGGCTCATGGGAGGATGGACCGATTGAAACCCACAAGGCATCCTTGCAGAGGAGGAAGTGAAAATACAATCCGTGGTTTTTAAATGCTTGTCAAACTGGTGTGAACATCTGCTGCAGCAGTTAAGATGTTGCCTGGGACAGCAGCGTTGCATTTTGGAGTGCCTGGTTAGAGACCCGGCTCCACTCCAGTTCCTGCTCCCTGCTGGTGTGCACCCCGGGAGGCAGCAGCTGATGACTTAAGTACCTGGATCTCTGCCACCCTCATGGAAGGAAGACCTAGATTGAGTTCTGGGCTCCAGGCTTCAGCCTGACTCAGCCCTGGCTGCTGTGGGCATCTGGGGAGTGAACCAGCAGATGGAAAGTCTCGCCTCTCTTAAAAGGTCTCTTCTAAAGTTTTTGTTTGTTTGTTTTGTTTTTTGTTTTTTGTTTTTTTGACAGGCAGAGTGGACAGTGAGAGAGACGGAGAGAAAGGTCTTCCTTTTTCTGTTGGTTCACCCTCCAATGGCCACTGTGGCCGGCGCACCGCGCTGATCCGAAGCCAGGAGCCAGGTGCTTCTCCTGGTCTCCCATGCGGGTGCAGGGCCCAAGGACCTGGGCCATCCTCCACTGCACTCCCGGGCCACAGCAGAGAGCTGGACAGGAAGAGGGGCAACCGGGACAGAATCTGGCGCCCGGACCGGGACTAGAACCCAGTGTGCCGGCACCGCAAGCGGAAGATTAACCTATTGAGCCCCTGTGCCGGCCTTCTGAAGTTTTTTTAAAAGCTTGTAAAAGTATTCATTTAAAAGTCAATCCTGGTAGATTAATCCTCTGCCTGCAGTGCTGGCATCCCATATGGGCACTGGTTCGAGTCCCTGCTGCTCCATTTCTGATCCAGCTCCCTGTTAATGCACCTGGGAAAGCAGTGGAAGATGGTCCAGGTCCTTGGGACTCTGCACCCAGATGGGAGACCCAGAAGAAGCTCCTGGCTCCTGTCTTCAGGTCGGCGCAGCTCTAGTCATTGTGGCCAATTTGGGAGTGAACCAGTGGATGGAAGACCTCTCTCTCTCTCTGCCTCTCCTTCTCTCTCTGTGTAACTCTGACTTCCAAATAAATAAATAAATCTTTTTCTAAAAAAACTATTGTTAATTTCTTATATCTGATAATGAAATTATTGTGGTTATGTAGAGGAAATACGGCCGCGACCAGGACAAAGATAGAAAAGCAGACCCCCTCCTCCCAACACAGACCTTGAAAAGTGGCTGCTTGCAATTAACTAGTGAAGCAACTGCCCGCTGTTATCTTGTCTGCGGAGGGAAGAAGTCCTAAGTTCTGCTTCTGTAAACTCCAGTCATAAATCTGTCCTAATAAATCTGCCCCTGGTATCTCTTCTACAAACATACCAGGTCCACCGGCCACTGGAAGTGTGGTCCTAAGTCACATAGGCTGCAATTTAAACCCACCAATGCTGTAACAGCTAAGGTATAATGCTGATGAACCTATAAATATTATAAGACACTTGGGATTGTTGCTCAGTTCTTGGGAAGTGATTTCAGCTGAGCCCACTGGCGTAATAAACTACTTTGATCCTCCACTGTCTCTGTTGCCTGTTTGAACAAAGGGAGTCTTCCCATCTCGGATTTCTGTAACAGGTATGTTCACAATGATGCTTATTTTAAGACTTACACACCTAAATTTTAATAAGCAAAATTGCATCAAAATAATACGGGGGGGGCAGCGCTGTGGCCTAGTGGGTAAGGCTGCCACCTGTGATGCCAGCATCCCATACGTGCACCAGTTTGAGTCCGGCTGCTCCACTTCTGATCCAGCTCCCTGTTAATGCACCTGGGAAAGCAGTGGAAAATGGTCCAGGTCCTTGGGCACCTGCACCTACATGGGAGACCCAGAAGAAGGTCCTGGCTCCTGGCTGCTGGTTTTGGATCAGCTTAGCTCCGGCCATTGCAGCCATCTGGGGAGTGAACCAGCAGATGGAAGACCTTTCTCTGCCTCTCCCTCTGCCTCTCTCTAACTCTGCCTTTCAAATAAATAAATAAATGTTTGATCTTCCATTCTCAGGTTCTTCCATCCTCAATGTTCCATCCGAGTGCTGCAACACTCAGGATAGGGCCAGTCTGAAGCTAGCAGCCAGGAACTCCATCCTCATCTCCCACACGAGTGGCATGGGCCAAGTACTTGAGTCGTCGTCTGCTGCCTCCCAGGATGCATTGGCAGGAAGCTGCTCTGAAAGCAGAGGAGCCAGGACTGGAACTGGCACTCCAATGTGGGTGCTGGTGTCCTCAACAGCAGCGTCACCTGCTGTGCCACAAGGCCCTCCCCAACACCCACCCTCCCACCCCCCCACCCCCTAACCCCCCCCCCACACACACACAGAGTTCAGCCCACACTTGGCACCGCTGTGCACTGACTGCATCGTTTTCACTGTGTTTTCTCCCCTGTGGGTCTGACAGCCAATGATTTCATCTGCTCAAGAGCAATATGTGTCCTTGAGCCCCCAGGAACCCTGAACCCGGTTCATCCCTCTCTCCTCTGCCTCCTTGGGTGGTCCCTGCCCCGACTCAACACCTCCTGCTGATCATGATCTTGTCAGGAATCCTGAGCACTGTCCTTCATCCTCTCTAAAGAGACACATTCACGAAACACAAGATCCATGCAAAACGGAGTCATCCCACCCCTAACTCTCCAAGCAGCTCCTCAGGGATAAAAGCATTCCATTGCAAGTGATCATAAGCGTCAATGCCCTCACCATTTTATGTTCAGAAAATACTTATGGTTTTCTCTAACTTCATTAAGGAAAGCCTTGGACACTGATACAACCAAGTCTTTGTAGCTGCTCTGGTAAGCGTCTGGTTCTGAGCTTGAATTAATTAATATTAAATGGAATTTAGAGTCATATTAAGTAGGCCATTGCCACCCAGCCATGGGATACACAAAGCTAAATGCTGATGCTGCATTTTAACTAATGTTGGCAGTTTTCATGCTTCCGTTCCCTTCAAGGTCTTTCATGTGAATGTTCTAGAACATGGGTCATGTCCAATTTGCAAACCCACAGATGCAGTGACTCAGGAAGCAACAAACCAGCAAGGTGATGCCTTAGCCTACCGCTGGCCTTCCCTAAAATGATTTTCTCTGACAAACATGGAATTGTGCTGTGCAGTGGAGGAGAAAGCAAAGGCTGAAACCTGATGGTCTCACATGGAACCCAGTCTGGAATTCAAGGGTTATCTCAAGTGAAGGCCACAGGGGATGGAGAGGAACCAGGGAGAACTCGTAAGCCTCTAATATTTTTTTAAAGATTTATTTATTTATTTGAAATTCAGAGTAATAGAGAGAGAGTGGACAGAGAGAGAGAGAGAGATCTTCCATCCGCTGGTTCACTCCCTAAATGGCCACAACAGCTGGGATGGGCCAGGCGGAAGCCAGGAGCCAGGAGCTTCCTCCAGGGCTTGCACATGGGTGCAGGAACCCAAGTGGGCCATCTTCCACTGCTCTCCCAAGAGCATTAGCAGAGAGCTGGATCAGAAGTAGGACTAGAACTGGAGCCCATATGGGATGCCGGCACTGCAGACGGTGGCTTAACCTGCTGAGCCACATTGCCAGCCCAAGCCTCTATCTTATTACCATTGTCCAGATGGCTTAGCCATCTGTGCCTTCAACAGTGGCCTGACGTGCTGAGCACAGCACCCGGACTTCAGCGTTCAGGGTTGCAAACACCCATATCAAATACCTCCTGAAGACAGGCGTCCTCAGGTTACAGCTAGGTAATGTCTGGGAGTAGACGGGCCTGGGCAGTTTGTCACATTAAGTAGGCACAGAACCATGCATTCTGTCATTTCTTCCTACACCTATCCTTTCCTCTCTCTGGGGGAATCATGTGACTGCCACGATGATTTTATTTCCCTCTTCCTCGTGAGTTGGTAATTGGCTACGTACAGTCATTCGAGACGCAGGGAAGGGGTGGGGTGGGGTGGGGTGAGGAGTGGGGTAATCTGGGGCGGGCGTGGCCACTGCTTAGCACACAGGGGTTACTCCCATGTGGGACCCAGCACTGCAGCCCTTCCAGTTGCTAAAGAAAAGCCAGCAAAGCAGACAGCTGCCAAAACTCCGACTTTTAAATTTCTCAAAAGTACAAGTAAGTGTTTTCAGAAATAGCGCAGGACAAGCTAACAAAATCGGTCTGTGGGTATTAAGTCTGGCCTCCGGACCACCGGCTTACAGCCTGTGTGTAGACTGTTGGGAAAAAAATTAACCTGTAACCATTCTTTACTCGTAAAATTCTTATAGCACTTTCCCGAATCTCAATGTTCTGTTTGGTCTGATTCATGAGTCATGAATAATAAAAACTACTTCCTGACACGTGAGGTTTTCTCTCCCAGGCTTGGTGGAGAGAAGCATTTTCCTGTTCCACTGCTGGGCTCTGAGGTTTACGAATCCTTTTCCTTTAAGAACTTGCCTTTATCTCATCCCTGTGGGCCACAAGGCCACTCTGCTGAGAAAACTTGGCAGGAGGTTGTATTTAGAGAAGCGTGGAGCCCAGCAAATTCCCCTATCAGCTACTCTGAAATCCATGACCCTGCCAGTCCAGGGGCCTGAGTCCTGCTATTTCTGCCTTTCCTTGGAGAATTTTTTTAATTTTAGAAAAATAATAATAAAATTGGATGCTGCTAGCTAGTATGCCCTAGTAAGCAGTGGTTGAAGAGGGCATATCAAATACCTCTTTGTAAACATGGCAGTTGCCTGATTTTATTGTTACCTTAATTGCCAGAACACTACAAAGAAAGGTTTTTATGAGTAGCAGAAGGAAAAGGAGTCAGCTCCTGTCTCCTTCCCCACGTGGGCCAAGAGTTCATTTTTTGACCCCTCCCCCTGCATGCACCTGTTTGTTCAATCCGACATGCTTGTATTTTCAGCTCCCAGGAAAAGCTACTCAGTTGAGTTTATCCCCAGAGGCAGGTGTTTATTTACTCCCAGAAAAGATGAGAAACGAGGGTAGCAGGCCCCTTACAGGAATTCCTGGATGGTGATGCCGAGTGGGGCCTCGTGAGGGATTCGCATCTGGAGCTGGGGGCGGGGTGGGGTTCCTGCTCGCCCAGGAGCTCCGTTCCCTCAGTGAGGCATTTGATCAGGAGTTCCCCAGGCCCCACCTCTAAGGGGTGCTGCAGACGGAGTCGTGCACCCTTCATTCCATGTGTTGCCGTCCTATCCTCCGTGACTTCAGAATGTGGCCTAATTAGGGGATAAAGCCTTTAAAGAGGTCATTAAGGAAAAATGAGGTCATACAGGTAGGTCCTGATTCCAGGTGACAGGTCATCCTCAGGGGGACACAGACACCCACAGAGCAAGGACCACATGACGACACAGGGAGATGACAGCGGCACTGGCCAAGGAGGGAGGCCTTAGAAGGAAACAGCCCTGCTGACACCTTGGTCTCGGGTATCTGGTCTCCAGAACTCTGGGAATTAATTAGCCTCAGCCACCTGTCTATGGCACTTTGCATCACAGCCATAACCAACTCAAACAGTGGGCTCAGCTGCTTTTGTGCCTACAGCTGCCACCTCCCTAGCTCCAAAGTGTCTCCAGGCTCGCTGGTGCTGACTCGGAGCTTCTGCTTATCCACACGGCTATGTCCTCATGCTTCCTCTGTGGAGCAGCGCACTCAGATCAACTCTGCTTTCAAGTTCCTGGGTCAGGATCTCTGCCCTGTCCCAACTCTATGGCCAGGAGGTCACAGGACATGCTCTGAGGCCCCTGAAGGCTTGTTTGCCTTGGCGTGTGGTTGTGGAAAAGGATCTTTCTTAGAATGGGGTGTGTGGGGGGGTGGGGGGGTGGGTAGGTGTTCAGGAAACATGCTAGGGATTGGCTCATTGCCACACTCACTTATTCAAATGCCAGTTTTATTCTAGAAAATGCAAACTCGTCTACAGGGACAATAAGGTGAGCTTATAGGCTACTGCCACCAGGTATGAGGAAACTTCAGGAACAGAAGATATGCTTTGTGTTTTGATTGTGGCCATAGTTTCATGGAAATATTTATGTCCCAAAACCTCATGAAGTCATCATCCCCTTTACAATATGGATGCTTTTTGTCGTACAAGGGTGCTCCAGAAATTTCTAAAAGTTACATTCTCCTTTGATCCCATCTGCGCATAAACTTATTGGAGCCTCCTTGTACTCAATACAAGCTCAACCAAGTCTGGCCTTGCTACAGCCGCTTTAGGGGGCTCCTTTACAGATATTCGGCACCCTGGGGTGTGACCAGAAGGCCTGGGCCAAGCTACAGAGACAGCTCAGAAGCTTCCCCCAGCTCAGTCTGTGACTTGAATCTGTGATCTCTCCACCTCCTTGCCCCTGCAAACAGTGGAGCCAGGAGGCCAGGGCTGCTGCACTAGGAGACGCCTGCACCACGTCCCTATCGGCCCGAGTGAGCAAGCAAAGGTCAAGGAAGGCGTTGAGCAACCAAGAAAAAGGAAGTGGCCGCTGATGACAGTGGTCATTGTGTAACGGGGCGCTGCACCTCAGATTCAGGGACATAAGCAAACACCCTCTGGAGTCCTGCTCCTGTTAATCCCAGTTCATTCAGGAACTAAGTTATCTCTGAATTCTCTTGCAAACCCAGCTTGGTCCAAGTAATGAACGAGGCAGAGTGATGATTACAACATCGCCTGGAAGGAATCCTGCTCCCATGTAGAAGACGAACCCCTGGGCTGCGCTAGAGCCTTGCTTTACTCTGACTGGCTCCAGTGCACGCTCAGGTGCGCAAGGGTACCTGGAGCCGCTTTATTTCTGTTCATTGGAAAAGACAGAATCCCTTAGAGGCACACTCCAATTTTTAAGAAAATGTTTACAAAACAAAATCAGAGATGTGTACCCAAAAGTCCTTTTAAATAATCCTTGTGGCCAGTGCCCCGGATCTCTAGGCTAATCCTCTGCCTGCGGCGCAGGTACCCCGAGTTCTAGTCCAGATTGGGGCGCCGGATTCTGTCCCGGTTGCTCCTCTTCCAGTCCAGCTCTCTGCTGTGGCCCGGGAGTGCAGTGGAGGATGGCCCAAGTGCTTGGGCCCTGCACCCGCATGGGAGACCAGGAGGAAGCACCTGGCTCTTGGCTTCGGATCGGCGCAGCGCTGGCCATGGTGGCCATTTGGGGAGTGAACCAATGGAAAGAAGACCTTTCTCTCTGTCTCTCTCACTGTCTAACTCTGCCTGTCAAAAAAAAAAATCCTTGTATTGAGGGATAGCATATATACAGAAATGGTACTTTATATGACATTATTACTTTATTAGATTAGATTTATATTATTACATATCACATATTATACAATTATATAATAAATATCATGGTCTTATATATTTATATTATTTCATTTTATATTATATTATTGTATTATTTTATTTATGTTAAAGGCAGAGTTAGGAAGAGAAGGAGAGAGAGAGGTCTTCCATCCACTGGTTCACCCCCCAAATGGCCACAATGGCTGGGGCTGGGCCAGGTTGAAGTCAGGAGCCAGGAACTTCACCCAGGACTCCCACATGGGTAGCAGGGATTCAAGGACTTGGACCATCTTCCACTGCTTTCCCAGGAGCATTAGCAGGGAGCTGGATCAGAAATGGAGCAGCCAGATTTCAAACTGGGGCCCATATGTAGGCGGTGACTCCACCTGCTGCACCGCAATGCCTGCGCCCCCAATTTTTTTATTTAAAGTTGATCTTTCAGTCATCTAGAATTACCTGACCCACTGCCATTAGAATGAATATCATGCTTTCAGAAATACTGACCCAATTCAGAGATACACTCACCCTTCTCTTAGTAGTTGCAGGTTTTTGTGTGCTGCTAGGTAGAGTCTACGGCCTTGGAATGAAGCCTATTTGACTCTCAGATGTGGGAATATGTCAATGTCCTTGGTGTTTTCCCCATCGTAAAGTAAATTAATGGGCTTGCCAGCTCAGACTGTGGACAGAGCAACATGTTGTAATGGGAACTATTAACTAATTATCAACATGTAATGTTTGCTCCTTGTTTCCTTAAACAAATACACTGCCATATATATTGTGCTTATACTCAGGATTTTGTTTTGCTCCTGGAGGTAGGATGGCAGCATCCTGAAAAGAATGAAAGCAAAAAAACAACAATGAAAAGTCAGCCAATTGAAAAGCAAAACCATTTAAGACCCACCAAGGTCAAGTGTAAGCGCTAAGTGATGACAGGCAGCCTCCCACCCTGAACACACCGGCATGTGGCTAGAGTCAGTAACACCTACAGATAGCTTGTCCACCGCCAGTAGCCTGAATCACCACACTCTTCATCACGGATGTCCTTGTGACATCCTGAATTCTTTTATGTGGTTCTGCAAGGATGGCTTGTTACAACTGGCCTTCTCTGTGATGGCAAAATGAGTGAACAACCTCTCAACACGTGCTTGCAACTAGTTGGGATACCACACTGCTCATTTAATTCCAAAGTCTTATTGGAACACACCCAAGTGTTAGGCAAAATTCCTATTCCTATTAGGTTTCTGGAGAGATATTTTCCTTATTTAAGACAAAATGCCTGCACCTATAGATGATACGCATTCATAACTGGAGAGAAGCAACCACTCACACTGTCTTCAGAGCTCACTCTGGAAATGTGGTGTATGGGGCCGTTTCCTGTTACTGACAAAGGGTACTTTATAAAGACAAGAGGTCCATGTGGCTCACAGCTCTGGAGGCTCAGGGCGTGCTGCCCGCATCAGCCCGAGCTCCGGAGATGTGCGTGGTGGATGTCATCAGTGAAGGGAGCACAGGTGACAGCAGAGCCCCCATAGGCAGACAGGAAACCAGAGCCAGACACAAGGACTTCATGCGAGAACATTGACCCAGCACAAGGGCAATGCCCCCAGTAACCTGAGGACGTCCCACTAAGCCTCATCTCTTAGAGTCCCATGACCTCTTAACATCATCACGCTGAGGAGCAAGTCTCCAACACGTGAACCCTTCAGGGACACACACTTAAACCATGCCTAGGGGCCGGCGCCGTGGCTCAACAGGCTAATCCTCCACCTTGTGGCGCCGGCACACCGGGCTCTAGTCCCGGTTGGGGCGCCGGATTCTACCCCGGTTGCCCCCCTTCTAGGCCAGCTCTCTGCTATGGCCTGGGAAGGCAGTGGAGGATGGCCCAAGTTCTTGGGCCCTGCACCTGCATGGAAGACCAGGAGAAGCACCTGGCTCCTGCCTTCGGATCAGCGCGATGCGCCGGCTGCAGCGGCCATTGGAGGGTGAACCAACGGCAAAAAGGAAGACCTTTTTCTCTGTCTCTCTCTCTCTCACTATCCATTCTGCCTGTCAAAAATAAAAATAAAATAAAATAAAACAAATTAAAAAAACCATGCCTAGGGCCAGTGCCACGGCTCAATAGGCTAATCCTCTACCTTGTGGCGCCGGCACACCGGGTTCTAGTCCCGGTCGGGGTGCTGGATTCTTTCCTGGTTGCCCCTCTTCCAGGCCAGCTCTCTGCTGTGGCCCGCGAGTGCAGTGGAGGATGGCCCAAGTGCTTGGGCCCTGCACCCCATGGGAGACCAGGTGAAGCACCTGGCTCCTGGCTTCGGATCAGCGCAGTGCGCCGGCCACAGCGCGCCTACCGCGGCGGCCATTGGAGGGTGAACCAACGGCAAAGGAAGACCTTTCTCTCTGTCTCTCTCTCACTGTCCACTCTGCCTATAAAAAAAAAAAAAAAAAAAAAAAAAAAAAAAACCATGCCTAAACCACAGTACGTGAATGTGCCTATTCAGTTCTGCAGTGGGAAGAAGCCTCAGAGGTCATGGTCTCCGGTTCTCTGATCTTGTGTTACTAGACATGATAGTTATCTTAATGAGAAAGCCCCAGAGGCCTAAAGGGTTAAATACTTGTAATATCCCTAAGATCTGCAAGGACATCGTGATGAATACTCCAGTTCCTCTTAGCTGAAGCTCACTGACCACAGGCTTCTTGTAATGCCGGAGTTCCCAGAAGAATTCAAATATTAAAATCTCTGGGCTAGGGGCTGGCGCTGTGGCATAGTGGGTAAAGCCACTGCCTGCAGTGCCAGCATCCCATATGGGCGCCCGTTTGAGTCCCAGCTGCTCCACTTCTGATCCAGTTCTCTGCTAGGGCATGGGAAAGCAGTAGAAGATGACCCAAGTCCTTGGGCCTCTGCCCAGGAAGAAGCTCTGTAACTCTGCCTTTTAATAAATAAATATTTTTTTAAAAAAATCTTTGGGCTTTTCAGGGCACGCCTAATCTCCCACATATACACAGGAAGTTTCCAGAAACCAAATGAATTACCTGTAAAGTATATTTTGCAAACAAATTAAAAATGCATCTTTTTTTTTTATGACTCATGTATTTATTTGAAAGGCAGAGTTACAGGGAGGCAGAAGCAGAGAGAGAGAGAGAGAGAGAGGGTTCCATCCTCTGGTTCACTCCCCAAATGACCACAACAGCCAGAGCTGTGCCGATCCGAAACCAGGAGCCAGGAGCTTCCTCTGGGTCTCCCATGCAGGCACAGGAGTCCGAGGACTTGGGCTACCTTCTATTGCTTTCCTAGGCCATAGCAGAGAGCTAGATCGGTAGTGGAGCAGCCAGGACTCAAACCAGTGCCCATACGGGATGCTGGCACTGCAGGCCCTAACTCGCTGAGCCACGGCGCCAGCCCCAAGAACGTTTCTTGAGAGCATCTTCAACTTGATAAAAGGCATCTATGAAAAATTAGCAGCTAACATTAATACTGAGTGAGAAAAGATTGAAAGCTTTCCTCCTAGACTCAGAAAAAGACAAGGATGTCTGTACTTCTCCCACCTATGCAATACTGTAGAGGAGAGTCTAGCCAGGGCAATTAGTCACGGCAAAGAAATGAAAGGCATTCAAACTGGAGATGAAAATATAAAACCATTTCTATGTGTAGACGACTTGATCTCAATCTAAGAAATCCACGGATAAACCCTCCAACAACTAGTAGAGTGAATGATCAAGGTAGACAAAATTATAGGATACAAGTTCAATATAAAAAAAGATCAGGTGTATTTCTATATACTAAAATGAATAATCCAAAAATGAAATTAAGAAAACAATTCACTTTGTATCAGTAAGTATAAAATATTTTATAATAAATGTAACAAAAAAGTATAGGATATACATGGAAAATTAGAAAATGTTGTTGAAAAATTAAAGAATACCTTAATAAGCAGAAAGATATCCCATGTTGGTTGATAGGTTGGAAGGTTTAATATTGGTAAGAAGGCAATATTCCTCAAACTGACTTACCAAAATCCCAGGTTACTTTTTTCAGAAATGAATAAGCTGATCCTAAATTCCACAGGAAATTCAAGGGACCCAGAATAGGCAAAACAATGGAAAAAGAAGAAAGTTGGAGGATTCTTTCCAATTACAAAACTTACTACAAAGCTACAAAGTAATCCAGATTGTGTGGAATTGAAATAAAGATAAACATACGGAGTATGGAATAAAACTGAGAATCCAGGAATAATCCTATACATTTAGAGTCCATTGATTTTTGAAGTGGATACCAAGATAATGTTTTCAACAAATATTCCTGGGACAAAATGATATCCACATGCAAAAGAATCCACATGCCACAACACAGGCAAAAATTAATCCAACTGGGTTAAAGACATAAATACAAGAGATAAACTCTAAAGTTCTTGCAAGAAAAGATAGGTGCAAATTTTGTAGCATTGGATATGACACCAAAAATACAAACAGCCAAATAACAATGAAGAATTTTCATGCTTCAAAGGATACTTTCCAGAAAATGAAAAGGAAACCCACAGAATAAGAGGGAAACAAATTGAAAATCATGTACATGATAAGGGGCCTACATTCCGAATATATAAAGAACCTTTACAAGGCAATCGTAAAAAAAAAACCAAAAAACAAAAAACAAATCTCTCAACTTAAAAATGGACAAAGAATGTAAACAGACATTTCTCCAAAGAAAATATACACACGGCCAACAAAGACATGAAAAGATGCTGGACATCTACAGAGAGTAGGGAAATGCAAATCGAAATCACGGTGAGATTACTCTTCAGCCCACTAGAATGACTTTAATTACAAGGTCAAGAAAAACCAGTGTTGGGGCCAGGGATGAGCACAGCAGGTTCAGCCACCACTTGCAACACCAGCATCAGAGTGCTGGTTCAAGTCCCAGCTGCTCCACTTCTGATCCTGCTTCCTTTTAATGTCCTTGGGAAGGCAGTGGAGGATGACCAAGTACTAGGGCCCCTGCCATCCAAGTGGGAGACCCAGATGGAGCTCCAGGCACCTGGCTTTTATAACTATTTCTCTCCATCACCATCCCTCCAACCACCTCCCTGACACTCTGTTTTTCAATAAATACATGTTAAAACAGACACACACACAAATGTTGATGAGGATGTGGAGATACCCTCACACATTTCTGATGTACGGTAGTGCAGCTACTTTAGAAAACAATTTTGGCAGTTCTCCAAAAAATTAAACAGAAAAGTACCATATGACCCAACAATTCTATTCCTATGTATCTGCCCAAGGGAACCAAGATCATATGTCCACACAAAAACTCATACATGAGTGTTCATAATGGCATTTTCCATAACAGTTGAAAACTGAAGGAGGAAGGAGGGTAGGAGGGAGGGAAGGGTGGAAAGTATCATTAAGCTCTTAAATCTATATATATGAACTACATGAAATTTGTTCACCTTATATAAATAAAGAACTTTTAAAAACCAACCCATATCCATCAACTGATTAACAAATATACAAAATGAGGTACATCCATACAATGAAATATTACTCAGCCAAATACATGTACCACAACATGTATGAACCTTAAAAGCATTATATGGGGCTGGTGCTGTGGCGTAGCAGGTAAAGCCACCGCCTGCAGTGCCGGCATCCCATATGGGCACAGGTTCAAGTCCTGGCTGCTCCACTTCTGATCCATCTTTCTGCTATGGCTTGGGAAAGCACTGGAAGATGGGCCAAGCCCTTGGGCCCCTGCACCCATGTGGGAGACCCAGAAGAAGCTCCTGGCTCCTGGCTTCGAATCGGCACAGCATCAGCCATTGCAGCCAACTGGGGAGTGAACCAGCAGATAGAAGATGTCTCTCTCTCTCTCTCTCTCTCTCTCTCTCTCTCTGCCTCTCCTTCTCTCTCTGTGTAACTCTGACTTTCAAATAAATAAATGAATCTTATTATTTATTATGCTACGTAAGAGAACCCGGACACTGAGGTCACATGTTAAAAGTAAGTTCATGAGCTGGAAAACATCATGCTGAGTGAAATAAGCCAGTCCAAAAGGGACAAATATCATATGTTCTCCCTGATCGATGGCAACTAAACGAGCAACTAAAATGATACCCATTGAAGTGAAATGGACACTATGAGAGACAATGACAGGACCAGCCCTTGTCTAGACTGTTGAAGAACAACTTACTATTTTATTCCTTTTAGTATTTTTGTTGTTGTTGTTGTTGTTGCTCTGTTTGTTCTAGATAAGACCACTGGTTGAACTCTGTAATCAATGCACAATCATTCTTAGGCGTTTAAAATTAACAGAAAAGTGATCTCTGTTAAACATAGGAGTGGGAATAAGAGAGGGAGGAGATATATAGGTTGGCACATGCTCACTCGGACTTACCTCCAATGGTGGAACTAGAAATGTGCCAGGGGATTTCAACTCAATCTTACCAAGGAGGCAGGTACCAATGCCAGCGCACTTGGTAAAGTGATAAGTATAAATACACAACCGATCAAAAAGATAGGGTTTGTGTCGAAGAGATTTCACAAATAAGACCAGTGTAAGCAAATAATGAAGGATAGAATTAAAAGGGAGAGAATGATCCTGCGGGGGAAGCAGGACACACAGCAGACTCATAGAATGGCAAATGCCCAAAACAGCACTCCTGCCTCAGAATCAACCCTTGAGACATTTGGATCTGGCTAAAAGGCCCATGAGAGTCTCACAGGCATGGAAAGCCATGACACGGTGGCAAAAAACAATCTAAATGAAAGATCCTGGTGAACAAGACCCCAGCAGAAGGAACAGGCCATCAAGAAGAGAGGCGCCTTTCTCTGAAGGGAGGAAGGAACCTCCACTGTGACACGGCCTTGACTAAACAAGTTCAGAGTTGGTGAACTCAAGGGACTTCCATAACCTAGACAGCTCATAGCAAGAGTCTCGGGTGATTGCTGATGTCGTAAATAAGAGAGCCAATTGTTAAATCAACAACGGGAGTCACTGGGTACAGGCTCCCCACGTAGGATCTCTGTCCTTAATGTGTTTTACTATGAAACTTAAAAACAACACTACTAGTCGAACAATACCCTATACCTTGTGCGGTTGTGTGAGTGCAGCCTGTTGAAATCCTTGCTTAGTATATACTAAGTTGATCTTCTGTATATGAAGCTAATTAAAAATGAAACTCGATGAAGGGCAGGATGGGAGAGGGAGTGGGAGAAGGGAAGGCCACGGGAGGGAGGGAGGTTGGGGGGGGGGCAAGCCACAACAATACAAAAGTTGCATTTTGTAAATTCACATTTATTAAATAAAAAAATAATAACTATATAACAAACAAAAAAAGAAGAAAAAAGAACTTAATACTTTACCCTTTTAGTATTTTTTATGTTCTACTTAAAACTATTGGTTGAACTCTGTAATTAATACACAATTATTCTTAGGTGTTTAATTAATGCTATAACTAGTACTCAAATAGTATTTTATACTTTGTGTTTCTGTGTGGGTGCAAACTGTTGAAATCTTTACTTAATATATGCTAAATTGATCTTCTGTATATGAAGATAATTGAAAATTAATCTTGATGTGAATGGAAGAGGAGAGGGGGTGGGAGAGGGGAGTGTTGTGGGTGGGAGGGAAGTTATGGGGGGGGGGCTATTGTAATCCATAGCTGTACTTTGGAAATTTATGTTTATTAAATAAAATTTAAAAAAAAAAGTAAGTTCATGTTTGTCATGGGGTAGGGATGGGGGTGTAATGGCGTCATGGCTGTCAACAGGTATGGAGTTTCTTTATGGGATGATGGTAATGTTCTGGAATCAGAGAGTAATGATGGTTGCCCAAGTGTGAAAATACTAAAAAGTACGGAGCTGTATACTTCAAAGGGGTAACTTGTTTGTGTATGAATTAGATTTCAATTTTTTAAAAAATAAAATAAAATTCATCGCCACTTTTTTAAAAAAGATTTTATTTATTTATTTGAGGCAGAGTTACAGACAGAGAGAGGGAGAGACAGAAAGGTCTTCTATTCGCCAGTTCACTCCCCAAATGGCCGCAGCAGGTAGAGCTGGGCTGATCCAAAGCCAGGAACAGGGAGCTTCTTTGGGTCTTCCACACGGGTGCAGGGACCCAAGCTCTTGGGCCATCTTCTACTGCTTTCCTAGGCCACAGCAGGGAACTGGATCAGAAGCGGAGCAGTTGGCACTTGAACCAATGCCTATATGGGAAGCCAGTGCCACAGGCAGAGGCTTAGCCTACTATGCCACAGTGCCAGCCGCATTGTCACTTTTTACATTGTGTAATGTGTGTGTGTGTGTGTGCACAAGCATGCAAAAAAAAAAAAAACCACATATATTTATTGGCTATTCAAATGAATTGGAATTTATTGAAAGATACTGTAATTGTGTTTTATTGTTTAACTAGACTTTTTAAAAATGGAAAGCAAGTATACCAATCCAGTTCTTATTAAAGAGCCAAAAGGTAGGTTCCTGTTTCCAAATGATTCTCAAACTAGTTTATGGGACGGGTTGTAGCCTCTCCAAAAGATACATTGAGATCCTAATCCCTAGGTCTCCAAAGTGTGCCCTCATCTAGAAATAGTGTTCCTACAGAGAAGAGGTCATCACAGTGGGCCCTAACCCAATGTAAGATGTCTTTAAAAACAAGAAATGTGGACATGGGACAGACACGTGCAGAGGAGAGAATATGAGGAGACACACGGAGGGGACCATGTGATGACAGAGGACTGGCTGATTCCACCAACCAAGGAAAACCGGAGATGAACAACCACCCACTGGAACCTAGGAAGAGGCTAGGAAGGATTCTTGTCTACAAGACTAATAAATCATAAACAAGGAGCCTGCACAAAGGTCACAGAACATGCATGCTATGAATAAGCCATGGATGGATTTCAAAAAATGCTTGCGCCAACATAAACTGATCATTTAATTCCACTTTCCGTGAACTTTTTGAAGCACCCTCAGATCTCTGCCTCACGGCTGCCACATCCTATGGTTAAAGGGCATCTCAAGGCCAGCTCAGAATCAAGGAGGGAAGAGATCAACTCCAGTCCTGCATGGGAAGAACCTCCAAAGATCTGAGTGCATACTTAGTAGGACTCCTTTGGAGCTCAGGGGTGGCAGGCGGAGCCAGGGCAGACTGGCCCTGGGTGCCAGACCCACTGTCACTCTTGTCCCAGGGGGGTGCAAAGGAGGCTCTGATGAGGGCTGGCTCACCCAGGGAAGACAGAAACATCCGGCTGTGCTACTAGGGGCCTGGGGAGGGGAGACAGCGGTGGCGAGGCCTCCCACATCGCGTCTCAAGGGCAGCTAGTGGGGATGAATGGCATGGAGAGACGCACTCTGGGTCCCAGAAATCCGCAGGAGTCACCAACACAGGACAGTCCATGGCGATAGAGTAGGAGGGAGTAGTGAGGACAACCCAAAGTGTGATTTGTGAGATGCAGGGAAGGGTCCAGGAAGCGAGGAGAGCACGTGGTCTGCCATTCTCCACAATTCGATGATGGCCAAGTAATGACAAGAGGGCGCTGAGCACCGTACAAGGAGGGCAAGGTCACCTGCAAAACGGGATTTTCCTGCTGCCCACATTTTCCCCCTGGATAGAATGTATCTGAGTTGCACTCACAGTATCAGTGAAAACATTCGTTCATTCATTCCATCATTAACCTTTCCGTGTTGAGCATAATTGCAGTGTTAAATGGACTTCCCCTGGGAGAGAGTCTAAGACAGTATAAGAGTGCAAAAGTTTGTATTATTTTTTTTTTTTTGAATGTTCAGATATTTCATGGCTCACCTTTCAACCAGCCAGTTCCTTTCAGGCTCACAGTGCTCAAGGCAAGAAGCAGTGAATCCTGTCGGTTTCAGTAAAGAATAGAAAGCATCACTCGAGCCAGGCTTTTGCCTTCTGCAGCCATAATAAAGGGCTCTCTGTACTAAACAAACAAACAAACAAACAAATCTGTCTTCGCCCGGCATTTCTTGCACAACCAAAAAAAGACTCCTGCCTAAAGCAAGCTAACTTGTGTTTGCTGAGCCAGCAGTGTTAACTTCTGCACTAAACAAATGTTGGTCTGCTGTTTCTTCTAGCTGACTTCAAGGTAAAGTGGAACCTGCTCTAGATGGATGCAGGTCAGGCAAAGGTTTGTTGCTGAGCTGACTTTAGGCAACCCTGGTAGGGCTGAGGCAGAGACAAGGAAGGAAAACAGCCAGTGAAGACGTGTGTTGAGCAGGGCCCCGCTGAGGGCCACATGTGGGAGTGTGCAGGGTAAATTCAGGGCTATCTTAGCCAAAGAGTAAGGTGGCTGCAGGCTCATGGATCAATTCCCACCTGTCACAGGAAGTGGGGAGCAGGCTGCTCCTGAGCACAGTGGGGTTCTGGAAGTCCCTAGAAGGTTCTAGTCAGCTTCCGCTTGGAAGATTTGGGATTGGCATGCCCAGAGGTGCAGGGTGCTGGGCAGACAACATCAACGTGAGCTCTAGGGACCACCCACGTCTGCAGAGACACCCATGTTATGCAATCCACACAGCAAAGATCAGCTCCTCATTTGTGACTGTCACCTCTGCTCATTTTTTTTTTTTTCATTTATGCCCATATTTTCCAATGCCAAGTCTCAGGAAATCCAAATGGTCAGAGAGTGAATCTAAACATGTAGCCAGGGGCCAGGAATGTGAAGCAGCAGATTCTGACACTGGCATTCCACATTGGGGTGCCAGTTCCAGTCCCAGCTGCTCCACTTCTGATCCAGCTTCCTGCTATGCCTGGGAGGCAGCAGAAGATGGCCCAAGTGCTTGGGCCCCTGCCACCCATGAGGGAGACCTGAATGGAGTTCCTGGCTCCTGTATTCAACCTGCCCGTTGTAGCCATTTGGAAAGTGAACCAGCATGTGAAAGATTTTCTCTCTTTCACTCTCTCTCTCTCTTTATCAAATAAATAAATCTTCATAAACAGATAAATAACAGTGCAGCCACTGCTGTGCAGTGAACTGGTACATAATGGATATAAGCCATGCTTTGCCCTAGGCTCAAATTACTGAATTCTCGGTTGAATATAGTGCTGATGTAGTAATTGGCTCATGACCTTCCTTCACAGACTCTGACATCTACAGAACTTTCTGGGTTGGCAATCCTAACTTCTTGGACCATGTAAATTCAAGCCCCAGAGCAAGAACTGTCTAGGCTTGTAGACAAAATGTAGTATGTTCACCGGGCCAATCTTGCCCTTGGGTTATGAACTTTCTCACTGAGCCTCCACAAGCTGCCCGTCTGTCTAGAAGGTAGCCGTGCCAAGATTCTGGGGCTGCCTTGGCATGGCTGTCAGCCGGCTGAGGCTCCTGCAGGCAAAGAGATCACATTTTCCCATGTCTGAATCCCAATGATAATATCTCCAGTCCCACAAAGGGCTCCTGATGGCCCAACATACAGTTGCATAAAAGGAACCACTTAGTTTTAGTGGCTCTTGTCTGGATGAATTGTCATTTCAAGAGCATAAAAGAAAAGAGATGGGAAACAGACAGAAGAAGAAAATGTGGGGGTTTGAAAAGCAGGAGAGGCCGGCGCCATGGCTCACAAGGCTAATCCTCCGCCGGCAGGGCCAGCACCCTGGGTTCTAGTCCCAGTCGAGGCGCCGGATTCTGTCCTGGTTGCCCCTCTTCCAAGCCAGCTCTCTGCTGTGGCCCGGGAGTGCAGTGGAGGATGGCCCAGGTCCTTGGGCCCTGTACCCGCATGGGGGACCAGGAGAAGCACCTGGGTCCTGGCTTCAGATCGGCACAGCGTGCCGGCGGCAACGCGGTGGCTGTAGCAGCCACTTGAGGGGGTGAACCAACAGAAAAAGGAAGACCTTTCTGTCTCTCTCTCTCACTGTCTAACTCTGCCTGTCGAAAGAAAGAAAGAAAGACAGACAAAAGCAGGAGTGAAGGAGACAAGAGTGACAGGAGGAAGGACAGAATGTGGTAGGAGAAAGGTCTCCCAGCAAAGTGGCTCTAGATCAGAGCCTGGGCACATGGAAGCAGGTGATCCCGGGCTCAAGGAAGGAGGGATCCCCTAGGGGCTTAGCCCCTGGAGAGAACACCAGCCCGAGGGTTCCCACTGGAGGGGGAGAGAGTGGGCGCATTCATACTCCAGTTTCTCTTAACCAATGCTCAAGGCTGCTCCCAGGAAGAGGTGTGTGTGGCCAAGAAAAGCTAACCGGGAACACAGACTGGAAATGAGGGCAGCAAGGAAGCTGAGCCAGGCACCCAGTATCAGCTCCTCCTGCAAGTCTTCGTTATGGTTATTCCAAGGGAAAACAATGATACCGTCTCTGCTTGAATTTGGTCCCCATGCTTTGTCCCGTCTCAGACCAAGGTGACCTGGTGGATTCTCCCCTTGGAGACTTACACTCTGCCTTTGAGAACACAGCCTGGTGGACATGGTCAAGGAGTTCCTTCCTCTGCCCTGGTGAACGGGCCTCAGTTTCAATCCTCTTTGAGAAATGAAACGGTTGTTGTGTGCATTTCACAGGCATGCTACTCAGAGAGGGTTCTCATAGCTGGAAATGACTACAAGCAGGCACAGTGGACCTCAGCAAGAAGAGTAAAGAATGGGAACTTTAAAAAAAAATTATCTTTTAAGCCGGCGCCACGGCTCACTAGGCTAATCCTCCGCCTTGCGGCGCCGGCACACCGGGTTCTAGTCCCGGTCGGGGCACCGATCCTGTCCCGGTTGCCCCTCTTCCAGGCCAGCTCTCTGCTGTGGCCCAAGAGTGCAGTGGAGGATGGCCCAAGTCCTTGGGTCCTGCACCCCATGGGAGACCAGGAGAAGCACCTGGCTCCTGCCATCGGAACAGCGCGGTGCGCCGGCCACAGCGCGTCTACCGCGGCGGCCATTGGAGGGTGAACCAACGGCAAAAGGAAAACCTTTCTCTCTGTCTCTCTCTCACTGTCCACTCTGCCTGTCAAAAAAAAATTATCTTTTTGTAAGGTTGATTTTTATTTATCTCATTTACTTGAAAGGCAGAGTAACAGAGGGAGATGGGGGGCTGGGAGAAAGAGATCTTCCATTCGCTGGTTCACTCCCCCAAATGGCCACAACAGCCAGGACTGAGCCAGGCAGAAGCCAGGAGCCCAGAACTCCAATTGGTTCTCCCACGTGGGGGATTGGGGCAGGGGCCCAAGCACTTGAACCATCCTCCACTGTCTCTCAGGATGCATTAGCAGGAAGCTGGATCAGAAGCAGAGCAGCCAAGACTCCACCAGCTCCAATATGGGATTCTTATAGAACAACCTGTGACTTACAGAGATGGTATCTGGGGTCACAGTCAATGAATTCCCATTATTGAAATAATCAAAGGAGCATCGTACAGGGTGGTCTCACTTAAAAGGCAGCTCAAGGGCAAGACTAATGCTTCCCAAAATAAGTTATGACTCAAAAGCAGTTTCAAAGTGATTACTAAATCACTTGTTTAAAACACTCACTCATTTAACAAATCCTTGTTGAGCATCTTGTGGTAGCTGGGCTCTGTTCCCCAAGCTGGGGATAAGCAGCAAGCCACACCCACGCCTTGGTGACACTGGCCTCCTAATAGCATGAAGTGAAGCATAAGCAAAGAAGCCAAATGCAAGTGCCAGGAGATAAGAACAAAGCAGGGCAAAGAGTTGGGTGAAACAAGTTTGGGGAACTGCAGCTTTCAATAGTGCCAACAGGGCAGGTAGGACTTGAGCTGAGAACGAAAGCAGATGAG
The DNA here is from genome assembly GCF_033115175.1 of Lepus europaeus. Lineage (NCBI taxonomy): Eukaryota > Metazoa > Chordata > Mammalia > Lagomorpha > Leporidae > Lepus > Lepus europaeus. The sequence goes on from NC_084836.1 coordinate 80,467,123, forward strand.
GAAGAGAGCCATTTGCACCTACTCCTGGGGACAAGGCTTCCCAAGCAAGGGAACAGCAGGTACAAAAGCCCAGCAAAGTCTGGGGACAGGGAAGGGCAGAGTAAGCACGAATAACTATGTCTCCATCCTTTGTTGTGGATGTCTGAGTGTGCTCACCTTAGGGACACTAATAACAGAAGGATGTCTCGCAGCCTGACAGAGGAGTGACCCTGAAAGAGTCTAGGGCGCCTTCACAGCACCTACGCTCCACAAAGGCCACTGGGCAGTTGATGCCTCTAGCCCATATGCATCACTAAACAGACACTCTTTATTAAAAAATTGATTTATTTATTTGAAATTCAGGGTTACACAGGGAGAGAAGGAGAGGGAGAGGGAGAGAAAGAGAGAGAAATAATCTTCCATCCAATGGTTCGCTCCCTGATTGGCCACAACAGCCGGAGCCAGGAGCCAGGAGCTTCCTCCAGGTCTCCCATGTGAGTGCAGGAGCCCAAGGACTTGGGCCATCCTCTACTGCTTTCCCAGGCCATAGCAGAGAGCTGGATCAGAAGTGGAGCTGCCAGGACTCGAACCGGCACCCATATGGGATGCTGGCACTGCAGGCGGCGGCTTTACCTGCTATGCCACAGTGCCAGCCCCCAACCTTTAAAAGGTAGGCCGGGAGTTGGTGTTGCAGTTCAGCTAGCTAAGCTGCTGCCTGCAGTGCCAGCATCCTATATGAGCACTGGTTCGAGTCCCTGTTGCTCCACATCCAATCCAGCTCCATGCTAAAGCACCTGGGAAAGCAGTGGAGGATGGTCCAAGTACTTGGGCCTCTGCCACCCATATGGGAGACCCAGATGGAGGCTCAGGCTGCTAGCTTTGGCCTGAACCAGTCCTGGCTGGTTCTTTCTCCTTCATATAAATAAATAAAAAAACTTTTAAAAAATAAGTAGGCTGGTTTGCATATAAAATGTCCGCTGTTAGCAGAAAATTGATATTTGATGAGTGCTTTTTTTAAAAAAAATTTTATTTGAGATGCAGTTATAGAAAGAGGGAGAGACAGAGAAAGGTCTTCCATCTGTTGGTTCACTCCTCAAATGGCAACAGCTGGAGCTGCGCCAATCTGAAGCCAGGAGCCAGGAGCTTCTTCCAGGTCTTCCAGGTGGGTGCAGGGGCCCAAGCACTTGAACATCCTCCACGGCTTTCCTAGGCACATTCACAGGGAGCTGGATTGGAAGTGGAGCAGCTGGGACTCAAACCAGTTCCCAAATAAGATGCCGGCACCACAGGTGAAAGCTTAACCTACTACACCACAGCGCCAGCCCCAGATGAGCTGTTCTGAGCTGGGCACTCAGTGTCTCCAGTGGCATTGTCCTCAAAGTCCTTCAAGGGGCTAGTATGCAGTGACGGATACTCTGTGACTCCTTGTCTTTCCATCCTGTTCAGCACTCAGTCCTCCCTGATTGGAAAGGCAGATCCTACTGGATGCTATGGGAACTTTTCTTTGGACTTTATTTCCTTGAGCTTGGCTCCTTTCAAGCCAACAATGACAGTGAAATCCTCTAGAGGAGATCCAGGCAAGTAGAAAAATAAGCCCTAAAGATCCCAACGTGGAGCACCTGCTTGATAAATGCTGGCAATCCAATCAATAGTGTTTTATGCAGCAAGATGAGAAATGCTTTGGGGGAAAAAAAAACAGAAAATGGAATCTTTGCCATGATTACTATGCTTTGTAGACTTTAAGAAAACAGGAATCATATTCTGTTTTCTGATATCCTAGCATATGCTGTTATCAACAAGAGTTTTTTGTTTTTGTTTTCTCTGTGAACTGTTTGGAAGTTCTAGCTTCCTGATTTCTGGCTTCTGCAAATTGACAGTCTTTGCGATCCGATCAGACTGTGCAAGACTCTGGAAGGTTTTCAGTGGGTGCCTCTTTCTCCTTCTCTCTAGGGTCTGGAAGATGGGACTCTGTCTTATTTCAAAAGCCCCTCAGTCCCTTGCTGGAGGCCAGTGTATGAGTCACACTGTTCCCTTCCAGGTTCCTGGGAACAATGTAACAATTTCCTGGCAGTGCTCCCCAGTCATCAGCAAATTAAACCAACAAGGATACATATTGTCTTTCCTTCTTCCTCATCCTTTCTCTTCAGAAATTTAGTCAGACAGGAATTTCAAAGGTCACCTTTACCGCCCTGTGATTTTAATACGACCAGACACTTACCCGCAAATGCAGTGAATGAACAACCCCTGTTAAGTCAAATGTCAAGGGAGGGAATTGAAATTCTGAGTTTTAAGCTAGAAAGGGTGGGAAAAATATGGTTGATAAATATTCCAAGTAAAAGGGTGTGCTAATGCATATGCAAAGACTGCCACTTACTTCCAAATAATCCAGTGCATACTTATATAATTTATAAAATTACTCAGCATCTTAATTCTTCATGCAAAAAAATTTTTAACCATGCTGCCCATAAAGATTGCAATGATTGTTGGTGAGTATATCATACATCCCATTTAATTATGATCTACTAAATAAGTTGTCACAGCATCCCCCAAAAAGACTAGATTTATTTCACTTGGCTTTTCTAAATAAACATCTAGTAAGATGCTCTCATATAATAATTGTAGTTCTGTTTGGCTATTTCCCTTTTCTCTTCCTCCCTGCCTACAAATTGGATAACCATCAGTCACCTGTGCTGTAGACTAAATTTCTCATAGCACTTTATAGACAATTTTTAAAAATTTTTTTCGTAACTAAAAATGCACTTACACTTTCCAGTATATTCCTTCTGGCCCTCCTGCTACTGCCTTGCTTTTTTCACTTTGCCTTTGTCCACTTTCAAATGGGAATGTGGGAAAACTACACCAAGATTTCGGGGAACTGTAGTGAGGCTCCGTCACTAATTAATGCTCTAATTAAAGTAGGCAGTGGTGATGTTCTAATGAGCTCGTTCGTGCCAGTCCCACGGTTTCACTCTCTCGGAGGTAGCTGTTCCATGACTTTGCTTCCAGCCTTACTTGTGAAAAGCAGACCCCATCATCAGCTGGCACAGGCATGTGCTTGCAACAGTCCCCCAGCCTTCTGCAAAGGTTGTGCAGTCTGCTTTGATCCTGCCAAGTTGGCTTGTCGTTCCATTCTTTCTTGATTCTGAAGTTGGACATGGCTTGCATGTAGATGGCTGTGGTTTGGATTAAACATTTCTAAGAGTCTTTGATAAGGTTATCTGTCTCCATGGCAACCTATGTACCTCAACTTCCCTCCCATGAGGGACCTAATCATTGCACGGTCCTCACTACCAATCTGAAGGTCCCTTGATACTCTTAGCTTGAACTCAACCTCTGTCAGACTTCCTTTTGCCTGAGCAATGACCCAACTCGGTGGCGGAGATGTTTTGGATATTTTAAACAACCAACCAAAAAAAGCTCCTAACACTTCTTCTAAAAAGAGATATTTGGGCCCACACCTTCACCACTTTGTATATGTTAAACACAGCAGGAATAGTGCCAACATCCAATTTGCAAATGATTCCACTTATGCTAGAAATAGGCATTCAGAATTTATAAGTGGAGCAAATGTGTCAAGCAGATTACAGGCTCCCAATAACACACTGGTTCCAGCATAGCCATTTTGCATGCAACAACATTTGCTACAAGATTGAGACACAGATTACTTGTGAGAGAAACAATTTGGTGCCTCTGCTTTGTGAGTAATGCACCAGTTAGTAGTAACTTGTTATATTTATTCAGGTGCCTGCTGGAGTATAGCTCTGCTGGTGAGAAGAAAGTTTTATTGACATATAATAAACCCAGAGGCACTCACATATCAAGACAGATAGTGTGCTGAGTTTCTCAAACTGGACACACCCTTACAACTGAACTCAGATCAAGAATCAAAGGATTTCCAGTTGCCCAAAGCCTCTTCAAACTCGCTTCCACATACTACTCTTCAGCAAGGGAACTGTATCCTGACTTTCAACAGCATAGACTAATTTTCTCTATCTTTGCACTTTCTGAATATGGCTACTTCCAGCCAATGTTGTCTTTGTGATGTTTACTTATGCAGGGGATAAGTAATAATAAGTAATAATCCGTAATAAAAGAAATGCAGTTCATTTCTTTTTATTACTCTGGAAATTTGCATGTCTGGGACATGATTAGATCATTGCATTCTAGCAATGAGGAGATTCGATTGCTTTCTGTTTGGGTCATTATAGAGGACTGGCTGCGGACATTCTGGTATGTGCCTTTTGGTCTGTATGCATGCCCATTTCTAACGAGTACACCTAGAGTGGAATTGCTGGGTCACACAGTCATGAGCAATAGCACCAAGCAAACTTCCAAACTAGTGTTGGGCTGATTCCCATTCCCACCAACACATCCTCACCAGCACTTGGCATTATCCTATTTTCATTTTAGCTACTCTAATGGCTGCTGTAATTTGCATTTCTCTGAGAACTAATTAAGTCAGGCACATAGCCTATGCTCATTGGCCACTGGACACACCTTAAGGTATAGTGTTTTAATATTTCAGGGATTGTCTATTTATGTGATATAAAAGGAAGCAGAAGGAACAGCTTCCATTAACAAGTAAATGCACAAAGCTAACTTCTCCACAGTTACGTAGCTCTCGTCCAGAGTATCAATACAGGTAAGCACCAATTCCCTGGCAGGAAACAATCTAACTCAGTTGCTTCCAGAGAGTTTAATAAAGGGACTTCTACAGGAGTGAGCAGAGTTGGTAGGGGACAGAGAACTACCCAGGGACCAACAGCAGCTGTGAGGAACCGCTATCATCCCAGACCTAAAGAGAGAGCCCAGTGAGAAATGCTCCAGAGAGGGGAGGCCTCTGGGTAGAAGCTGTGGTCCTACAGGCACCCAGCGACTGCCAGAAAACACCCTGTAAAGCACAGAGGAAATGAGGAGGAAACTGTCTTCCTGTCCCATTCTCCTGATAGTGAATGCTGCCCAAATAGGAAGGCAGGAGAGTTGGAGTACCAGACACACCACTAATGCATGCACACCCTATGATCCAGCAAAATTCTAGATGTTTGCCCTAAGGAACTCTTCACGTGGGTCTGTATGTTTAGGGTGAGCCAGCTTGAGTTGGAGTTCCACCAAGCATGACTGACTTGTTATTTCTCGACTTATTATCTGCTGTGTATGATCTGAGTACATTTGTTGCTGGATGATTTATTTTGACGCTGTATTTGAGAAGATTGCATTTTGGGGCTTCCGAAGGAGACTTGGTTTCTTCAGCCTGTTGGAGTGTTTTTAAGAGCCATGCCATCCAGAGAAATTCAATGCCAGGAAGTGTTGCCTAATAGATAGAAGGCCAAAGGGAAACCCGGAGGGCCAGCTGCACCAGCCACCTCCCCTGCTGATTGCTGGCTGACCCAGGGTGACCTTGCTCACTGCACACTTGTTTCCCTTATCTGGGCATGCAGCTCTTCTCCCGGTATTTCGAGGTCACTCTTCGTTTATAAGAAGGACCTGAGCCCTTCCTCTGCCTCACACAACTTTATCAACTGCATTGGAGTTGTTGGTGTAATAGCTATTCAGACATCAACCCACGGAAGTTGTTAATGGAGGCTGACATTAAATTGGCACTCACCGCTTCAGGCAAGCCAATGAATTTGTATGATGAAAATGTTATTTAGCCAGGTAGCTTTACATCTTCTCATTTGGAAGTAGAAATGCAACTTAATTTAATAATCAATGAATATAGGATGCTGCGGAAAAGCAAGTGTAATGGACTGAAATTATTATGGTATTACAAAGTGTTATGTTTCCTTAGACAGCTTAAGACTATGGGAAATTTAGAGCCAGGCCACCAAGGCACAAAATTTTATCTTGGTTTCAATCCTCCAATTTTGTCTCATAGAAAAGATGGAGACTTAATTACCAACTTTTTAAAATGTTCTTTCAGGGGAAATTATATAGTTAAAGAAGCAAGAAACAGAGAGACACTGATGAATTTCACACACATAATGTTGGATGTAAGAAGTCAAATAAAAAAGAGTTACACTGAAGGATTCCAAATACACAAAGTTCAGAAACAAATACAACTGATCTGTGCCGTGGCTATCCCTGCAGGTTACTGGAGAAAGCATGAGAGGGACTTGCAGGTGCTTGAAATGTTCTATAGATTGTGCTTTCCTGAGTACTATGTAAATTTTGCATATGTAATTTTGTCAAGCTGTGTGGCTGCTATTTTTACCCTTTGCTATATATAAGTTGTAACAAAATTTTTTTAAAGAATTGGGCAAAGAAATCACTTAAATCAAAAGTAGCATAAACTACTATTTTCAAATAATCTATCTATAATTTAGAATTATTTTCCAATATTTTAGGAGACCTTGAAAATAAGGAAAGATAATCCATAAACAGTTTGATCTATATTTTGAAAACACATAATTTAGGTGACTAATAAGTCAGCGTGTCTTATACAAATCCCTCAGAATGAACAATAAAGAAGAGACATAATCTTTACTAAACTTAATTTATTTCTCAGCCACATGGATAATAATCTCACTCTTGAAGTTATGGCATATCAATGACTTTAATCCTATAGAATGTTCCAGGCTGTCATATATGTTAATTATCTTATTGGCCATAATGTCCAAGACCAATTACAAATAATTATCCTGTAATTTTTTATATATTTACTGATATTAATTTGTGAGAAACAGGCCACTTAACATCTTTCTTTTAATATGTTTTCAAAGTCTTTTGCATGGTTTTCTACAAAACAGCTGTGTTGCTTAAAATGAATCTGTGTGGTGGTCTGCTGGCTGTTGGCTTGGGGAAAACATGTTGACAAATTATTAAATTACTCTTGGGACTGTAATTATTCTAAGTTCTTTTGCAGTAATTCTCTTGAAAGAAAAAGAAGTGTCACAAACCGTAAATTACTAGTGAACCAAGAACACTTATTCATAAATCCTATGCACAGAGGATGCTGGACAGTTTTATGATTATTTTCAATAGCGTGCACAATGACTGCTTCTGGTTCGATTTCCAACTTCTGCCCTAGAGATCTGGCACTAGGCAAAGCCCAGACACACAAGAAAACAAGGAAGTGCCTGATAAAATCATATAATCAAGTCTAGAGCTGAGTCCACAGACATCATGAAAACTCTTCCTTGTGGTCTGTTTTGGATGAATTCCACCACCCACACTGGACAAGTCCTGCCTTCCTAAGCCATAGGTTAGGCTCCCAGAGGCTGAGCGACCCGTAGCAGGAACTGTGGGTGCTCTGCCTAGATTTCCTTGGATGACTTTTTTTTTTTTTTTTTTTTTTTTTAAATTTAAGAGGGAGAGAGAGAAAGACAGAAAAACAGAAATCTCACTACAGGTTCACTCTCCAATTGCCCACAATGGTTATCCCTGGATCAGAAGGAAACTGGGAGCCAGGAATTCAGTCCAGGTCTCCCGTGTGGGTGGCAGGGACTGAACCACCTGTACCATCATCTGCTGTCTGCCAGAGTCTACACTGGCAGGAAGCTGGGATCAGGAGGCAAAGCCAGGAATCCAACCCAGGCACTTCAATATGGGATGTGGGAGTCTTCATGAGCATCTTAACCGCTAGACCAAACACCTGCCTTTAACTACTAGACCAAACACCTGCCCCCTGTGGCTTTTGCCTGTATTCGTGTGTGCCCCTCTCCCCTCTCTCCACCAACCTCCCACGTTCTGTTGTGCCTTGCCTTCCAACAGCATGGCCTGCAGCTCTTCTTCTGAGGCATATCCGGTAGCTACTGCAGCCATTTTTGCACAAGCATGCAGGCAGCCTAGAGTGCAGGAAGTTGCCTTCCTCCAGGGAGTGTTGGGTGCCGGAAGCCCAGCCAGCGTCCCTTGCTGGATCAGGCTAAAGCCCCCCCTGCAGCATGTTGCTGGATCCTGTGTTGTTCCTCTCTTCCCCCTTCCTGTTTCCTATTTCCTTAGGGTCTCCCTGGAGGGTACTTCCTTACTAAATCTTAATCTTAGGGTTGGCTTTAGCGTAAGCTGGATTCAGCCATGACCCCGAACCCTGATCTGTCATCTCCACCTTGGGTTTCATGAATGCTACTTCATTGTAGAGATCTGAAGAAGCCCAGAGCTGGTTGCTCAACCATGGCTGCTTTTAACTCAGGCTCTATGACCCTTGCAAGAATTCGCCACCATTCTAACCCTTCACGCCTTCTTTTACGCATGTGGCACTTTTAGGGCTGTCAACTTAAAGTTAGCAGCAAAATGTCTACAATGGCATACACTGTGTGCAACTCCAGAAAGGGCAAGAAAGTTGGCACCACGAGTTGCCTGCCTAATTCAGCTGTAGCAGGCGAGGGAGCATAAATGCTAATCCATTGGATTAATGCCTTGTAAATCTAATTTTTTTGTTTTTTTGGTTTTTTGGGTTTTTTTTGGTTTTTGTTTGTTTGTTTGTTTGTTTGTTTTTGACAGGCAGAGTGGACAGTGAGAGAGAGAGACAGAGAGAAAGGTCTTCCTTTGCCGTTGGTTCACCCTCCAATGGCCACCGCGCGCTGATCCGAAGGCAGGAGCCAGGTGCTTCTCCTGGTCTCCCATGGGGTGCAGGGCCCAAGCACTTGGGCCATCCTCCACTGCCTTCCCCGGGCCATAGCAGAGAGCTGGCCTGGAAGAGGGGCAACCGGGACAGAATCTGGCGCCCTGACCGGGACTAGAACCCGGTGTTGCCGGCGCTGCAAGGTGGAGGATTAGCCTATTGAGCCACAGCGCCGGCCCCGTAAATCTAATTTTTAATTATTGTAATGACTGTTGTGATGAAGCAGCATCACTAGTTGAAATATAAGGCAAATCCTCCCTACTACCACATTTAAAATATATGCAATAAAGACATACATTAGATGTCTTTCCTAGCTTCACTCTAAGTACATAACTTCAGATGTAATCATGAAAATTATTTCAACCCTTTTGGAGAATCACAAACATTGCTCATAAGGAGTGACCCTGAATTCACAATACTCTTTAATGTAGATGATCAATTTCTCATTCAAGTTTCATGAAACCCAGCAGACCTAATTTGACGATCTTATTTGTAGTTTCTTATACCAATGACAATTCTTACTTTCGTGATTCTTTCTAAAATCTCTGTGAAATAATAGAGATAAGTAATTAGATAAGTGTTAGTGTAAATAACTCAACTTTTTTTTTTTTTAATTTTTGACAGGCAGAGTGGACAGTGAGAGAGAGACAGAGAGAAAGGTCTTCCTTTTGCCGTTGGTTCACCCTCCAATGGCTGCTGCGGCCGGCGCATCTCGCTGATCCGAAGCCAGGAGCCAGGTGCTTCTCCTGGTCTCCCATGGGGTGCAGGGCCCAAGGACTTGGGCCATCCTCCACTGCACTCCCTGGCCACAGCAGAGAGCTGGCCTGGAAGAGGGGCAACCGGGACAGGATCGGCGCCCCGTCCGGGACTAGAACCTGGTGTGCCGGCGCCACAAGGCGGAGGATTAGCCTAGTGAGCCACGGCGCTGGCCAATAACTCAACTTCTAAATACATTTTAAAATGATTGACAGAACAAGTATTGGTTAAGTGCCTGAGATTATAGCAGGTGTAATGTGCTAAAAGTAGAGGAAGCAAACACAAGGCCATTCTCCAAGAGCCAACACTTTTGTCTCACCACTCAAAGATGAAAACAAAACTAGGCATTTTCCTTATTATTCATCATTACAAGCTGCTCTCCTGAACAGAGAGTTCTTGATACTTCAAGGGACAGTTCTTGTCCTCCCCCCACATGATCATGAAGACAGGAGAACAGTGATGGCAAAGCATGCATGTGATCAGCTCAGTGGATGGCTCCTACTCCATGGCATTTAAGGATCCCAACAGCTTGGACATAGGAACTCAGAACAGATGGCAGAGTGCACCTCCCTAATTTTGGGAAGGGTATCTGTGGCTTTTACCAGATTCTGAATAGGTTCCGAATAGGTTCTGAATAGGGGCCAGCATTGTAGGTAAGCTTGCATCCCATATCAAAGCCTGTTCGAGTCTCAGCTGCTCTGCTTGTCATCCGGATGCCCTGGAAGGCTGAAGTCAACAAGTAAGGTGTCTGCTACTCTGATGCTGACCGTGCCATGATGGAGAGACTGCAGAAAAAGACAGAGAGACAGAGATGCCCAAGGACCCCAAGCGATCCAGCCCCAAAGAGTCTGAGTCTTCTCAACCCAGGCACCAGGCACCAGGCACCAGGCACCAGGCAGTGAGTGAATCATTCCAGGACCAGCCTTTAAGCTGCCCCAGCCGACACAAGGTAGAGTAGAAGTGGGCTGCTCCTACCAAGCCATGTCCAGATTGCAAGATGCATGAGCAGAATAAATGAGCTACCTGTTAAGTTTGGGGTAATTTATTTTGCAGTTCTAGGAACCGGGAACACAAAGTGAAGACAGCATATCCCAGAGAAACAAGTTCTCAGTTGTATCAAAGTCAGCTGTAGATAAAGTAAAATAATGGCTGAGAACAGACTGACTGCTGGGTTAACAACAAAGAAGGCACCAGCAGCACGGGATACTAGTGAGGGCAGAGATGAAGTGGAGCGGATTTAAGAAAGAATTGAAACTGACCTATCTATCTCTTCACATGGGGTATATCCTAAGGGAGGTGTGAACCTCCTAGGGGAAGGCACTCTGTTGACTTTCATTACTTGGCTGGCCTGGGAGGAGAGCTGGCCAGGTAAAGGCAGGGGGCATCTCTAACAAGAAATTTACAGTTCTGCCTGCAAAGTTGCTGACCCTACTTGACCATCCCCTCAGCTGCAGTGGTCACTTTGGAAGTTGGGCTGAGTGAAGGGCTTTTCAGCTTAGAGCCAATAAGATCTGTGGCTCTGACCTGGGCATCCTTCGACTCCAGGGCAGGTCCATTTCCAGTGATCCAACTCTTGGCAGAGCTGCCAGGGCTCTTCACAAGCTGACTTCTGCTGAAGCCCAGGCTTACCACATTGAAAGCCACTGCAGTGGACTGGCCTGTAAGGAGATCACTGTACAGATCAGCCATTAATAGGCCTGCCACCCATTGCTTCTGATGCCTAGCTTTCTTTTCCTCCTGGTTTGTGTTAAAGCAGACCAGAGGATGCAAGTCAAGAGAGTGCCCATGTCCCATCTCTAATCTTCGGTGGCCTGAACTACAAGTCTATAGTCACAGGCATGTTCTGTAGTAGTTTTTCTAAGGTAGACAATGCCCATGAGGAAAATTATATTCTCACTTTAAAACTTTCTTTCCCTTTGGTCTGAAAGGGAGGTTTTTTTTTTAATAGCTTTTAAAATCTTTAACTCTTTTTGTAGATTGCCAATTGATTTGAATTGCTCTTTGTTTTTAGTAACCTCAGTTAACCATACTTTTTCTCAGTTGGTACTGTTAATACATTATTGGCTTCATCTGTTTACAGAGCCATCCCAAAGTACTGAATACAATAGAAGTGGCTGGAAAAAGTCCATAGGAACCTATAGGAGGACAGCTAAACACAGAACCAACAACGCTTTAGTTTTATGAGCAGCAAATCATATATAACTGTGGATGACAAAAGACTTTAGGTCGCCATGTTTAAAATTATAAACTCATCAATCAACAAGAGGCACTTGATTACTTCACAGTATTTTTGAAAGCACCTGTAGGATTTTTACAAGTATTTAACCCTTTAGGCCTCTGGGCTTTCTCATTAAGATAACTATCATGTCTAGTAACACAAGATCATTAGACTTTTTAATTCTCAAACATTTGTATTAATAGCATTTTCCATTATAGAAACTTAAAGTTTGGTACCACATCACATCTTGACAGTACTTCTAATATAATCCAAATAGCCTGATTAGTTGGTGTCTCTATAAGATGAGAGACATAGGTCCTTCGATTTTTTCAGTTGGGCCCAAACTGGAAAAACCAAAGTCCAGGATTTACTGGAAATTTTAGAGTCTAGATTGTTTGAAACTTTGATTTTTTGAATGCCTGTCAAGAATGCCAAGAAGGCTCAAAATCCAAAATATCTGGTTGAAATAAGATTCCTTAAAATCATGACATAACATAGACCAAATTTGATCATTGTTACAAGCTGATTATTCAGATCTTTGAAAATAAGCACATATTTAAATAACCCTTAGCTCTCAATAAAAATTTAGCTGTTTTTGAACAATTAGAATTTAACAGACATCAAGAGAACATAATAGATTACTTTAACACATTGCTTTAACAGAGCATCAGAGTTTAATTCTATGTCAAAGAGAAATTGAGCTTCCTGTGATCTTTTGCTGTGAGGTTTCCTTCCTTTACCTTCTTTCATATTGGTGACCATGTTTCTGTGTTTCTGTGTGTAAGACATCTTTAAGCATCTTTTGCAGGGCAGGATGAGTGGCAACAAATTCTTTCAGTTTCTGTTTGCTATGAAAAGTCTTAATTTCACCTTCATTCACAAATGAGAGCTTTGCAGGATATAATATTCTGGGCTGGCAGTTTTTCTCTCTTAGTACCTGGGCTATGTCTCGCCATTCCCTTCTAGCTTGTAGGGTTTCTGATGAGAAGTCTGCTGTGAGTCTAATTGGAGATCCTCTAAGAGTAATCTGACGTTTCTCTCTTGCACATTTTAGGATCTTTTCTTTATGTTTCACCGTGGTGAGTTTGATTACAACGTGTCGTGGTGAGGATCTCTTTTGGTCATGTTTATTAGGGGTTCTATAAGCTTCCTGTACTAAGATGCCTCTGTCCTTCTCCAAACCTGGGAAATTTTCTGCTAGTATCTCACTGAAAATGCCTTCTAATCCTTTCTCCCTCTCCATGCCTTCAGGAACTCCTAGAACCCGAATGTTGGGTTTTTTAATAGTATCCTGTAGATTCCCGACAATATTTTTTAGATTTCTAATTTCTTCTTCTTTTCTTTGGTTTGCCTGTTTCCTTTCCTGTTCTCTGTCTTCTAAGTCTGATATTCTCTCTTCTGCTTCGCCCATTCTGTTTTTAAGGCTCTCTAATGTGTTTGTCATTTGATCTATTGAATTCTTCATTTCATTATGATTTCTCGTCACTATCAGAGTTTCTTGTTCCACTAGTTGTTTCATTTCATTTTGATTCCTCCTTAATATTTCATTTTCACGAGAGAGATTTTCTATCTTGTCCATTAAGGATTTCTGTAGTTCAAGAATTTGTTTTTGAGAACTTCTTATCAATTTTTGTTCTTATCAATTTTTTTGAGATCCGCTTCTTGCATTTCTTCGATCTCATCATCTTCATAATCTTGAATTGGGGTGTCTTTTTCATTTGGGGGCGTCATAGTGTCTTCCTTGTTCTTGTTACCTCGGTTTTTGCATTTGTTGTTTGGCATGTTGGAGATATTTGGTTTCTTCACTGTGGTGTTTTTTCTTGTTATACTATGGCTCTATATTAAGTGGACTGTCTGCTTTCGGTGGAGCCTTAGAGGCTTGAGATGAGTGTGGATTGAGAGCTGTGTTTGGTTGCTCAGGGTTGAGGGTGTGTCAAAGATGACACTCCCAGGTTAGGTGTGGTAAATCTCTGAGGCTGGAGTCGTACCTCAGTGGGTTAAGCTGCTGCTTGCAAAGCCAGTGCCCATGTCGCAGTGCTGTGACTAAGCTTCCTGCTAATGCCCCTGGGAAGACAGTAGAAGATGCACCCAGGCACTTGGGCCACTGTCACCTATGTGGGAGACCCAGATGGAGGTCCTGGCTCTTGGTTTGGGCCTGCTTAATGTTGTAGCCATTTGGGGGAAGATCTCTCCCTCTTGTTCTGTTGTTCTTCCTTTCAAATAAGCAAATAATTTTTAAAAAGAAAATGAAAGAATTGAAATGGAATTGGAAACAACCAGTAATGACAACTCTTTAAGAAATTTTGCTACAACATAGATGTGAGAAATGGAGAGGTAGCTGGAGAGGAAAGTAGAGTTAGGAGACAAGCTTTGAGTCATGCCGGAGATGTAGCAGCATGCATGAGGGTATTTCAAAGAGTTCAAAGAAAGGGGTTGGTGCTATGGTGCCATAGATTAAGCCACCATCTGCAAGGCTGACATCCCATGTGGGTGCCAGTTTAAGTCCCAACTGCTCCACTTCTGATCCAGCTCCCTGCTAATGTGCCTAGGAAAGCAGCAGAAGATGATCCAAGTGTTTGGGCCCCTGCACTCACATGGGAGACCTAGAGAAAGCTCCTGGCTCCTGGCTTCAGCCTTGTGCAGCCTTGACCATTGTAACTATTTGGGAGAGTGAACCAGTGGATGAAAGATTCTAACTCTCTCCATCTGTCTCCTCCCTCCATAATCCTACCTTTCATATAAATCAATAAATCTTAAAAAAAAAGTTCAAGGAAAAATGGAATTGATAGATAAGTTTATTTTGGTGCAAAAGTTTTTTGAGGGGCCAGTGCTGTGGCATAGTAGGTTAAACCTCCACCAGCAGTGTCAGGTATCTCATATGAGCACTGGTTCGCAGCACGGCTACTCCTTTTATGATCCACCTCTTTGCTTATGGCCTGGGAAAGCAGTGGAAGGTGACTCAAGTGCTTGGGTCCCTGCACCCATGTGGGAGACCTGGAAGAAGGTCTTGGCTCCAGGCTTCAGATTACATTGGCTCAACTCTGGCCATGGTAGCCATTTGGGTAGAGAACCATTGGATAGAAGATTTTTTGTCTTTGTCTCTTCCTCTCTCTGTCTGTAGCTCTGCCTCTCAAGTAAATAAATAAATAAGAAGAAGAAGAAGAAGAAGAAGAGGAGGAGGAGGAGGAGGAGGAGGAAGAAGAAGATGAAGAGCAAGAAGAAGAGGAAGAAGAGGAAGGGGAGGAAGAGGAGGAGGAAGAGGAAGAGGAGGGGGAAGGAGAAGAAGAGGAAGGAGAAGAAGAGGAGAAGAAGAAGGAGAAAGAGAAGGAGAAGAAGAGGAAGAGGAGGAAAAAAGAAGAAGAAGAAGAAGAAGAGGAGGAGGAGGAGGAGGAGAAGGCAGATTCTGTGGGCACGGAGGCAGGTAAGTGGGTAAAAACACAGTGGTGGGAAGAAGAGTGAGACCTTGTTCATCTGCTTCCATTTCCTTAGTGGGAGAGTAAATGATCTAGAGTACTATGTGAGCTTAGCAGGCATTATGGTCCCACTGGAGTTTCATGATCATGGTTTGAAAAGGAGGGCAGTTAGAGTACTGATGCTGTGGTCCAGCAACATTCAGTAACCCAGGCACAAGACGAAAGTGAGTGGATCATTGGATCTCACCAGGGTTAAGCTGCTGTCTAAAGATCTACACCAGGGAGTCATGGTCCTGATTGGTTGTGGAGAGTTAAGCTGGGCCAGGAAGAGAAAGAAAATGTAGAGGGGCTGAGAGTCAGCAAAGATACAGTAGGATCTAGGGAGTAAAGGACCCAGTAGGGGGAAGGATCCCTTGAGCTGTGTCCAAGAGGAGTGATTTCACTTTAGAGAGGTTCAAGTGGCTTTTTTTTTTTTTTTTTGACAGGCAGAGTGGATAGTGAGAGAGAGAGACAGAGAGAAAGGTCTTCCTTTTTGCCGTTGGTTCACCCTCCAATGGCCGCTGCGACGGGTGCATCTCGCTGATCCGAAGCCAGGAGCCAGGTGCTTCTCCTGGTCCCCCATGCAGGTACAGGGCCCAAGCACTTGGGCCATCCTCCACTGCCTTCCCCGGGCCATAGCAAAGAGCTGGCCTGGAAGAGGGGCAACCGGGATAGAATCTGGCGCCCCAACCGGGACTAGAACCTGGTGTGCTGGCGCCGCAAGGTGGAGGATTAGCCTGTTAAGCCACGGCGCCGGTCTCAAGTGGCTTTCAAGTGAAATATCCAGGGAGTGGCCACGCTGGGACTCAAAACTGGGCTGCCAGCTCCTATACCAGTGAAGACATCATGCTCACAGTCCAACTTCCAGTCAAAAAGAAAGGACAGGGAGGGGAAAAAAGAGCAATCTGTATTGACGGCCACCAAGAGTTCCAAGAGAAACCCCAGGGTCTGGCCCCAGGTGTTAGGAGAGCTTGGTTTTGAGTCCTGAGCAACACTGTATTATGTGCTTTATTTTCCTTAGGGACCAGTTCTTAATTATTTGATTTCTCACTGGACAGGGATGCAGCAAGCATCAGCCAACAGGTGGAGAAACCAAAACTGGTAGTCTCAGTCCATCTTGCACACTTGCTGCTGCAAGTATACTTCCTTACTCATCTGTTCCCTGCGGCCCATGGATGATTGCATCACAGGGAGCACCTGCCACAGCCACATCATGAACCTGATTGCTTAGTGTGTCTATTACAGCCAAATAATTACAGTGAGGACGAGGGGGCGCTCTATTTCAACCCTGCTGATAGCATCACACCCCGGTTAGGAGAGGATGTTGGTAAGAGGAAGTTTTGTAAGAGAAATTCAACAAGGCTCTCGTGTGCATTGTGCCCTCAATTGTATTTGCAGTATCATTTCCTATTGTTGATTGTCCCGTAATTCTGGTTGTGCAGCAACTCCGGCACTGGTAATGTGTTTATTTCCCGAGCAGGCGGTTTGGGTGGGGAAGAAAGAGGATGGCTAAGAGATTGTTCCTTGTGTGTTTAAAAAAGCAGGTTAGCCTGAATGCAATTATATTCTCTTTCTTTATGAGAGAGGGAGACAGGGAGAATGTGGTTATCTGTAACAATTTAGAAGGTAAGTATCTCAAAGCAATTTGAAGGAAATTAGATAATTCAAAAGCAAAATAAGGTGGTAGAGAAGGAGGAGTTTTCTCTGCCCACTGTGGGGGTTATATTGCCCCCATTGCAACCCCACCACACTGCTCTCAACCTCATCGGGACTTCTGGAGTCTCCTATTACTTTATAAATGTTGGTTCATGTCATAAGAGAAAGAACACCAGCCAATTAGGGAGTGGACCAGTGGATGGAAGACCTCTCTCTCTCTCTCTTTCTCTCTCTCTCTCCCTCTCCTCTCTTAGTGCAACTCTTTCAAATAAATAAATGAGTTTTTTTTTAAAGAATGCAGCTCATAATACGCCCATCATGAGGAGGTTTGAGGCTTAAATGAGATAAAGCATGAAAAGTGTGTTGGTATTTACTATTGGCACAGTGTTCTGTTGCCCACTGTTCCTCAGTGTGGCCCTTGTCCAGTCTTACCATCTCTTCCTTATCTTTGTGTGTAGTGTTTACAATGTCTCCTACACCATGGGTAATTTCTTAAATTTATGCTTTGTTTGAAAGGCAGAGAGGAAGTGCTTCCATCCACTGGTTCACTGTCCAAATGCCCACAACAGCCTTGGCTTGGCCAGACCCATTCCAGGAGCTAGCGATTCAATTCCTGTCTCCCTAGTGGGTGAAAGTGACTCAACTACTTGAGCTTGTCACCTGCTATAACCCAAGGTTCACAGTAACAGGGAGCTGCAGGGGCTGCACCGTAGCATAATTGGGTAAGTCTCCGCCTGCGGTGCCGGCATCCCATATGGGCGCCGGTTCGGGTCCCAGCTGCTCCTCTTCCAATCCAGCTCTCTGCTATGGCCTGGGAAAGCAGTAGAAGATGGCCCAAGTCCTTGGGCTCCTGCACCCACGTGGGGGATCTGGAAGAAGCTCCTGGCTTCATATAGGCTCAGCTCTTGCCGGAGGTCCTTTGGACAGACCTTTGGACGGAGGACCTTTCTCTCTGTTACTGTATCTCTCAAATAAACAAATAAAATCTGTGAAGAAAACAAAACAAAACAGGAAGCTGGAGTTGGGAGCAGAACCAGGACTTGAACCCAGACACTCCAGAATGGGTGCAGGTGTCCCAAGGAGCAGCTTAACACCATTCCAAATCCCACTGCTCCGGCTAACTTGATGTGCCCTCCTTTCTCCCTTCCATTCCTTCATCCTCTTTTTCTTTCCTTCTAGCCCCCAAAGCCCCAAATCCATCCCCCCCCCAAAAAAAAAAAAAACACTTCACAGCTACTCAGAAGAAATGGATAGCTTAACAAGTTTCTCTAGAAATCATATGTAAATTTTCATGACTCACATTAACATCCATTTACCATGACGTCAATCCCACATTCATTATTCATCCAGCCTTCTGACTTACACACCTGTCCAGTGTGCCCCATCTTGTTTATGTCTCTCCATGTCGGTATTACAGCTAAAATCTCATATTTCTATAGTGCTTCTATTCGTATCCAACACATTTTATTGTATATTATTTCAGAGGCACTTTACAACATCCTTTGTGGTTTGCAGCACGGAGAGTATCATTTTCCACTTTTAGAAATATAGAAACAGGGGAACAGCATTGTGGCATAGTGGGGTAAGCCACTGCCTTCGATGCTGGCATCTCATATGGGTGCCGGTCAGTACCATGGCTGCTCCACTTCTGATCTAGCTCAGCTAATGTACCTGGGAAACCGGCAAAAGATGGTCCAAATGTTTGGGCCTTTGCTACCCACATAGGAGATCCAGATGAAGCTCCTAGCTCCTGGCTTCGGTCTGACTCAGCTTGGCCATTGCAGTCATTTGGGAGGTAAACCAGTGGGTGGAAGACCTCTCTCTCTCTCTCTCCCCCTCCCTCCCTCCCTCCCCTTCTTTCTCTGTAATTCTGCCTTTCAAATAAACAGATAAATTTTAAAAAAAATGTAAAAACAGGCCAGCGCCGCGGCTCACTTGGCTAATCCTCTGCCTGCAGCACCGGCACCCCGGGTTCTAGTCCTGGTTGGGGCGCCGGATTCTGTCCTGGTTGCTCCTCTTCCAGTCCAGCTCTCTGCTGTGGCCCGGGAAGGCAGTGGAGGATGGCCCAAGTGCTTGGGCCCTGCACTCGCGTGGGAGATCCGGAAGAAGCTCCTGGCTCCTGGCTCCTGGCTTCAGATCAGTGCAGTTCCAGCCATTTTGGTCATTTGGGGAGCGAATCAGCGGATGGAAGACTCAGTTTCTCTCTCTCTCTCTCTGCCTCTCTATAATTCTGCCTTTCAAATAAATAAATAAATCTTTTTTTAAAAAATGAAAAACAGGCTGAGGAGAGTGAGGACTCTACCTTCCCAAGATCACAAGACCGGTTTTCCGAAGGCTGTTACAGGCGATCTGGATCCACTGCAAAATCATGAGCTTCGGGAGCCACATCCCGCTTTTACCCTTCTCTCTTCCAGTGCATGAGACCCTAATTCCAGCAATGAATTGCTTGGCTGCAGAGTCCCAAGAATGTGGTCTCCTTGAACTCTGCTCACTTTTCCCGAGATGCACGGTAGGGCCTGTTTTACGCAGCCGTAATACCACTTAAATCCTGCTTTTCTTTAAGCTGAAATTTTTTTATAGACTGAGGAATCAGAACTATTTATTTGGATTTCTCAGCAGGTCAGAGTCACCAGGAGCAATTTGTTGGTCTCTACAGTAAGAAGGGAAGACCTCCTGCAAAGCCTTCAATTTTGGCTTAAAGAAGTAGTAAGTCCTTTTCTAAACAGGTTCAGCCATCCCTAATTACAATTCACAAGTGCAAGAGTATGCTGATTTTTATTGCAGCAGAACCTGCTTATCCCTTATCCCATAAACAGTTGCAATGTGTTTAGATTAAGTTGATCCTTGTTCTTTGTGTCTCGATCCTTATCCTGCTAAGTCCATAAGCCAAACTTCTCATAGCCCCATATCAGAAATAAATAACCTTTTAACAACATTTGGATTCCAGAAAAGACTCCACTCAGAAGTATTTAAGTGCCCTCAGACAACTCTGTGCAGTCTTAAGAATCTCATTTGTGTGGTGGATGACCCCATTTCAAACCTAAACCCCAGGTACACAAGGCCAGGAAACAAATACAACACTGAAAAATACGTTCAGCTTTTCAAGTTTTTGTTAATATATACGTTGGCATTAGAAAGAGGTTGATTCCTTTCCTTCCTGAACCAGGTTTTGACTTGAATGTCCAGGCTCGACTCTTCTCTCTTGCACTCCAAACCCCATAGGATGTCCTTGGTTTGATAGGTTCTCTCTCAGGCCAATGTCTAGAGCCCTGATGCTCAATTTCTTCTGTGGGGTTTCACGAACTCTTAGTCCCAGCCTGCCCATGCAGAATCTGACCTGTTGCTCCCAACTCCGGGGTTCTAACATTGATTAACCATGGGATGAGAGTGGACAGATGGCCATGGCAGATCACGCGAATCTTAAGGTAAACAGGCTGTGGCTGAGAAGATGACAAAGTCTGAGTAAAGCCATACAATTAAGACTAAGCTTAGGAGGCCTGGAGGACACAGCGGGAAGAGGTGGGGGTGGGGTGGGAAACCTGGTGTGCAGGGCCAAATGATGACAACTGTGCAAAGTTTAGATTTGATTTGATATTAAGTGATAAGCCACTGTGCATTCTTGAACCAGGGTGCGGCTTGGTGAAATGATGTTTTAGTAAGATTAGCTCAGCAGTGGAATGTAAGGTAGTATGTTGAAACTGAAATCAGAGGCCAGTGGTTACTGGGCTCAAGGGGAGAGGATTAATGGGGCTACAATAGAAATAATGGCTCAGAGACAATTTGGAGGGGAAAAAACATCTACAGGACAATGCTTTCAACTCAAGATGACCCACAGGTACACTAATGCGATGGCCAATGGGAGCTGTATAAGCTCTGGGGGCGAGAGTGTTGGAATGATGGACAGCAGTGTGCAGAAAGCAACAGAGAGACTGGCGGGAAGAAAAGGGCTGGTAAACAGTAATGGCTTCCTCAGCTATGCTGGCGGAGGCTGAGATGAAAAGGGATGATATAGATGAGCATCCATGGTGGAAGAGGTGGACTCTAATGGGAAGAAAAGTGGGGAGGATAGTGTAGACATCACTGATGTGGCTTTTGACAAATGTTGGAGCCATCAACACAAAGGGAGACTTGATGAGGGAGGGCTGGTTTGGGAGGGAAGTTGAATATCCCATAGACCTAGTCTAAGATAATTCTTGGCACTCTGTTAGGAATACCTATTAGGAAGGGCCTTGAGGTAGGGTGAGAAGTGAGGGAGGGCAACATCAAAGAGTAGAGAGCTGGTCCAAAGTTAAGAACCCATATGGACCCTGGTTCGGGTCTGGGCTGTTCCTCTTCTGATGAAGTTCTCTGCTATGGCCTAGAAAAGCAGTGGAAGATGACCTAAGTGCTTGGGCCCGTGCACCTGCTGGGGGATCTGGAAGAAGCTCCTGGCTCCTGGCTCCTGGCTTTGGATTGCTGTTGTGGCCATTTGGGGAGTGAACCAGCAAATGGAGGATCTCTTTCTCTGTGTCTCCCTCTCTCTGTCTATAACCCTGCCTCTCAAATAAATAAGTAAATCTTAAAAAAAAAAAAAAAAAAGTTGAGATCCTGCAACACTGCGCATGCAGCACCCACCTTTGCTCCTGGACCACTTTGCACGTACCGTTTACCATCACGAGTCAAGGGTAACATGGCAGGGCAGGAAGGCACATCACACAGGAGCCATACAGAGATCCCAGAGAGCCCAGCTCTTGGCCTTATTCTTCCGAGTTTTCCAATGGGATCCATCATCCTGCATAGATTGTTCTGGTCTCTAGGTCAGAGAGAATGCGGTTTTTTTGTACTGAGGTTTCTACCAACCATGATGCAAATCATTCAGCCTCAAAACGACGTTAATGCCGTGGGTCCCAGTCCCCTGCACAGGTGGAAAACCTCAACATCCCCTATGCACACAGCCTGTGACCACCCTGCAGACCCAAAGCTCCGAAGTGGCAGTTCAGATCGGTTCATCTTGCTCCTCCCTTCCCACTCACTAGGAGCGGCCTAGCCCCCAGGTGGTTTTCTCTCTTCTGCCAGCTTGGCATGTGGCTGTTGCTCCCAGCTTATCTTTTTCCTTCCTAGTGTGATGTGCGATCTGCCTCCCTCGGCTCTGTTTCTCACTTAGTAGCCTGCAGTTAAGGAATCTCCATCAATCTCAAGGCTTTCATCAACACGGTTTCCTCTTCATTTAACAATAGGATTTTTCAATCTATTTTCTTCTTTCCTGTCCGTCTCTCTCAATAGGGATGTTCTGTTACATAACCAATGTGGTTATCCACTTCATCTACTGCCTTTAATAAATAGAAGTTTAATTACACATGTAAAACAGAATCTATTATTTTTTAAATTATAGCATTAAGGGCAGAGCTAAGCCTTTAACTACCTCTTTCTCCAGCTTTGGTTCCTTTCAGCCTCCCAGAGTGCATCATTGTTGTCCACTCGGCTTCTATTTTTCCAGACCTTTATTTTATAATTTAAAAAAAAATGTGATGAGACCGGCACTGTGGCATAGCAGTTAAAGCCGCCGCCTGCAGTACCAGCATCCCTTATGATTGCCAGTTCAAGACCCAGCTGCTCCACTTCCGATCCAGCTCTCTGCTATGGCCTGGGAAAGCAGTGGAAGATGGCCCAAGTTTGGGTCCCTGCAACCATGTGGGAGATCCTGAACAAGCTCCTGGCTCCTGGCTTTGGATTGACCCAGCTCCAGCCATTGTGGCTATCTGGGGAGTGAACCAGCAGCAGATGGAAGACCTCTCTTACTCTCTCAGCCTCTATCTCCCTGTAACTCTGCCTTTCAAATAAATAAATAAATCTTTAAACAAACAAACAACAATGTGACATGTTACATATGGAACAGACCAACAAAAAATTAAGTAAAATGTTTGAATGATAAAACCTACAGGGGCCAGTGCTGTGGTATAGTAGGTAAAGCCGCCGACTGCAGTGCTGGCATCCCATATGGGTTGCTCCACTTCCAATCCAGCTCTCTGCTATGGCCTGGGAAAGCAATTGGAGATGGCCCAAGTGCTTGGACTCCTGCACTCATGTGGGAGACCTGGAAGAATCTCCTGGCACCTGGCTTTGGATCAGTACAGCTCTGGCTGTGGCAGCCAACTTGGAGTGAACCTGTGGATGGAAGACCTCTCTCTCTTTCTCTGCCTCTCCTTCTCTCTGACTTCCAAATAAATAAATAAATCTTCAAAAAAGAAACACATATACCTACAGCAGTATCAAAGAAGCCAGACAAGAGTTACACACAAGGGTACTTTCAAAAGTTCATGGAAAATGGAAATGAAAGATAAATTTATTTTAGTGCAAATAATTGTGACATCTGTGCATAACTTTTTCATAATATGCATTACTGTGAACTATTTAGAGATCTCGCACATGCATGAATGTCAAAATTTTTGCAACAAAATAAACTATTTTAGAAGAAAAATTACTTAATTATTTATATATATAAAAATCAGAGTTACAGAGACAGAGGGAAAGAGACAGAGAGAGAGAGAGAGAGAGAGGTCTTTCATCCCCTAGTTAACTCCTCATATGGCCACAACTCCCAGGGCTGGGCCAGGCCAAAGACAGAAGCCAGGTCTCCCATGTGTGTGCAGGGGCCCAAGCACTTGAGCCATCTTACCTTCCTCTGTTTTTCCCAGGCCATTAGCAGGGAGCTGGACTGGAAGTGGCGCACCCAAGACAAGAACTGGCACCGATATGGGATGCCGATACTGCAGGAGGTGGCTTTACCTGCTATGCTACAATGTTGACCCCCAAAATAAACTTTTAATTACATTCTCCATGAACTTCTTAGTATTCTACCACTGCATGATTTCATTCATACATTTTGGGGTGAAATCTGTAAGAATAGAAAACATGTCGGCGGTTGCCGGTCACTATTTTGTCAAACTGTTTATTTATATCTATTCATGTTAATATTAGAGTTCTAGTTCATTCCTTTTCAATCCATAATTTCCGTCATATAAATATATCATTTTTCCATATCTATTTCTCTATTCATGGACATTTAGGTTATTTTCTATTATTTGCTAATATAACAAACAAAGCAGTGAAAATCACTGCACATTTGAACAAGTTGCTGTACCATGGATATTTACGAACAGAATTGTTGGGTGGTAAAATCTTCATTTTCAGATTTTTTTAAAGATTTATTTATTTATTTGAAAGGAAGAGTTACAGAGGGGCAGAGAGAGAGAGAGAGAGAGAGAGAGCTCTTCCATCTGCTGGTTCACTCCCTAAATGGCCGCAATGGCAGAAGCTGAGTGGATCAGAAGCCAGGAGCCAGGAGCTTCTTCTAGGTCTCCCACGTGGATGCAGGGGCCCAAGGACTTGGGCCATCTTCCACTGCTTTCCCAGGTCATAGCAGAGAGCTGGATTGGAAGTGGAGCAGTTGAGACTTGAACCGGTGCCCATATAGGATGTTGGCACTGCAGGCAGCTGCTTTACTCACTATGCCACAGCACCCATCCCTTCATTTTCAGTTTTAATGAATACTCTCAGGTTACTGTCTAAATTTGTCATATAAATCTGAACTCTCAAAATGGTCTAAGAATATTCACCTCAGGGCCAGCATATATGGGCACCAGTTCAAGACCCAGCTGCTCCACTTCTGATCCAGCTCCCTACTAATGCACCTGGAAAGCATCAGGGGATGGTAGCAAGGCCAAGGTAACTTGGGCTGGCTAAAAAGGTCACAACAGAAGGTCTGTCTCCGCAAGGCATGAGAAGGACAACTGCGGTCCTCCTGGTGGTTTTAGGTTTGTTGGGAACTACACTCTGCATAAGAAAGCCGGAGCTTCCTGGTGGTCCCACTAACGATTGCTGTATTTCTAATTTTTGGGAAGAGCGCTTATTTTCAAAATCTTCAAAATGTCCATTGCCTTGTAGGATTTTAATCAAGCAGAATGTTAATGTAGGAGAAAGGGTTAATGCTTTACGCAAGGTTGAGCTGTTTGTGGGAAAGAATTAAAAGGCAACAGGCTCCCTGGTATATATTTCCCACTAAACAAATATAAATGTTATTAAAGCTTTAATTCAGGGGCCAGCTCACTTGGTTAGTCCTCCACCTGTGGTGCCGGCATCCCATATGGGTGCTGGGTTCTAGTCCCAGTTGCTCCTCTTCTAGTCCAGCTCTCTGCTAAACCGGGAAGGCAGTGGAGGTTGGCCCAAGGGCTTGGGCTCCTGCACCTGCATGGGAGACCAGGAGGAGGCACCTGGCTCCTGGCTTTGGATGGGCATAGCTCTGGCTGTGGCGGCCATCTGGGGAGTGAACCAATGGAAGGAAGACCTTTCTCTCTGTCTCTCTCTCACTGTCTATCTTTATCTGTAAAAAAAAAAAAAAAAAAAAAAAAAAAAAAAAAAAAAAGCTTTAATTCAATATGTGCTACAAATACAGCAATGGTTAGGATATCAAAACTGTGGAATAGATCTAAGTGAACCTTTAAATAAGTACAACAAAGAAATTAAAGATTTACAGAAAGAACCCTTAAAGAGGAGATACATTTGAAAAAGGGCCTGCTTTGAACATTGGGGCTTCTAGTAAAGATTAGATTAGGAAGGTACTATTCTAGCTTATGTAGCCAGTATCTGCATAGCTCAACGGCACTCCAGGTCTTGGCTTCTATGGGCAGCCTGTTATCTCGCACCTGTCTGTGATAGTAACCCATGCTCTGAACATGCCCTTGAAAACCAAAGAAATTGTAGCTAGATGAAAGTGGCCAACGGATTTGTTATTGTAAAAAGAAAGAATCATTATGTGACTTATGATATAAAAATAAAGTCTGGTGCTCGAGAGCCAGAGCCATGCCATCAGTCTTGCTGTGAGTGTGTCTCTCATTTCTTCAAGCGCCAACACCTCTCACACCTTGGGGCCCCTGGACTGGCTGGAGCTGGTCTCTGGCAGGATGGTCCAAGTCCTTGGGCTCCTGGCTTCAGCCTGGCCCAGCCCCAGCCATTGTGGCCATTTGGGGAATGCACAGCTGACGGAAGATCGCTCTCTCTCTCTCTCTCTTAAGTAAATTAATTAATTTAAAAAAATACCTCTCTCAATACCTACAACTCTTCATTGCTATTACAATATACTTACCTCTTTGCTTTTACAACACTTTCTAAGACATCAGAAATGACCACATTTTATTTTATTTATTTAGTTAATTTAAGCTTTATTTATTTGGCAGGCAAAGTGACAGAGAGAGGGACAGATTTTCCATCTGCTGGTTCACTCCCCAAATGGCTGCCATGACCAGGACTGAGCCAGGCTGCAGTCTAGAGCCTGGAATTCCATCTGGGTTTCCCACGTGAATGGCAGGTGCCCGAGTACTCAGACCATCCTCTGCTGCATTCTTCCCAGCTATGTTAGCAGGGACCTGGATCAGAAGCAAAGTGGTTGGGGCTTCAACCGATATGGGATGCAGGGGTCACAAGCAGTGGCTTAACAGACTGCCTAGCCCCCACGGTTCACCTTAACATAGCCTCTCTGCAGAGGGTGGGGGATGGAATTTACACCCCCAAGGGGAGTCCGTGTTTTCCTGCTGACTCTCACGTGGATAAATTCACTCAGCAGGAAAAGCACCAGAAGGTCAAGGCTGGCCCTTGGGAAATACCGACCTCCAGTTCCTGCAGTAAAATGAAAGTGAGTAACAGAAGGGAGTGGTCAAAGATGGGAGGGAAAAACTAAGAGTCAAAGAAGCCCTGGGAAGACCTGGTGAGAAGGAGCAGGGGACAAGAGGGTTTGTGGAGGGGCCGGTGCTGTGGTACAGCAGGTTAAAGCCCCAGCCTGAAGTGCCACCATCCCATAGGGGTGCTGGTTTGAATCCCGGCTGTTCCACTTCTGATCCAGCTCTCTCTATGGCCTGGGAAAGCACTGGAAGAGGGCCCAAGTCTTTGGGCCCCTGCATCCATGTGGGAGACCCGGAGAAAGCTTCTTGGCTCCTGGCTTCAGATCAGTGCAACTCTGGCCGTTGCGGCCATCTGGGGAATGAACCAGCAGACGGAAGACCTCTCTCTCTGTCTCTACCTCTCTCTGTATCTGTCTTTCAAATAAATAAAAAATAAAAATCTAAAAAAAAAAGAGGGTTTGTAGGGGAGCAGGGGGGAGCTGGCATCTGTTCAGCCTGATTGTGCACTAGGCACCACTGATTGCTTTGTGTGCATGTTCTATTTAATTTTTACAATAAGCTTTATGAACTATTAACATGGCCATAACTCTGAGGCATCTTCTACATGGTTTCCCAGAGCCCATGCGGGCGATTTGTTTGATGTTGCAGACTTTTTTTTAAAAAAAGATTTATTTATTTATCTGAAAGAGTTATAAAGAGGCAGAGAGAGAGAGAGAGGTCTTCCATCCACTGATTCACTCCCCAAATGGCTACAATGGTGGGGCTAGGCTGATGTGAAGCCAGGAGCGAGGAGCTTCTTCCGCGTCTCCCAAGGACTTGGGCCATCTTCTACTGCTTTCCCAGGCCATAGCAGAGAGCTAGATCAGAAGTGGAGTAGCCGGGACTCGAACCAGTGCCCATATATGGATGGGATGCCAGCATTAGGTGGCAGCTTTACCTGCTACACCACAGCAATGGCTCTGATAATGCAAACTGTAATGGCTTCTCCTCTTCCTGTTCTCTTCACTCCCTATGAGGATCTCCCAGTGCCCCCAAGTAAAGTATCTGCTCTCACCGTCTGTACTAGGGTCTTAGCTGCCTCACCGTGGTAGGGAGGGGAGGCCCTAGGGTACGGTTTTCCCAAGTTCCTCAAAGGTCCAGCACCTTGAGAACACTGAGTTAAGAACCCCCTCGGGGCCTGTTAGAGGAAGCAGGGGTGATGTCTCAGCATGGGCAGGTGTGGACCCATGCTCAGGCCAGCAGGCTGTTGGGGGATAGGTCAGGTTTGAGGTAGACCTAATGAAAAATTGGTCAGAGAAAGGTGGCTGGCTGTCCTTGTGGACATGAGACACCCTGTGGGTTCTCTAGCCATACAGTGCCACCCCAAAGCCCAACAAGACAGCCAAGAACCAGGGTTACCAAGCTCATTTCCTAGGAGGGAGCTGGGCAAGCCCATGCCCAAGGACCCCAAATCTTCTTCACTACCATATAAGCCATTGGCCTTCTCCATACAGCCAACAGCTACCTCACCAAGGATTCTGGGAAAGCAGCAGAAAACTGAAAAGTCTAGAAGACCAAGCACTGCTTCACGGGATGATTAAACAATCAGACTGACAAAATGAAAAGTTAGCTGTTACTTCTTGTGGCTCAGGATCAAGGTCAAACAATCAAAGGAGCTCCCTTTTACTCAGCACGGCCCAGCTGTGCTGTGTGTGTTAAAATCAGCAATTCCTGGGCCGGCGTTGTGGCGCAGCGGGTTGACACCCTGGCCTGAAGCTCCAGCATCCCCTATGGGTGCCGGTTCTAGTCCCGGCTGCTCCTCTTCCAGTCCAGCTCTCTGCTATGGCCTGGGAAAGCAGTAGAAGATGGCCCAAGTCCTTAGGCCTCTGCACCCATGTGGGAGACCTGGAAGAAGCTCCTGGCTCCTGGCTTCGGATCAGCACAGCTCCGGCCGTTGGCGGCCATCTGGGGAGTGAACCAACAGAAAGAAGACCTCTCTCTGCCTCTCCTCTCTTTGTGTAACTCTGACTTTCAAATAAATAAATAAATCTTTAAAAAAAATGAGAAATTCCACGGGGGCACATGCAGGGTGGAGCTTTGGGTGGCTACACAGGGAGCCAGTCCCCCTAGGACGCAGAAATCTTGGAGAAATATTATATGCCGTGTAGAAGCAGGAAGCATGCCTGACAACATCTTCCAAACAGGCTGGGATTTGAATTGGCCTCTTTTCAACGCTAGCACACTCTCAGGAGTGGCTCTTTGTTTGTTTTAAAGTAGCTCTCCACCCCTGAATTCTGGCCCTGCAGTGACAGGATGTTATACAAATAGGCCCGGTTTTCCGTGGGCTGTGGCCCTCCTGTGAGGGATCAGTATGCAAAAAGCCACTTGTCCTCCCCGTTTTGTATTCTGCTGGAGTGGCTCTTTCTCCACTAAGACAGGAATTAGCCACACTCAGCTTGGGTGGGATCCACTCCAGTCCCTGTCAGCCAGGTCTGTGGGGGCCAGGGCCCTCCCTGCATGGCTAAAACCCAGCTACAAGGGTATTTCAAAAAGTTCATGAAAAGATGGAACTGAAGCAGAAGTTTCTTGTGTTGAACAAACTTTTTCAACTTCGTGCATTATTTGTTCATAACATGCATTTTTCCATGAATTTTCTGAAGACCCCTCATATAATTAACAAATTGCCCATGAGGGAAAGGGTGGTGTTTCCCCTTTAACCGGAGCTTCTGGCTAAATAGCAGCACAGATTTTATTACTGGGAGGCTCTGGTGGGGGTGGGAGGTGACATTAGTGAGAAAATAAGAGGCCGCTTTAAGGAATTTCCACGGTACCTTTGCATTGGCAGGAGTTTAATTATTCATTTGCAGCCAGCCTGATCTGAAAGGCTCCCCTGACAAAGCTTCAGCCCCTCTCTGTGCCCATTAGAGGAAGCAGTGTGCACCCTCTCGCTTGAGTAAACACACAGTGAGTATGGTCTCCTGTGTGCTGAACAGCATCGGAGCACGGGGCTCCGGGTCACTTCCTTCACTGACAGCAGAGTGACTTTTCATAAGGATAAGCTCAAACGTAAGGGCCAGAGGCCAGTCTGCAGCTGACATGGAGGGGAGGGGACAGCACCCATAGCAACAATGAGAACAGCATCTCTAACAGCAGGGATTACACACTGAGCCTCTGCTATACGCCAGGCCACGGTAGGCACCCTTCGTGCACCCAGAGCAACCCTTTATTATCATGGTCCCCACGGTACCTCTGAGGACACTTGGGCCAACTGAAGGAATTTGCCCCAAATCTTAATCCTACAACTGCCAAGTAACTGAGCCAGGAAGTCAAAATGCAAATCTAGCTCCATGGACAAAACTGTTTTTTATTTGCTCTCTCCTCCCCACTCTGCCCACCCCCACCCAACCCAACTTTCTTCAAAACCTCTGACGTTACAATTTAAAAATTCAACCAATAGGCTGGTGCCACGGCTCAATAGGCTAATTCTCCGCCTGTGGCATTGGCACACGGGGTTCTAGTCCTGGTCGGGGCACTGGATTCTGTCCCGGTTGCCCCTCTTCCAGGCCAGCTCTCTGCTGTGGCCCAGGTCCTTGGGCCCTGCACATGCATGGGAGACCAGGAGAAGCACCTGGCTCCTGGCTTCGGATCAGCGTGGTGTGCCGGCCGCAGCTTGCCAGCTGCGGTGGCCATTGGAGGGTGAACCAACGGCAAAGGAAGACCTTTCTCTCTGTCTCTCTCTCTCACTGTCCACTCTGCCTGTCAAAAAAAAATTCAACCAATGCTGGGAAGGATGGGTGGTGAGAAACGGAGAGGATGGTTAACAGGTAAAGGGATGCAATTGTATGCGAGAAATAATTTCTAATGTTCTATAGTACAGTAGGGTCAGTTAATTGTATATTTCAAAATAACTAGTGGAGAGCACTTTTAATGTTTCCAACACAAAGAGATAAAGTGTTTTATGTGATAGATATGCAAGTTACCATTATCTGACCATTGCACCGCGTGTGCGTGCATTGAAATACTATGCTGCTAGGGCCAGTGCTGTGGTGCAGTGGGTTAACATCCTGGCCTGAAGTGCTGGCATCCCTTATGGGCACTGGTTCGAGACCCGGCTGCTCCACTTCCTGTCTAGCTCTCTGCTATGGCCCGGGAAAGCAGTAGAAGATGGCCCAAGTCCTTGGGCACCTGCACCCGTGTGGGAGACCTGGAAGAAGCTCCTAGCTCCTGGCTTCGGATCAGCACAGCTCCAGCCATTGTGGTCAATTGGGGAGTAAACCAGCGGATGGAAGACCTCTCTCTCTTTCTCTCTCTCTCTCTCTCTCTCTGCCTCTCCTCTGTGTAACTCTTTCAAATAAATAAATAAATCTTTGAAAAAAAAAGAAATACTATACTGCATCTCATCAACAGGTGCGCTTACTATATGACATTCAAAAATAATGTATTAAGGGGCCAGTGCTGTGGTACAGTAGGTTAATCATCTGCTTGAAGTGCTGGCATCCCATATGGATGCCGGTTCTAGTCCTGGCTGCTCCTCTTCAAATCCAGCTCTCTGCTATGGCCTGGGAAAGCAGCAGAAGATGGCCCAAGTACTTGGGCCCCAGCATCCGCATGGGAGACCTGGAAGAAGCTCCTGGCTCCTGGCTTCAGATCGGCATAGCTCTGGCTATTGTGGCCATTTGGGTAATGAACCAGCAAATGGAAGGCCTCTCTCTCTCTCTGCCTCTCCTTCACTCTGTGTGTAACTTTCAGATAAATAAATACATCTTTAAAAAAAAAAAAAAGAACTTCTTTTCTATAGAACCTTTGGGTACCATCCCACTCCCTCCAACCCCATCCCACATGAGCAGACATCATGGTGCCTTTCTTTGAAAGCTCTGAGATGTGGAATCTTCCTTTGCGGAACTCCTCTCCTGATCTCTCAATACAGATTCTTGCTCCAGCTCCAGAAACACAGCTGAGAACCAAGGACAAAGGTGGGAAAGAGGGCGGCCTCTATCTCCCCTCTGCTCCCTAGCAAAGCAAAGTGCTCTTTGGGGATGTTCACTTGAGGCCCTGTTTATAGAGGCGAGACAGAGACAGAAGGAGAGGGATTAAATCTAGATCTGGATTTTAATTTTTACTTCCTGGCTCAGCTAGTTAGAAGTTGTCGAATTAAGATTAACCATCAGAGAAAAGGTTAATGAATACTAAATTGTCTGTTTACTGTATTTTTTTAAATTTATTTGACAGGTAGAGTTAGACAGTGAGAGAGAGAGACAGAGAGAAAGGTCTTCCTTCCATTGGTTCACCCCCCAAATGGCTGCCACGGCCATCGCACTGCACAGACCCGAAGCCAAGAGCCAGGTGCTTCCTCCTGGTCTCCCATGCGGGTGCAGGGGCCTAAGCACCTGGGCCATCCTCCACTGCCTTCCCAGGCCACAGCAGAGAGCTGGACTGGAAGAGGAGCAACTGGGACAGAATCCGGCGCCCCAACCGGGACTAGAACCCGGGGTGCCAGCGCCACAGGTGGAGGATTAGCCTAGTGAGCCATGGTGCCAGCCCCTGTTTACTGCATTTTTAAAAAGAATGAATTTAGGGACCAATGTTGTGGCGTAGCAGATAAAAGACACAGCCTGAAATGCTAGCATCTTATATGGATACCGGTTCATTTCCCAGCTGCTCCACTTCGGATCCAGCTCCCTACTAATGCCCTGGGAAAGCAGTAGAGGATAGTCCAGGTGCTTAGGCCCTGCTACCCACATAGGAGACCTGGAAGAAGCTCCTGGCTCCTGGCTTCAGCCTGGCCCAGCCCTGGCCATTGGGACCATCTAGAGAGTGAACCAGTAGACAGAAGATCTTTCACTAGTGTCTCTCCCTCTCTGTTTGTATTTGACTCTCAAATAAATAAATAATTTTTTAAAAAATGAGTTCAAATTATACTCCAGACCCTGCAACTTGAACCTGTGACTTGGTTTCAATTATACCAATCTCATTTACACAACAACCATACTGCACATATGTGTTCATTGCACACCAAGTATTGGAGAGAGGAAAAGAATGACAGCAAGGTCGCTAAAGGTCAATTTGCTTTCTGTAGTGCATGAATCACAAGTTTCCCAAGGGACAGTCATTTCGCGCATCTTGGTTCTTGTGCCCACCATCAGCACAGCCACAGGACCACCTCCTCAAGCTGCTCCAGGGAAACCTAGCTGGCCCAGCAAAGTCTTGATGAAACTGTTTGCATATATTAAGGAACAGAGGCATCAGTTCGCTAGGTGTTTGCTGGATTTCCACCGTTTACAGGATCAGAACATAGACAACATGACTCTAAGGGGTTTCTTAAAACTGGCATTGGCACTGTGGCATAGCCAGTAAAGCCGCTGCCTGCAGTGCCGGCATCCCATATGGGCGCCAGTTCAGGTCTCGGCTGTTCCATTTCCAATCCTGCTCTCTCCTATGGCCTGGGAAAGCAGTAGAAGATGGCCCAAGTCCTTAGGCCCCTGAACCTTTGCAGGAGAACCAGAAGAAGCTCCTGGCTCCTTGCTTCAAATCGGCTCAGCTCCGGCTGTTGCAGCCAATTGAGGAGTGAACCAGTGGATGGAAGACCTCTTTCTCCCTCTCTTTCTCTCTCTCTCTGCCTCTCCTTCTCTCTCTGTGTAACTCTTTCAAATAAATAAATAAATCTTAAAAAAAACTTTTAGTGTTACAACTGAAAGATTCCA
The DNA here is from genome assembly GCF_033115175.1 of Lepus europaeus. Lineage (NCBI taxonomy): Eukaryota > Metazoa > Chordata > Mammalia > Lagomorpha > Leporidae > Lepus > Lepus europaeus. Next base: position 80,500,074 of record NC_084836.1, read on the forward strand.
CCAGATGCTTGGAAGAGCAGAAGAAGGTAGGAGTTTTTCATCAAATCAGTTAGGTTTTCCTTCATAAATCAGGTTACGTAATACAAGTGTACTTCAAAACTTTCATGGGGCATGGAGTTAAAAGATAAGTTGATTTTGGTGCAAAAAATTTGAAATCCACATGTAAGAAAGATCTTCAAAAAGTTCATGAAAATTTGCATTATGGAAATATTATATATGGATTTCAAAATTATTTTAGCCCCAAGATAAGCTTATCATTCCATACCATTTTCCATGAACTTTGTGAAGAATGCTTGTATGCCCTATCACCTTTAAGTCTCTCTGCTCTTTGCAGAACTGTGGACACAGGACCCGCGGTGCCAAGGCAGAACTCCCTACCAGGTTTGCTTTAATTCCACCGTGCTTGGCTTTTGAAATCCTGTGCTTTGGCCCTGTTTGCACTGGGATGCTGCAGAACATCATGCTTGCTCATTCCCTTTAGAAGCAACTCCACGTTTGTCACAAGTCAGGGAAACCTCCAAGGCTGATGCTGAAACCTATGACAACAGCATCCGCGATCCACATGCTCAAAGCACTTGTGCAGTCCTGGGTCACAGGCCCAGGGCTTTGGAGGGACATTCACTGCATCTGCACAGTAGCCCTGTGCTGTATCACAATCAGCCTGCACCCAGCAGGTAACAGGGGGCACTCAGAGTGCAAGTGACAGGTGTCACCGTGAAGGGACAGGTGCAGAGATGAGGGTAGGGCCGAGGCACCGACAAGGGATGCTGAAGCACACAGGGAATGGCAACAGCAGAAGGCTGCACAGTCTCAGACCCGAAGGAGCAAGAAAGGATCCCTGCTGGTGATGAGTCACCTAATAAGAACCATTGACCAAGCCCTAAAGAAACATGGCCACGTGCAGAGCCTGGGCCAGAGAGCAGCTGCATGAGTAGGGCTGAAGGGAGGAGAAAGGCATGAAAGTCTCTGATCTCTCCCTCTCCTGCTGCCATGCAAGCTCTGGCAAGTGGCTCCCATTGGCCACACCCAACTGCAAGGCGAGAGGGCCTGGGGGTTACCACCCAGAGAGAGGCCACAGAAGAGGGACAGTGGATGGAGAAAACCCAGCAGGTTTTTGTCCCCACGTGAAACACCTGTGTAAAAGATGGGATAACCAAGGCTAAATGATTTGCCTGAGTTTGTAGGTGGCAAAGCTCGATTCGGAGGAGACTGACCCAGAGCCCGCTGCTGAAGGCACTCAGAGATATGCACTGCTGCTCCTTCCCCACACATCGGATCCTGGTGACCTGAGCCTTGCATATTGTCCAAATGTATCATTTTCCCAATGATAGCACACAGTTGGCAGCCCGGGAGCCTCTTTCTCAGACTCGTACTCTGTTCTAAGAAAGTCACTTCAGCAAACCGCCACCCGCTGCAGGTGACTCTGAAATCGTCAAGCCGCACACTTACTGTGAGCTTCCTCCTACACAGCCCCACGGGCTGCAGGGAAGGGTTCCTCTGTCTTCCACAAGGCTGGAAAACTCAGAGAGGGGTTACTTTGTTGGAGACTGAATCTGCTCACGGTGCCTGGCATTGTGGTGGGAGGGCGCACATGAGAGAGATGACATCACAAGACAAGGAAGCCAGGGAGCCACTGGGAAACCACAAAAGCCTCATCAGTCCCTTCCAAGGGCAGCACCCCCCACCCCATGACCTAACTTCTGCCCACTTGGCCCCACCTCTTAAAGGTCCCACCACCTCTTAACATCACCACCACCCTGGAGAGCAGGCCTCCAACACATGAACCTCCAGGGAATACATTCAGACCATGGCAATGCCTCACATGAAATCCTCTGTCATGGTCCACGCCACCTTGCTGGAGAGCTGAGAGGGAATGTGAGACAGGGCACCGCCTCCAGGCAGGTTCCATGCCTCAAGCAACCCTAAAGCCTTGTGCACAGAGTGCCTCTCAGTAACTCTGTTTGACTTCTGCTACACCAACAATCTGATCAGGCCCAGCTCTGTTGTCCGAAGCAGAAGTACAGATACAATGATGTGCGCAAGTAACAGTTCCTATATAACTTCTGACTTACTCCTGCCAGATCTCTTGTTGGCTTCAAAAGCCTGCAGCTGTCACACCTGATAACTTACAGTGTCTGGACCATCCTCGTGCCTTTTATTTTCTACCTTTAAAGGGTCTTGCTTCCTTGTGTAAAGCACAGGATGTTTGGAAAGATGTCACACAGCTTTTTGTGGTAAATACACCTTTAAATCTTGGCTCTTGGGTCTGTCTGGGATTTTCGGAGTGACCAAAAACCAAACAAACAAAAAAATGATGATACTGGATCATAGTCCATAGAACACAATAAATACATACATACAAGTCCATAATGACATAAATAAATAATTGAATAAATAAATACAGGAGAGGAAAAGCTTTTCGTTAAAGCACAAGCTCAATTAATAAATATAGATGGAATGATGCAATTAGAAAATCATCATTTGGCCAGTCCCACAGCAATAATTGTCCCAGATAAGAAACATCAGTGGAAAGTATTTGGTTGGTTAAAGTATGAAAGCAAATTATTTACGTAGTCTGAAAGTATCTTAAAGTATCTTGCCATAAGGTGATTAGTAATTCCAAAGGGCAGAGGTGGTAACATTGTGGTGCTGAAACCTTACAAGCACCACCTTAATGAAATGGTCAAAGTTAACTCCTGCAGTATTGAGATACCTTGGTGTTTTGCACCTCCTGACACCATGCACTGGGAAGGGCACAACATTATGTCTGTATCTTCTTAACAAAAATGTGTGGCCAGAATGTAATCATGAAGAAACATCAGACAGTCCCCAAATGACTGCCAAAGTTACTGCCTAGGGGGTCGGCACTGTGGTGAAGCAGGTCAAGCAGCTACCTGCAACACCGACAGCCCACATGGGTGCTGGTTCGAGTCCCGGCTGCTGTGCTTCCAATCCAGCTCCCTGCTAATGGCCTGGGAAAAGCAGAAGAAGATGGTCCAGGGATTTGGACCCCTGCCACCCATGTGGGAGACCTGGATGGTGTCCCTGGCTTCAGCCTGGCCCTGCCCTGGCCGTTGTGGTCATCTGGGGAGTGAACCAGCAGATGGAAGACCCCTCTTGGTTTCTCTCTCTCTCTTTCTCTGACTTTCAAAATAAATATTCAAAAATAAAAATTTTAAAAAAATGAAAACTAAGTTACTGTCCAGAATATCTCACATGTGAAAGTCGTGATAGATAAAGACCAATGGAGGAACTGTCCCAGGTTGGAAGGGACCAAGGAGATCTGCCACCTATTGTAATGTGAAGGTGTTGACGGGCCCTGGACCAGAGTAAAAGAACATTCGTGAGACTTTCGTTAACATTTGAATAAGACCTGTAGATTACTAAGCAGTATTGCTCAATGTTATCCTGTTTTTGATCACAATCGTTATTTATGTGTGTGAGATGTTAACATTAAGGGAAGCTGGGTGAAGGGTTTAAGAGATACCTCTGTACTGAATTTGTAACTCTTTTGCAATTATTTTAAAATGAAAAGTTAACAATAGCAATTAAAAATCAACTGATTCTTCCACTGAGTGCTGTTTCCTTGTAGATTTAAAATAAGATTAGGCTTAACAGCAGGTTTATATAGCTGAAAACACTTCCGTTGCATTTCTTTTTACCCATTTCCTACATGTTTAGTCTCTTCATTTGAATTTGCCATATGGAAGCAGATGTCAAACTATTCACATGGTAACATCTGGAATTCTCTCCCTTTCTGCTTCTCTTTTTAAAAAAATATTTATTTATTTATTTAAAAGGCAGAGTTACAGAGAAAGAGGGAGAAACAGAGAGAGAGACAGAGATCTTTCATCTGCTGGTTCAATCCCCAAACTCCATCCAAGTTTGCCACATGGCAAGGGCCCAGGCACAAAGACCATCTTTTCCAGACACATTAGCAAGGAGCTGGATCAGAAGTGGAGCAGCCAGGACTGGCACCAACACTCATATGGGATGCCAGCTGCTGGTAGTGGCTTAACCCACTGCATCACAATTCTGGCCCTTGCTTCTTAGTCTTTTTCAGAAATACAACCCTGCATTTTTTTCCCTTCTGGTACCTCTCCCATTTTTTTGCAATCAAAACAGTTGGATGAGTGGGTAGATGGACGAATGAATAAAGCTAAAGATTCCCTCTCTGGGAGCACAGAACACACGGTGAAATTCTCCCAGAGAAAACTAGGGGGACAGATCCCAAGAAAGGCATCGGGAACCTGGCCGAGATATGGCCTATGTAGCAGGTGCACCTCAGGGGACACTAGTAGACAGTACATTTCCACCCACAACTTCCTGCATCTTCATGTCCACGGATGTTTTCTGGAGAGTTAACCAACACAGGGCAGTTTGTAAGTGCCAGGGATTTGGAATTAATGCTTATAGCACAAGCTTTAATCATTGACGAATTGGAATCAGTGGATACACATCCCAGCTTCCGTGTCCCTTGGGACAATACTAATAATTAACGAGCAAGGGACTCTGGCAGGGAGAGGGAGTGGGGAGTGGGGAGAGGGCTGCACCCCTGTTGACTGCAGCGATAACCTACTCATTGATAGGTTCCTCCCTGTCCTAATCTCTTTCCCATTCTTTTCACTGTGCTACCTGCAATCACCAAATCAAGTATCTGTACCTAAATCCTTGTCTCGGGATCTGCCTTTAGAGAGAGCCAAGGCTAAAGTCCTAGGAGAAGGAGAATTTCACCAAGTGCACACAAACTCTACAGGCTCTCACTGTCTGTGATGGAATGGGCTACCTCCAATTCCATATTTCCTCTCCGGTTCACACTTCCTAGCCCTTTGAGGACAAGACTTAGCACTTGATCCTGCCTAGCTCCACCACTCCGTAAACCTAAGGAACAGAGGAATCTGGATTCTCCTGCTCCTCTGCTCCAGCCTAGCTAAGCTGAACCGGATACAGACGGCTCACAGGCTAAATAAGTGCTCATGTGATGAAGCCCAGTTGAAGGAGGCCTAACGAACCACTCCGAAGAGCCTTGGCCATGGTGAGCTGCTGAACTCCAGCCAGAAGACAGGGAACACAGGGACCTCGGCATACCCAGCCCAGCCTAAACCACAAGAGCAATTACCAGTAAGGAAAGGACTCTAATTACCCTGTTGGGTGTTAGTCACTACACCTCCCATCAGCAGGGATTAATCTAAATCCCTAGTGTTCACCAAGCTTCTCTGTGAAGTTGTATGGAAATGTTCAGTGTTCTTTAAGGACCTGTACAGTCTTGAGAAGGAAGATGTTTTAATAAAGAAGGCAAATAACTTAGGTGAAAGTTGCCAAGATTTACCTTTGTGATTGGTTGGATTGTTTGAGAGCAAGAGCTCAACTTCTCACCTGCTTCCTTTTATGCGACTATCCAGAGTAATACATGCTCATGCAATGAATCCGGAAAGGAAGCAGCCCCCAAAATAAAAGTCATTGCCTGCACAAAAACCCATGAAAACATTCTGGGGTAGTAGGTTTTTTTTTAAATTGCATTATGTACAATTATAGATGCTCCTATGTGTGGATAAAGTTATAAAACCTGGATCATATTGTGCACACAATTTTCTATTCTTCCTTTTAAAATCTAATATTATAAAAGTAACTTATTCCGGCCGGCACTGTGGCTTAACAGGCTAATCCTCCACCTTGCGGCGCCGGCACACCGGGTTCTAGTCCCGGTTGGGGCACCGGATTCTATCCCGGTTGCCCCTCTTCCAGGCCAGCTCTCTGCTGTGGCCCGGGAAGGCAGTGGAGGAAGTTCTTGGGCCCTGCACCCATGTGGGAGACCAGGAGAAGCACCTGGTTCCTGGCTTCGGATCAGCGAGATGCGCTGGCCACAGTGGCCATTGGAGAGTGAACCAACGGCAAAAAGGAAGACCTTTCTCTCTGTCTCTCTCTCACTATCCACTCTGCCTGTCAAAAAAAAAAAAAAAAAAAAAAGATTAAAAGTAACTTATTCCTTCGCCATGATATATTTTCAAAAATAATTTCAGCAGCTGCATGCAAGATATTCCATTGAACTATCTTATAATCCTATAATCATCTTATTTCTCCATTGTACTCTTAGGTTCATTATAATTTTTATATTATTGAACAGTGATTTGATATCTGTCCAGAAATAGTGCTGTAATGGATACTGATGCTCATATTTCAATTTTCCTACTGTTTCCTTAGGATGGTTCTTACATGGGGAATTATAGGGACAGAGAGTACAGATTTATTTAACATCAAATTTCTCATTAGAAAAGCTGTCCCAATTTGTACTCAGGCCAGTGGTATATCGGTGTCCTACTTAACTATTCATATAAAATCCATTTTGCTAACTTGATGGGAGAGAAATAACATCCCAATTTTGTTTAATTTATAGTTCTTTGGTTGGTAGTGAGATTAATAGTTTCTTCCATTAATTTTTACATCCTTGGTACATCTTTCTTTTTTCATTATTTATTTGCCTACTTATTTTTAATTGACAAATAATAATTGCATATATTTGTGGGATGCAATGTGATTTTTTTGACCTATATATACATTGTAGAGTCAACCAAGCTAATTAACATACCTAGCACCTCACCCGTTTATCATTTTTTTGTAATGAAAATATTAAAAATCTATTCTTTTAGCAATTTTTAAATAGACTGCTAGAACTTTTGACCATTTTTCTATTGGAATTTTGATGATTTTTTTTTTTTTTTTTTTTTTTTTTTTACTTTTTGACAGGCAGAGTGTACAGTGAGAGAGAGAGACAGAGGTCTTCCTTTTGCCTGCAATGGCCGCCGCAGCTGGTGTGCTGCGGCCGGCGCACCGCGCTGTTCCGAAGGCAGGAGCCAGTTGCTTATCCTGGTCTCCCATGGGGTGCAGGACCCAACTACTTGGGCCATCCTCCACTGCACTCCCTGGCCACAGGAGAGAGCTGGCCTGGAAGAGGGGCAACCGGGACAGAATCTGGCGCCCCAAGCGGGACTAGAACCTGTGCCGGCGCCGCAAGGTGGAGGATTAGCCTGTTGAGCCATGGCGCCGGCCGTTGATGATTTTCTTATCAAGATGTCTGAGGTCAACTGTGCACTAGATCCCAGTCTGCAGTGCCAGCATCCCGTATGGACGCCAGTTCTAGTTCTCTGCTATGGCCTGGGAAAGCAGTAGAAGATGGCCCAAGTGCCTAGGCTCCTGTACCTACGTGGGAGACCTTGAAGAAGCTCCTGGCTCCTGGCTTTGGATCAGCTCAACTGGTTGTTGCAGTTGCTTGGGGAGTGAACCAGCAGAATGGAATACTTCTCTCTCCCTCTGGCTCTACCTCTCTCTGTAATTCTGTCTTTCAAATAAATCAAATAAATCTTACAAAAATAAAAAAAATTTGTGCACTAGACATAGAAACATGGTTGATCACATATATTGCAAATATTTTTCCAGTTTGCCATCAGATTTTAAAATAATTTGCTGTGCTTTGTAAAAAGTTGCCCATAAATATTTCTAGTCTGTTTCTAAAATTATTTCAAGTTTAACATTTAATTCCTTACCATCTCTAGAATTAACTTTGATATAAATAATCTACTTCCATTTTTCTAACACTATTTTTTATTTTTTTGGACAGGCAGAGTAGATAGTGAGAGAGAGACAGAGAGAAAGGTCTTCCTTTTTGCCGTTGGTTCACCCTCCAATGGCCACTGCGGCCGGCGCATCTTGCTGATCCGAAGCCAGGAGCCAGGTGCTTCTCCTGGTCTCCCACACGGGTGCAGGGCCCAAGAACTTGGCCCATCCTCCACTGCCTTCCCGGGCCACAGCAGAGAGCTGGCCTGGAAGAGGGGCAACCGGGATAGAATCCGGCGCCCCAACCGGGACTAGAACCCAGTGTGCCGGCACCTCAAGGTGGAGGATTAGCCTGTTAAGCCACGGTGCCGGCTCTAACACTATTTTTTAACAACCATTTAGTTAAGTATTCTAGGTAAACAGTTCTACAATTTTGCTTTTGAAAGCTAGTAGCTAAAATTGTACTTTGTCCAAAACCAAAAAAGAAAGAATCTTCAGATGCTCTTTGCTCCCCTGAATCAGATATTGGAGTATGAACAATCAACAAGCATTTCAGAAAGCTTCAATGTTGGGGTCAGTATTTGGCGCAGTGGTTAAGATATCGTTTGGAATGCCTCTATCTCATATTGGAGTGCCTGGGTTCAAACCCAACTCTGCTTCCTGCTAGTGTGCACCGGGGAGGCAGCAGTGATGCAGTGACGATTCCAGTACTTGGGTCCCTGTTACCCAATGGGAGACCAAGAGGGCCTTCCAGGCTCTGGCTCCGGCCTGGCGTAGGCAAGGCATATATTTAGGGAGTGAAGTAGTGTATGGGATATCTCTCTGTGTGTCTGTTTTTTCTTGGACTCTCCAAAATAAATAACATATAAAAATGATTTACAAAGAAAGTTCCAATGTTTCTAAAAACCTAGCATGGAGCTCATGGAAAGGCCTCTTGGTCCCTAGGCATAACTAGAGATGAACTGAACTTTGGTCTGAAGATTGCAGGCAAATGCATGAAAACTCTTCAGCAGGCAGGCACTGAAATGCCACCTCCCCAGCACCTTTCCTGTAAGTACGTGCTGGGTCAGGATTCTGCAGAGAGGTTAGTGACTTGGGAAGCCCTTTTATCAGGCAGTTTTCCTAACACAAAAGTGTTTGCCCTTCCTGCAACGAGGTGATGATGTATTTGTGTCAAAAAGGAAGCAGCAGGCAGGATAACCTAATGTTTGCTACTAGATTTCAACAAGAAAATACCACAAAAACAATGCTCACACAGCAACATTGCCTAGCTCACCAACTTTAGCTTCAGTAGTTAGCTGACTTCAGAAAATCAGTTTTCTCGGCATGCAACAGTGTGAATAGTGACATTTAAGTAGTTGAGGAGTTGGACTTTTGACCATCATCTTGTTCACTTATTTTAGTGGCCTTTTGCAGCTTTTTGCTCCTCTCTGGATTCATCAACTGCATTTGCCTAACAGTTCCTGATGTTCCACTGGGGACCTGTTATCCCTCATCCTGGTAGCTTGGCCTTCCTCCATCACCCGCCATAGTAATTGGTGGGGGCCCGGCAAGAAGTCCATGGAGGGCTTTCTCTTGTACCCCTGAACTGGAGTGGTCATGGCCAGGAGGACTCGCGCAAGTCAGCCAGCCCAGAGGGAAAGCAGAAGAGAACCGAGACACACAGGGAGCACCAGCCACACCTTGACCTCAACTGAGATCTCCTTGAGACACAGGGAGCCCTAGCCACACCTTGACCTCAACCCCTGCAGCTAACTCCACTCCTAATCTTCCCAAAATAATGCTTTGCAAGAAATAATAAATTCCTTTTTTCTTCATCTTGAGCTGGGGCATCCTCAAGGTCACATCAGACAAAGTCTTCACCATCATGCTGCTGTATTCTACGCACCCTAGGGAAATACTAATTCCTCCTTATAACTAAAATTGTGGCTTTCTGTCATCATTTCACCCTGGGATTGTTGAGAGTGGACTTTTATAAATAACTTTATGGGGCTGGAGCTGTGGCGTAGAAGGTTAAGCCTCTGCCTGCAGTGTCAGCAGCCCATGTGCCAGTTCAAGTCCCAGCTGCTCCACTTCTGATGCAGCTCCCTGCTAATGTGCCTGAGAAGGCAGTAGAGGCTGGCCCAAGTCTTTGGGTCCCCGCACCCATGTGGGAGACCCTAAAGAAACTCCTAGATCCTTTCTACATGGCCTCGTCCAGCCTGTTGCAGTCATCTGGGGAGTGAACCAGCAGATTGAAGATCTCTCTCTCTCTCTCTCTTGCTCTCGCTCTCCCTCTCCCTTCCCCTTCTCTCTGTGTTTCTGAATTTCAAATAAATAAATAAAATAAAGAACCTTATTTTTGAAGTTATTTATTTGTTTGAAAGGCAGAATGACAGAGAGAGAGAAAAAAAAAATCTTCCATCTGCTTGTTAACTCCCCAAATGGCTGCGATGGGCAGGACTGGGCTGGGCCAAAGTCAGGAGCCTGGAACTCCATCTAGGTCTCCCATGTGTGTGGCAAGGTCCCAAGCACTTGAGCCATCTGCTGCTTTCCAAGGCACCTTAGCAGGGAGTTGGATTGAAAGCGGAGCAGCTGGGACTGGAACTGGTGCTCATATTGGATGCCGGCGTCAAAAGTGGCAGCATAACCAAGGGCACCATCGCACCAGCCCCTGGAAATAACCTCTTTTTTCCCTACATAGGACAAAACACAGGGGTCTTAAGTATCCAGGTTGATGGCTTCTGGCAAATGCACACAACTGTGTTAAAGTCACTCAATATGAGGAACAGAATGTTCCATCCCCTCAGAGAATCTCGCTTCCTTTCCCGTCAATCTCTTCCTCCTACATGAAGAACAGCGTTTGCTTTCTGTAACCCGAGATTAGCTTTGCCTGCTGTAGACTTGGTATATGTAGAATCACACGTGTGTGCGTGGGGGGGGGGCTTCTTTCACTTGGCATATTTTCTAGATTCCCCCATGTTGTGTCCCTTCCTCCTCATTGCTGGGTTCTCCTCAGTGATATGATGTACTGGACCATTTTTCATCTCTTTTCCTGCTCGTGGATATTTGCATGGTTTCAGAGAAGACACACACACACACACACACACGGAGCCCAGTGTGAATCCCATAACATCACAGATGTGGAAACTTAGAGGCCGAGATCTGGCTTCTCCAATAGCTGCTCATCAGAGAGGGCGGACTGGGTAAAAGCAGCACAGGGAAGCACGGATGAATCGGACAGGTGACAGCCTTCTCTGCCTGAGATAGGCACATGGAGTGACCACACACTGACTGAGTGCCCTGGGGGTGGCAGGAGCTGCTGAGAGCAGAACTAATACCAAACACCCGACGGCGTGGGGCTCACGTTATGCAGGGAGTTTGCATCAAGTTAAACAGGAGCATTTCAGATGTTGACAAGCAACACAGGAAAAAAAAAAAAAAAAAGCCGGTGGATGTTAAAGGCATGGAGGCGGGCTGGGCACTGCCTCAGTCTTGGGGGTGGGGTGTCCTGGAAGAAGACCCCCAGAAGTGGACAAATTGGGATGACAAGAAGTGGGCCAGGCACAGAGCTGGGATCTGTTTCCAGCCAAGGTTAACAGCAAGTGCTAAACCATGAGGCAGCCGTGTTGGAAGGACAGAGAGAGAATCAGCGTGATCAGAACGGGATGGATGTGAGCCAGCATGTTAAGAAAAGCTGGCTCCTGCCATCGGATCAGCGCGGTGCGCCGGCCGCAGCGCGCTACCGTGGCGGCCATTGGAGGGTGAACCAATGGCAAAAAGGAAGACCTTTCTCTCTGTCTCTCTCTCACTGTCCACTCTGCCTGTCAAAAAAAAAAAAAAAGAGAGAAGCGGTCTGCGAGGCGGGGAGCGGCCAGCTGCCCAGGACTCTGTAGGCCACAGGATGGTGTGGACGGCTTAGCAGGTGTCGCTGCTCTTCAGGGGAAGTTCCCCTGAGCACAGGTCCCTGGGTGTGCAGCCCAACTTGGGGGGGGCCCTCCGGGTGGGCCCCTCCCTCTCTCCACATCTGGGGTGTTTTTCCTCTGGGCGGGGTCCTCCATGCAGCCCCATTCACTCTGAGCAGGAAATGCCCCAAGTGTTCTTGCACTGATGGCTCCGCTGGGCCAGGCCCTGAGCCATCTCCAGCTCTGCTCTACCCTTGTCCTGCCCCAGGCTGAATACTTTAGGGAGGGTTCTCTTCAGCCGCATTCAAGAGTCAGGCTTGGAAAAGTTCCGATTCCTGGAAGACTGTGCAGGTCTGCACTCGCACAGCCGAGAGTGAGCACCCCTCCCCGTCCCGTGCGCTGTCCCCTTATTAACTCCGCAGCTCTAGGTGCAGGCCTGGGCTGGCCCTGGCCCTGCCCGAGGGGAACCAGCTTGTATCGGTAGTGGGGTGTGCTGGGGATTTGCCAAAAAGGGTTTGTTCCTCCGCTCTGAATCACACACAGTCATATCAAAGGAGACTGGTGCTTTTGCTAGACAAAAATAAATAAATAAATAAATAAATAAAGTATCATTTGCCCGTAAGGTCTTTAGCTATCTTATCTACAGCATCTACTTCACTGGTTCCTTGCCTTTTTTTTTTTTCTTTTCTTTTTGCTCTAAAATGGTATAGCCTGAATCATTTCTAACTCCAAACCACCCAAGATCCTCTGACGATTTTTCCTTTTTTTCTGGAGCATCCAAACATATTTTGCTTCCTTCTTGTCACCCCTGATCTTTGGCTAGCCCTGATCTCTACTTCAGGGGCAAAGTCTTTATATATATGTAACCATGCCCTATGATATTTTCCATTGGAAAGTGGTGGTTAGCACTTCCAAGGTTGGAAGAAACAGGATTCTTGCGTGAATTGGCCATAATCTAAAGAATAGTCTATTCTTAGGCGTTTAAATTTAATGGAAAAGTGATCCCTGTTAAATATAAGAGTGGGAATAAGAGAGGGAGGAGATGTACAATTTGGGACATGCTCAATTGAACTTGCCCCAAACGGTAGAGTTGGAAGCATGCTGGAGATTCCAATTCAATCCCATCAAGGTGGCATGTTCCAATGCCATCTCACTAGTCAAAGTGATCAGTTTCAGTTCACAATTGATCATAATGATAGGATAAAGAGTCAAAGGGATCACATAAACAAGACTAGTGTCTGCAAATACTAACTGATAGAATTAAAAAGGAGAGAATGATCCAACATGGGAAGCAGATACACAGCAGACTTGTAGAATGGCAGATGTCCTAAACAGCACTCTGGCCTCAGAATCAGCCCTTAAGTCATTCAGATCTGGCTGAAGAGCCCATGAGAGTATTTTAGGCATGGAAAGCCAAGACACTCTGGAAAAAAAAAAAAAAACCTAAATGAAAGATCTCTGCGAGTGAGATCCCAGTGGAAAGAATGGGGCCATCAAAGAAGGAGGTACCTTTCTCTGAAGGGAGGAGACAACTTCCACTTTGACTTCGACCTTGTCTAAATAACATTGGAGTTGGCAAACTCAAAAGGCTTCCATAGCCTTGGCAACTCATGACAAGAGCCTAGGGTGATTACTGACGCCATAAACAAGAGTGTCAATTTGTTAAGTCAACAACAGGAGTCACTGTGCATTTACTCCCCATGTAGGATCTCTGTCCTTAATGTGTTGTACAATGTGAATTAATGCTGTAACTAGTACTCAAACAGTACTTTACACTTTGTGTTTCTGTGTGGGTGCAAATTGTTGAAATCTTTACTTAATACATACCAAATTGATCTTCTGTATATAAAGATGATTGAAAATGAATCTTGATATGAATGGAATGGGAGAGGGAGCGGGAGAGGGGAGGGTTGCGGGTGGGAGGGAAGTTATGGGGGGAGGAAGCCATTGTAATCCAAAAGTTGTACTTTGGAAATTTATATTTATTAAATAAAAGTAAAAAAAAAAGAATAGTCTAGAACAAGGAATTAAAGCTTCTATTCCCTTGCTGGTGCTGCGGCTCAATAGGCTAATCCTCCACCTGCGGCACCAGCACCCCGGGTTCTAGTCCTGGTTGGGGCGCTGGATTCTGTCCCGGTTGCTCCTCTTCCAGTCCAGCTCTCTGCTGTGGCCTGGGAAAGTAGTAGAAGATGGCCCAAGTCCTTGGGCCCCTGCACCCATGTGGGAGACCTGGAAGAAGCTCCTATTTCCTGGCTTTGGATCAGCCCAACCCCAGCAGCTGTGGCCATCTGGGGAGTGAACCAGTGGACAGAAAATCTCTCTCTCTCTCTCTCTCTCTCTCTCTCTTTCCTTCTCTCTCTGTAAGTCTACCTTTAAGTGAATCTTTAAGAAAAGAAAATGACGTGGGTTAAAGTCTTGGCTCAGTTGCTGTGTGACCATTTGCAGACTGCCTAGCCTCTCTGAGCCTCAGTATCACAGAGGATCCAAGAATATAGAATAAAAAGCCAGATTGCCTGAGTTCAAATCCGGGCTCTAGTATTTCCAGGCTGTGTATCTTTAGGCAAATTATTTAACCCCTCTGTGTCTCTGTCCTCTCCTCTGTGCAGTGGGAATAGTAGTCCCTATGTTATAAGAATGCTGTGTGGATTAAAAGAGATAATGTAAGCCTCAGTAAAGTGGCTGACATACATAGTGTTTGCTTTATTAATTTTTGGTATTAGTATTCTTTAAATAGTTCTCTTAAGTAGTTAGGACAACTTATTGATGATTAGCTAGCATAGAAGTTGCCTGTGCGTGTCACAAACTTACAAAAACACCCTGAGATCCAAACTAGAGGGAACTCTCAAAATGGGAAAATTTTTTATCATTCAAGGCGCTGCCTCTAAACAGCAGGGCAGTTGTTACCGCCTGGATTAGGTAATCAGTGTCCACAGAACAGCTGAATCGCAGCCCCACTGCTTCCGACTGGACACTCACATGGCCGCTGTGCTCACTTGCTATTTTTGAAATATACCTTCCTGGGTGGAATTTTAGATGAGGAAGAGAAGGAAAACCGGGGTTATCTGACTCACAAACCTTGTGTGCAGTCACATCGATTTGGTGAATACCATTGTTTTGCGCAGAGTCCAATGACTAAAGGTGGGAAAGAAACAACAACCATCTTATCTAACTTCCAGCAAGAATCAAGAGATGAAAAGGAATCCAATCAGCCAAATCAGTCTCGCATTACCTGAATCAAGTACGACAGAGCACGCCAGATCCTGAGTCACCTTCCTGGCCAACTATTTTTATTTGGAATAACAAAGGGTGAGAGCCTGAAGTGACCCAGGTCATCGCTGGGCTTCGGTGCCCAGTGCATAAGACACACAGCCCGGAATTCCCCGCAAGGCCAGGGCTATTTACTTAAGCCTGTATTTGAAAGTGGGTTTTCTTGAAAAGTTGGGGGGAGAAGAAAAAACTTCAAGTCAGACAAAAACCTGATTAGCCACAGATTAGACAATTCCTTTTTTCTATTGAGAGTTTCATTAACACTGAATACAAATGATGCTGTATTTCTCTACTCCGTGTACCCCGGAGATGTCAGTCATTAGAGGATGTTCGAGGGAAACTTTGAACCAGTAAAAACAACGCAGCAAAGTCGGAAAAGGGTTGTGTCTGGATCCACGCAAAGCCAATGTATTTTGTGCATCTTTTTTTTTTTAACTTTTATTTAATGAATATAAATTTCCAGTGTACAGCTTATGGATTACAATGGCTTCCCCCTCCCATAACTTCCCTCCCACCCGCAACCCTCCCCTCTCCCGCTCCCTCTCCCCTTCCATTTGCATCAAGATTCATTTTCAATTCTCTTTATATACAGAAGATCAATTTAGTATAAAGATTTCAACAGTTTGCACCCATATAGAAACACAAAGTGAAACATACTGTTTGAGTACTAGTTATAGCATTAAATCAAAATGTACAGCACATTAAGGACAGAGATCCCACATGAGGAGCAAGTGCACAGTGGCTCCTGTTGTTGACCCAACAAATTGACAGTCTAATTTATGGCTCCAGTAACCACCCTAGGCTGTCGTCATGAGTTGCCAAGGCTATGGAAGCCTTCCAAGTTTGCCGACTCTGATCATATTTAGACAAGGTCATAAAAGACAGAGTGAGGATAGTAACCAATGATTCTAAGAGTGGCATTTACCAGGTTTGAATAATTATACAGCATTAAGTGGGGAAGAGGACCATCAGTACACACAGGTTGGGAGTAGAGCCATTGGTGGTAGAGTAGAGGTTATGATTACAAAGGAATGAGGCCCAAGTGTGCTAGACAGGGTCTAGAACAAAGGACAGAGTCATTATTAGAGGAGCTAAGAAAGGTGCTGTCTAAGCTACAATTAAGTTTTCTGATTGAGGGGCAAATAGAACCTGATAGAAGGGGCTTGATAATAATCTGGTGGGCTTTAGGCCTTGTAAGTTAAGAGGCCCAGACCTATCTATCTCTTCACATGGGGTACATCCTAAGGGAGGTGTGAACCTCCTAGGGGAAGGCACTCTGTTGACTTTCATTACTTGGCTGGGCTGGGAGGAGAGCTGGCCAGGTAAAGGCAGGGGGCATCTCTAACAAGAAATTTACAGTTCTGCCTGCAATGTTGCTGACCCTACTTGACCATCCCCTCAGCTGCAGTGGTCACTTTGGAAGTTGGGCTGAGTGAAGGGCTTTTCAGCTTAGAGCCAATAAGATCTGTGGCTCTGACCTGGGCATCCTTCGACTCCAGGGCAGGTCCATTTCCAGTGATCCAACTCTTGGCAGAGCTGCCAGGGCTCTTCACAAGCTGACTTCTGCTGAAGCCCAGGCTTACCACATTGAAAGCCACTGCAGTGGACTGGCCTGTTGGGTCTCCTTGAGGGCAGATCACTGTACAGATCAGCCATTAATAGGCCTGCCACCCATTGCTTCTGATGCCGAGCTTTCTTTTCCTCCTGGTTTGTGTTAAAGCAGACCAGAGGATGGGAGTGCCCGTTTCCCATCTCTAATCTTCGGTGGCCTGAACTACAAGTCTATAGTCACAGGCATGTTCTGTAGTAGTTTTTCTAAGGTAGACAATGCCCATGAGGAAAATTATATTCTCACTTTAAAACTTTCTTTCCCTTTGGTCTGAAAGGGAGGTTTTTTTCTACTTACTGTATACTTTGCTGATGGCGAAGAGAATATAGCTATCAGATTATTATTTAAGTTCTTATTTTGGCTATGCTATTACAGAAAAATGTTAGCCATCTCTTTTATAAGGTCTAAAGATTAAATTGTGCGTCCTACAGATTCCTTCATAATAGAATTAGTTTCCTACCTTGAAGAGAATAGAGAAATGAAAGAACAAGTTGGGCTTAGAATAGAGAAATGAGGGAGCAAGTCCTAGATCGCTTGCTGACAATAGCAATATCACATGAATACTTAGCAAACCGTTTCAACCATTAGATAACAACTTAAGAAAACATTACCAGAAGGTCCAATGCCTTCTATAAATTTTAAGAATCATGTATTTGAAAACACCTCTTAAATATCTAACATGGTGTAGTTTGTTTAACCAGTAAACTTAAGCACAACCATCTAAAATGTTTTCAGTTTCTTTCTACCAACAAGTTTAAAACATATGATAAACAAATTCAGGTCACACAAATTAAAATGTATCTTTGATTGATTTTAGCAGCTTAAATTTATGGACAATCTTATCTATAAGCCATTTAAAATAAAACTCTTAATAAAATTTCCCCATGTGAACATACAATATGTACACACATATAACATAGAATAGTAGACCAATATAGCAATTTTAATAATAGCTTTTAAAATCTTTAACTCTTTCTGTAGATTGCCAATTGATTTGAATTGCTCTTTGTTTTTAGTAACCTCAGTTAACCATACTTTTTCTCAGTTGGTACTGTTAATACATTATTGGCTTCATCTGTTTACAGAGCCATCCCAAAGTACTGAGTACAATAGAAGGGACTGGGTAAAGTCCATAGGAACCTATAGGAGGACAGCTAAACACAGAACCAACAACGCTTTAGTTTTATGAGCAGCAAATCTTATATAACTGTGGATGACAAAAGACTTTAAGTCACCATGTTTAAAATTATAAACTCATCAATCAACAAGAGGCACTTGATTACTTCACAGTATTTTTGAAAGCACCTGTAGGATTTTACAAGTATTTAACCCTTTAGGCCTCTGTGGCTTTCTCATTAAGATAACTATCATGTCTAGTAACACAAGATCATTAGACTTTTTAATTCTCAAACATTTGTATTAATAGCATTTTCCATTATAGAAACTTAAAGTTTGGTACCACATCACATCTTGACAGTACTTCTAATATAATCCAAATAGCCTGATTAGTTGGTGTCTCTATAAGATGAGAGACATAGGTCCTTCGATTTTTTCAGTTGGGCCCAAACTGGAAAAACCAAAGTCCAGGATTTACTGGAAATTTTAGAGTCTAGATTGTTTGAAACTTTGATTTTTTGAATGCCTGTCAAGAATGCCAAGAAGGCTCAAAATCCAAAATATCTGGTTGAAATAAGATTCCTTAAAATCATGACATAACATAGACCAAATTTGATCATTGTTACAAGCTGATTATTCAGATCTTTGAAAATAAGCACATATTTAAATAACCCATAGCTCTCAATAAAAATTCAGCTGTTTTTGAACAATTAGAATTTAACAGACATCAAGAGAACATAATAGATTACTATAACACATTGCTTTAACAGAGCATCAGAGTTTAATTCTATGTCAAAGAGAAATTGAGCTTCCTGTGATCTTTTGCTGTGAGGTTTCCTTCCTTTACCTTCTTTCATATTGGTGACCATGTTTCTGTGTTTCTGTGTGTAACACATCTTTAAGCATCTTTTGCAGGGCAGGATGAGTGGCAACAAATTCTTTCAGTTTCTGTTTGCTATGAAAAGTCTTAATTTCACCTTCATTCACAAATGAGAGCTTTGCAGGATATAATATTCTGGGCTGGCAGTTTTTCTCTCTTAGTACCTGGGCTATGTCTCGCCATTCCCTTCTAGCTTGTAGGGTTTCTGATGAGAAGTCTGCTGTGAGCCTAATTGGAGATCCTCTGAGAGTAATCTGACGTTTCTCTCTTGCACATTTTAGGATCTTTTCTTTATGTTTCACTGTGGTGAGTTTGATTACGACGTGTCGTGGTGAGGATCTCTTTTGGTCATGTTTATTAGGGGTTCTATAAGCTTCCTGTACTAAGATGCCTCTGTCCTTCTCCAAACCTGGGAAATTTTCTGCTAATATCTCACTAAAAAGTCCTTCTAATCCTTTCTCCCTCTCCATGCCTTCAGGAACTCCTAGAACCCGAATGTTGGGTTTTTTAATAGTATCCTGTAGATTCCCGACAATATTTTTTAGATTTCTAATTTCTTCTCTTTTCTTTGGTTTGCCTGTTTCCTTTCCTGTTCTCTGTCTTCTAAGTCTGATATTCTCTCTTCTGCTTCGCCCATTCTGTTTTTAAGGCTCTCTAATGTGTTTGTCATTTGATCTATTGAATTCTTCATTTCATTATGATTTCTTGTCACTACCACAGTTTCTTGTTCTACTAGTTGTTTCATTTCATTTTGATTCCTCCTTAATATTTCATTTTCACGAGAGAGATTTTCTATCTTGTCCATGAAGGATTTCTGTAGTTCAAGAATTTGTTTTTGAGAACTTCTTAATGTTCTTATCAATTTTTTGAGATCCGCTTCTTGCATTTCTTCGATCTCATCATCTTCATAATCTTGAATTGGGGTGTCTTTTTCATTTGGGGGCGTCATAGTGTCTTCCTTGTTCTTGTTACCTCGGTTTTTGCGTTTGTTGTTTGGCATGTTGGAGATATTTGGTTTCTTCACTGTGGTGTTTTTTCTTGTTACACTATGGCTCTAGATTAAGTGGACTGTCTGCTTTCGGTGGAGCCTTAGAGGCTTGCGATGGGTGTGGACTGAGAGCTGTGTTTGGTTCCTCAGGGTTGAGGGTGTGTCAAAGATGACACTCCCAGGTTAGGTGTGGTAAATCTCTCTCTCTTTCTTTCTTTCTTTTTTTGATTCAAAAGGCAAGTAATTCCGCACAGCTGAACATAATTGGAGGTAGTTAGCAGGCAAATGATATACCCACAGGAGCCAGAGATCGGAAGCTCTTTCCCAAGGACCACACAGGGAATCTGTGCTGCCCTCAGTGTGGGCTCCAGTTCTCCTGCAGTCTCCCACTGGGTTGCCAAGTTAGATCCTAATCTCCTGTTATTTCACCCCTCCCCCCAGAGTCAGGTTTTTCTGCTAGGCTCAGGGCCGGTGCAGACCTGAGGTCGCCCTGCTTATGACGTATGTCCAAAATGGTGCCTGCTCTGTCTTGCTCGCCTTTGAGAGGTGAGCGGAGAGAGAGAAACTCGTGTCCGTATCGGTCACTTTTTTTTTTCCCTCTCTCTCTTCTAGTTAGCCTGGTGAATTTTTCCCCACGGAGTTTTAAGCCTCGTTCCCTCTAGTCTCCTCTTTCCGCTTGCCCGCTGGTGTCTTGGGCTATTGAGGTTTGGCTCACCTGGCATTCCAGCGCTGGTGCGTTGATTCCGCCGCTGGTGTCCTGAATCGTGGGCTCCCCCGCTCTCCACGCAGGTCCACTGTGAATCACTAGTTCCAGAAGAGTTTCCTCTGCTGTTTCTTCCCCTACTCTTCCTTGACCCTGCAGTATCTCCACTTTTATTAACCTGTCTCTCCCCCGGACTAATAGTGTGCTCCCTGCCTATTCCGCCATCTTGCCGCTCTCAATTTTGTGCATCTTAAAGTTAGGAACAATACATTTGGGATTTACAAAGACGTCCAGGAATGATGACATCAATACCCATTGAACATTGAACTTCTTTTGGGGATCCACTACAGCTTTCCCCAACACCAGAGGCCACGGCTGCTGTGGATTTGGTGGTTTCAGCCCAGCAAGGCCCCTCCCAGATACATACCCCCCACAGCCCAGCGCACAGGGACTGGGGGGCTATGCATGGACAGGAAGGTTTGGCACAGCATGAGCTGGGATCATGAAATGTTAGAACAGCCTGAATAGCCACCCACAGGAGCAGGAACCAGTCATGTACACGGTCTCCTATGAAGCTATTGAAATTAGAATGCTCACAGTAGGCATTTGGCATAGCAGTTAAGAGGCTGTTGAAGACGCCTGTATCCCACATCAGAGTGCCTGGGTTCAGTTCTTGGCTCTAGTTGGCCCCTGACTCCAGTTTTTCGCTAATGCAGACCCTGGGAGGCAGCAGGAGATGACTGAAGTAGTTGAATTTTTGTCACCCATGTGAGAACCTAGTTTGCTTTCCCAGATCCTGGCTTCAACTTAGTCCAGTCCTGGCTGTTGTAGGCATTTGGGAAGCAAACTAGTGAATGGAAGGATCTCTCTCTCTCTCTCTTTCTCCCTCCCTCGTGAATATATAAAAAATTAGAAAAAAACTTTAGATGAAAGCTATGAAAATTGAAACAAACAAAGCAGGAACATAATATTGTGCAATAAAAGCAAGTTGCAGAAAGAATGTTGCTACTGTATACACGACTACTTCAAAAAGACTGTAGAAAAATTGGAATTAAAGGTAAGTTTAGGGGCAGGCGTTGTGGCCTAGTGGGTTAAGTCACTGTTTCAGATTCCTGCATCCCACACTGGAGCACCAGTTTTAGTCTTGACTTTTCTGCTTCCAACCCAGCTTCCTGCTAAGGCCCCTGGAAGAGCAGCAGCTGATGGCCCACATGCCTGGATCCTTGTCACCCACGAGGGAGACCAGATGGAGTTCTGGGTTCTTGGCTTTGACCTATCTCAGCCCTGGCTTCTGCAGGCATTTGGGGAGTGAACCAACAGAAGAAAGATCTCTCTTTCTCTCTCTCTCTCCCCCACCTCCCCGACTCTACTCTCTGTCACTCCACCTTTTAAATAAACCTTTTGTAAGAAGAGATAGGTTTGTTTTGGTACAAAAATTTTTGCAGATCATATGTAGTTTCTTCGTATTACATTTTTATGGATTTTTAAAAATTTATTTATTTGAAAGGAAGTTACAGAGAGGCAGAGAGAGAGAGAGAGAGAGAGAGAGAGAGAGAGAGAAAGGTCATCCACTGGCTCACTCCCCAAATGGCCACAACTGCGCAGATCCGAAGCCAGAAGCTTCTTCCTGTTCTTCCACGTGGGTGCAGGGGCCCAGACACTTGGGCCATCTTCTACTGCTTTCCCAGGCCATAGCAGAGTTGGGTTGGAAGTGGAACAGCTGGGACTTGAAACAGCGCCCGTATGGGATGCCGGCACTGCCAGTTGTGGCTTTACCTGCAATGCCACAGCACCGGCCCCAATTTTTATGGATTTTTTAAGAAAATCCCTCATATATTTAGATTTCAGAACATTTTTGCACCAAAATGAACTTATCTTGTAATTCTGCTTTTCTGCAAACGTTTTGAAGTACCTTTGTATTGTATAAGACTTTCTGTATTTTCCCCGATTGAATCTATGTGGTGAGGACCATGGACTGTCTTTCTTCAAGTTTCCAGAGTTTGCATGCCTCTGGACCCCAGGTCTAGGCTGACAGACATCTTTGCCTCTATGTGTCTGTTTGCCCATCTGTCTCTCTGCCTGGAATCCACCAGGAGCACTGGGATTTGACTTGCTTGCATCTCACTAACTTCACTCACTTTCGTTTGTCTTATGATATTGCTGTCTACTTTGCTGAATTTGACATTGGCAAGGATACACGGTTGTTCTGACAGCATCAGCTTATGACTCCATTTCCTCTTGTGAGACCGGCTGCTAGCCTGGGTTGAAACTCAGACTAGAGGGCAAATCGTTGATTTCGGAGGGGGTCCTGGGAAGCAGGGACGTGAGGAAAGCCAGCAGCCTATGGGGGGGGGGCCTCAATATCACCCAAGCAAAGTCACCTTCTGTATTTGTGGGTCCAACATCCTTGGATTCAACCAACCATGGATCAGAAATGGGGGGGGGATCCATCTGTACTGAACACATACAAACTTTATTTCCTTTCTCCTAGCAGCATAGTATAACATCTGCGTACACAGTATCTCCATTGTTTTTGATATTATAAGCCGTCACGGGCTGACACTTGTAGGGTCTATGCAAATACTACATTATTTTATGGAAGAGACTGGAGCAGACTTTGGTACTCACCGGTATCCTAGTGATGTAGGGAAGCTTAGATAATTTTAAGTTCATGAGCTGGAAGCCGCACCTCCTTCGCTCTGTGCTGCTATGTTCATCTACCCATCAATCAGGGGACCCCTCCCCAGGAAGTACCTCCTCTTACCCAGGGCATGGGGGTGGTACCATGTAGACACTTCCGGGTTTCTAAGCTCTCCCTCCTCCACGTGGACTCAGGATGGGCAGAGCAGGGTATAATAATTCCCTTTCTTTGGCCCATTCTCCCTTAATAAAGCCCTAATGGGCTCCTGTATTTTTCTCACTTGGTAAATAAAGTTTATCACACTGCATGCCGCGTTTGCGTCTGAACTTAGAATTTTTCTCTAAATAAGACAAGAGTCTGGAAAATTGATTTAGGTTCAAACCTAGCCCATAACAGTAGAACCAATCGTCCATGAAGACTGAGGCATGGCTGTAACCTCCATGGGTAAACTGGAGTTCAAGACCACTGGGACCCACGGGTGGGAGCCTGCCGAGAACATTCCTTAGCGTTATTCCTCTCCATAGGTGAAAAGGCTGGGGCTTTTCTCGGTGAAATCCCCGTCTGGGGCCGGCGCTGTGGCGTAGTGGTAAAGCCACTGCCTGCAGCACCGGGATCCTATGTGAGCACTGGTGTGAGAACTGGCTGCCCCTCTTCCGATCCAGCTCTCTGCTATGGCCTGGGAAAGCAGTAGAAGATGGTCCAAGTGCTTGGGCCCCTGCACCTGCGTGGGAGACCTGGAAGAGCTCCTGGCTCCTGGCTTTGGATGGGCGCAGTTCTGGCTATTACAGCCATCTGGGGAGTGAACCAGTGGATGGAAGACCTCTCTCTCTCTCTCTCTCTCTCTCTCTTTCTCTCTGTAACTCTGCCTTTCAAATGAATGGATAAATCAAGAAAGAGAGAGAGAGAGAAAGAGGGGAGGAAGGGAGGGAGGGAGGGAGGAAGGAATCCCCTTCTGCCCTTGGTTGAGGGCTGCTTCTGAAAGCACTGGCTTTCCCGCCTGTTCGCCTCCCCCCCTCCCCCGTGCATGGTCGAAGTACACCCGCACAGTGAGAAAGAAGCCAAGAAGCCTTCAAGTACAGCGCTGGCTTTCAGTGTAGATGTCTTCGGCTGTAGAGGAGACTGCAGAAGGAACTGGGTGGACCACCAAGGATGTGTGCTTGGCTTCTTGAGTCAAGGTTATAAGGCAAGTTTTAAATCTGCTGGTGTTTTCCAATTACATTTTAACTTAATTATTTAATGCCGGTTAAATACAAGTCGCTGTGTACTAGGATTGTACTTTCCAAAGCAAGAGACATAGAAATCATATAAACGCTGACACACATTTTTTTTAAATTAATTTATTTATTTGAAAGGCACAGTTACAGAGAGAGGAACACACACACACACACACAGATCTTCCTTCCACTAGTTCACTCCCCAAATGGCAGCAAGAGCCAGGGCTGGGCCAGGCTGAAGCCCAAGGTACAGGGGCCCAAGCACTTGGGCCATCCTTCACTGCTTTCCCAGGCACATTAGCAGGAAGCTGGATCAGAAGTGGAGCAGCTGGGACTTGAACCAGTGCTCAGATGGGATGCCAGCATTGCAGACAGTAGCTTAATCTGCCATGCCACAATGCCAGACCCTTACACACTTTTTCATTAGAAAAATTCCTTTGTACTAAGACGCTGAACATCCTTCCAGGGGTCAAGGTTTCCAGAAAGTGGAGGCTCTACTGGTAGGTGTGAGGTTGGGATAGCGTTTTGCAGCTAAGGTGATGCCAACCAGGGAGTGGAGTGCTGCCAGTCCAGAGTCTCTCCCATCCAAGTACTAACCAGGCCTGACCCTGCTTAGCTTCCAAGATCAGACGAGGTTGGGCGTGTTTAGGGTGGTGTGGCCACAGACCCAGAGTTTCTCAAAAGATCTGGAGCTATCAGTAGGGTCACCATGAATCTGGTATCTGGGCTTCAGTCCGACAGGTCCAGAAACTCAGTGTTATCATATCTGGTCGTGGCTTCCAAGTGTGGGATAACACATGTGCCAGACAAAGCCAGGTCATGAAAGGTTTGATGAAGTCACACATCTTCAGAGCAGTGAGGATTGGCAGTTCTTAAATAGCACTCTTCTGCTTCCTGTAGTTTTCTTCTCTAAGGAACCATCAGCACTGAGACCGACAGGTGCACCATCTCTCCTTTGGAAGTCCTGGGTGAACACTGACAATGCCTTATGATCTAATTTGCCTTTTATCAACCATCTGGGACGTTCTCACTTTGCAATAGAACAATTTAATATGATTAAGTCTGTTGCATCATTCATTGCAGCAATTCTTCCTGAGAATGTACCTGGGTCTCTTAACAGAGATTTGGAAAATTCCCTAGTATTGCAATAAATGTGTTTATTCCCCATCTTTCAGTATAACTCCCTTCCTCAGGCTCAAGACTCTAAGGGTCTTACATACCTGCAGAAGGGTGATGGACATTGAGGGGTAAGCCACATGAGATGGTCACGCAGATGACCACACAGACATAGGAAGTCCCTGGCACCAGCATCATGGGGCAGCAGGTTAAGCCACTGCCTGTGATGCTGTCATCCCATATTAGCTCCAGTTCTAGTCCTGGCTGCTCCACTTCTTATCCAGCTCCCTGCTAATGCACTGAGGAAATCAGCAGAAGATGGCCTAAGTGCCTGAGCCCCTGCCACCCACATGGGAGACCCAGATGGAAATCAGGCTGCTGGCTTTGGCCTGGCCTAGCACTGACCATTGTGGCCATTTAGGGAGTGAACCAGCTGATGGAAGTTCTCTTTCTCTTTCTCTCCCTCTCTCTGTGACTCTACCTTTCAAATAAATTAATAACTCTTAAAAAAAAAAAAAAAAGAAAGGAGGTCCCTCAATGTGGATAAAGCATGGAGAACCATGCAGAGCAGTAACACTCCCTGTTTAAGGGACAAACTTCCTTTGCTTCAGGACCCCAGAGCTAGTCATGCAGGGGCTAATCAGACAGAATGTCCTCAGAGATCATTAGAAATGCTTACTTTGTCCATTTTCAAAGTTAGGTTTTATATAATAGCCTTTTTCTTAAAAAAAAAGATTTATTTATTTATTTGAAAGGCAGAGTTACAGACAGGCAGAGGCAGAGAGAAAGAGAGAGAGAGAGAAAGAGAGAGAGAGAGAGAGAGAGAGAGATTGGTCTTCCATTTGCTGGTTCACTCCCCAGATGGCTGCAATGGCTGAAGCCAGGAGCCAGGAGCTTCTTCCAGGTCTCCCATGTGGTTGCAGGGGCCCAAGGACTTGGGCCATCTTCCACTGCTTTCCCAGGCCATAGCAGAGAGCTGGATCAGAAGTGCAGCAGCCGGGACTCCAACCAGCACCCGTATGGGATGCCGGCACTGCAGGTGGTGGCTTTTCCCACTATGCCACAGCACCAGCCCCCTGCCTTTCAGATTAAACACACACACACACACACACACAGGTCCCCAACCAGACAGCAGTTCCAGGTTTTATAAGGCTTGCTTCTAGGGAAGCTATTTATATTCAGTAAGTCTTGGAAAAATTGGGAGAAGGGTTATGCATATTCAAAAGGAATGGAAATGCACACCTCCTAAGTCATCGTGTATGTTTGACGAGGGCTGCAGGATGCATTTGCAAGATGGTCTCACTCTGTGGGATGGTGAGTTGGTGTGGGCCCTGGCTTGAAGCTCTGCTGTGGCTGTTGGCCAGGGAACTTGATTCCTTTCTGTGTGGTCTCTCCCCACAGCCAGATGAGATTTCTCCCAAGGTGGCAGTCTCTGGAGTCTAACTTCTTACATGCTGGCTAACTTCTTTCAGAGTGGAAAAAAAAAAAAAAAAAAAAGCATCAGGTGTTTTTGAGGCTTACAATTAGAACTGACACCATCACTTCCTCTGTGTTTTATTGGTTAAAGGAGGTCACAGGGATAGCCCAGAGTGGAGGAGGAGACGACAATGCAAGGGCATGTATACTGGGAAGTGTGGTTGACTGACAGCTACCATCATAAAAAAATCAGACCACCATGCTTCCAGCTTCTACTGGATTCTGAGGTTCTGTTAGTGCTGGCTGGATGCTGACCTAGGAGATCTGGCTTTTTTTTTTTAAAGGTTTATTTTATTTATTTGAAAGAACTACAGAGAGAGGTAGAGACCGAGAGAGAGAGAGAGGTCTTCCATCTGCTGGTTCACTCCCCAAATGGCCGCAATGGCCAGAGCTGCGCCGATCTGAAGCCAGGAGCCAGGAGGTTCTTCCAGGTCTCCACGTGGGTGCAGGGGCCCAAGGCCTTGGACCATCTTCTACTGCTTTCCCAGGCCATAGCAGAGAACTGGATGGGAAGTGGAACAGCCGGGTCTCAAACCTGCAGCCACATGTGATGCTGGCGCTTCAGGCCAGGGCTTTAACCCACAGCGCCAGCCCCAGATATCTGGCTTTCTGGCCTGGTCTATTCAGAGAAGTTGTGTCAACCGTGTAAGCTTCCTTATCTGAATGACTTTTTATGTAGCCTCTGGCTCTAAATGCAGAGTCCTAGGTCTTGGTGGCTGTTTGATTGCTAGGTCAGGCTTTGTATATTCCTTCAAAACCCTTTCCTGCTGTCTGTGAAGTGGTTTATCTCAATCTCCAGCTACCTGAGGAATAACCACATCATTTATTTACTTCCTTCCTATGCTCTGCTCTTCTAAGTCCTTCTGGTTTGTCTTGTTTGTCATGTGAGCTGATGGCCTTGAGACAGCCATAGGACTTCCCTGAGCTAGGTGAGATGGGCATGGCAACTCCAGCTTCATAGGCTGTGGCAAAGATTCATCGGGAAAGGTACATGGAACTGTTGCCAAGCAGTCCTCCCCCGTCCTAATGAGGCCTGAAGCATGGCACAGTTGGGCAAATGTTTCCATTCGTAGTTCGGATAACAATCAGTCATTGACATTTTTCTTCTTTATAATGAGGAATGACATCTGTTAGTCACATTCTATTCTCAAAAAAAAAAAAAAATTTTTTTCCTGTGGTTCCAGAATATTCTTTTTTTAAGGGATTTATTTATTTATTTGAAAGGTAGAGTTACAGAGAGGAGAGACAGAAAGAAGAGAGAGAGAGAAAGAGAGAGAGAGAGTCTTCCATCTGCTGGTTCACTTCTTTAATGGCTGCAACGGCCAGAGCTGTGCCTATCCAAAGCCAGGAGCCAGGAGCCTCCTCTGGGTCTCTCACGTGGGTGCAGGGGCGCAAGCACTTGGGCCATCTTCTACTGCTTTCCCAGGCCATAGCAGGGATCTGGACTGGAAGTAGAACAGTCAGGATTCGATCTGGCACTCCTATGGGATGCTGACACTTCAGGCCGTGGCTTAACCACTGTGCCACAGCACCAGCCCCAAGAGTATTCTTGATAATACTCTTGACAGTGATGCTAAGTCATTTAACCTAGGGAATATCCTGATCGCAGCTGGGCTGGGGTAGGATAGAATTACACAAAGGCAAAGAAATGAGAACTTTTTAATACTTTCTGGAAGTTGAAAATTAAAAATGACTATTTTTCAAAGCAGCATCGTTGTATAACTTAACCTAACAAGATAGTGAGGTTTTTGGGAACAAGGATTTGGTCATTTTTATCCCTATCTGTTCGGTGACTACAACAAGTGCCTGATAGAAGGAATTCAGGGCCTGGTGTAGGGGTTAAAGGCGCCGCTTGCAGGGCCAGCATCCTCTATGGGCGCTGGTTCAAGTCCCGGTTACTCCACTTCCGATCCAGCTCTCTGCTATGGCCTGGGAAAGCAGTAGAAGATGACCTAAGTGCTTGGGCCCCTGCACCCATGTGGGAGACCTGGAAGAAGCTCCTGGCTCCTGACTTTGGATCAACTCAGCTCTGACCATTGTGGCCATTTGAGGAGTGAACCAACAGATGGAAGACCTCTCTCTCTAGGTCTGCCTCTCTGTAACTCTGCCTTTCAAATAAATAAATAAATAAATAAAAAGGAACTCAGTAGATGTTTTTGGAGTGAATAAATGACCAAAAGCTAGGATTGTAAAGAGAGTCAAAGAAATAGATTATCTTTATTATGATTTTTTTAAAGTGAACATGTAAGTGATGGTGAAAAATGTCAATTGGCACATTTTAAATAGATTATTACACCAAACTGTTTAGTCTCTGAGGCATTATCTTGTTTTATTACTGTTAATAGTTCAGGTAATTAATCTGATTGATTATAATCTGATTTATGTACAACCTGATTTACAGTAATCTGAATTATTACTCCGGCTTTTGAAAGGACCCATAAACTACTCACAGGCTTGATATTATGGTAACCAGGGGAGGTAAAATACAGCCTGAGTAAAATGCTGAGTCATATGTTCAGGTCCATCACTCCCCCAACCCCCCTGGCCAGCTTTCTTAATCCAGGATCATTTACGGTCCAGACAGGAGCAGGTATTTCAGCTGGTGGGCTGGCAGCATCAGTGGAAGTCCCCCGTGCCGCCAGGGCACGCACGAAACAAAAGTGAGACATTGAAGCTTCTGGGATATTCCATCGGCCTGTTCCATCAGTGTCCAGTGGGAACTACATAAAGCCACGAGAAAGGATACACAGCTCCCATTCCACACATTTAAAATTTAAAACTTAAAAGTGACAACCCTTAAAAGGACAATTATAGCAAATGGAGAATTTCTGTCCTTTTCTGGGTGACGGAGAAGCAGAGAGAAACAGAATTTCGTGCACACTTGTGTGCACGCACGGGGCATTGTGCGTGAGTCTTAAAGCTCATCTCCTCCTTAGAATATGTCCATTTTGGAAAAGAGAAAAACTGAGGCTTGGAGAATGAAGTCAACAGTGTAAGGCTGCAGAGTTGGTAGGAAGGCAGGTCCAGGAGACAGAAGAGTCTGCTGTCATTCTAACACCTCCCCTGCTGTGGGGGAAAACAACCCAACCTAGAGTAAACCAGAGTTGAGAGTGACAGGTACCCGGGAGGCAGCTGATTGGATGAACGGACAACTCAGTTCCTCACATTTCTTATTAAGAGGCTGCAGGTTCCCACCGAGCTACCGCCTATCTGAGAGGTCGTCATCACTCCCTTACCTCTGCCTTTGTGACATACACAGTCCCATTATAACCTTACACTGCAACCCAACTGTACGTGGACCACGTGGAACACACACGGTAACCTCCCCTTAACTGTGCGGAGCCCTGCCCAGAACTCCCCAACACTTGACGGATATGCATGAGTCCCTTTAAAGCGAGCTCTATAAAGCTTATAACTCTCTTTGCCCCATGGAGCCTGGCTTTTTGGTTATCTGACTTGCACAACTCAAATTAATTCCCGAGTGCTTACAGCTCACACCATCATCTTTGTGTTTCCATCGACACAAATGCCAGACAAGAACCTTCGGGTGCTCTGCCCAGTTGCAATCCCAGCCCCTCCTTCCACACTCAAAGGAAGCTCCATTTGTCTCTTCCCATGTTGGCACTGTCGCCTTTTAGGATCATTGGGCCTTGCTGTTGCTTCTGTTTTCATAAGGGTACAAAAACAAAGACATACACGCATTTCTGCAACCCCTATAGTAGGTAGAATCAAGCCGCAAGCATACACCTGGGAGGTAACCACACAAAACAAAACTGCTTCTGGTTGTCTTGGCTTGTGGGTGTTCAGGTCCTTTACCATTTCAGATGCCACCTCCTCCAGGAAGCCTTCCCTGAGCACTCCTTTTTATTTTTTTTTCCTGCTGCCCACTCCTTCCTGGTTGCTCTTATAACGCCCTGCATGTATCACTATGATTTACCACTATTATCTAGTTAGGTGTCTCTGTCCTACATTACACCGAGTTTTCTGAGGCCAAGCCAGTGTTGATCTTTCTCCTTTACACTCTGCCTTCTCTCGGAGTTGGGCTGTGTTCTCATTATCTCTGCAATGTCACCACCAGGCATGAAACTGGCACAGAGTAGCAAGTTGGTTAAGACCATTGACTGCATCTGAAATATTACCATGAAAGACAATAAAATGTGATAAATGTGAGTGTGATGTGTACAGGGACACAATTCACAGAAAAGAAGAAAAACAAGAAAATGTGATAAGGGTCATATAAAGAGAAAAGTCCTGGGGCTGGCACTGTGGCTCAGCGGGTTAAAGCCATGGCTTGCAGTGCTGGCACCCCATATGAGCACCAGTTCAAAGCCCAGCTGTTCCATTTCTGATCCAGCTCCTTGCTAATGCGCCTGGGAAGGCAGTAGAAGATGGCCAAGGTGCTTAGGCCCCTGCACCCACATGGGAGACTCAGAAGAAACTCCTGGCTCCTGGCTTCAGCCTGGCCCAGTCCTGGTGGTTGCAGACATTTGAGAAGTGAACCAGCAGATGGAAGGTCTCTCTCTCTCTCCATCTCTCTATCTGTAGCTCTGCCTTTCAAATAGATAAATAAATCAGAGAGAGAGAGAGAGAGAGAGAGAGAGAGAGAGAGAGAGAAAGGTCCTGGAGGCATTACTTACTGTGATGATTTTAATAATTACATAACTCTTATGTACCCTATATATATGTGCATGTAACATAAGGGGGCCTCCCAGTTAAAATCAGGAAAAACTGTTATCTAGTTAGGTGTCTGTCTCCTACATTAGACTGTGAGTTCTCCGAGGCCAGGGCTGGCCAATGTAATTGTTTCGTAAGGATTTACTAAAGGCAGGAAACCTTTCAATCTTTCAATCATCTTAGTAAACTACGACACTGTCCCTATTCCAGGGTCTCTATTAATTTATGCCAAGTGAATGATAACTGTGTAGTGATGCCTCTGTTCTTGTTCTGTGGAAGATGTGCTGATTTATTGTTGTTGTTATTGTAGCCATTTTGTAGTAGCCAGCATCCTCTCCTCCAATCAAGCGCTCCATTGTTTCACTGGGTGGATGTACTGATTTGTGTAGTCTTGTAGGAGGCAGTGCCTATGTCCCTCTACAAAGGAGATACACACAAGAGCAGCCCGAGGGGTTGAGGAGGCATGAGCCGGGCATCTGACCTAGACTTTGAACTTGAGGATGTGAGGGTTGGTCGGTGGTCTTTTTTCATCAGGACAACTGTCCTGTGCTGGCCCTCGGAGCAACTGCTTGACCAAAGTCCAGGACTCCTAGAGATTCCCCAGTTTTCTAATTGTTTTCTAAGCCTGGTTCTTCAATTTCCCATGGATTTTAGGAAGACATTCTTCCAATGGGTTGTATTTTGCTTAAATGGCCAATTCCTGTTGCTTACATCTAAAGAGTCTGTCTGGAATGCCAGGTAAAAATCATCTTGACTTAAAGACACGTATATTACAATGCAGATTGGGAAAAGAATTTTTATTCTTATATCATGTTTTCTGAGAATTATTGCTTCCCAATAATTCCTTTGAGATTATTTTTTTTCTAGAAATTTAATGGAATTACCAAGTAAAACAAAGTTGTGATGAAGTTCTTCATTTTGAATGAATTTTGTGGACATTCTAGAAACTTCAGTCACTTTTAGAAAATCTAACACCTTGTTCTAGAAGGGATAAACATGATCTGACATTACACCTAACGGTGGCACTGAGTCTGTGGCAGGCAGATGTGAGGTAATGAACACGTTTGCAGGCTTTTCACCTTCTGTAACTCCATCTCTCCCTAGCCTTTGCGTGTCGTCTTCTGTCCAAGTTTGATTTATTATTTAGACTGCTTCTGTGATCCCAGGGTTTCCATTATCATTCAAAGATATGATTTTTTACATTTACAAGTTCTTATGGTAATTACTTGTGGGTGTATGTGTTTCTAATGTTTATGTGTATCCATGAGTTGATGCTGAAATGTTAATTCTGTTTTGATGATTTTATATAGATATATAATATATATGTACACACACACATACACATATCTCCAAAGCAGATGGCATTATGGTTGATAGCACAGCTGTGAAAACATCTGCTTGAGTAAATTTAGAAAAATGATTGGGTCTCTTTCACCCTCAGGCATATCAACACGGCCAGTACATTTCAAAAAGTTTTTCAAGTCTGTCTTTAAGTGAAATTCTCATATACTATGATTTACAGTCAAGTTTAAAGCTAAGTGCTAAATCTCTTTGCCTGGCAGATCTCTGGAAAGAAAAGAAACGAATAGGAAATATTTTTAGAGGAGAAAATGATAGGTATTTTTGGTGTACACAGCTATATATCAACTGGAAAATAGAGGCACTAGAATTTCTTGTTTCTTAAGCACTAGGTTTTGCATTTAATTCTTAGGAAAATTCCTAAAGAGAAATTTAGATGTAGGTTCTGGAGGGGGGGGGGGAGCACAATATGCATATTAAATAGCTATTAGGTCAAAAATTTCAGATCAATGCTGATTGAAAGAAAAATTCTGCATTTATTAGGCTGTAGATTGCTTTCTTTCCTTTTGTTTTGTTTTGTGAGGATCAATAAAAACAGAGTCTATCACAGGGATTCGCCAGGGGTTGGCTCTTTGTGGCAATAATGGTCTCCAGGTGAGGAGCCATGGCAGGTCTGACATCTTCAGAAATCTTACTCCTGAGAACAGACACAATGGGCTTAACTGATAGGAAAAGCTATGGCTAAAAACAGAATTCTCCCACATACTCCAGTGAACATAACGTCCATGACAATTAGGATCAACATGCAGGCACAAGATAGTTCAGCTGGTCTGAAAAAGTAAATCTTCCCCAACTGAAGAGTTCTCTGATGCATGTTAAATCAGGAAATAAAATACGGTCACTTTTTAGGTTATCTGGAAAGTTCAGCTCTGGCCCAAGCGTCCACAAGGATTGCAGCTACTGCAGTCAAAAAGACAAACCATTGGCCGGCGCCGAGGCTCACTAGGCTAATCCTCCGCCTGTGGCGCTGGCACCCCAGGTTCTAGTCCCGGTTGGGGTGCCGGATTCTGTCGTGGTTGTTCCTCTTCCAGTCCAGCTCTCTGCTGTGGCCCGGGAGGGCAGTGGAGGATGGCCCAAGTGCTTGGGCCCTGCACCCGCATGGGAGACCGGGAGGAAGCACCTGGCTTCTGGCTTCGGATACGCGCAGTGCGCCGGCCGCAGCGGCCATTTGGGGGGTGAATCAACAGAAGGAAGACCTTTCTCTCTGTCTCTCTTTCTTTCTCTCTCACTGTCTTACTCTGCCTGTCCAAAAAAAAAAAAAAAAAAATCGTCTCTACAAATGACGGCCCAGGTGCTTGGGTTCCTGCCAAATACAGGACAGACCCAGATGGAGTTCCTGGCTCATGGCTTCTGGCTTCGGCCTGGCCCAGCCCCGGCTGTTGCAGGCATTTGGGTAGTAAACTAGCAGATGGAAGATATTTCTCTCTGTTTCTCTCTCTCTCTCTCTCTCTCTCCCTCTCTCTCTCTCTCTCTCTGTCATTCTGCCTTTCAAATCTTAACAGAAGAAGGCAGGAAGCTGGCAGGTATTGTGGCACAGCGAGTTAATCTGCTGCTTGGGATCTGCACCCACAGCCTACATGAGTGTGTGTGGGATGGAGTCTCACCTCCGCCTTCTGAGCCTCCTGATTCAGCTTCCTGCTAACGCATTGCGAGACAGCAGATAATGGTTCAAATATCTGAGTCCCCGCCCCCATGCAGGAGGCCGGAATGGCTCTTGGCTTTGGCCTGGCTCAGTCGTGGTTGTTGCAGGCATGTGGAGAGTGAACCAGCAGATGGAAAATCTCTCTCTCTCTCGCTCTCTCATTGACTCTCTGCCTTTCAAATGAACAAAAATGAATAAACATTTTTCTAACAGAGAACAAGACAGGAAGCCTGAGGTATATTTTAAAGAGTCCAAGAAAATAAGGTAGACTTTTAAAATATGGGTTGCAACACATTCATTAGATTGAAGCATCATCCTGAACACATTCCCAATTATGTTGAATGAGTATTATTGAATGAATTAATTTATTAAGTGAATACTGATTGAGTGCTGTCCCTGGCTTTGTGACAGGCAGAAAGAAGCCTGGCAGAAATGAATTGTAGAATTATGTGATAAATACTTAACATCAATGATTAGAGTTGTGATTTTCATACAGGCTCTTCAAAGACCAATTTTCATTACAATAGCAAAGAACGAAAATGTGCACAACTATGATCATCACAATTAAGCCATAGCAGTTGTTCCATCACTCTTTGTTGGTTTGAATTTAAACAAACAGTATAGGGAGCCATCAAAGTTTAAATTCAACTCCAGATAACCTATTTGTTCTTTGAGTTTTCCTCTCATTTTGCTCACTTTGCCAAGGTCACTGTCTTCCCAGACTGCCAAATTCAATTTGGTGCCATCAGAAAAGCCAGATGCTTGTTGGTGATGAAGACAGAGGAAAATAAAGATCCATACTTTCCCCTTGTCAGGATCTTGAATCATACACCCAGTTCAGATCAAGTTTCCCATTCACTACTGAAAAAAGGCCTTAGCTACCTGAGGACTCACTTGTATACATGGATTAAAGTACTTAAATACGCATCAAAGGTGCAGGAACTGCCTGCTGCTTGTAACATTCACCTGCAACCTGGAAACAAACTTATTTTTCATATCCTCATGGATTCTTGAATTTTTATTTACTCAAAGTGTTGGAATCAATCGGCCATTATTATCCTTTTTGAGGGCCAAATTATTCCCCCTCTCGTCATTAGGGGCCCCTTCAGGTTGGCTCCTGTGTTTCAGACTTTCCCATCGCTCAGGGTGGGGCAGTGGGGGCACAGCCTGATACTTGCTCTGTATTTCCCTCTCCACAGCCTGGGCTCAGCCATTTCTCCAAAGAACTCTGACTGCTTTGGGTGGGGGGGTATTTGGAAATCAAGCTCTGGATGCCAGGTTTGCTAATGACCGCTGGGGATCAGTTTCCAGGCCCCCTTTAGAGATCAGAAGAAAAAGGAAACATGGCAGGATTTGTTTTTTTAGAAAAAGTCAAATTGATTCTAAAATTGATAAGGGATTGGAAAGGATACAGAGGTAGGCACCATGGTCTTGAACCAGGAGATATGCACCACCTAATATAAAAATTTGTAATAAAGCATCAGTAGTCAAGGCAGAAAGTGAAAGAAACGACTCACCAAAACCAAACAGGAAGTCCAGAAGTAGACCCACACACCCACATATACATCTGACAACTGATCAAGGTACCAAGCTAATTCAGTATGGGAAAGGAAAGTCTTTTACATATATTACTGAAGTTGCATATATATTTTTTAAATCAGAAGTTCAAACTGGCATTTGCAAGTAAAATTAAATGCTACAGAGGTTTTTTTTTTTTTTTAAAGATTTATTTATTTATTTGAAAGTCAGAGTTATGTAGAGAGAGAAGGAGAGAGGGAGAGAGAGAGAAAGAGAGAGAGGTCTTCCATCTGCTGGTTCACTCCCTAAATGGCCACAACAGCTGGAGTTTAGCCCAACTGAAGCCAGGAGCCAGGGGCTTCTTCTGTGTCTCCCACACAGGTGCAGGGGCCCAAGGACTTGGGCCATCTTCTACTGCTTTCCCAGGCCACAGAAGAGAGCTGGATCGGAAATGGAGCAGCTGGGACTTGAACCATGTGGCACTGCAAGCTATGGCTTTACCCACTATGCCACAGCGCCACCCCTCCTCTATAGTTTCTTACAAGGACATTTGTCATTGGATTTAGGGCCTACCCAGACAGATAATCCAGGATGATCTTATCTTTTGATCCTTAACTTCATTACATCTGCAAAGACCTTTTGCAAATAAAGTTTCAATCATAATTTCTGTGGAATTTTCCAGGTCAAAGGGCAAATAATATGTAACTTCACCAAATTTACCCACACACTTGTACCATTTAACTTTCCTACCAGTTATGTTTTTCCATAGCTTCATCACCAGTATGCTGTCAAACCTTGTGTGTTTTCTAATTCAAATGGTGTTTGAGGGTAGTTTTAATTTGCATTGCAAGTTTTAAACTGTTGATTTCATTATCCTCATTTTCTGATGGAAATGGAGCATTTATCCAATAGCACATAAGTACCCATTAATTTTGCACTCTAAAACTCCAGGGATACAGAATTAACTACATAGCAAATGAATTCACAGTCCATGAAGAATAACTTTAGGGAGAAAAATAGAAAGTAAGAAGAACCGGGGCCTGCACTGTGGCATAGCTGATAAAGCCGCCACCTGCAGTGCTGGCATCCCACATGGGCACTGGTTCGAGTCCTGGCTGCTTCACTTCCTGTCCAGCTCTCTGCTACAGTCTGTGAAAGCAGTAGAAGTTGGCCCAAGTCCTTGGGCCTCTGTACCCGTGTGGGAGACCCAGAAGAAGCTTCTGGCTCCTGGCTTCAGATCAGTTCAGCTCCAGCTGTTGTGGTCAATTGGGGAGTGAACCAGTGGATGGAAGACCTCTCTCTCTCTCTCTCTCTCTCTCCCTCTCTCCTTCTCTCTCTGTGTAACTCTTTCAAATAAATAAATAAATAAACCTTATACAAAAAAGTAAGAAGAACCTATGGAAAATGCATGTGAATGAAAAGCCTTCCAGATAATAGTAATAATTAATAATAATATATGTGTGTATATTTTTCTCTTCTTAGAGAAGATTTAGAGGCTACATTTTCATCAGTACATAAAGGTAGATAAGATGGCTGCAGTGCACAGACACTTGCTTCTAGCACTGCCAAGGAATGACAGTGTCACATGGTCACTGTTCACTGTGGTTTACCTATCTGTCCTGTTGCTCAGACTCTTCAACCAGACTGGAAGCTTTGGAGGTCAGGGGACTGCATTTATAATATTTTTAATCACAAAAGGTGTAGAATTGTGCCTTGTGCCTTGCAATAAATGTTTGATGATGTTGGCGATGTGTGATAACTTCCCTGAGATAAGCTGACGTCTAGTATTTGTTGATCAGGGTAAGAAAAGGTATCTCTTGTTCCAAAAGTATGGGATAGTGAACATTGTGATTTATTATCTATTCCGGGGTACAGGCTAAGCTGCTGTAACAGAGACTCCTAAAATGTCTTGATTTAAGACTCGAGGAACACGATTTCTCCAACCCGTGGAGGTTTGCGGCCCTGACCTACGAGCCCTGCCTTGATCCTACACGCGGGGCGTCCATCTCCACATCTTCGGGAGTCGTCCCCGCTGCGGAACCCATCAGTCGGCTGCTCCTTTTTATTTCTGAGTCCTGTGTCTTGGCACGAATGCATCCCCATTCCATCCATGCTATTTTGACAACTCTAAAGATAGAGGCAGGCTGTAACCACCCTGAGTTTTCTTTTATTTATTTCACGCCTGGTTGAAGCGTGTAGGGCTGTTCGCTTCATTCTACTGAGCAAACCTCGGTCGAGGCCCAATACTGAGGTCAGTGGTGGACACCCGCAAGTTGTGCGGTCCCAACCCGGATGGCAAGCACGCGATCCTCAACAGGCTCCCTCTTAAGTGCTGGCTGCGGAGGGTGACGCGTGAAGACCCGCAGGATTTCGACCCCTCACGCAACCCCCACCACCACCAGCCTTCGGCTCCACGTCTCGCCTCCGGGGACAGACGCCTGGCCTCAAAAACCACCCAGCCTGTCAGGTCCCTCAGGTTCGGCTTCTGGTTCTGCCACTGGATTCCTATATGGCCCTTGCACAACACACAGCAATGTGCCCTTCGACAAAATCCAGGGACAAAGTCTGGAGCCGCCTCTGCGAGAGCGACCCCCAACAACCACAAATGAGGTCGGGTCCCCCAGAACCAAGAGGCCGGGCTGGACTGCTCTACCTGCAGCCCAGGCATGGCCGCCTCTGCTGCCTAAGCCGTTCATGTTAGTGTGAACATGGAGCTCCAATTTTGGCAAGGTCAAGGAGCTTGACTTTCCCGCCCAGTGTGAAACCGAAGGCTAAATCTAAAAATAGTTTGGATTTTAAAAGCCTTGCAATTTTTCTGAGAGTATTTTGTGGTTCACGTTGTGCTAGAGGGAAGTAGGGGTAGATAGGCACGCAAGCGGGAAGGAGAACTCCGGGCGTCCCAGGGCTTACAGGTCAAGGGGGCCAGCAGATGCTGCCCACCGGCCCCCGACCCCCGCCCACAACCCTGGAAAACATGTCTCAGTCTGGCCTCCTGCAGAACTACATTTCCCAGAAGTACTTGCGACACACGGCGGGGCGGGGCGACACTCTCAGAGAGGCTCCTCGGCGCCCCTTGTGCCGGAGGTACGCAGCCTGATTGGAGGGCGTTCTTGCGGTGCATCCCGGGACTTGTAGTTTGGCGCGTGCATAAGAGAAGCGCCTTTGTGATTCGCGGCGCGGGCTCGGTGTTCCCGACGCGTCCCCGCGCGTGGACCGGACCCCGTTTCGCGAGGCCGGTCCGAGCCGAGTGCGCGTGCGTCGAGCCCGAAAGGGGGCCGGGCCGGTACCCCCTGCGGGGCGGGGCCGTCGGTTCCGCGTCGACACCGCCTTCCTGCCCCGCCCCTCGCCGTGCCCGGCCCCTCCTTCCCGGAGCCGCCGCTGAAGCTGCAGCGGGCGGCGGCGGCAGCGGGCTTGGCGGCCGCGGAGGGGGGCGGCGAGTGGCCCGCGCGACGCGGCGCCGGCCCCGACCCTATGCGGTGACCCGTGCGGCGCAGGCGCCTCCTGCCCCGCCGGCGGGGCCCGGGCTTCCCGCGGCGGGATGTTCTCCCGAAGGAGCCACGGGGATGTGAAGAAGTCCACTCAGAAGGTGCTGGACCCCAAGAAGGACGTGCTGACCCGCCTGAAGCACCTGCGGGCGCTGCTCGGTGAGAGGCGCGTGCGCGGGGCGCGGGGCACCTGCCGGCCAGGGCGCCTGCGGGCGCGGGCGGGGTCAAGGTCGGGGCTGGGATGCTGGGGGGAGGGGTCCGACCCTCGGTCCGGGGTCCGGGCTGGGGGACCCCCTGAGGCATTGTTTCCCCGGAAGCGGCCGCCGGGCCCTCGGGCACTGCCCCCGCCGCTGGGCTGTGTAAACTTACCTCAGATTGTCCTGGGCGCCTGCCCTGCGGGTCACCTCGAGGCCGGGCGTAGCGGCCCCTGTCCCCCTGTCCCCCTGTCCCCCTGTCCTGCGACTGGATCGGGCCCCAGGTGGGGCACGCGTTGAACTGTCATCTCCCCCTCGCTTCCCATTTTGAAATTCTCGAGTCTGATCCTCCGGAGACGCCGAGCGGTCCCGGCACAGAGTCACTGGCACTGTCACCCTCCCGTTGTCCCCTCCTTTAAAATCGGATTTTTCCCCTGGAATCTGAGACCACTCCCCCCCCCCCCCCCCCATGGATTCCAAGTGGTTTTAGCGCAAATTGAACCCCTGTCTCTCTTCCCTTTATTAAGGCTGATTTTTATTCGGGGTCTGCCCGCGCCGGGTTCTTTGTGTCCTCGGTGGGAGGGAGCGGTGGCCCTCGTGGTGTCTTTCATTATTTCCAGGCTGACGGTCGGGGTTGTTCACTGCCTTGGAGGAGGGGCCCTGGAGCCCAGGTGGGCCTGGGGTTGACGTCCGCTGACGCTCACTCCTGTCACCTGCTGTGTGTGATCAGCTACCTGCTGTTTTCTATTTTTTTTTTTTTTTAACTTCCTTAGACTCCACTTTGGTTTAGGATGAAACACACTTCATGTTTGTTCTGGATGCCTTTGGTCTTAATACAAACAGAGAAGTCACCTTGTTTTAGTGTGCCCGTCCCTTGAGTTGCTGTCATTCGTGAGAGTTTTAAAATACAGGTCTTTTTCATGAGATTCAAGGTTGCAGGTTATTTCTGTGTATACCCTGTGAACTACCTGTAAGGGGGAGTGGGAAAGAAAATAAAGCCCCAAAACCCAACACCTGCTTTTGCCAAGTGAAATTATGCACAGTCTCAGATGCCTTGGGATCACACTGACTTGTTCCCTTTGGAATGAGATGTAAATGAGGTACTGTTAGCGGGATTAGTTTTCGAGACTTTTTGAAAGTGAAATGTGTTCTGGGTAAACTGAACTTTCTACTTCCTGTAGTGAAACACCACGCACACACAGGTTGCTTTGTGCGGGTGCTCAGTCTGTAGTGACTGATTAACACCTACTGCAGGGACATTTGTGATAAGGAAGACTTGAGCTGTCTTTTAGAGGATTTGATACTTTCGGATATTTTCAATGCTAGAAAATTAAAGCTTTTGTTCTTCCAAATCTGCACGATTAAAGTGGCTACATCTTATAAAAGCAGAATGAAGTAAACCTAGATCGTTTGGGTTTCTTAGAGATAGATGATGTGTTGTGAGCATTCTGAGAAAGTGGATGGTTTTCAAGTCTCTGTAATTATGGTTTCACTTAAGGTGAACTTTCTAAGGAACTTCCTTTTATCTTTTTCTTTCTTTTTTGTTTTTAACTCATTACGGCCTCACTCTTGTAACGTGGAGGGGTTTATTGATATTTCCTTAGGTGTACGTTGGTTTCTGTTGATGCATTGATTAATGGAATGGGCCAGTTTCCTATGTGTATTATTGAGATCATTATCTATAAGGACTTGGGTCCTGTAAAGTGTTAGGAATTCTGGTCCTAATTTTAAATGTGAACTTTTAATTTTTTTCCTGTTAAAGATTTATGTATTTATTTGAAAGGCAGAGTTACAGAGAGACAGAGGCACAGAGAGAGGTCTTCTATCCACTGGTTCACTCCCTGAATGGTCACAACGGCTGGAGCTGGGCCAGGAGCCAGGAGCTTCTTTCTGATCTTCCATGTGGGTGCAGGGGCCCAAGTACTTGTGCCACCTTCCACTGCTTTCCCAGGCCACAGCAGAGAGCTGGATCGGATGTGGAGCAGCCAGGACTGGAACTGGCGCTCATATGGGTTGCTGTCATTGCAGGTGGAGGCTTTACCCACTATGCCACAGCACCGGCCCCTAATGTGAACTTTAGCTCAGAACTCTGTTTCAGAGACTAAAAATAGTACATTAATGCCCTAGTTCTTCTTGCATCACATACCCTATTTGATTGCTACTTGGAATACAGAAAGAACTCTACTTAGAAGACAAAGCCTCTTGAACCGAAAGATAGGAATTGAGCCAAGATCCAGAAAATTGAAGGAAATGAATAGTAATCACTATTTTTTTAAAAAGTTTTTAAAATTTATTTGAGAGGCAGACTTCCAGACAGAGAGAAATGTTTTCTGTCGGCTGGTTCACTCCCTAAATGTCCACAATGGCCGGAGCTGGGCTGATCTGAAGCCAAGAGCCAGGAGCTTCTTCCAGGTTTCCCATGAGGGTGCAGGGGCCCAAGCACTTGGGCGGTCTTCCACTGCTTTCCCAGGCCATAGCAGAGAGCTGGATTAAAAGAGAAGCAGCCGGGACTCAAACTGAGGCCCATATGGCATGTCACAGGTGGAGGGTTAGCCTACTGCGCCACAGAGCTGGCCCCTACTATTGTGTTTTTATATGTATATTTGTATAACATTCTGGCTTTTTGCATATTTTATCTTCAAGTGACAATAGGATGCTATTTTTTTTTATGTACAAACATGATGCCACTGACCTGGGTTTGCCATTTGCAGTAGCTGCTTGACTTAAGCTAGTTAGCCTGTCTGTGAACCTGTTTATTCTGTCTGTAAAATGGGTATAGCAATGTCTGCCTTGTGAAGGGTTATTATTAGTGATGTGTAAATGACTTCATCTTGGAGTAGGCATTTAGCAGTTTCCTCTCCCAAGACTTATCTCCCAACCAGTATTTTGATACATAGCTGCTCCTTGTCCCTCCCCCATTCCCAATTCTTCCTTATTTTTGATAACAGTAATGAATTTGTCCTCTTTCCATAAAAGGTGATCTGTATTTATGATAACTGGCTGAGAATCATATAAGCCGTGGGTAGCTGAGTAATTTTTAAAAGATTTATTTATTTATTTGAGAGGCAAAATTCACTCCCCAAATGGCTGCAGTGGCCAGAGTTGGGCTGACCTGAAGCCAGGAGCCAGGAGGAGCTTCTTCCGGGTCTCTCACGTGGGTGCAGTGGCCCAAGCACTTGGGCTGTCTTCCACTGCTTCCCAGGCCATTAGCAGAGAGCTGGATGGGAAGTGGAGCAGCGGGGACTCCCTGTGGGATCATCAACATCCCTATGGGATGCTAGCGCCGCAGGTGGAGGCTTAGCCTACCAGGCCACAGCGCGGCCGCAGTAGAGTATTTCTTAGTGTGTCATGGTAATGACTACAAACCTGCATAGACAATTTGTGCAGGCTCTGTATTGTAGATTGGTCTGTGAGGAACTGAGGCATAGGCAGGTTTTACAAGGTGCCAGACCATGTACTAAATGGCTTACGTGTTGTGTTAATGAGAGGAAGAACAAGGTGCTATTAGGTGTTTGGACTTCCGTTTCTCCCTACACTGTTGAAATCATCACTGTGGATATAAATGAATAAACAAAAGAATACTCAACTGCCCTCCCACCCCCAGGTATTACCATATTGCTTCAGCAGATTCCCTCATTAAAAGTTGAATGAATCCCAAATTAGAGTATGCAAATAGCAAATAGAAGGAGAAGGATTTAAGGTAATAGTAAACATATGGTGTGATATGTAAACAGATCATTTATATGGTGGGTTCTATTATAGGATTTCAAAGGGCGGGAAAGACAGTTAACAGTGGCACAAAACGGGGAAGACGAGTTTGATGATGTACTTGTTGAGTTTGAACAGAGGCAAGATCCAGGTAGAGTATCTGGGAGGTTGTGGAACATGGGGTCTGGAGCGTGATGAGAGGGTGGGAAGCCGTGGCTCTTCTCACATCCCTGTGGCTCTTCCCACAGCCTGTGATGAGGTGATGTTCTTAGCTCCCATCTACAGATGGGGACACTGCGACAGGGAGGTTAACTGCTTGCTCCCAACTCCCAGCTGGGAAGCGGCAAAGCTGGGAGCCCTCATTATTAA
This sequence comes from Lepus europaeus, assembly GCF_033115175.1. Classification (NCBI taxonomy): domain Eukaryota; kingdom Metazoa; phylum Chordata; class Mammalia; order Lagomorpha; family Leporidae; genus Lepus; species Lepus europaeus. Next base: position 80,543,468 of record NC_084836.1, read on the forward strand.
TAAAGCCCATGTTGTGCTTCTGCCAGTTACCAGACTCAACAGGAGATGTACACACCAGAAAAGGTATTCACGCACCAGGGTGAACGTTAGCATGTGACATGTTTTCACGTGCCTCACGAACATGCTGCCGTGATGTTTGGCGCCCTCTTCGTGCTTTGTTTTTCTGTACTCTTGCATGTCTCATAGTTGATTTGATCATGGCAGAAAATAAGAATCTTCTGCATTTTACGGTTTGTTGACCTCTCCATGCCCTGGGTGGTAAGATATTTGTGTGGGCATTAATACCACCTGAGCATCCTACAAACAGAACAGAGCTGGGAGGTATAATTTCAGGCTCTTTAGTCTTTTTTTTTTTTTTTTAAGATTTATTTATTTATTTTTAAAGTCAGAGTTACACAGAAAGAAGGAAAGGCAGAGAGAGAGAGAGAGAGAGAGAGGGAGAGAGAGAGAGAGAGAGAGGTCTTCTATTCTCTGGTTCACTCCCCCATTGGCTGCAACTGTGCCGATCCGAAGCCAGGAGCCAGGAGTTTCTTTCGGGTCTCCCACATGGATGCAGGGACACAAGGACTAGGGCCATCTTCTACTGCTTTCCCAGGCCATAGCATAGAGTGGATCGGAATTGGAGCAGCCAAGACTTGAACCGGCGCCCATATGGGATGCTGGCACTGCAGGTGGCTTTACCCACTATGCCTCAGTCTTATGTCTCAGTTGACCTGGTTTGAAACCATAATTCTCTCTTTGCTGATTTCTTGCCAGCAACTAATATTGTATACCTATAACCTCTGGAATATAAAATGAACTTTGGACACATAAGTGTGACATAAATACGCCATCCCTGCTTCGAGGGCCTGAGGTAGTTTTGACTTCTGATGTGGGGAAGGCGAGCCTAGGGTGTCTCAGGTGTTTTGTTGGAGATATCTGGAAAGGGTTGGCTTCCACCTTTTGCTGGGAGGAGAGATATAATTGGTAGGTCCAGAATATTTCATTGGAAATTTTTATAACTTGGGTTTTCGTTTTGTTGGTAAGTACTTTATCTGAGGAAAATGGCTTTTGCTGAGTGTTTCAAATACTGCTCTTTGGTCTCCAAGCTGAGTGTCATAGATAAAGCTGAAGAGAATTATTTATTTAGAAACAAAAAAGTTAACTTTCAACATAGCACATTATCCAATTGGATTCTAAAATTATTTCTAAAAGAAATATGTTGCTGTGTCATAAAATAAAGAATAATTAGTATGTAAATGCAGTAAGCAGACTTCTTGTACTTGGATTTGTTTTGTTTTTAAATTAAACTCGTGGGGCCGGCACTGTGGCATAGTGGATAAAGCCACCTGCAGTGCCAACATCCCATATGGACACTGGTTCTAGTCCTGGCTGTTCCTCTTCTGATCCAGCTCTCTGCTATGGCCTGGGAAAACAGTAGAAGACTTCCCAAGTCCTTGTGCCCCTGCATCCATGTGGGAGACCCATAAGAAGCTCCTGGCTCCTGGCTAAGGATCAATGCAGCTCTGGCCATTTTGGCCAATTGGGGAGTGAACCAGCTGATGGAAGACCTCTCTCTCTCTGCCTCTCCTTCTCTGTGTAACTCTGACTTTCAAATGAATAAATAAATCTTTTAAAAAAATAAATTCAACTCAGACATTCCCTTCTGTAGTGTTCACGTGTACGTGTGAGTAAGCGTGTGTGTGCTACAGGTAGGGCTGTGTTTTCAGGGATTGATAAGGCAGAAACCCAGGACTTAGCGTTTGGTAGAGAAACAGAGGGGTGAACTATGAGGTTGACCACAGAGGGTTTCCAGCTGCTTCATGGAGTGGTCTGGAACAGCAGCAAGGCCCCCCCTAAGGACATCTGCTGGTGCTTCCTGAGGTCGGGTATGGGGTGGGTCTTGAATAATTGATAAGCACCTTTACCAGGTGAACGAGCCAGGGCACTGCATCAAGAGGGGGTTTGTGAAGGACCGAGGAGTTGCAAGTACAGTGGCTTTCAGCCGTGGTGTAGGTAGAGGTTGGGAGTCTGGGAGTCCCAGTCCCCCCGAGATTAGAAACACGGGTGTTGGCAGAGAAGGAGCTCCCACCCTGTCGATGGCAGGCTCTGAGCATGTATCCTGGGCTGCTGGCATTTGTCTTTCCCACCATGCAGAGAGGGTCTGCTTCAAGCTGAGTGTCACACTTGGGGAAATGCACTCAGCAGGGAGATGGAGAGTGACAGGGAGCCCATGGGTCCTGCGTGAGCCAATGGGTTTGGCCGTGTCTGTGCAAGCTCAACTCCCGAGCTGTTCAGGTGTAGGCACCCATAACCGCCTGCCATTGCCTGTGCCAGTCGAGTTGTATTTCTGTAAGAGTATTGATTGACAGCTGTAAGAGTATTGATTAATGTGCCAGGAAGAGAGGGAGATTCCATATCAACGATGTGTGTGTGTGTGTGTGTGTGTGGAGATACGACGTTTATACATTTTGAGAACTGAGGGAATTTGAGTTTACATATTAGAGAAGGAGCGAGTGAAGTCGAGAACAGAATTGAAGAAACTGTGGAGAGAGAGGGATGATCCCCACGTCTTCTCCAGCACCGTCCATGCAGAACGGTGTGATCTGTCTGGGATCCAGAGTGTGGGTGGGAGGTCAGCCTTCCCAAGAGGCCACTTGAAAGAAGCAAGGATGGGTGCTGGGCTCAGGAGAAGCCTCCTGCCCTGACTTCCGATCACCGCAGGGGTGAGGTCAGCTCCGAGGCAGCCTTCTGGCTGCTGTGATGACAGGCCCCGGTGTGTCTGGCTCCCTCTTCTGTGCCGTGTAGCCCCTTAAAAGAAAGGAAACGACTAGGATCTAGAAGGCTTTTGTCATTGTTCTTTCTGGGAATCATCTCATCAGTGCATTTAGCTTAAATGTTAACGTCCTGGCTGGAAGAGAGAGAACGAGGCCAGTTTAGGGAGTGCAACTGTCACGTGCCCTTCCACTAGGTGACCGTCTGAGCAGAGTGGGCCTGAGGAGGGACTTGGGAGTCTGTTATGCCCTCCACGCTGTCCCCTCCCCCGCGCCTTCCCAGCCTCGTTGCTGGCTGTGACTCTGGCATTGGGATCATTTTAATTTTTCTCCACTGCACCTTTCATGAGGTTTAACCCTGTGTACTGTGGAACTTTGCTTTGTGGATATCCCTGTTTCATGTGGCACTTTAACTTTTGTGAAGTGTTTCCTCATATCATCATTTAATCAAATGACTACCTTACGCAGTCAGCTATATTAATCATAAAAGGTGTTGTTCAATATCTGTGAATGTATTTTCTGTTTTTTAAAATATATATTTAAAAGGCAGAGTTAAGAGAGAGAGATCTTCAATCTGCTGGTTCATTTTCCAGATGGCCACAACAGCCAGGGCTGAGTCAGGCCGATGCCAGGAGCCAGAGCTTCTTCAAGGTCTCCCTCATATACTCAGCGGCCCAAGCACTAAAGTGTCTTCTGCTGCCTTCCCAGGTGCATGAGCAGAGAGCTGGGTAGGAAGTGCAGCAGCCAGGACTCGAACCAGTGCCCGTATGCACTGCTGATGGCTGCTTAACCTGCTATGCCACAGCGCCCACCCCATAGATGTGTTTTAGGTGACCTGCAGTGCAATTTATTTTCTTATAGTTGCAGCCTCTTGGATGTGTCAGTTCAAATAGCTTTTTTAGGTGAAGAGATCCAGAATTTATAAGCAAAACCCGGCAATTGAGAGCTTGATGAAGTTAAAGGAAGAGTTTATAGATATTATATCTTTTAAAGAGTTGATTTGTTGATTTGCAGTAGAACCATCTTTCTGAGTTCTGAGTCCTCGACTTGGGAGTTTAGCTTTGGCTATTGGAAAAGCGATCTTTCCTAATGTCTTTTATACATTGTTTTAGAAACTGAAACCCCATCTGGAGTGTGCAGAACACTATTTTAGAAGTAGCTGTAATCTTGAACAGTAAATATGTAGTTTGATTTTCCTATTACAGTCGTGGTTTAGTTTGAAAAACAATTGCTTGTAGATGAAACTAAGGAGCCGCTGATACCGTCTTTGTTTAAGTCATGGCACATATTCAGTGGACCTGAACCGCGCTCTCAAGGACACCTAAGGTACTACTGACATTGCTGTGCCCAGCCGTGGGAGCCCTCAGGCAGCCTGACTGAGAGACAGCCCCAGCCGTTGCCCCCGTGGATCTGCCAGGTTGGAGCCAAAGCTGAGTGAGCTTCCCCGGGGCGGTTCTCAGCCCCGTGCTGAGTGGAGCGGGAGTACTGACGCTGCCTTTTCCTGGGGACCCACATGCCTCTGAGGGCCGATTTTTGCTTGAGGACTGCTGGTTGGCCTGGCCACCTTCTGAGAACTGTGTTGAAGCCTGCGGTCCTACCGACTCTCCGTCCTGCCTCCTCCCTTTCCTTCATGGGGGCCACACCTGCACTGTGGTCGAAGCCCCTCCATGCCGTCTCCAGCTCTGTCCGTGTTATCCTCCCCGGCTGTTTCCCCCGTAGGTGGCTTTCCCATGTAATTCTGTCTTAGTGTCTACTGTGCTTGTCAGAGAACACAAACTAATACACCATCCCTTCCCCGAAAAAGTGTTCTCCCAGGACACTGCAGCAGCATGTTACATCTCCCACGTAGACTTTCCTGTCCCCTTGCCCTGCAGTCTGCTTTCCTCAGGATTCCCACAGCCCTTTGCACCTCTCACTTGACATTTATGGCCTCTGGCTTGTGTTCTGCCTCACTTTCTGCCTCACTCAGTGGTAAGTACACAGAACATCGGCAGCTTCTCGTTCCTCTTAATTCCTCTTCGAGACATTCTTTTTGTTATGAAAAATAATATTAGCGTATATTCAGCACTCTCTGTGTTCTGATGGCTGGCATACACACTTTACATGCACGAATTCATTTAATGTTCCCAAATGAGATAACATCACCCATCTTACAGATACACAGCAGATAGGAGCCTTGTGCAAGGTTACACAGTTTGTAAATGGCAGAGCCAGGATTCGAACCCAGGCAGCTGGCTCCAGAGTTCTTGTGATTCATTCAATGGTTATATACCCAACTCCCAAGCGTGTGGCATCATTGCACCCGGCACTGGGGATGCCAGAGCTTTCAGTATGAACCTGTGTTTTTGAAAAACAGAGTTTCTAAAAACATGACTTCTGAACAGCTCTGGATGTAAGTCTGTCGGGGAAAAGCTGTCCACCGGCGTGGATGTTGTGAGAAATTCTCCAAGCCTGCCTGCCCCTAAAGTTGTTTTTTTCACTAGTTAGGGAGATGGTGAGGTGAGGGCAGTGGTTTCTCCCAGAAGGACTTTCCAGCCTCCTCTTTCTGTGTTAGTTCTCAGGCCAGCCTTGGACTCGAGAGGGAGCCGGTGTGAGAAAGGACTGTTTCTGTGGAGAAGGGAGAGAGGGGTCGCAGTGCAGGTCTTCCGTGGGGGAGGTCTAGGCAAGCCCCCAGTGCAGGTCTTCCGTGGGGGAGGTCTAGGCAAGCCCCCAGTGCGGGTCTTCCATGGGGAGGTCTAGGCAAGCCCCCAGTGCAGGTCTTCCATGGGGGAGGTCTAGGCAAGCCCCCAGCTACTCTTGCCTGGAAACAAAATTACGGGAACTTACATTTGAACTTTACCAAAACCCAAACTAAGTCACCACTTACCCAAAAGGAACCATTATAGCTTCTGAGGAAAAAAAAAAAATTAAGTAAGATCCTTCATGGTGTTTCCAGAACTACATGGAAGAGAGGGAACTGAAGGCATATTTCTAAGGGAGTACCCTGGTTTTTCTGCGCAGCCACTTTTCTGGTTTACAGTAGAGCAGAGCTCTTTGTGCCGTGGACTGGCTGCTAAGATGAGGCTATTCTGGGGCCAGATACACTTGATGTGACAGAGCTCGTCCTGAGCCTGGGGAGGAAGGAACATATTCCTCTCTCTCTTGCCCAGTGTGTATATGTATCATGTTGCAAATACTTGTATTTATTTTCTCTCTTCCTGCACTTAAAATAAATGCATACACACAAAAAAAGATACATCACCTTTAACTGAAGTAAAAAAGTCTATGGTGAACTGGAAAAATAGTTGAACTTTATAAGAGGGGAAATAGTTACATACTCAATACTTAAAAACATGTGTATTGAAAAAATTATAATAAATATTCAGAATAGATGTATTTGTGACAAATAAATGCCAAGACCTGTAAGAATTAAAAACATTATTTTCAAAGAGAGAATGTTTTAAATATTGCTTAGCACTAATAATCTAAGATACATAAACGTAAAGGTTAAAATATATTTACCCATTGCATTAGCAAAGTTAATATTTTTTTTTCCTGTTGATAACATACTGTGTAAGCTCTCTAATGCACTTTGATAGGACTATACTATGATATAGTCTTTCTGGAAAGTACCAGTGATCTTTAAATTGACCAGGTACCTTTTCTAGAAAATTATAATAGATATACTAAAAAAATAGTCTACTGGGGCAGGTGCTGTGGCGTAGCCGGTAAAGCCTCCACCTGCAGTGCTAGCATACCATATGGGTGCTGGTTCAAGTCTTGGCTGCCTCAATTCTGATCTAGCTCTCTGCTATGGCCTGGGGAAGCAGTAGAAGATGGCCCAAGTACCCATTAATTTGCACTCTAAAACTCCAGGGATACAGAATTAACTACAAAGCAAGTGAGTTCACAGTCCATCAGGAATAACTTTAGGGAGAAAAATAGAAAGTAAGAAGAAATGGGGCCTGCACCGTGGCATAGCTGATAAAGCTGCCACCTGCAGTGCCAGCATCCCATATGGGCGCTGGTTCGAGTCCTGGCCACCACACTTCTGTTCCTGCTCTCTGCTATGGCCTGGGAAAGCAGTGGAAGATGGCCCAAGTGCTTGGGCCTCTGCACCCATGTAGGAGACCCGGAATAATTTCTTGGCTCCTGGCTTCTGACTGGTGCAGTTCCAGCTGTTGCGAGCCATCCAGGGAGTAAACCAGCGGATGGAAGACCTCTCTTTCTCTCTCTGCCTCTACCATTCTATAACTCTGCCTTTCAAATAAATAAATACATTTTTTTTCTTTTTTAAAAACTAGTCTACCAAGAACTGTATTGTAGCATTGTTTGTATATTTAAACTTTTTGATGACAATGTTCACGTAATATAAAATGAGCTATTTTAAAGTGAATAGTTCAGGCTGGCGCCGTGACTTACTTGGTTAATCCTCCTCCTGCAGCGCTGACATCCCATAGCGGCGCTGGGCTCTAGTCCCGGTTGCTCCTCTTCTAGTCCAGCTCTCTGCTGTGGCCCGGGAGTGCAGTGGAGGATGGCCCAAATGCTTGGGCCCTGCACCCGCATGGGAGACCGGGAGGAAGCACCTGGCTCCTGGCTTCGGATCAGCGCAGCTCTGGCCGTAGCGGCCATTTGGGGGGTGAACCAACGGAAGGAAGACCTTTCTCTCTGTCTTTCTCTCTGTCTCTGTCTGTCTCTCTCACTGTCTATAACTCTACCTGTCAAAATTAAAAAAAAAAAATAAAGTGAATAATTCAGTGGCATTTAGTATATTCACAGTGTTTGTGCGATCACTACCTCTGAAACATTTTTATCACCCCACAGAGAACCTTGTGCCCTTTAAGCTTTCACTCCTTACGCTGCCCTCCCTGGATTCCCTAAGAACCAGCTGTGCGTACGTGTTTAGCTGGATTGGGCTTTTCTCAATTATTCTGCAGCACCAGAAGGGGAGTGTGTGTTGGGTGTGTCTTTGTCTGCACTATTGGTCACAAGTGGTAGAAGCCCAGGTCAAACTAAGTTAAGCAGAAGAGGGATTGAGGGGCACTGAGGTTAAAGGAGTTAAGGGAACGTCTGGTGCTGGGTACGGCTGTCCATAGGGATGCAGGTGGTGTTTAGGGCACTCACCTATTCTGATGTCCACTCTCATCTCACCTTCCCCTTGGTGGAAAATACATGTTTATTCTTGTTTTCTGTGCTGCTGCTTCATTCTGGGGCAAACGCTGCCTGAAAGATGGTCCCTGGCATTGCCAGGCTGATGTGAGCTGGCAGCTAGTGACTTTTAAGAGGATCATGACTCCTCTCCCAGGTCCCCCCCTGGCCATAATTGGGGCATGTGCTCATTACTGTACCAGCCCCTGAGTGAGGGAGTTGTGGTACCCTGGTCAGCCAGAATTACTTTTTTTCTTTCTAAAAACTGAATCTCCTTCTGGCTCCTATATTTCTTTCTTTCTTTTTTTTTTTTTTAAACTTTCATTCATTCATTGATTTGAAAGGCAGAGAGACAGAGAGGGAGAAATAATATAGAGATGTTCTTTTCGCTGGTTCACTCCCCAAATAGCCGCAACAGCCAGGGTTGGACCAGGCCAAAGCCAGCAGCCAGGAGCTAGGAACGCCATTTGGGTCCCCACACGGGTGGCAGGGGCCCAAGCACTTGAGCCATCATCTGCTTCCTTCCCAGGCGCATTAGCAGGGAACTTCAGTACGAGCAGAGCAGTAGGGACTTGGACTGACAGTTCAATGTGGGATGCTGGTATTGCAAGCAGCAGCCCAGCCCACTGCACTGCAGTGCCAGCCTCAGTGGCTCCTGTGTAGCTCTGGAAAAGCATTTTGGCTCATTTCCACACCAAAAAGCACTAGTTAAAGGGCTGCCCATGCCCATTTATGTTATAAAGTAAAGTTCATTGACTTGGGTGTTGATAATCCTAGATCACTAAGAAAACCTTAGGTGACATTTTATATATCCTGAGGACTGCGGCAGTTGTATTCGAGGGTTGTTTATCTTGCTTGACCTATACCTACTGTTTTTTAAGTTATTTCCCAGGTTCTTCCAGGAGTGTCTGTTGTTGGTGAATTAAGTCTCAGACTTCATGGGAGTTCCATTCTATTAGGGTAGATGGGCAATAAACAGATAACAAATTCATATACATATCGTTTCAGGTGACAATAGAAAAAGGATGCTTGGTAACAGGGTGTGTGTGCTCATCTGTTTTGGTGTCGGGGAGTCCCCTCTGAAGAGGGGTTTGGATTGAGACCGAAGTTAAGCAAGGGAGCAGTTCTGTGATTGTTTTGGGGAATTAGTGTTCCAAGAAGAGGGAGCAGTAAGTGCAGAGGTTCTGCGTCATAAATAGGCTTGGGAATTTCATGGAAATCTACAGAGTTGGAGGAGAGAGGGAGCAGGAAAAAGGAGCAGAGATGGGGAAGGGGAGGTGAGGATAAGACCCTGCAGTGGGACAGTGATTTAAGTAGGATAAGAACGGGGAACCACAGCGGGACTAAGAGCAGGGCAGCGACCTGCAGTGACCCGAGGTTCACGGGCATTGCTGTGGTTCCTGCATGGAGAATGGACCTGGCTTGGCTGGCCCACCTTGGATTGGTTTTCTGACCACAGACTTTGTAAAGAAAGCTGTCTTTATCTTAACTTCGTGAAAGGTCAGATCTTGTGCCCCAACACTGCGCAGTGGCTGGAGACAGCAAAGAGAAGAGGTAAGAGAAGGAAAGAGGTGCCAGAGGAGAGGTGGCCGTGGGAGCTGTGGCAGGCACGGACATGGGGGATGAGTTCCCTCCTTACTGTGGCAGAGAGTGGGATGAGAAGAGAGGGAGGAAATGCTTTGTGACCAGTGGGACAGGCAAGCTGGAGTTGAAGGCTGTGGAATGTGGCCCGCATGTGGTCTGAATGGGAAACAGTGTGGACACAGGCTTACTGATACCCCAAACCCTGACACCAGGCAGACGCATGAGAGAGTGCCCCAACGTTGATGAGCAATGGCGGCCTGCCAGTGGCCGACAGAACGAGCACAGGAAGATGCTGCTGGGTCAGCATGAGAGTAATACTCCGTTACAGTAGATAATGATACTCTGTTATTATATAAAATGTTCTGTGTCAGTATTTTATACAACTGATCGCAGAAGGCCGCAGGCACTGCAGATGGGTCTCCAGTCCAGACACCCAGGTAAATTAGGACCCAGATTGGGCTTTCTGTCGCATTTCTTAGTGAAAGACCCAAGAGAATCTTGACCTTTGGTGAACCGGTGTTGCTGGCCGAGCCTTATTTCTTATTCAGGAAGGCTGCAGTGGTGTTGGACCCAGGACGAGGTGCTTAGGATATTCTCCTAGAGGTGTATTTCTGAGCTTAGCAATGTCGTTAGCACTACCACAGAGTGCACCTAAGAGGATGCTGTTCTGCCGCTGATCTTCAGTCAGTGCCAGGTTCAAGCAGGAGGAGGAGGAAAAGTTAACTCACTTAGACCAAGGGTACCCCGTCCTGTAAATTAATCTTACAGTGATTGGAAACTTCATCGTGCTGTTGCATTCCAGAGTGTCACATCTTGCTTCTTCCTACTCAGTCTGATCTACTGAGTGGCTGCACAGATGGTTTCTTCCAGCTTAGTGCTGTTATTTTTCTATACTTTGCAGTGAATGATGTCTACAGAAACATATCTTTTCCTGAAGGCAGCAAAACTTTAGATAATTAGATCATTCAAGGCATTATGTGCAATGTATGGGCTAGGAAAAAATTAAGATGTTGGACAGAGGAAATTTTAATTATTCCCTATGGTTAGAACATTTTAGAATGGGCAAAGATAAGATGGGTTTGGAGAGAAGTATGGCCTGTTGCTATGACTGTTGAATTGTTCTTTTTGTGTTAAATATTCAGATTGAAAAAAGTCTCCAAAATACCCTGGAAGATTTTTATACCCCTAAAAAGTTAGATTTGTAGTTTTTTCTAGTAATAGATTTTATATTCTCATTATAAAACTTTGGATACAATGAATAAGCAAAAAATAATTTAAGTATAAAAATGTTCCTCAAATTTCTGCAGTTCTTTGATAAATATTAAAATTTTGATCAACATGCTTTCTGTACTTGCTCTTGCTTCTGTGTTCTCTCTGTCTGTCTGTCTGTCTCTCTCTCTCTCTCTCACACACACACACACACACACACACAGTTTTATATGAATAGTCATTATGCATGGTATAACACCATGACTTGACAAGCCCTGGGCAGACTAACATGATACTTTACTGGCTGTGTCATGTTCCGCTGTAATCACACAGCAAATTATTACCACATATGCTTCAGATTGTGAGTCTCAGATCATCACATGCTGTCAGCAGATGTGTGCCTGGTCAGAGGCTCCCGGTGACCAGAAGGGCCTCTGGCTTCCTGTGTAGAAAATACAGCAGAGGTGACAGTATTCAAGGCTGGAGACAGGGCCAGGGGTGAGGGGATGATGATTTTCTGGAGGCAAAGAGAGCACTTTGGGAAAGGCCAAACTTGAATCTTTTAAGATTTATTGGGCTGGCATTGTGGCATAGTGGGTAAAGCACCGCCTGCAGTGCCATCATCCCATGAATGCCGGTTCGAGTCCTGGCTGCTCCACTTCCGATAGCTTTCCATGCATCCTTAGTTGTTGGGAATACAGGGGTAGAAGCTACCATTTAGCTCCTGCTTTAGTTGTTTCATTTCTCTGACTTTTTTTTTTTCTCTAGTGTGGGGTTTTTATTATAATATAGGCTAGCTCCAATTTAGATCAAGAAAAGTAAAAACAGGCCGGCGCTGCGGCTCACTAGGCTAATCCTCTGCCTGTGGCGCCGGCACACCGGGTTCTAGTCCCGGGTGGGGCTCCGGATTCTGTCCCGGTTGCTTTTCTTCCAGGCCAGCTCTCTGCTGTGGCCCGGGAGTGCAGTGGAGGATGGCCCGGGTGCTTGGGCCCTTCACCCACATGGGAGACTGGGAGGAGGCACCTGGCTCCTGGCTTTGGACCGGCGCAGCACACTGGCCGTAGCAGCCATTTGGGGGGTGAACCAATGGAAAAAGGAAGACCTTTCTCTCTGTCTCTCTCACTATCTAACTCTGCCTGTCAAAAAAAAAAAAAAAAAAAGAAAAAAAAAGAAAAAAGAAAAAGAAAAGTAGAAACAAGCAGGTATTGACTTAAAATAGTCTGATGAACAAATATGCTAAAATATATATATAAAACACATTTGATTTTAACATTTTATTTCCCTGCTGAATCTAATGTGTCATATAGTACTTGATATTTGTTAAAAACAAAGTTTTGGAATCCTGCATTTGAAAGATACGTATCAAAAATGTTTAAAATAAAAAAAAAGCTCGACTTTTTGAAACTTTAACACTAAGTATTTAGAGCACATCTTTTACAAAATAACTTACACACGTGGACTCTTCCTGGATAACAGAGTGTTAACATCTTCCTAAGAATTCTACAGTCTATGTGTGGTTTATTTTTTAGGTATAAAGACGTGAAAATGAGACACCTTGGGACATGAACTGGGGTGAACATAACTTTCTGTGACCTTGTCAGTTGGCACTGTGTTTGTTTCCTGTTGCTCCTGCCAGCTTTTATTTCAGCTGTCCATCTGCAAGGATATTTTTGGTCCCAGGTAACTCTTAATATAAACAAATGACAAGGAGTCGTTGCCCCCCATTCCCTGGCCCCATGACAAGAACTCCCAAGGCAGGGCAGCCCCAGAGTTAGCTAGCTCAGCGGTCAGGCTAGTGCTGGTCTAGGCTCTTTCTGCAGTCTGCTTTGCTATCTTGGGTGCAGCAAGTTTGTCTTCAAGGTGGTGGAATGCCCGCCAAGGCAGGAAACAAAAGGACATTTCTTCTTGAGTTTGTCTAAGACTCTTCCCCACATATCTCCGTCACACTTCCTCCTGGTTCCCGCTGGCCAGCCTTGAGTCACAGGCTTGACCATGGACGTCACCGGCAGGGGGCCTGTTGCCAGCATAGCTGTCTCAGCAGCACCAGGTACCACTCCTGGGGACTGGGGACAGGCTGGCCTCCCAGAGGGATGCAGCTCTGTGGAGGATGGTCTCTAAACAAATGAGAAATGGGTGGGGGTGAGGCTCTGTTAAGAAGAGTAAGGATCTGTATGTGGGAGGTGGGTGAGGTCAGTATCTGCCGTCTCGTGCTTACTCTTTATTTTCACCTGTGATGGAGTATGCCTATGGAAACAGTCACTTATAATACATTTTGAGTATACTTTTAGAGAAAAAGTAGTATAACTAGTATGTTAAAGCTGACTGAAAAGTATGTAGCAAACAGAAGCTATCCATGAAGCTAAACGATGAGATGGATTCATTTCCTGCAAAGAGGAATGTGCAGGTTAGGACCCAACACTCTTTCAAAAGGATTCAGCCAGAGTTCAGGAGTCCTTTTCCTTCTGATGGGCCGGGCTGGGGGTGGTTGGCCACCGAGTCTGTATGTATCAGCCGTTGGTCCTGAAGAGAACTGAGAATTGACCATTGGGTTAACAGCCCTCCTTAGAGCAGCGGGGGCAAAAAGGCCTGACTGGGACTGAAGCTTTGGTTGGGTGGATGAATTAAAAGTGCATTCTGTTATTATACACTGTAAATTACATACATGCACAGCTTACTCTTTCACATGCATTACCTATTTAATGCACAATAAGAAAATATTTTGTGTCCTCCACATGGCCTGTGCTTTGAGTCAAGATTAAAACTGAGTCTGGGAATTGATTGAGTGAATATGTGGAGGGGGAAAAGAGCAGGAGGCTCGAGGGAGAACAAAAGGGCTGATTAAAAAGGGTAGAGACTCAGTGGGGAAGACAAGAAGTGAGGGCTTGAGGGGTATCATGGGCAGTGACCAGATGGTGGTGCCATTGAATTCAAGGACCCGGAAGGGTTGAAGAGTTGCTGGTATTCGGTTCCAGAAGGAGTAGGCAGGAAAGATAGGAAAGTGGCAGGCAGTCGAAGAGTGCATTGCTTGAAGATGAGACTAGGGAGGTATGGAGAAGATGAATAATGACTGGGGGCTAGGATCTCACTGGGCTGTGGGTGGTGGAGGTGGGTGCAGAGCAGCCTCATTAGAGATGAGGAAGTCAGGCATCCTCTCTGAATGTTGAAATCACCCAGGATGAAGACAGTGTGGCTGGTGGAGAGACAGACAGCCTGCCAGGCCCTGGCATCTGCAGGAGAGGTCTCTGGGAGAGAGAATGTATGTCTGTGAGCAGCAGGTGGAGGACCTCCCATCGCTTTGGCGGGGTGGGGTAGGCTAGGGGAGCCAGGACTGTCTTGTGTGTATTATCACTTACCCCCTGGATAACTGCAGGAGGAATTGCACGCCAGCATTGCAGGCAGCGCTCAAGCTGCAAGGCCACAATGCCGACCCCGTGATTCTCTCCACTTTAATTGAGAAACAGAGGGAATTGTGGGCCCTAGGACATTTTATTTTTTAAAATGTGCAATATTGGTAATACTTACTAGTGTAATAGTTATGCCTTAAATTTTAGACATAGCAGGAATAAAAAGTACATGCGTATAAATTAACATGATGGTGGTAATTTATTGCTGTTTTGTAGAAAATAAATTGCTCAAAAGTAAAAGCTAACATATATTTAAACTAATAAAAATTCACTTTAAAATATATATTCACAAGCATAATAGCTTTACCCCAAGTAGGATATTTCTTTCATTTATTTTTCTTACTTACCATGACATAGAGATATAATAGATGGTATGTAAGTTTTAGATAATTTAGTAAAATGAATACTGTTGTAGTTTCCAGAGTGGACATATGTTTATGCTGTCATTATATTAGAAACATTACTGTTTAATAGAAATTAATAATAGTAGATTGAATTTCCATGGCTTGTTTCCTGGTTTTATTAGTTTACCATCTGGATTTGGCATTGTGGTGTAACAGGTTAAGCTGCATGGGTTCAAGCAGCAGTAGTGGCTGCTCCACTACTGATCCAGCTTTCTGCACGTGGCCTGGGAAAGCAGCAGAGGATGGCCCAAGTGCTTGGGCCCCTGCACCCGCGTGGGAGACCTGGAAGAAGCTCCTGGCTTCGGCCTGGCCCAGTCCGGGTCATTGTGGTCATTTGGAGAATAAACCAGCAGTTGGAAGATCTCTCTGTCTTTCCCATTCTCCTTCTTTCTCTCTGTAATTCTGCCTTTCAGATCAATAAAATAAATCTTTGAAAATAATTATCATCAGTATCTTGGGTAGTAACCCAAGCCCTTTCTTCTGATTTGGAGGAATCTTTTTTTGTCCATTTTTGAAAGTATTTTTACACTGATTTTTTTAAAAAGTTTTATTTTTATTTATTTGAAAGAGTTACAGAGAAAGGTAGAGACAGAGAGAAAGGTCTTCCATCTACTGGTTCACTCCCCAGATGGCTGCAACGGCCAGAGCTGTGTTGATCCGAAGCCAGGAGCCAGGAGCCAGGAGCTTTTTCTGGGTCTCTCATGTGGGTGCAGGGGCCCAAGGAGTTGGGCCATCTTGTATTGCTTTCCCAGGCCACAGCAGAGAGCTGGATGGGAAGAGGAGCAGCCAGGACTAGAATTGGCGCACATATGGGATGCTAGCTCTTCAGGCCAGGGCATTAACCTGCTGCACCATAGCGCTGGCCCCACCCTGATTTGTTTTTTAAAATATCATTTTATTATTTGCTGTGATCTTGAGTGATGCTCTTTTCATTCATAGCAAGGGGTTTGTTTTCAAGTCTCTTCACATATTTACATTCTGCTGATTGATAGGTTTATTCCACATGCATTTGTTCAGCACCTATGCCTAGGGTGCATGGACACCCAGCACTCTCTGCCCACAGTCTGGTGAGGAAGACTGGGGTACATCAGCAGGAGGCTCGTCCGAGACCAGTGGGTCTGGGGCATGATGGAGAGAGTGGGTGGGCTTAGCTGAAGGGGCTGGAGGGACTCCATGCCTTCTTCCTGGCTCCTGTTGCATCCTTTTCTCCCAGGCTTCTGCCTCACCTTCGACCAGATCTCAGATCTCAGGCCCCGAGGGCACCTGGTGGGTTCAGTTTTCTGCTGTGTAAATGAGTGTTTCCTTCCACACAAAGATTATGTGTTGGTATTTAACAGGGGTTTTTCAGATGTGAGATTTCCTTTAGTAGGAACCATGCTGATAAAATGTTGATTGGCCATTTAGTCACGGTCGCCCCCGTGTACACTTCCTGTCTTATGATCTGATTCCCTGCTGGGTCTGGAAAGATTTGTGTAGATTTTGCTGCTGCTCCCGGGTCAGCCCTGGTCCTTTACCTGAGGTTACAGGTGGAGGTGCTGAAACGTACTGATTAGTGTTAGGAAAGCAGTGCTGGTCTTCACTGTGACTCACGTGGACCACCTTTGGCAGGAAGCTTGCATTGGTGGGCAGCCTCCGCTACCAGGACCGTCTTCTCTGCCTTTCCTTCCTTCCTGGAGGTGACCATGTGCTCCACTTGCAGATGCCACTTCATAGGCCTGCTGGTCCCCTCACTGCTTGCGAAGCTGTCTCGTGCTGTTTCCTCTTCTGTACCAACCTTTCCACAGTGATGTTGGTGACAAAGCATCCCGGCCTCAGGCCTGCAGCAGCAAGCATCTCCTTCCCTTGCTGAGCTGGGTCTGCGTTGGCCGCGGCAGTTCTGTTTTGACTGTGGGTTGTCCTGGGTGGGCTCAGGACTGTTGGGTTGGGCCTAGCTCTGCTCCAGGTATCTCCTCACTTCCCTTGAACCAGAAGCAACCTGGAGTTTCCTGAGCCACTACTGTGACATTCAGGAGAGGAGCCCCAAACCAGTGTGGGTGGGTACCTTCCAAAGGTGTGGGTGGGGAGGACACATGAGTTATGGCGTCTTTATGACTACTACAAGAGGGAAAGAGGGCAGGGCTAGGCCGTTGTTAAATGTGGAACCACCAGAATCCTATTGGCCTGTAACAAGCAATGATGCATTTCATCTTTGTCTACATTTACTGTCTTAAATCTGTTTACACGTCATTGTTTTCCTTGTTCTCCACTAGTATTCCTGGATTACCATTTTATCAAGTTGTCAGGTTTGCCTCAATTCTTCCTTATCCAGTTTCCCCATCACCATGTCTGATGATCTTGATCATCAGGTCTTCAATATCATTATGTAAGGAATGTGAGTAAAAATTGTACATGTGTGTCTTCAGGGCTGGGTTAGCTGCTAGCTCAGGGGCAGGGGTGGAGGGCTGGCTGTGAGGCAGTGTTATGAAACAGCAGAATTGTCATTGAGCGGGATCATACGTAAGAGATGATCCTACTGGTTTCATGGGTGTGTTTCTGTGGCGTGCTTATTGCTGTGTTGGGATTAAGTGCTACTTAATAAAGTACTCACGTTCATTAAGTATGTGAGTTTCTGAGTCACTGAATTTTATGGCTTCTTGGTGCATGGGTTTGCGTTATTCCTTCCTGGTGAGATGGTCTCTGTCAGTCATGTGCCACATGGTGATGGACTACGTCTGCAACACTATGTACCACATAGCCTGGGTGGTGGTAGGCTACTCCATCCAGGTTTGTGTAGCCACATCCTGTGCTGTTCGTACACTGACATTGCCGAACAGCTGAGTACTTAGAACATACCCTGTTCCAGGTTAAGTGATGCTTCATGAATTATGAAAACAACTGACAGTTAATGAATGCCAGCTGACACTCTCGTAAGCACTTTGCCCATGCTTATTGTGTCACCACAGCCGCCCTGTGATGTGGGAACCGCTGTCTGCCCCGTTTGTTGAGGGCCAGAGTATTTAAATATCTTGCCCATGGTTCTCTAGCTTCTGCACTTGAACACCATCCGCCTCAGAGGTTTTGCCCTCAGCCTTTGCGGTTGCCCATCAGCTAGACTGGAGGAATGATCGTCAACAAGGGGTTTTTTTTTTTTTTTTTAAGCTTTTATAGTTGATTAAGTCACACAGTGCAAAGAAAGGTCCATTGACCCTTTTGGTAAAGGGAGGGCTGGAAACCAGACAGAGTAAGTTCAATGGATAGTCCGTATATACATGTGATGAGGAACACCCAAACTCAATTTGTGCTCTTAGGTTGGTTATTCTGAATCCCGATGCACTTCCGAAGCATCAGCTCGGCAGATTGGGCAAGTACGGTTTGCCTTAAGCCATTTGTCAACACACTTGGCATGGAACTCGTGGTTACAGGCACAGAGGTGGGGAGAGAGTGTTTTGGTGTGGTATCTAGAATATTATCTCTGGGAGATAATAGGAGAATAATGAAATGGCTTATTGGCTGTTGATTGTTGGTGAAGGAGAATGAGCAAAGTGGTCTTTAGAAATCCGCAAAGGATCCCTAGCCGTTTGCTTCCTTGTGGTTGGTTCTCTGAGTTGTGTGATAGCAGTAAGGTGACCTGTTAGCGTCTCTGCCAGACGCTGAAAATCACCCCTGAGGTGTTTTCCAGTCTGGGCTCTGTAGTGGGCCTGTCCTCCCTCTTCCAGTCACTGTCTTCCTGCAGATGTGGGGAGGGGCCTAGTGTCACTCCCTCCCCTGGGTTTCTTATCTTGGTCTTTTTTTCTTGATTTCTCCTCCGGCTTTGCTGCTCTTCCCCAAAAAGATGCTTTATTTCTTTTAAACTCCTGGCCTGGTTTCTAGTCTTGATTCATCCCCGTTTGCCTTTGTACGGCTCTGGTTTGTAGTTGGAAGACCTGAGCAGGCCTTCCTTTGGGTGGGCCATGTGAGAGCCTGACTGTGAGGTTTCCTTTCCTGGACCACACCTGCCCCATCGACTTCGCGGAGCAGTGGTGAGAGTCAAATCAAATAAATTCATCAAAGTGCCTTTTATTGTGCAAAGCCTGGCATCAGTGGACGTTACGAATACCTCCACAGCCTCCCCATGTGGCGCTGTCCGTTCCCTGCTTTCGTGCTAGCATCAGCTTTGAGCCGTGCTGTCCTTTCTGTTGCTTGTTTCTTTACGTGTGTGCCCTTGGGGGCCTTGGATCTTACTCTCTTTGAATTTCCTAGCACTTGGCACAGCATTAGTTGGCACGGGTGGGGACTCAGCAAATGTTCCAATGAACCGTCAGGAGTGTCTTTCTAAAGGAAGTTTGTGGTTGTAGTCTTTTTTTTTTTTTCTGAGCAAAGATTTCCTGATAAATGCTATGCTCTTGAAGTTAGCCTTTTTAAAAATCAGGCTTTTGATACTCTGTTGTGTTCCTTCTCACAGGATGCTGAATTCCAGTGCCTGCGGTTGCCATCCCCAAAAGCTATGTTCACTCTATAAATACTCTTCTGACGAATCCTTTTAAAAGGATAAATCAAGAAATGATTCTAGATTTTGAATTAATGATATAAAATATTCGATACTCTGTTTATTAAATTAACAAATAGAGAGGGGTCTCAAAAAAGTTCACGGGAAATATTTACTATGAAAAAGCTACATATGACTTAAAAATTTTTTTTCCATCAAAGTCAGCTTATCTCTTATGTTCATTTTCCCAAAAGTTTTGGAAGTACCTGAATATGTACTGAGTATTTTTTATGTCCCAAGCTACAAATGCCAGGATATATCCCTGAGCAAATTGTCTGGGTGCCGGACAACAAGGAAGTAAATAAAATGGGATGATTTCAACTCTCAAGTGGGGTTAGGACTCCAGCACAGTGAGGAGCCCTCCGCATGTGTAAATATACTGGGTGTGTTACAGATGCTAGGCTTCCAGCTTCACTGTGTATCCACTTGTCTGGTCACTGAGTAACTTCAGCTCTGCACATTCCTGTAGGCCTCCTGTGGGAGAAGAGCTGTGGGTCGTGGTTAGCTCCGGGAGGAGGTGGTGGCTATGATCTGGACCTTTGGCTTTTTTTTTTTAAGATTTTATTTATTTATTTATTTGAGAGGAAGAATTGCAGAGAGGAGAGACAGATAGAAAGGTCTTCCATCTGCTGGTTCACTCCCAGATCGCTACAATAGCTAGAGCAGGGCCGATCCGAAACCAGGAGCCAGGACTTTCTTCCGGGTCTCCCATGCAGGTTCAGGGGCCCAAGCACTTGGGCCATCTTCTACTGCTTTCCCAGGCCATAGCAGAGAGCTGGATTGGAAGAGGAGCAGCCGGGACTCAAACTAGCACCTGTATGATGCCGATGCCATAGGGGGAGGCTTAGCCCACTGCACCACAGCGCTGCCCCCTGGACCTTTGACTTTATGAGAGCACTTCAGCATATCTGAGGGTTCCTCCAACTGAATGAGGCCCCTGTCTGTTGAGGTTGCTGATATTTGAGTGTCTCTGTGGGAGCAAGGGAGGGAGAGATGGGTGAGCAGTTGTGCACCCAGTCACGGTTCTGTGCTGCCTTGCTGTGTCAGTGCAGCCACATCTTCCACGTGAGGGAAGCTGCTTGCTCGCTTATGGCATTCTGTGTCTGCGCGCTGCGGAGCCCACCGAGGCTGAATAGTGAAGGCACGTGAGGCACTTGGGGATTTGTGTGAGGCGGTGACGTGGGATCCTAGATCTGAGGACAGACGGAACCAGTTGCCTGAAGTGGGCTGAGGGGTGGGACAGCATCCCTGAGGGCCCCAAGTGGAAGAAGCTTTGGGGAAGCTTGGGGAACGGACAGAGACCAGAGACAGCAGTGGCTAGATAGCACGTAGGAGGTCAGTCTAGAGTGCTGTGTGCAGTGGAGGTGTCGAAGGGACTGCTGCCATGTTAGTTTGGGCTTCAAGTACTACCGGAGCCCTGTCAGAGGGTTTGAGCAGGGAGCAATCTGATTTGATTGGTGTTATTAAGTTTTCATCTTGGCTGCTGGGGGGAATGGAGGGAGAATAGAAGCAGAGAGCCCAGGCAGAGGGCCGTGTTGGAGCCCTGGTGAGGATCCAGGGTGATGTAGAGCTGGGGAGGGCAAAAGCAGCCTGGGGCTGGAACGGTGTGGGCTGGGGACAGTCGAGAACGAGTGATTTGCTGGACGTGAGCAGTGATGCAGCGAGCCTGGGGCAGCTGGGTGGATGGGGTGCCACCTAGCGAGGTGGGGAAACCTGAGAGAGGAATGGGATTTGAGAGGGAGAGCAGTACTTCCCTTTGGGCGTGTTTAATTCGGCCTTTTAGACCCGCACATGTCAAAATCTGGCTGGCAGCAGTGGTGAGGGTAGAGCTAGCTGTGGGAGTCAGGGCAGCAGACAGAAATCAGGAGACCTCAGCAGAGAGATGGAGTTCTTCTGATAGACCCAAGGATTTGAGAGTTAGGTCAGTTCTTCCCTGTGTGCATACACTCTCATGATTTATATATTATTATTATTTTATAATTGCATGTTGTAGGTGTTTCTTTTATTCAGATCATTCAAGAAAATATTAGGGGGGTCTTCAAAAGGTTCATGGAAAATGCGTATTATGAACAAACATTTTCTGGCGGGAGCACACTATTAGTCCGGGGGTCGAGACAGGTTAATAAAAGTGGAGATACCGCAGGGTCAAGGAAGAGTAGGGGAAGAAACAGCAGAGGAAACTCTTCTGGAACTAGTGATTCACAGTGGACCTGCCTGGAGAGCGTGGGAGCCCAAGTTCGGGACACCAGCAGCGGACTCAACGCACCAGCGCTGGAACGCGAGGTGAGCCGAAACTCAATAGCCCGAGACACCAGCAGGCAAGCGGAAAGAGGAGACTAGAGGGAACGAGGCTTGAAACTCCGTGGGGAAAAGTTCACCAGGCTAACTAGAAGAGAGAGAGGGAAAAAAAAAAGTGACTGATACGGACACGAGTTTCTCTCCCTCCACTCAACCCTCAAAGACGAGCAAGACAAAGAGCAGGCACCATTTTGGACATACGTCATAAGCAGGGCGACCTCAGGTCTACACTGGCCCTGAGCCTAGCAGAAAAACTTGACTCTGGGGGGAGGGGTGAAATAACAGGAGATTAGGATCTAACTTGGCAACCCAGTGGGAGACTGCAGGAGAATTGGAGCCCACACTGAGGGCAGCACAGATTCCCTGTGCTGTCCTTGGGAAAGAGCTTCTGATCTCTGGCTCCTGTGGGTATATCATTTGCCTGCTAACTACCTCCAATTACGTTCAGCTGTGCGGAATTACTTCCCTTTTGAATCAAAAAAAGAAAGAAAGAAAGAGAGAGAGATTTACCACACCTAACCTGGGAGTGTCGTCTTTGACACACCCTCAACCCTGAGGAACCAAACACAGCTCTCAGTCCACACTCATCTCAAGCCTCTAAGGCTCCACCGAAAGCAGACAGTCCACTTAATCTAGAGCCATAGTGTAACAAGAAAAAACACCACAGTGAAGAAACCAAATATCTCCAACATGCCAAACAACAAACGCAAAAACCGAGGTAACAAGAACAAGGAAGACACTATGACGCCCCCAAATGAAAAAGACACCCCAATTCAAGATTATGAAGATGATGAGATCGAAGAAATGCAAGAAGCGGATCTCAAAAAATTGATAAGAACATTAAGAAGTTCTCAAAAACAAATTCTTGAACTACAGAAATCCTTAATGGACAAGATAGAAAATCTCTCGTGAAAATGAAATATTAAGGAGGAATCAAAATGAAATGAAACAACTAGTAGAACAAGAAACCGTGATAGTGACGAGAAATCATAATGAAATGAAGAATTCAATAGATCAAATAAATTGATCTTTTAATTCCCTTTTCCACAAAGTTTTGAAGTACCCCGTGTATCTAACAGAGAAGACGGATCTTTCAATCAGAATTGAGTCAGGAATACAAGCAGGGTGCGTCTAGGAAGTAAGTAAATTATGGTGTGTCCTGGGGGAGGGGAAGCATAGTGTGATGGCACACAGCAGAGGCACGGGCCCAGTCTGGAGTCAGGGTGGGTAGGAACCCCGGGTGAAGAGGGCCTCAGGCAGAGGGGATAGTTAGTGGCAGGTAGGCTGGCAGTTTGTGTTGGACTCACAGTATGCAAAACCTTTCCTTGGCACTGGCAAATTCTGTGTAAGATACTCAAGGATTCCTTGGCAAGGTTGTCTAGCGCTGAAGTACTCTTGTGGGTTGGTTATATTATTTCATTGCTACTTGTTCCACACAGGTTAATTTGTTAGTGGGAATTTCCACTGCTCTGTGCTTAGTTTTACTTTGGTGCAGTCACTTGGCAGTTTGCATGACTTCATAACAGCTCATGTGTATTATTTCAGTGAACCAGGGATGACTTATTGCATGAAAAGCCCTTATCAAGTTACTGGAGGGAAATTCAGATTCATCTGCATGTAGTTAATTTTATAGAATTTGTAATTGGTATGTTCATGCACACACACACAGTATTTATTAATACTGCTAAAACAATAGATGCCATTTTCTTACAGATCAGATAGCAACACATATTTTTTTCTTGAGTAATGCTTGTGGAATTTTTTTTTAAATGTATTTTTATTTATTTGAAAGGCAGAATTACAGAGAGAGAGAGAGAGAGAGAGAGAGAGAGAGAGAGAGGTCTTCTATCCGCTGGTTCACTCTCCAAAGGGCCGTAATGGCCAGAGCTGAGCAAATGGAAAGCCAGGAGCCTGGAGCTTCTTCTGGGTCTCCAACGTGGGTGCAGGGGCCCAAGCTAAACTTAGGCCATCTTCTACTGCTTTCCCAGGCCATACCAAAAAGCTGGATCAGAAGGTGAGCAGCTGGGACTGGAACCAGCACCCACGTGGGATGTTGACACTGCAGGCTGGGGCTTTAACCTGCTGCACCACAGTGCCAGCCTCTTGTAGAATTCTAAGGAAGACTATTAGTGCATTCTCCCCGAACATTAGCTCCTTAGTCAGGATCCTGTAAATGGCACAAACGGCTTTGTTTGCCAAGGAAAATGTACAAAGGTGTGTTGACAGTAGACTACCACCTCAGAGTTGTGAGGTTTTGTCCAGGCCACCTGGGGCCTTTAGAAGAAGTAGCCACAGCAGGCCTGAGTTCCTTGCACCACCTGTCCATCTGCCCTGGTTTTAGTGAAACTGTCTGGTACACCAGGGACAACTCGAGGGATACACGGCATGTCCCATGGTGTCCAAACAAGCATGAGGGCTGGTCATCTGGAGCTGGAAGGTAGGCAGCACCTGTGGGCCCACGTGGAAGGGGGTGTGGGTATGGTTGGGGGGAGGTGGCTGTTGGCAGGCAGGGTGGAGGGAGGAGAGTGCGGGTGGGACCTTGACTGGCACAGTTGTTTCCTGGGGTACAAACCGGTTCCTTCTCACAGTCTGTATCAAAAGCTGACTCCCGCAGGAACCTTCTGTCTGGCTGTCAGTGCTCTGACCCTGAACTGGCCCTACAGTCTCCTGCACTGTCTGTGGAGGGTGGCGTCCCAGGTGTAATTCAGAACTCTCTGAGATGGAGAATCAACAAATGGGAATGCTGGTTTTTTCCTGCCTTATATGTGAATAAAACTGGTTCCACTTTCCTTCATTCCTGAAATAAAAAACTTTCAGAATTCTGATAGTTGTAAGAATACATTTTTTTAATAAATGGAAACTTTTTCTTTTCAGATAATGTGGATGCAGGTGATCTTAAGCAGTTTTTTGAGACCAACTATTCTCAGATATATTTCATCTTCTATGAAAATTTTATAACACTGGAAAATAGTTTGAAATTAAAAGGTAAGCATTTCTACAATTTTTTTTTTCTTTTTAGTATTCAGGAAAGTTTAGATGTTGAATGTATCGTGAGCCACAAATTCTATGCCTTAAGCTTTCTTTCTTGTTAAGTCTTCAGCAAAGCTGTGAAATCACAGTGGGCTGGTTGACATCTGTGTTCCTCTTGAGCTTTCACTTACACAGGCGCCAATGGAACAGAAAATGGAAGGAACCTGCAGAAGGCATGAGTTTCAGAGGAATCACTTTAAAAAGAAAGAAAAGTAGTACGTGCACACTGTGAAAAGATCCATATTCCACTGAAGGGTTTGAAATGAAAGTGTCTGCTTTGCCCAGACGCCAGGCCTGCTCGGCAGCAGCAGCCACTATGAAAGATACCTTGTGTCTCTTTCCATTTGGCTTAGTCATGTATGTGTTTATGTATGAGGATACATCAGAGAGGTCATGGGAAAATGGAATTTGAAGACAAGTTGCAAAAAATTTGAAATCCATGTGTATAATGCTCATAGACAATATGCGTTATCAAAAAACTGCATGGATTTAAAAAGTTTTTGCAACAAAATAGACTTATCTTTAAATTCTATTTTTCTGCAGACTTTTTGAAGTGCTCTCATTTTTTTTAAAGATTTTATTTATTTATTTGAGAGGCAGAGTTATAGACAGTGAGAAGGAGAGACAGAGAGAAAGGTCTTCCATCTGTTGGTTCACTCCCCAAATGACCGCAATGGCTGCAGCTTTGCCGATCCGAAGCCAGGAGCCAGGTGCTTCCTCCTGGTCTCCCATGTGGGTGCAGGGGCCCAAGGACTTGGGCCATCTTCCACTGCTCTCCCAGGCTACAGTAGAGAGCCGGATTGGAAGAGGAGCAGCCGGGACTACAACCGGCGCCCATATGGGATGCTGGCGCCACAGGCAGAGGATTAACCTACTGTGCCACGGCACCAGCCCTGAAGTGCTCTCATATATTTATGGTTAATTCCCATGAATAGAATATCCTTTGAAAATGAAAACAAGGCCATATTGCATATGGTGCTCTGCATTTAGGGGCAGGATGCTATAGTCTGGAGCCAGTCTGGGTTTGGATCCTGGCCCCCGACTCTAGCTCTGAGTTGGCTCCCTCCTGTCAGCATTAAACGGTTAACAGGAGTCCTAGGATTTTGCGTCATTTTGGCACAGAGCATGTGATCAGTAAGCCTCTGCTGCTGTCACCATCTTCTTTTGTTTTCTGTGTCATCTGCTAGAGAAATCGTTCCCTGTTAGTATGTATATTTCTTCTTCAGTTTTAAACAATCACGTAGTACTGCATAGGATGGAAATGTCATAGGTCTGAAGAGTTGACTTCTGAGTGCCTGGGTCAGGTTCACAGCGCTTTCAGGCTGGAGGGGCTCAAGAGTCCACAGCCCGCATTTCAGAGCTGAAATAGGTTGCATTACTGACCTAAGGTCCTGCAGGTTACTTAATTAGTTGCACGGTCAGAATTGCCAGCATGTCTCTTGATGCTCGGTCAGAGTTCCTTCTTTTGTTCCAGTGTTTCTCAAACTGTGGTTCTAGAAGCAGCAGTGTGGCTGTCGCTGGTGAACTCATGAAGCTTCCTGATTGAGAAACGCCCTGGATGGAAGTCAGCAGTCTGTGTCTTAGCAAACCCTCCAGAGGATATAGTATGCTCTTGTGTTTGAGAATCGTGGTTCTAGTTCATGGTGCCCCCCTTAAAAATAATACTGATTCTAGATCAACAGACAGACGTTGAAACACCATCTCTGTAGCCAGCCCCCTGAGTTGCTCACCTACACAGGAGAGGGTCAGTACTTTAGCCAAGTGCTTAGTATCCTGAACCATGCTCCAGTGCTGGTGCTTCTCAGGGGCCTTTAGCTCAGGCGGCTCTGTCTCTCTTCTGCTTAACCCTTCATTTGTTCACCCATTCAGTATGTGAATGATAAGTGTGCAAGGCACTCTATTACATTTCTATGAAGAATCCAGAAATATATCAGATATGTATGTGAACATGCTTTACAGGGAAGGGAGCAGGTCTGTGGCCTGGCCTGAGAATCAGCAGTAAGTTTGAAAATCAGATGTGCTGTGGGAGAGATACAGACACCATTTTGTGGTTGATGGGAGGGAGAAGTGGCTTCCTGTTGAGTGATGAGTGACGCACTGGGGAAGAGGTGGCTTTGTGGAGAGACACTGAAAGAGATGTGGGACTTCAAATGGTGGAGAACAGCACTGTAGATGGAGGATAGAACCTAAGCCAAGGCCAGGAGGCTGTTCGCAGGGCATATGTGGGAAATACGTTTCTTTTCCTTACAGCGTAAGGGGTGTTAAAGAGATTTGTAGGAAATGAGATTATGCTGCAAGGAGCTTTGAATTCTAGACTAGGGAGTTTGGACTTCATCCTTTAGATGGGAGCACTTGAAACTATTTGCTACTAAATCATATATCTTACAAAAGGTAGGAAGGCCAATGAGGAGACCTGAGCTGTCCATAAGACAGCTGCTGGCCCATGAGACAGGAGAGCTGGTGATGCCTGATCTGGGGAGGTGGTAGTTAAGGGCACAGAAAGTTCTATGTCTCAGTGGGTGCACCGTTCGTGAGAATTGAATTTAAGGGAAAGAGAGAAGTCAAAGATGCTTCTAGGATGTTGAGTCTGATTTGTGAAGTGCCATTGCAGCAGTTGGAAACCTGGAGGGCAGCCAGGTTTGGGAAGTAAGAGGCGCTCTGTGGTAGACCCAGGTGCAGGTATTAGCTGGGCAGTAAAAATAGAAGGGACTGGAGCTTGAGAGGAGAGAGGTGAAATCACACTGTTACCAAAGGGGAAGGTTTTATATATATTTATGTACACACACACACAGATATAGGAACATGTATATGTATATATTTATTTAAAAAACAGAGTGACAGTGAGATAAAGCTGGAGAGCGTGCACGCACACACGCACACACACGCACACACACACACACACGAGAGAGAGAGAGAGAGAGAGAGATCTCTTCCATTTGCTGGTTCACCCCCAAATGCCCACAGTAGCACGAGCTGGCTTAGGCTGACGCCAGGAGCTAGGAGTTCCATCCTGATCTCCCATGTGGGTGGCAAGGAGCCAAGTCCTTGGGCCATCATTTTTTGCCTCCTAGATGCGTTAGCAGGAAGCTGGATCTGAAGTGGAGTGGGATGCAATCCCAGGCACTCTCATATGGGATGTGGGCTGAACCATAACAGCTGTCTCAGAAAGTATATTAAAGAAAGAAAGTGATGGTCAGAACATGGGGCTAATTCCTTCCTTTACTGGGCAGAGAATGAGGAAAGAGATGCAGTAGTAGAAGGGGTGCCAGGAAGTGTTTTTGTCATAGAAGCCCAGGGCAGTGAGAGTTCAAAATCAAGTCATGAAAGACAAGCAGTGCCTGATGATACAGGAAGGGAAGGAGCCACAAGACCAGAAAGTGAGAGCTCTGGGAAAGTTCTAGATAAGAGAGGTCAGAAGCCAGACAGTGGGCCCATGGGCCCACGAAGGCCAGCAGTGAGAGCACCCTTTCAGAGAGCTCCATGTGATGACAGAGGGTCTGTCTCCAGCTGAGCACTGGCCAGCCTAGGAGAGGATCAGCCAGACGGGGTAATAACTGATGGTTCAGGTGTTGCTGCTGGGTTGAGAGACAAGGTCAGGTGAAAAGAAGAGATACGGAAAGGAGTGTTCAAGGTGACCTCTGCAGGTAAAGAGGAAAAGGGAAGAGGATTGAGTATAGATAAGCAGACGTTTTGTGGTAGAGAGGAAAAACAGGAGGACTTCCTGTTGAATGCTCTGATTGCTCCTATAAAACAGAGACAGATGTCAAGTAGGGAGGGAAGTGGATTGGGTGAGGTGCTGTGGAGGGCTCTGGCATAGAGCAGATGGTTTGGAGTATAATGGAATGTTCCAGGCTGTAGCAGGCCACCAAGCCATGCATGGGCTTCTACCCAGGGTGCTAATGCATTATTTTCTTTAATGGATTGCTCAGTTTCCACCTGTGACTTACAACTTGGAATAGATTTTGAACTTAATTTTTTTTTGCTAAAGTGACAGATATTTAAAATAAGAAACAGTTCGATATTTATCTGGCATCCTAGCTTTGCTCCAGTTCATTTACTTTTCACAGGTGTGTGGAGGAGAAAAGCGTGGTATTGTGTGCAATCCGGATAGCAAAGAAAAAACTGAAGCTCCAGATCTTAGCAGAAAGCCCTCTTTCGCCTGTTTTCTCTTTCTGCCGGCTTCCCTCTTTAACCTCTTCCTCTGTCAGTCCTTTTTAAAAAATGAGGCCCCGCTCAAGGCTGTATCAGTTAGCTTGTGCTGCCTAACAGACCGCCCAAAACTGAATACCTTAAAACAACCATTTAGCTTAGGATTTGCTGGGTCTGCAGGCAGCTCTGGTTTAGACCGGCTCATGCCCCTGTGGTCAGCTAGTGGTAAATGCCCTCCTTCACATGTCTTGTGGTCGTCAAGCTGTGGACTTCAAAACCTTATCCCTCCTCCTTGTGGCCTCTCATTCTCCTTCTAGCAGGCTTGTTCTCCACCCGCTGCTCCAAGTCGCAGGCAGCAAGTGCGTAAGGCTTTTCAAGCTTGTGCTTGCCTCACATTTGCTAATGTCACCTGGCCATAGTGAGTTGAAGCCATCCCAGATTCAAAGGATAGAGACATATGTATTTTGGTGGGAGAGCGAAGAACTGATCATTACAAAGTCCTGGCTTTGGCCTGGCCTAGCCCTGGCTATTGTGGTCATTTGAAGGAATGAACCAGTGGATAGAAGCTCACTTTCTCCCTGTCCTCTCCCTCCCCCGCTTCACTCTCTTTCAAATAAATAAGTCATGGGGTCAGCATTGAGGTGCAGTGGGGTGCCACCGGTTGCAACACTAGCATCCCATATCAAAGTATTGGTTTTTTTGGCTTCTACACCCCATGTGGAACATCCAGAAGAAGCTTCTGGCTCTTGGCTTCTGCATGGTCCAGCCCAGGCCATTGTGAAGTGAGTCAGTGGATGGAATATCTCTTTTCTGTCTCCCCTCTATCTCTGTCATTCTGCCTTTGAAATAAATAAATAAATAAATAAATCTTTTTTAAAAATTGTAATGAAGAGCCTATAAAAATGGAATGAGATTTTTAAAATATTCTTGCTTTTAGTATAGTCTGTCTGATTAGAATTTTGGGAAGAAAATATACCTCCTAAAAGGAGTAAAAGAAAATGCTTCTTAGGAAGAATGAAATAATCCTGGGATACCTTCAGCCTTCCAGATATATTCAGGCTAACTCCTTGGAGTTGCAGGCTCTCTCTTCAAAATATACCTATCGACTTCTTGTCCTTGTCTACACCAGTAACCCTGGAATATTGCAGTAGTCTCAGAAATGGTCTCCCTGCTTCCACACCCAAGAACAGCTGCATCTGTGCTTCAAAAATATGAGCCAAATCTTAACTTCTCTTGCTGTAACCTCTCACATGGCCTTTCATTCCCAGGGTTGTAAACAGTGGCTGCCTTCCTTTCCCACCTTCTCTTCAACCTCAGCTGCTACACTGTCCCCCACCCCCTGGTCAATGGCCCCAGCCTTCAGGGCCTCTGGGTGTTTCCTCCAGGTCAAGTATGTCAGCCCCAGGGCTTTGCCCACTCCCTCTGCCTGGTACCTGTCTCCCCCAAATTTCCACATGACTTGCTTTCTTTCCTGTTAGATCTCTGCTCAGACGTTAGCTTATCAGCAAGGTGTTCCCTGGAGTCCTTGTCAAAACTGTGCACCAGCCTTTTTTAGCTTCCCCATCTG
This sequence comes from Lepus europaeus, assembly GCF_033115175.1. Lineage (NCBI taxonomy): Eukaryota > Metazoa > Chordata > Mammalia > Lagomorpha > Leporidae > Lepus > Lepus europaeus. The sequence goes on from NC_084836.1 coordinate 80,573,497, forward strand.
CCCTCACTCTTGGTTTTTATTGCTTATTTGTAGACTGCCTCCTCCTGCCAGAATATAAACTTCTTCAGGGCAGGGCTTGTTGTGGGTTTTGTTCACTGCTGTGTCCTTAGGACCTGACTTAGACACATTCTTCAGTGCTTCTTGATGAAGGAGTGAATCTGCTTGCAGAGCAATGGCAATTCATGTGGCTCAGGGGCCTGAAACTTAGAGCTCACTGCCTGACTTTATAAATAAAGTTGTTTGTTTATTTTTGAAGATTTATTTATTTATTTATTTGAATGCAAAGTGATGGGGGATGGGAGGAGGGAAGGAGGAAGGGGGAGAGAGAGAGAAAAAAAGAGAGATCGTCCAGCCACTAGTTCCCTCCCTAAATGGCTGCAATGGCTGGGGCTGGTCCAGGCTGAAGCCAGGAGCCAGGACCTCCATCCAGATCTCCCACGTGGGGGCAGGGACCCAAGCATTTGGGCCATCTTCCACTGCCTTCCTGGGCACACAAGCAGGGAGCTGGATTGGAAGCGGAGCAGCCGAGACTCAAACTGGTGCTCTGACATGGATGCTGGCATGGCAAATAGCAGCTTAACCCACTGTGTGGCAATACTGGCCCTATTTATTTATTTGAAAGGCAGAGTTGGGGGCCGGGGAGGAGATATCTTCCATCTGCTGGTTTCCTCCCCAAATGGCCACAACATCTAAGGCTAGATCAGTCCAAGTCTAGAAACCAGGAGCTCCATTCCAGATCTCCCACATGGGTGGCAGGGGCCCAGGCACTTTGAACCATCTTCCATTGCCTTCTCAGCCTCATTAGCAGGTAGCTGTATCTTAAATGGAGCAGCTAAGACTCAAACTGGCACTCTAATATTGGATGTGGGTGTCACATGCTGCAGCTTTAGCCTGCTATACCACAATGTCATCCCCAGTAAAGTTTTATTGAACACAGCCTTACCCATTCACAAATAAATTGTCTGTGATGACTTTTGTATTATAAATAGCAGATTCAAATGGTTACAAGAAAGGCCTGAAAATGCCTCAAATGTTTATTATGTAGTCCTTTATAGAAAAGCTATACTGGATGTAAACCAAGCCCTTAGCACCCTGCCTGGTACATGGAGAGGGGAGTGGTGCTGCGGGTGTTGAGTTGTTATTGTTGTTGTTACCAGAAGGGAGTGTGCAGTTTCCCAAAGAAATGCTACTTGGGATGCTACAGTTAATACTTGTTCTTTGCCTCTGTCTAGGCCAAGGTACAACTCCTTGTTTTTGCTGTACATTCTGCCATAATTTGAATTTATAAGTAAATCCTTGGGAAATGAATAGATTACCTGCCATAGGTTGGTAACAACTTGGGAAACATGGAAGATTTGTTTAAACAGCTAGCAAGGGGTAGCTCTGCAAGATGTGGGCTTAGGCAGACTGGCCCTGTTGTCCTACTGTGTGTGCTGTATGGCTTCTAGGTATTTTTTGAGTTCACTGTATTTATCTTGAGGCTTAAATGTTTTAAGATGCCTTTAAACATAATCTCTAATATCCTAAAGTTTAAACATTGTTATAATGCCTGCATATATTTTCTTATGTTCCAGGGAATAATAAATCCCAAAGGGAGGAGCTGGACTCCATCCTCTTTCTTTTTGAAGTAAGTTTTTATTAAATCTTTCAGTTTTTAAAGATGATTATTGAAAATAAGGTATTTTAGGTCTTTAATTGTACTTCAAATCAGGTAAAGATGGCTGTTGATGGACATGTATCCTCCTTCCTTCCCTTCCCACCTCTCTCCCCTCCCCTTCACTCCTTCCTTCCCTGTTAATAAAGTTGCAAAGAATGTTGTGATTTTCTTTTTGTTGTTGTTGTTGAAAAGTGGGGAGGATTTTTCCTAGATGTAAAATCACTAGATAGAAGAGTGCAAATATGCACATTTTAAATGGTAGTAGATATTACTAGATTGCTTACTGTAAAGATCACATAAGTCTTATATAAATTTCCTGTGCTGTAGCTGACACTGAAGATAATTTGTCTTTTTCAGATTTGCAAATCTGACATGTAAAACTCATTGTTTCTAATATATATTTTTCTGGCTACTGGAGAGGGGCCATGTTCGTGTCTCTGTGTTTGGCATATATTCTTTTTAAAGTTGAAACTGTTAGGATGCAGTTTTTGCTCTATTAAGCCTAAAGTCTTTCTTGCCCAAATGTATTAGACTGGTGGCCACATTTCGGATACCTGGAGAACTACACTCAGGAATGAATTATAAGCTTTGCAAGTTAATTTTCTAGAAATGATCTTCGTTTCCTAGAAATCATTACTGGTTTGAAGAGATGTGTGCTTAGGTTAGCGTGAGAGGCTAAACCTTTATGGCTGGAGAGGAAAGGCCTGATGTGCACTCACTGCAGAGGAAAGCTCTCCCTGAGTATTTGGTGAGGGTCTCTCTAGGTTTATGGGAGAAAACCTCTCGCCCAGGACGTGGCCCGTGGCGGGCACTCCATCACCTTGGCTCCCGTTTCCTAACCCCGTATTTCATGGTGCTCATTGTGTTTCCTGTGCCCCTACCCCGGGGAATGAAACCTGTGCAGAGGAATTATTATTTAAAGGCCCAGATACTCCTATGTGTCTGCTGACCACAGTTTGAACTACTCCATTCACTTAGATTGTGTTAGTTACATGATGGTTGATGCATTTGCCAAAGTATCTAATGTACACGGTGGTTATGAAACAGGATGATAAAGCCCGCACTCCTGACATTTCCCCCCTGACCATTTGAAGAACTAGAATTTACCTAGGTGCTGTTCTTTGATGCCATCCTTTCTTACCCCTGGGGGCCAGTCACTCTACTGTGTTCTTATCCTTCTCCTTGTAAAAAACAGTGGTTTTGCCATTTGCATTTGTATCCTTAAATAATTCATTATGTAGTTTTATGTGGTTTCCAGTGTAACAGAAATGATCTCATATAGTAATAGTCATCTGTGACTTGCTTTTATACTCAGTATTATTCCTAAGATTCATCCATTTTTTTAAAAGATTTTTATTTATTTATTTGAAAGTCAGGGTTACCGAGAGAGAAAGGAGAGACAGCGAGAGATTTCCATCTGCTGGTTCACTCCCTAAATGGCTGCAATGGCCAGAGCTGGGCCAGGCTGATGTCAAGAGCCAGGAACTTCTTCTTCTTCTAGTCTTTCATGTGGGTGCAGCAGGGGCCCAAGCACTTGGACCATCTTCCACTGCTTTCCCAGGCCATAGCAGGGAGCTGGATTGGAAGTGGAGCAGCTGGGACTCTAACTGGCGCCCATATGGAATGCTGGTGCTGCAGGTGGCAGCTCCCAACCATGTTTTTAAATTTAGCTCTAATGTTTGCACTCCCACTGCTGGATTAAATGAATATAATTATTTATTTAGTTCCTACATTTTGTTTATAGGTTTTTTTGTTTGTTTGTTTTCTTGGTAAAGTGTCAGATTGTTTATGGATAATGAGTGGACAGGCTTACTAGTCAGTCTGTTCTTGTCTTACTACTCTTGCTCAGCCCTCCAGTAGATTGTAAATAAAAGGAATAAAACTGGCCATTCTGTTACTCATCTAAATAGAGCTTTGTTAATATATCAGCATTAAGAATGTCTTTATAAAATTTTTGCAAGTAGTCTATCAAATTAAATTAAAGATTGTTGCTATTCCCAGTTTGATAAGATTTACAAAAAAAAAAGTCATATAAGAATTTTGAAGTTTTCAAATTTTTTCCTGCAGTGATTGGGATCATCTTATGAGTGTTAAGATAGTGAATTACAATTCTAGATTTATAGATGGGCAAATATTTTGTTTACAGTTTTGAATTTATGATTTTGGATTCACAACTGAGGGAGGTTGGCTAAAATTTCCATTCGCAGTATTTTTAAAAATTATATATTTGCAAGGCAGAGTTACAGTGAGACAGAGAGAGAGACAGACAGACCAAGAGAGAACTCCCATCTGCTGGCTCACTCCTAAATGCCCGCAACAGCCAATGCTGGGCCAGTCTGAAGCCAGGAGCTGGGAACTCCATCTGGATCTCCCATGTGGGTGATAGGGCCCCAACTACTTGAGGCATCACTACCTGGGGTGCACATTAATTAGACACTGGAATCAGGAGCAGAGTTAGAACTTGACCCTAGGCTCTCAGATATGGGATGTCCGTCTTAATGAGCTTTTTAAAAATCACTAGGCCAAATACCCACCCCTCATATTATTTGTGACTGGTCCCATTACATAAAGGTTGTAGAACGTATTTTCAAGTGTTTCTCCTTTTCTGTTACATAAAACAGTTTCTCTAAGATTGGAATGATCTGTTGCTGGACTGTTGTTAAGTCTTTCCTATCAAAAAAAAAAAAAAAAAAAAAAAAGCCTGAAACTGGTTTGTTTGTTTGGTTGGTTTTTTTTTTTTGGTCTATAGGAAGATTTTAACCACTCATTCAGATATTTTTTTAATAGTTTTAGAATTATTCAGGCTGTCTGTTTTTCTTGATTCTGGTTAGGTAGTTGTATTTTTTTCTAAGAATCTGAAGCATTCTCACAATTTGTTCTTATTACCATCAGAGTTTTAAATCTCCTGGGCACAAAGAAACTTCTCTTCTCTAGAGGCTCAGGTCGTGACCCTGTCAGCTTCATCTGCCTGAAGTCGCTCTTCAGCGCCTTCACACCTTGTTATTGTGTATTATTATTTGTGTTGCGTGTTTTCTCTCTGCTAGTTGCCATTGTAACAATATTAAACTCTGTATTCAGGATAATCATTTCTTTACATGTATTTTCTTAAGGTCTTTTTCTTAGTCTTTGAGGACTTGGGCCATCTTCTATTGCTTTCCCAGGCCATAGCAGAGAGCTGGATTGGAAGTAGAGCAGCTGGGACTAGAACCGGCACCCATATGGGATGCTGGTGCCGCAGGCTGGGGCTTTAATCTGCTGTGCTACAGCACTAGCCCCTCAATAATCTCTTGATCCTTACTCATTTGTAGGCAGTTTATTTTCTTAACAATTTACTATATATTTCATATTTTATATCTGATAATTCTGTTGTTTCAAGTCTTTAGTTTTCTAAATCCATTGGTAGTTTTGGTGGCTTCTTTTCTTGCATCTTTTGTTATATACTTTTTTTTTTCCTAGACAAAAACCTTCATTTTATCAAAGTTTTTTTTTTTTAAGATTTATTTATTTGAAAGACATAGTGACACAGAGCTAGACAAAGCGCTATCTCCATCTGTTGATTGACCCTCCAGATGAGGACAGCAGCTGCATGTGGGCCAGGCCAAGGCCAGGAGCCAGGACCTCCATCCAGATCTCCCACATCAGTGGCTCATCACCTGCTGCCTTCCTAAGCAGAGTAGCAGGGAGCTGGATTGAAGTTGGAGTAGCCAGGAGTCAAAGTGGCACTCCCATGTGGGATGCCTGTGTTATAAGCATTGGCTTTGGCTTTCTGTGCCACCACGCTGGCCCTTAAAATTGTTTTGATTAACATGTAATTCTTGTGTATCTTTGTTTTCAGATTAATTGAATTAATATTATTTGAAAAACAGGGGAAGAGAGAGAAAGAGAAAGAGATGGAGATAGACAGTGATCTCTCATCTACTGGTTTACTCCCCATTTGCCTGCTATAGCCAGGGCTAGGCCAATCTGAAGCCAGGAGCCAGGTACTCACTCTGGGACTGTGGCCATGTGGCATAGTGACTCAAATACTTGAGTCATCACCTGCTGTCTCCCAGGGTGCGCATTAGCGGAAAGCTGGAATCTGTAGTGAGGCTGAGACTTGAACCCAGGCACTTGTCTGTTACAGGATGTGGGAGTCCCAAGTGGCATCTTAATGGTTGCACTAAATGTCTGTTCCTTGTATATCTTTATGGGACACAGTTCAATATTTCAACACATGTATACAGAGTAAACGGGCAGTTAGCATTCCCGCCTCCCCGCCCTTCCTCCTGTTGCCAGCCTCCCAGCTCCTCTCCTCCAGTTCTTTATAGAGTGTATAATATATTCTTGTGGTCTGTAGTCACTGCACTGCGCTGTGGATTGCTAGAATCCATTAGTTCTGTCTGTGCTTTGACTTTGAGACCTGTGTCAATTGAACACAAATTTAATACTGGTTTCTTTTAGAGGGCTTGTATTTGCTTTTTCTAGGAGTCTGGGAATTGTCTTACTGGGTTCACTTTAGCTCCATTTGAGGACCTGGCATATTAATTAAATTTCAGGTTCAGTCCTCCAAAGTCACCACGCAGAGGGGTCTAGGGACTGGAAAGAACAGACATCTGTAGTTGTAGTGCTGGTATTAGCATTCGATCCCTGGCACCCTGGCGTTGCTCATGGGTCAGATTTTGTCTCACATCTGCCTCCTTCCCTCTTCACTGCTTCTTCGTCCCCTACTGTGTTTTACACCTCTAGCTAGTTTCTGTATGTGCTCCAAAGCCCAGTAGTGCTTTCTTTTCTTTAAAGGTTTATTTATTTGAAAGGCAGAGTTACAGAGAGGCAGAGGCAGAGAAAGAGAGGGAGGGAGGGAGGGAAAGGTTTCCATCCACTGGTTCACTCCCCAAATGGCCGAAATGGCCAGAGCTGGGCCAATCCGAAGCAAGGAGCTAGGAGCTTCTTCTGGGTCTCCCACGTGGATGCAGAGGCCCAAGCACTTGGGCCATCTTCTACTGCTTTCCCAGGCCACAGCAGAGAGCCGGATTGGAGGTAGACCAGCTGGTACTGGAACCGGCACCCATATGTGAAGCCAGCACTGCATACGGCTGCTTTACCCCCTGTTTTCAAGAATTCCATTTGTTATCGTTGATCTTAGGACTTGTTCTGTAGCAGGAAAGCCCTTCAGAGACCCTAGTCCTGTGCCTTCCACTGAGGAAGTTTTGATACCTTCCCTTCATGCCTAGAAATTCTAGACTGAGGGGGGTGTTAATACTGATACATTACCATTGGCAGGGGATTAGTCGCCTACATAGTAGAACAAATATATATTATTCAAAGCTTCATGAAACTTTCATTTTGCATAGTGAATATGAATGGATAATGAACTTGCATCCCTTTTGTTTATGCCGCATTCTCACTCTGTCTCTGGCTTTAGAAGGGAGGTTGTAATTTCTGTGGTTCGTGCTGAGTGACTTCATTGTGGCTTTCTACGTTAGTGCCGTATAAAGAGATGCTTTATGAGGATTTCGAGGTGAGTACTTACGCATGTGTAAATAATTGGGAAAGGCTTCCTTTAGGAGAGGTGGAATTATGAAGATGTGTGAAATCACAAAGTGGATCCTGCGTAGGGATACTTTGTAAATAAGGAATGGGTTAGAAGAAAGGAAAGAGACAAGATACTTACAGCATGAAAGAAGAGAATATAAAGAGAGCTGGGCTGCAGGCTGGGTGGCCCCAAGTCTGCCGTGGTGTATGGTATCCTCTTTTTAGTAGAGGAGTGGAATAGTTGGAGTTAAAGTTTCTAGAATTTGTTAGCAAAATATTTCCTTACCTGTCCACATTTCAATTAAAAACACACTGAAAAGAAGTTTAAGTTCAAAATAGACGTGTGTTCTAGCATCGAAATGCTTCTCATTTGTTTCTGTGTGTGTGTTTTGTTTCTGTTTTTCAAACATCACAGAGTTTGAAATAGCAGGGAAAGAGGACATTTGATTTATATATTTCTTACTCTAACTTTTATCCAAATTACCCTGCCAGATTAAGCGTTTTTATGTCGCCATTATCCTTCCTAGAGGCCCGAATGGGTGCTCTGTAATCTGCCAGGTGGGGCCCAAGCTGGTCTCCTGCTCCGTGACCTCTCCCTGCCCCAGTGTGGTCCCTGTCACGTTCCCATGTTGCTGCTGTATCCCATGGAAGCGCCCTGCCAGGCTCAAGCTGCTTTGCCTCCTGACCTCTTTTGGCATTGTTTCACTTCTGCCCCTTGGTGTATGCAATTCGCTTTTCAGGGACTCGCCCTTTGCTCTTCTCCCCATCTGACCCATCCTTTCGGGCTGTGTTCAAACCCATTACTTCTTCTGTCAGCTCCAGCTAGAAGCTCATTTTCTCCCATGAACTCATGATAATGCCGCATGCTGCATGTGCTACCATGTGATGATAGCTGCATGTTCTTAGTTAGTCCCCAGAGTGGCTAGGTCTAAAGACTGCCTTTTTCTTTTCCTTTTTAAAGATTTGCTTATTTATTTAAAAGGCAGGGTGACAGAAAGGGAAAGACAGAAAGCGAGATCTTGTATCCATTGATCTTCTATCACTCCCCAAATGCCTACAATAGCGAGGGCTGGGCCAGGCTGAAGCTAGGAGCCAGAAACTCCATCCAGGTCTCCCACATGCATGACAGGAATCCAGGGACTTGGGCCATCTCCTGCCTTCCCAGGTGCAATAGTAGGACTTGGACTAGAAACAGGAAGCAGCCAGGACTCGGAGTGGCACTGTGACATGGGATGCGGGCATCCCAACCTGGCGGCTTCACCCACTGTGCCACAACATCTGTCCCATCTTCGCCTTTAACTAGAAGATACGGTTCCTGAGACCAGCAACTGTTATAATCCTTTGTACCCCTACGGTGACTTGTATGTTAGTGTTTATTACTGGATAAAAGTCTCTTAACTTCTCTACTTGTCTCCCACAGAATTATTTTTATTGCCTTAGTGTTAAAAACACTTTGTTTTCTTACCTGAAGCTAGATAAAAGCTATTGGAAAAAGGTATCAGAAGAACTGTCTAGATTGAGATCAGACTTTCACACTAACAAGCTTGATGGAGGCACTTAGCCTTTCTTAACCTTGGCTTCCATGTCTGTAAAGTGAGAGTGTGGACAAACCGACCTCTGGCGTCTCTTCCACATCTGTGAACCTATGATCCTACAGATGCAGCCTTGTTCTCCGAACAAGAACTTCATGGGGCGGGGCGGGTGTGTGTGTGTGTGTGTGTAGTCTTTTTGGCATGAAATTTAGTTGTATGCTTTCATTAAGGTTTTTTTAAAAAAATATTTATTTGAAAGTCAGAGTTACAGAGAGAGAGAAGGAGAGGCAGAGAGAGAGAGACAGAGAGAGGTCTTCCATCCACTGGTTCACTCCCCAGATGGCTGCAATGCCCAGAGCTGTGCTGATCTGAAGTGAGGAACCAGGAGTTTCTCCTGGTCTCCCATGCAGGTGTAGGGGCCCATGGGCTTGGGCCATCTTCCACTGCTTTCCCAGGCTATAGTAGAGAGCTGGATCGGAAGTGGAGTGGCCGGGACTCGAAGCAGCGCCCATATGGGAAGCCGGCACTGCAGGTGGTGGCTTTACCCACTACACCACAGCGCCAGCCCCCTTTCATTGAGTTTTAAATATTAAATTGTGTCAACGCTGATTAACCTTTGAATTTCCGTATATCTCAGTTGCTTCATTTCTAGAGCAGTGCTGTCCAGTACAACTTTCGCCAGTGGTTGGAGCTCTTGTTAACTGCACTGTCCAATTGGATAATCACTACCTACCGGGGCGGGGGTGGGGGGGGGGTGGGTTAAGTGCTTGCAAAGAAGCTGGTATACTTGAAGGATTTAATTGCAAGTCATTTTGGTTGATTTAAACTTCAATAGCCTCATAGGGCCAGTGGCTCCCATGTTAGGGTAGCTCTGAGCCTTCCAGTAGAGGCTTTATTCAAGTCATTTCAAAGACTGTTCCTCTTTGTTGAACACTTGGTGAGGTCCTCAGCATGTTGCACACCTGTGTCCTTCTAGGACCGGGCACTTTAAGAGCCCTACTGGAATGGTTTCTCTGGGCTTCTTTTTTTTTTTTTTTTTTTGACAGGCAGAGTGGACAGTGAGAGAGAGAGAGAGAGAAAGGTCTTCCTTTGACGTTGGTTCACTCCCCAATGGCCACTGCGGCTGGCATGCTGATCCGAAGCCAGGAGCCAGGTGCTTCTCCTGGTCTCCCATGAGGGTGCAGGGCCCAAGCACTTGGGCCATCCTCCACTGCACTCCCGGGCCACAGCAGAGAGCTGGCCTGGAAGAGGGGCAACCGGGACAGAATTCGGCGCCCCGACCAGGACTAGAATTCGGTGTGCCGGCGCCACAGGCGGAGGATTAGCCTATTGAGCCGCAGCGCCGGCCACCTCTGGGCTTCTTGTTATTACCAAAGTGCCCTTGGCTGAGGGCTGGGAGCGTTTTCCTCCATGGGTGGAGGAAGCAGCCCTCTAAAGTGCCCTTTTGCACACACCAAAGGGAAGAGCAATGCTCAATTGTATTCTACAGTTTCATGCTTGTTTGGAGATGGAAATAATTACCAGATATTTAGTACTTCACCCTCTACCTTTTGCCACCCACCTGCGTGCAAGATAAAGAAAACAGCTGTGGTGTCATTCCAAGGCAGACCACTGTGTCTCTGAGTCCCTCCTCTCTTGGGAACAGCTGCTGCTTTGGGAAACGCCTCTTACAGGGCGTACAGAGGAAGGGAAGCGTTAGCATGGCCCCTAGCGTATGTTTTCCCTATACTATTGAATACTCCAATTGGATTGTTTGAGATTTTCTCCAGTCCCCCTACTGGCTGACTCCCACTCCTCCCTGCAGTGTGGTGGGGATGCTGGATGGAGTGACAGGCCTCTCTGTGCACAGTCTTGCTGGGTAGAGTTAGGGGTGGGAGTCATAATTTGACCACTGGTGACTCTAGAGCTGTCGTGGAATCTGTGTCTTACTTTAGTGGAATTTAACATTGCCTGTCTTCTTCATTGCTCCAAGTCAGACAATAAAGGTAGTAGCTGTAGCTTCTAATTGTTTTCCTTGACGTATGTGAAAAGGACTTTTAAATAACTTCCCTGTTAATAGTAACACAACTGGATGCTCTCAGCTGTGCATAAGAAGGTATAACAAATGGCTGTTTTTCACTCTATACCTTTGCTTGCTTATGCAGTCCAGTAACTTAAGTGCTTGTTTAGAACTTTTCAATTTAATAGCACTGTTCTGCTTCAGATGTTAATACTGAATCACCTGAGAAAGCTAGGCTTATGTGTACAATCGGATCCCATCCTCCTCCTGCTCCTCTGCCTTCCCTGTTCTCCCTCTGTCTTCTTTGGTTTGGACTGCATCTTTTGTAACCCTTTGAAAATAAACTGGAAGCTCAAGTGCATGTTCAATGAAAAAGTCTGGGCTTGGCCGGCGCCACAGCTCACTAGGCTAATCCTCTGCCTGTGGCGCCAGCACACCAGGTTCTAGTCCCGGTCGGGGCGCCGGATTCTGTCCCGGTAGCTCCTCTTCCAGGCCAGCTCTCTGCTATGGCCCGGGAGTGCAGTGGAGGATGGCCCAGGTCCTTGGGCCCTGCACCCACATGGGAGACCAGGAGGAGGCACCTGGCTCTTGGCTTCGGATCAGCACAGCGCGCTGGCCACAACACACAGGCCATAGCTGCCACTTGAGGGGTGAACCAATGGAAAAAGGAAGACCTTTCTCTCTGTCTCTCTCTCTCACTAACTCTGCCTGTCAAAAAAATAAAACAAAAAAACAAACACACAAACAAAAAGCCTGGGCTGAATGCTAGACAAGACATTTAGGCTGCATGTCTTCAGGGATTACAGAACAGTCTCTTCTGTTGGTTTCTGTGATGGTCAGTGCCTTCTCCTACAAGCTAATAATACATAGCAAGATGCTGGAATCATGTTGTCCACTTACCTGGCTTCCCCAGTCCCGGCTCTCCTTGCTTTGTCGATCACTGCTTCCTGCAGGCTGTGCGCTGCTGTGTAGTATCCTGCGCCCCACACCCAGGTGAAGGACTTCCTTTGCAAACCTCTCACCCAGTTATTGCTTTTTATTTCTTTTTCTCAGAAGGACCACTTGACTATTATCAAGTAGAAGAGGGACAAGAGGAAATAAAATAAACAAGAAAAGGTGATTCGCCTCCAGTCCTTGGAATTTAAGTTCTTATTGGGGACTTCAAATATTTGGATACTTTAGTTTTTTTTTTTTTTCTTTGCAAAGAATAAATCCAATTTTGAATGCATCTTCTAGGTCACTGTCATAATTCTGGATGACGGATTCCAGTTAGGAGAAAGCCAGTATCAGTACAAATATCCTGGAGAATATTTCAAAATGAACCGAGTCAACCCACACATCCATTTCCCATCCCCAAAGGCATGATGAGTTCCTATTGGCCAGGAAGTGAATGCCACTGGATATCACATCAGAATATTGGGTCACAGTTATGACATGAGAAGTATATGTTATAGCACACTGAAAGTATTTTAACATGATAATAGAGGTGTATGATCCTCACTTTCTCCATAATGTCAGTCATATTTTGTTTTTTTGGTGTTGAACCCTTGTTCGGGAACAACTGCAAATGACAGCATTATTGTTATGGTGTAGTATGATCTGTCTATGTCTTTATTTTTTATTTTTGGACAGGCAGAGTTAGAGAGAGAGAGACAGAGAGAAAGGTCTTCCTTTTTCTGTTGGTTCACCCCCCAAATGACCACTATAGCTGGTGTACTGTGGCCAGTGTGCTGCGCTGATCCGAAGCCAGGAGCCAGGTGCTTCCTCCTGGTCTCCCATGCGGGTGCAGGGCCCAAGAACTTGGGCCATCCTCCACTGCACTCCCAGGCCACAGCAGAGAGCTGGACTGGAAGAGGAGCAACCGGGACAGAATCTGGCGCCCCCTGTCTTATGTCTTTTGTCACATGTCTCATGTGTTCCCTATGGTCTGTACTGGATACCGGGGAAATAATAAAACCCAGGGCCTAGGTCTTTAATGTGCTTATTTAATGAAAGCTTTTTTTTTTTTCCTAAAAAATTTTATGTGAAGGTCAGAACTACATGGGATGCGATGGGGGGTATAGATAGGTAGACAGAGGTATCTTCTACTCCCCAAATGGTCCACTCCCCAGTGGCCACAATGGCTAGGGCTAGGCCAGGTGGAAGCCAGGAGTCTGAAACTCCATCTCATTGCAGTTGGTTGTTTGAATTGGATTGCAGATGTTGAGTTGAGAGGAGCCATTCTCCTTGGGCCGTTCCACTTCCAGTTTAGTGTTTAAGAGTGCACTCTTCCTTAGGCATTGAGACTTACAGGTGAGAAACTTGGGAGTCACCCAACAGGACATACTGAATTACTCAGTTCAGCTTGGGAGAAGGGAAACTGAAGATAAGGTGTTTGTGGAAGTCTGAAATTACATTCTTGTGGTTGGTTATGTTGCAGTCCAGGCGCCCTAAGCTTCCTGGCATGCTGGCCCCTCACGGTGTGTTCCCCCTGACTTGTGGGTGACAGACACCCTCAAGAGGAGCTCCTGTAGAAGGCAGCACCAGTAAATGCTCTCGAGGATCCTCTAGGGGCAGATGGTAGACACTGTCGGTAGGCTAAATACATTAGAACGATCCCAGTAGAACCCGAGCCTGTTGTATTTATTATTAGGATAGCGGAAGATGCGTAAAGTTTTTTTCTCCTTTTTGTTGATTGAAGTTAATGTAGTAACACAAGTTGAAGGAGTTGGGTTCTTCTTAGATATATGTATATACATTTCAGAGAGAGCTGTACAAGGTCTGTCACTTGTCCACTTGGATGTGTCCTGTGCGAGCTGTTAGAGAGCGACATCTAGTGTTGGATGTGCTTGTGACACTGGGCAGGTTGGAAGGGAAGAGTCTGACCTGGAAGCACGCGTGCTGGCAATTGCTGCAGAACCCTGGGCATTGACTGAGGGAGCCTGATGGGGTGGTCAGTCCCGCGTGAACCCGCAGGTCTTGGATGACTTTTGACTGTGGCATTTCAGCGCTCCGTGTCAGTGTGGGAACCAAGTGTAGCATCTTGCTGGGGCTTTGTTATTTCTCTATTGATCACTCAACTTGGCAACTGTCTGAAGTGTTTTTCAGGTTTTGTTGATTTGTTTTATAGAAAATGGCCTAGAAAAGTCCACCAACTAGTTGCACTAGTTAGAAAATTAAAGAGACTCGAGAGCTAAAGCTGTTTCAGCCAGAAGCCAGAAACTTGCATGGCAGATCTGGCTGTGGCTGAGATCTCCTATGTGCAGCCCTTGTGTGGAAAGCAAACTCCACGGGGACCAGTTGTAGTGAGTGCTCTATTCAGGGCAAAACTCACATACTGTGGGTGGAATTATATGCTACTAATTTGGGGATTTGTGAAGGTCACTGGATGTTCTCATTAAAAGTGAAGAGTCTAGTGCAATTTGATTTTCTTTAAAAAAGAGATTAGACCTTTGCATGATCTTAAGCAAACTGAGAAAATAACCTCTTACAGACTATCAAGTGCCTATGTTTCCAATTTTCTGAATATTGCACTTTGATACCTACTAAGAAGTGTTGAATATTTCATTTTAGTACGTGATTACACTGCCCTGTCTTGTTCCATGGTGGTAGTATTTTCTCCACTCCATGGCTCTGTACCTCTCCTGGATGCTCCCTGCTGCCTGAACTCTCAGCCTCTGTGCACAGCCTCAGTGCCCTCCTGCGGGAGGGTCCTGCCAGCTGCTCTTTGGCCTGTGTTCTGTCCTTTCTGTCTCCCTCATTCCCATTGCTTTTATGACACAGATCCAGCTCTGCAGCATGGCATTCAAGGCCCTTTCTGACCTGGCCCCTGCCTCTTCCTCCTCTCCCCATCACCTGTCTTACTTCTGTGTTCACAGGCATCCCTGTGAGGGCCCCCCGGTAAGCAGCAGGGCATATTTGCCGCTGTCCAGCCTGTGTGCGATGCCCTCTCGCCCGGCTCACCTCTGTACCCTCCAGGCTGTCTCCCAGGCTGTTCTCCTGCGGAAGCAGGCCCTCTCTGTTCTCCCTTGCTGTGCATGTGCCAACACTCCCGATTTCCTTACCTTTCCCAAAACCCTTTAGAGCTGTATCTTTTACAGCAGGAACAGTGTCTTTTTTTCTCTTTGTTTCTGGTTTTTGTGTGGTACCTGGCAAAGAACGAGAGCATTTATTGATGAATTAAATAAGTGGTTGATTTGGAGGATATTTGCTTTATTCACCTGTGGTACCACCAGTTTAGAACCCCATCAATACCTTAGTAGTTAGCAGTGCTTGGAGATGATTTCGGTATTAGAAATCATTTTTGCAGGGCTGGTGCTGTGGCGTAGTGGGTGAAGTCTCCGCCTACAGGGCCGGCTTCCCATTTATTGGGTGCTGGTTTGAGTCCTGGCTGCTCCACTTCCAATTCAGCTCTCTGTTATGGCCTGGGAAAGCAATAGAGGATGGCCCAAGTGCTTGGGCCCCTGCACCCGCGTGGGAGACCTAGAGGAGGCTCCTGGCTCCTGGATTCAGATTGGTGCAGCTCCGACCGTTGCAGCCAATTGGGGAGTGAACCAGTGGATGGAAGACCTTTTTCTCTCTGTCTCCCTCCTTCTCTCTCTCTCTCTCTCTCTCTCTCTCTCTCTCTCTCTTTCTCTCTGTACCTCTCCTTCTCTCTGTGTGTAACTCTGACTTTCAAATAAATAGTTAAATCTAAAAAAAAGAAATCATTTTTGCTTTTATTGATTTCTCCCTTAAAAATGTCATATTTTGACTTTGTGAGTTTAAAACTTTTATTTCCCTTTTTAAAAAGATTTATTTTATTT
Source organism: Lepus europaeus (assembly GCF_033115175.1). Taxonomy (NCBI): domain Eukaryota; kingdom Metazoa; phylum Chordata; class Mammalia; order Lagomorpha; family Leporidae; genus Lepus; species Lepus europaeus. The sequence continues at coordinate 80,588,980 of NC_084836.1, forward strand.
ATTTGAAAGAGAGTTACAGAGAGAGGTAGAGACAGAGAAAGAAAGAGAGGTCTTTCATCTACTGGTTCACTCTCCAAATGGCTGCAATGGCCAGAGCTGAGCCAATCCAAAGCCAGCTTCTTCCGGGTCTCTCCTGTGGGTGCAGGGGCCCAAGGACTTGGATCATCCTCTGATGCTTTCCCCAGCACATTAGCAGGGAGCTGGATCAGAAGTGGAGGAACCGGAACTCAAATTGGCATCCATATGATATGCTGGCACTACCAACCTGCTACAGCATAGCGCTGGCCCCCAAGTTTTGTTTCTTTCTTGTGTTATGTAGAATTCAAGTTTATAGATTTACCTCTTTTTTTAGCTTTGACCAGTTTTTGTTACATATGATTCACATTGTTGATTATATTTAACCTAAAATCCTAGTTTTCTTTTTTAAGCTTGGATATTGTTCAGAAGAGTATTTCAAAATCTCCCAAGTAATAGAGAAATTTTGTCAGTCTTTCTGAAAGCCAATTCTGATAGTCATGGTCTTTGGTAGAAGAATCTGACTTGTTTATATATGTGCTTTTTAAATATGATAATCAATATTAAAAAAGATTTATTTATTTGAAAGGCAGAGTAAGCAGAGATGGATTTGGGGATGGTGGGAGAAGTCTTGAATCTGCTGGTTCACTCCCCAGATGGTCACAATGGCCAGGGCTGGGCTAGGTGGAAGCCAGGAGCCTGTAACCCCATCTGGGTCTCCCATATGAGTGGCAGGGGCTCAAGAGCTTAAGCCATTTCCTGCTGCTTTACCAATTGCATTAGTGGGGGACTGGATGTGAAGTACAGCAGCCGGGACTCCACCAGGTGCTCATATAGGATGCTAGCATTGCAGGTGCCAGCTTAAGCTGCAGTGCCACAGTCCAGTCCAGTAACCAACATTTTTGGCTTTTAACTTCATTTGTGGGGAAGAGGTCACTGCTTTTTAACTTATACAATATGCTTTGCAATTTGGAATTGTGCTTTATTTTATTTATTTATTTATTTATTTTGACAGGCAGAGTTAGACAGTGAGAGAGAGAGACAGAGAGAAAGGTCTTCCTTCTGTTGGTTCACCCCCCAAATGGCTGCTACGGCCGGTGCACTGTGCCGATCCAAAGCCAGGAGCCAGGTGCCTCCTCCTGGTCTCCCATGCAGGTGCAGGGCCCAAGCACCCAGGCCATCCTCCACTGCCTTCCTGGGCCATAGCAGAGAGCTGGACTGGAAGAGGAGCAACTGGGATGGAATCCGGCGCCCCAACTGGGACTAGAACCCCGGGTACCAACACTGCAGGTGGAGGATTAGCCTAGTGAGCCACGGTGCCGGCCAGGAATTGTGCTTTCTATTTTCTTTCATTCCAATAATTATCTTTAAAGTTTAAATAAGCAAAATATTATTTCAACCATTTTTCTTCTAATTATGTATATTAAGAATAAAGTGGCTCACTTGGTTAATCCTCCGCCTGCGGCGCCGGCATTCCATATGGGCGCCGGTTCTAGTCCCGGTTGCTCCTCTTCCAGTCCAGCTCTCTGCTGTGGCCCAGGAAGATAGTAGAGGATGGCCCAAGTCCTTGGGCCCTGCACCTGCATGGGAGACCAGGAGGAAGCACCTGGCTCCTGGCTTCGGAACAGTGCAGTGCCGGCTGTAGCGACCATTTGGAGAGTGAACCAATGGAAGGAAGACCTTTCTCTCTGTCTCTCTCTCTCACTGTCTGTAACTCTACCTTTTGAATAATAATAATAATAAAAAGAATAAAACAATATTTGAAGTCTCATGCTTTTACTTTAACACTGTTTATCTTTTGTATTCTCGTTTCTCAGCTATTTTAAATAGTTTATGCTCATATAATTTTAATATAATGTTCTTAGGATGTTGCTTCTCTTATGATAATTATTTGAGGAATTTACTCTATTTTTTAAAAGTAAGCATTGCCATACAAATTTTCTTTAAAGATTATTTGAGAGGCAGGGAGAGAGCGGGACAGGGAAATATACACCTCCCATCTTCTGGCTCATTCCCAGGCCTGGGCTCACCTGGAGCCAGGAGCTAGAAACTGAAACCGGGTCTCTAATGTGGGTGGCAGGGACCCAACTACTTAAGCCATCATCTACTGCTTCCCAAAGACTTTATCAGCTGGTGCCGTGGCTTAACAGGCTAATCCTCTGCCTTGTGGCGCTGGCACACCGGATTCTAGTGCTGGTTGGGGCGCTGGATTCTATCGTGGTTGCCCCTCTTCCAGGCCAGCTCTCTGCTATGGCCCGGGAGTGCAGTGGAGGATGGCCCAAGTGCTTGGGCCCTGCACCCTCATGGGAGACCAGGAGAAGCACCTGGCTCCTGGCTTCGGATCAGCGAGATGCGCTGGCCGCAGCAGCCATTGGAGGGTGAACCAACGGCAAAAAGGAAGACCTTTCTCTCTCTCTCTTTCTCTCACTATCCACTCTGCCTGTCAAAAAAAAAAAAAAAAAAAAAAAAAGACTTTATCTGCAGAAAATGGAATCCAGAGCTGGGAATCAAACCCAGAAACTCAGATAGGAATGAAGGAATCTTAACCGTTAGTCCGAATGCCCATCCCTACTCCATTATTTATAACCATATTAACTCCAATTATGTACATACAGCTCACTGTCACAGTGTTTATACTCCCACAGCCTTATTTTTGTACTGTTTATTTTAATTAATCTCTGTATTTGCTGCAGTGTGGAACATGTAGTATGTTGAGGAAGGGAGATGTGTGCCTGATGTACTTCTAACTCTAGAATACCTTTTAATTTCAAACTTTAGTTGACTATAATTTTTGACTTATAGTGTATTGGTCAACTTCCTGTCACTATAACAAGATAGCTAAGACAGGTTACTTATGAAGGAAGGAGGTTTATTTTGGATCATGGTTTTGGTGGCTCACAGTCCAAGATCGAGTGAGCTTATAGGTTTGCATCTGGGGAGGTATGCAGATCACGTGGTGAACCAGGAAGCAGAGAGAGTAATGACTCAGCTTTAATATGTGCTCTTGTGAGCACTGCTTTCCATCCCCAGGCCCACTTCCTAAGCACCGTAACTGAATCATACCTCCACTCTCTTTGTGCTGTCAATCCACGACCTTGGGGCTTGACTGCATGAGTATGGAAGCCATATCCTAGTCCAACCATAGCATATGGTCTGTGAAAAAGGATCCAAGTGTCCTCTTGAATCTTTTAAGGACATGAATCAGAAGGTCTAAAAAATGACCCTATGTTTTTCACCAAATCTGTTTCAGAAGGAGGAATTGCCATCCCTCTTTTTGACAGTCTCCTTTGCTGACCCAAGATTCTAGGAATGTTCTACTTTAATGGGGACAGATATTATAAGGCAACCCCTTGCCCTGCCCCACTGTGCCCCTTTATAGATTCTTCTGTGCTTTGTTTAAGTAAAAATTCCTCTAAGTGTTTTATTAGTATATAAGATCCTTTACGCTTTTCTAATCTAAAGCTGCTTAATCAGGTTTTCCAATATTTTAAAACTGGTTGATTTCTGACATTTAGGAAGGAGAAATTAGATACTTCTTCTTTTTTTATTTTTCCTTTAGATTTTTTTTTGCCTTGTATTTTAAATCTGATTTTTGAAATGTTTTTACTCATCTCCTTGTTAGCCAAGCAAAGTATTGCCTCTCAAGTGATAATCTGATCAAACATTGAGCTTTGTTGGATGTTTGGAAACACTTTTTCATTCTCAGGTATTTCTATCAAGTGCCTGCTCTCCTGGGGCTCTGTTGCCCTCATGTTAGAGGGGAACATCTACCTAATGCATTAACATTTCCTTTTTTTTTTTCATGCCTCTACATGTAAACCAGAATTTGATTTCTTTTTGCCTTTTTTTTCCCACTCTATTTGCACGTGCAGTGCTTATTAGGAAACATTGTGTGCCAGGCACTGTTCCTGATGTGGGAATACTGGTAGTGAGGCCCTTTTCTCAGAGAATCCGCAGGCTGCCTCGTGGTGGAGTGGGCCTTGGGCCTTTCAGGCCGGGGAGCATCCTGCTGAAGGGTCTGGTTGAGTGGGCTTCTTACACAAAGCCATGTTTGAGTTTGATCTTCAAGTCTGAAAAGGATGTGACAAAATGGAGCTCTGCTTTCCTTACCCCATAACAGCATGGCTAAGCAGTATACCTACTGTGTTGTACTGCAAGGAATGGCCTAGGTAAGAAGAAAAGCATTATTGCTTTTATTTTTAAGATTATCTTCATCCAGCTGCATTTCATTTTAATTTTGAGGTTCCAAACAAATGTTGACACTCAGAGTTCAGTGAGAATGTTCTGTCTGCATCAAAGAATTGAGTCATTTTTAGTAAGAGGTGAGTCGACAGGCCCAAGACAGTAGAAAAACAAGTTGCTTGTTTTGTAGGTCTGCCTCGAGGTGTGAATGCCACCATGCCCTACACACATAGGTCCTTCTGAAACCAAAATAACACAGACATTCACAGGATATTTTCTTTGAATTGAACTGTCCAGTTCTCATCCCAAGTTTTCTGGACATTTATTACTAAAAAAAATGGAGCAGCTAAGACCTGTGTTCTTTGAAACAAATTCCGCTCTCTCTCATCAACATTCTCTGTGTCACACAGCGGGGGTGGGAGGGGCTGCCTCCCACTGTCTCTGCTGGCAGGCAGTGCAGGTGTAGAGTTGGTCTTTGCTTCAGTAGATTCCCTTACGTGAGCTGATATGTAATATTTTCCTCATTCTTTGCTGTCCTACCTTTCTAAGTGGAATTGAAATCAAGCGTGAATCCACTGGGATATGTTGCAATCATCTGGTAATAATTCGGGAAAAAAAAAGATTTATCATACAAATTAAATGAAGACCAGTAGTTTTAAAGTACACTGTAGCATCTTGTATAAACTCCAGCTTACATTTCACATTATTCCCGGTCATGCAGTAGGTTCTGGAGAAAAAAGAACTATGGATAATCAGTTAAAAGAATGACAGATTCCCTGATGTGCTGATCAGTAGTAATACCTAATTTCGATTTCGAGTGTGCTATAATGGATTACCATATAGATGCAGCTGAGCACCGAGCATTAAACAGAGCCATGTGTTTTTCAGAAAAGTAATATTTATTCACACTGTGTGGCTTTCTGGAATTTTTTTTTATATTTTACTCTCCAATGAAACTACAAACAAGATGTCAGTAGCTTATGTGGCATTCTCGGCAGTGTAGCTTAGAATATCAGCTGCAGTAGAAGAAATGCCAGATTGTAAAGGTAGGTTCCATCGGGGACTTTCTGGGGGACAGGCTTAGGATGTAGACATAGATGGTTGTATTGGGCTTTTTGTTGTTGTAGTTGACCTCATAGACTTTAATGTATGAAAAGAAGCCCTTGCTATATTTGGGTACAAAAAGAAGCATCAATGTGGGTAACATTTTATCAGCCTTTGAATTGTTTGTAAGATTCTGTCCATTTGAGAATATTCTTAGTAGCTCAGAAATTGGGCATGATGTTTCATATCCAACCCTTGTTGCGTTTGTTTTTGAGTTATCTTTAAAGTACATCCATTTTGTAAATCTGAAAGCTTCCACCCAGAAGTGGTGAGATGTTAGGCCTGACCTCAGAATGAGTTGGAGACTACTTTTCTGGCATACTGACCATATCCAGGAATCTATAAAAAGTGTTGTCTTGCTGTGGTCTGATTTTTCTGTTGTATACTAACAAAAGGAAACTAAGTGAAGGGAACTAATATGTATTTGGGAAAAATAAAAAGCGCAGTTCAGTACCAGGTTGGTTTCCTAAGTTGAAGAGATGAAGAACAGTGGAAGTGGTGGGGCTGCCGCTGTGGCATACAGGGTTAAGCCACTGCCTGCAGTGCCGGCATCCCATATGGGCACCAGTTCGAGACCCAGCTGCTCTACTTCTGATCCAGCCATCTGCTAGTGAACCAGCAGATGGAAGACCTCTGTCTCTCTGCCTTTACTTCTCTCTCTCTCTGTAACTCTGACTTTCAAATAAACAAATAAATTTTAAAAAAAAAAAAAAGAAAGAACAGTGGATGTGTCACATGTTCATGTAGTCCGAGGTAAGATCTGTCATGAGTCTTTCATTTTCCCAGCACCTGCTACACAACAGTTTTAAATTCAGTGGCAAGATGGGCTCACAAGATGATCTGTGGTACTGAACCCCCTGAAGGAGAGCGCATGAGAAGGCAGGGCGTGGAGTCCTTGCTGTGCCCTTTTGCAGGAAAGGGGGCAGCAACAGCGCAGGAAGGACCCAGAGGGACCAGGCTTCCATCAAAGTGAGGCGCAGCCAGCTGATGAGAAATAATGCCAGCACACAGCCCATGTCCCTGAAGTAGGGTGCATTTCTAGTGCTTCACCTTTAATAAGAGAATAGTCTAATGAATAATTTTGAAGGTTAAGGTAGCACATACATAGATGTGCTGCTCAGGTTTCCTTTCAAGCCGGATTTTGTCATCCACAATGAGTGGTGATAGCTGATGGCTTCCATCCTTCAGTTTCCAGCCTGGGTCACACTTTCTCTTCATGGCCACAGCCAGTGTCTAGGGGGTGGCACTATAAGGGCCTGGCTATGTTTGGTCATGAGGACTCTTCTGATGCTTGCTCTAGAGCGCCCCCTAGGCTGCTAGGGATTTGTCAGCTCTGCATCATGGCCACAGGCTCCCTGCCATGTATACTGTAGCCTGTTCTCTTTCACAGGTGTTAACTCCTTAATAAACCCCTTGTACTCCCAATGCAGTGTCTGTACCCCAGCGAAGTCAGCTTGCGAAGATTATTACTGATTTATTATTAAAGATTCCAAACTAGATTCTATAGTAATTTTTCAGTGACGAGAAATATGAGTTAATCATAATTTTGAATGCTGTCATAAAGTTTAGAAAATTCTCTCTCTGTCTGTCTCTCATATATTGTGATCCTCAAACTGTGCACATGTGTTTATTTGTGACTCTGAAGTTGCTTGTTGGGCCTGGCAAACAGCTGATAGAGACCCTTGCCCTCATTCTCAGTTCCAGAGTCATTGGATTTCTCGTTCAACACCTTTGCTTGTGATGTCTTCCTGTAGGCTGTGGCTAGCTCTGTGGGTTCATCTTTGCATGTATGTCATTCTAGAGCTCATGGGAAAATTTAAGTGTGTGGTCTGTTGATAAGACCGTTGTCATGTGAGTTCTAATTCAGCTATTTATAGAGAGCAGATTTTTTTTTTTTTTTGACAGGCAGAGTTAGACAGTGAGAGAGAGAGACAGAGAGAAAGGTCTTCTTTCCGTTGGTTCACCCCCCAAATGGCTGCTACAGCCGGAGCTACGCCGATCCGAAGCCAGGAGCCAGGTACTTCCTCCTGGTCTCCCAGGTGGGTGCAGGGACCCAAGCACTTGGGCCATCCTCCACTGCCTTCCCAGGCCACAGCAGAGAGCTGGATTGGAAGAGGAGCAACTGGAACTAGAACCTGGTGCCCATATGGGATGCCGGCACTGCAGGTGGAGGATTAACCAAGTGAGCCACGGCGCCGGCCTAGAGAGCAGATTTTTAAACTTTTTCACTCTCCTTGTAATGTAACAGAACTTAATAAAACACAATAACCCAATTTTTACATTTAGCTCTATTTTGTGTTATTCATCTAGAATTCATGGTGGTGTATATTGCAGGGTGAAAATCTGTTTTGATCCTCTCACCTCCACCTCAAACAACCATTTGCCTCTGCATAGTTCATAGATGAGGCTCTCATGCCTGACTTTTTTTTTTCCATTTTCAATTATCTTTATATATAGAAAATTAATTTAGTACATATTAAGTAAAGATTTCAACAGTTTGCACCCACACAGAAACACAAAGTGTAAACTACTGTTTGAGTACTAGTTATAGCATTAATTCACATTGTACAACACATTAAGGACAGAGATCCTACATGAGGAGTAAGTGCACAGTGACTCCTGTTGTTGACTTAACAAATTGACACTCTTGTTTATGGCGTCAGTAATCACCCTAGGCTCTTGTCATGAGTTGCCAAGGCTATGGAGGCCTTTTGAGTTTGCCAACTCCGATCTTATTTAGACAAGGTTGAAGTCAAAGTGGAAGTTTTCTCCTCCCTCCAGAGAAAGGTACCTCCTTCTTTGATGGCCCATTCTTTCCACTGGGATCTCGCTCGCAGATATCTCATTTAGTTTTTTTGTTTGTTCGTGTTTTGTTTTGTTTTTTGCCAGAGTGTCTTGGCTTTCCATGCCTAAAGTACTCTCATGGGCTCTTCAGCCAGATCTGAATGCCTTAAGGGCTGATTCTGAGGCCAGAGTGCTGTTTAGGATATCTGCCATTCTATGAGTCTGCTGTGTATCCCGCTTCCCATGTTGGATCATTCTCTCCCTTTTTTATTCTATCAGTTAGTATTTGCAGACACTAGTCTTGTTTATGTGATCCCTTTGACTCTTAATCCTATCATTATGATCAATTGTGAACTGAAACTGATCACTTTGACTAGTGAGATCATGCCTGATGATGTCTGCATGACAAAGGTTGTTAGATTCCCAGGCAAGAGATAATAATGGGGCCAATGTTGTGGCACAGCCAGTTAAGCTGTGATGCCAGTGTCCTATATTGTTGCCAGTTCTAGTCCTTACTGCTCCACTTCCAATCCAGCTCCCTGCTAAGGTGCCTGGGAAAGCACTGGAAGATGGCCCAAGTACTTGGGCCTCTCCCACCCATGTGGGAGACCCAGATGGAGCTCCAGGCTTCTGACTTCAGCCTAGCCCAGCTGTGCCCATTGTGGGCATTTGAGGAGGGAATCAGTGTATGGAATCTCTCTTTGTCTCTCTCTTTCTCTCTCTCTCTTTGCCTCCTTCTCTCTCTCTCTAACTCTGCCTCTCAAATAAATAGTTAATATCCATTTCCCCACATTTTTCTAGTATCTCTAACTTTTTTCTAACAAAATTGTGCATCTAAATGGTCTTAAGCATTTTGGATCTTTAAAATAAATAAGAGTACAAACAGAGCATTGAAGATTTCTCGTCTGTTCTATGCACCTTGCTCTCCAGCCTCTGCTTTAATTTCTTCGCAGCCCTTCCCCAACGCACTGACACCCCAGGGCTGCGTCTTGCCTTCTTGTGGACACACAGCTTCAGCTGCTGCCTGTCTCCTGTTACCACCCAAGTCCCACTCCTGCACCCCAGAGTCATATACCCAGTTGCCTGGAAGAACGTCTCCACTAAGATGATCCATCGCTAATTCAAGTTCCAGGATGTGCAGAACCAGAGCTGGCATTCTTATTCTCCTCATGTCGAAGATTGTGTGTGGATTTGATGTCTCCTGTAAAAGCACTGGCATCTCTTAAGCCACTGGAGTCACTGAGGCGTCCATGTGCCACAGCTGCTCTACCTGCCCATCCTGACTATTTCATCTCTCACTAGGCTTTGTTTTTCCTCTTTATCCTGCAGACTTTGGTCCAGGCCATTTCGTTCCTCTTCTGTTTCCAAAAGCACATTGCCCCCGGGGCTTACCTGCCTCTCCACTTCCTTTTCAAGGAAGCATCCCAGGAAGCCCGTGCTGAGAGGAGGCACTCTGCTCTCACCTCTTGGTACCTCCTGCAGACTTCTGACAGGGGCTTTCTCTCTCTCCCCCTTACCGCTATTTGCTCCAGTATTCTCTCCCCGCCTGCCTTCTTCTTGTCCTAAGTGTAGTTACCTTTCACCTAATGAAGTTTGGGATGTGTGTTGGGTCTGTGAGTTTATGTCAGCATTATCACAAACTAACACAGGAAACGGGATATTCTTTAGAGGCAGAGGCTTGTAACATGACAAAGATATCCTGAATAAACTTTTCTCAAAAGAAGCAGAAATGGCCAACACCTTACTAATCCCCAGGGAAATGTAAATTAAAATCACAATGAGATATCACCTCACACCTGTTAGAATTGCTATTATCAAGAAGGTGACAGATAATACTTGTTAGCTAGGGTGCAGAGAAAAGAGAAGCCACGTGCACTGTTGGTGGGATGTAAATTAGCACAGCCATCATTGAGAACAATATGGAGGTTCCTCAAGAAACTAAAAATGATCGTGGAATGACCACAAGGTCCAGGAATGAATCAAAATCAGTACGTTGCAGAGATATCTCCACTGTAATGCTCATGGCAACAGTGTTCACAGTAGCCAAGATATGGGAAATAGCTTAGTGCTCATTAGTGGATGAAGAGAGAAATGAAATGTATTACAGTTACACGGTGGAATGCCGCTCAGCCTTAGAGAGAAGGAAGTGCTGTTATTTGTGGCAACATGGATGGACCTGGAGGACATTATGCTCAGATAAGCTAGGCACAGAGGGACAGATACTGCTGCATCTCAAGTACATGTGGAATCTGAAAAAGTCAAAACTTAGAGGAGCAGAGACTGCAATGGTGGTTGCCGGAGACTGGAGAGGAGGGGAGAATGGGGAAGGGGAAGATGTTAAACAGAAGGAATAAGTTTTCCAAATCTATTGTATTAGTGTGGTCTCCATAGATAATAAAAATGTATTTTAAATTTCGTGATTATTAAGGGAATATATTTTAAATGTTCTCATTACAAAAGCTAAATATATGAAGTGGCAGTTTTGTTAATTAATTTGACATAATTATTCCAGGAGTTATTCATATATCAAAACATCCCTTTGCATCCCATAAATAAATACAGTTGTTATTTATCAATAAAATTTTAATTTCAAAATGCAAGTAGAGGCAGGCATTTGGCAAGGTAGTAAAAATGTTATTTGGGACTTCTGCATCCTATATTGAAGTGTGCAAGTTTGAGTTCTCGCTCTGTTTCTGATTCTACCTTCCTGCTAATGTGTACCAACTGCAGATAATGGTTCAAGTTCTTGGGTCCCTGCTGCTCACGTGGGAGACTTGGATTAAGTTCCTCGTTCCCGGCTTTGGTGTGGCTCACTCCTGGCTGATGTAGGCTTTTGGGATTGAGCCAGCAGATGAAATCTTGATCTCTGTCTCATTGTCAATCCGATGACATTTAAGGAAAGACAGGCTACATCTTATGTTACTGTGAACATAAGGCCATAGCAAAGATCATGGTTGGTTACCTGTAAATTTCACAAATAAAAATCATTCAGAATTCACTTACTGAGTATTCACTGAGCAGCCACTGTGTGCCAGGGATCCTGTAGGTGCTGGAGGTGCTTCAGGGAGCAAGAAGTGTTGGTCTCCTGGGGCTTATTATACACTGGTGGAGGGTACGTGGTCTCAAAGCTGGTAACTAGCAAGATCCTGGCAGCTAGGGAGAACTCTGCTGAGGACAGCACAGCTCAGGGCAGAGGCACAGGGGAGTGGGAAAAGAGCCAAGCTCGTTTAGACAGAGTGCTCACAAAGGCTTCTGTGAGGAGGTAGCATTTGTTTTTTATTTTATTTTTTATTTATTTTTTTTACTTTTATTTAATGAATATAAATTTCCAATGTGCAGCTTAAGGATTACAATGGCTTCCCCCTCCCATAACTTCCCTCCCACCCGAAACCCTCCCCTCTCCTGCTCCCTCTCCCCTTCCATTTGCATCAAGATTCATTTTCAATTCTCTTTATATACAGAAGATCAATTTAGTATAAAGATTTCAACAGTTTGCACCCACATTGAAACACAAAGTGAAACATACTGTTTGAGTACTAGTTATAGCATTAAATCAAAATGTACAGCACATTAAGGACGGAGATCCCACATGAGGAGCAAGTGCACAGTGGCTCCTGTTGTTGACCCAACAAATTGACACTCTAGTTTATGGCGCCAGTAACCACCCTAGGCTGTCGTCATGAGTTGCCAAGGCTATGGAAGCCTTCCAAATTTGCCGACTCTGATCATATTTAGACAAGGTCATAAAAGACAGAGTGAGGATAGTAACCAATGATCCTAAGAGTGGCATTTACCAGGTTTGAACAATTATACAGCATTAAGTGGGGAAGAGGACCATCAGTACACACAGGTTGGGAGTAGAGCCATTGGTGGTAGAGTAGAGGTTATGATTACAAAGGAATGAGGCCCAAGTGTGCTAGACAGGGTCTAGAAGAAAGGACAGAGTCATTATTAGAGGAGCTAAGAAAGGTGCTGTCTAAGCTACAATTAAGTTTTCTGATTGAGAGGCAAATAGAACCTGATAGAAGGGGCTTGATAAAAATCTGGTGGGCTTTAGGCCTTGTAAGTTAAGAGGCCCAGACCTATCTATCTCTTCACATGGGGTTTATCCTAAGGGAGGTGTGAACCTCCTAGGGGAAGGCACTCTGTTGACTTTCATTACTTGGCTGGCCTGGGAGGAGAGCTGGCCAGGTAAAGGCAGGTGGCATCTCTAACAAGAAATTTACAGTTCTGCCTGCAATGTTGCTGACCCTACTTGACCATACCCTCAGCTGCAGTGGTCACTTTGGAAGTTGGGCTGAGTGAAGGGCTTTTCAGCTTAGAGCCAGTAAGATCTGTGGCTCTGACCTGGGCATCCTTCGACTCCAGGGCAGGTCCATTTCCAGTGACCCAACTCTTGGCAGAGCTGCCAGGGCTCTTCACAAGCTGACTTCTGCTGAAGCCCAGGCTTACCACATTGAAAGCCACTGCAGTGGACTGGCCTGTTGGGTCTCCTTGAGGGCAGATCACTGTACAGATCAGCCATTAATAGGCCTGCCACCCATTGCTTCTGATGCCTAGCTTTCTTTTCCTCCTGGTTTGTGTTAAAGCAGACCAGAGGATGGGAGTGCCCAAGTCCCATCTCTAATCTTCGGTGGCCTGAACTACAAGTCTATAGTCACAGGCATGTTCTGTAGTAGTTTTTCTAAGGTAGACAATGCCCATGAGGAAAATTATATTCTCACTTTAAAACTTTCTTTCCCTTTGGTCTGAAAGGGAGGTTTTTTTCTACTTACTGTATACTTTGCTGATGGCGAAGAGAATCTAGCTATGAGATTATTATTTAAGTTCTTATTTTGGCTATGCTATTCCAGAAAAATGTTAGCCATCTCTTTTCTAAGGTCTAAAGATTAAATTGTGCGTCCTACAGATTCCTTCATAATAGAATTAGTTTCCTACCTTGAAGAGAATAGAGAAATGAAAGAACAAGTTGGGCTTAGAATAGAGAAATGAGGGAGCAAGTCCTAGATCGCTTGCTGACAATAGCAATATCACATGAATACTTAGCAAACCGTTTCAACCATTAGATAACAACTTAAGAAAACATTTACCAGAAAGTCCAATGCCTTCTATAAATTTTAAGAATCATGTATTTGAAAACACCTCTTAAATATCTAACATGGTGTAGTTTGTTTAACCAGTAAACTTAAGCATAACCATATAAAATGTTTTTAGTTTCTTTCTACCAACAAGTTTAAAACATATGATACACAGATTCAGGTCACACAAATTAAAATGTATCTTTGATTGATTTTAGCAGCTTAAATTTATGGACAATCTTATCTATAAGCCATTTAAAATAAAACTCTTAATAAAATTTCCCCATGTGGACATACAATATGTACACACATATAACATAGCATAATAGACCAATATAGCAATTTTAATAATAGCCTTTAAAATCTTTAACTCTTTTTGTAGATTGCCAATTGATTTGAATTGCTTTTTGTTTTTAGTAACCTCAGTTAACCATACTTTCTCTCAGTTGGTACTGTTAATACACTATTGGCTTCATCTGTTTACAGAGCCATCCCAAAGTACTGAATACAATAGAAGTGGCTGGGAAAAGTCCATAGGAACCTATAGGAGGACAGCAAAACCCAGAACCAACAATGCTTTAGTTTTATGAGCAGCAAATCATATATAACTATGGATGACAAAAGACTTTAAGTCGCCATGTTTAAAATTATAAACTCATCAACCAACAAGAGGCACTTGCTTACTTCACAGTATTTTTGAAAGCACCTGTAGGATTTTACAAGTATTTAACCCTTTAGGCCTCTGGGCTTTCTCATTAAGATAACTATCATGTCTAGTAACACAAGAACATTAGACTTTTTAATTCTCAAACATTTGTATTAATAGCATTTTCCATTATAGAAACTTAAAGTTTGGTACCACATCACATCTTGACAATCCTTCTAATATAATCCAAATAGCCTGATTAGTTGGTGTCTCTATAAGATGAGAGACATAGGTCCTTCGATTTTTTCAGTTGGGCCCAAACTGGAAAAACCAAAGTCCAGGATTTACTGGAAATTTTAGAGACCAGATTGTTTGAAACTTTGATTTTTTGAATGCCTGTCAAGAATGCCAAGAAGGCTCAAAATCCAAAATATCTGGTTGAAATAAGATTCCTTAAAATCATGACATAACATAGACTAAATTTGATCATTGTTACAAGGTGATTATTCAGATCTTTGAAAATAAGCACATATTTAAATAACCCATAGCTCTTAATAAAAATTCAGCTGTTTTTGAACAATTAGAATTTAACAGACATCAAGAGAACATAATAGATTACTTTAACACATTGCTTTAACAGAGCATCAGAGTTTAATTCTATGTCAAAGAGAAATTGAGCTTCCTGTGATCTTTTGCTGTGAGGTTTCCTTCCTTTACCTTCTTTCATATTGGTGACCGTGTTTCTGTGTTTCTGTGTGTAACACATCTTTAAGCATCTTTTGCAGGGCAGGATGAGTGGCAACAAATTCTTTCCGTTTCTGTTTGCTATGAAAAGTCTTAATTTCACCTTCATTCACAAATGAGAGCTTTGCAGGATATAATATTCTGGGCTGGCAGTTTTTCTCTCTTAGTACCTGGGCTATGTCTCGCCATTCCCTTCTAGCTTGTAGGGTTTCTGATGAGAAGTCTGCTGTGAGCCTAATTGGAGATCCTCAAAGAGTAATCTGACGTTTCTCTCTTGCACATTTTAGGATCTTTTCTTTATGTTTCACCGTGGTGAGTTTGATTACGACGTGTCGTGGTGAGGATCTCTTTTGGTCATGTTTATTAGGGGGTTCTATAAGCTTCCTGTACTAAGATGCCTCTGTCCTTCTCCAAACCTGGGAAATTTTCTGCTAGTATCTCACTGAAAATGCCTTCTAATCCTTTCTCCCTCTCCATGCCTTCAGGAACTCCTAGAACCCGAATGTTGGGTTTTTTAATAGTATCCTGTAGATTCCCGACAATATTTTTTAGATTTCTAATTTCTTCTTCTTTTCTTTGGTTTGCCTGTTTCCTTTCCTGTTCTCTGTCTTCTAAGTCTGATATTCTCTCTTCTGCTTCGCCCATTCTGTTTTTAAGGCTCTCTAATGTGTTTGTCATTTGATCTATTGAATTCTTCATTTCATTATGATTTCTTGTCACTACCACAGTTTCTTGTTCTACTAGTTGTTTCATTTCATTTTGATTCCTCCTTAATATTTCATTTTCATGAGAGAGATTTTCTATGTTGTCCATTAAGGATTTCTGTAGTTCAAGAATTTGTTTTTGAGAACTTCTTAATGTTCTTATCAATTTTTTGAGATCCGCTTCTAGCATTTCTTCTATGTCATCATCTTCATAATCTTGAATTGGGGTGTCTTTTTCATTTGGGGGCATCATCGTGTCTTCCTTGTTCTTGTTACCTCGGTTTTTGCGTTTGTTGTTTGGCATGTTGGAGATATTTGGTTTCTTCACTGTGGTGTTTTTTCTTGTTACACTATGGCTCTAGATTAAGTGGACTGTCTGCTTTTGGTGGAGCCTTAGAGGCTTGCAATGAGTGTGGACTGAGAGCTGTGTTTGGTTCCTCAGGGTTGAGGGTGTGTCAAAGATGACACTCCCAGGTTAGGTGTGGTAAATCTCTCTTTCTTTCTTTTTTTTGATTCAAAAGGGAAGTAATTCTGCACAGCTGAACGTAATTGGAGGTAGTTAGCAGGCAAATGATCTACCCACAGGAGCCAGAGATTGGAAGCTCTTTCCCAAGGACCACACAGGGAATCTGTGCTGCCCTCAGTGTGGGCTCCAATTCTCCTGCAGTCTCCCACTGGGTTGCCAAGTTAGATGCTAATCTCCTGTTATTTCACCCCTCCCCCCAGAGTCCGGTGTTTCTGCTAGGCTCAGGGCCGGTGCAGACCTGAGGTCACCCTGCTTATGACGTATGTCCAAAATGGCGCCTGCTCTTTGTCTTGCTCGCCTTTGAGAGGTGAGCGGAGAGAGAGAAACTCGTGTCCGTATCGGTCACTTTTTTTTTTCCCTCTCTCTCTTCTAGTTAGCCTGGTGAACTTTTCCCCACGGAGTTTCAAGCCTCGTTCCCTCTAGTCTCCTCTTTCCGCTTGCCCGCTGGTGTCTCGGGCT
Source organism: Lepus europaeus (assembly GCF_033115175.1). Lineage (NCBI taxonomy): Eukaryota > Metazoa > Chordata > Mammalia > Lagomorpha > Leporidae > Lepus > Lepus europaeus. The sequence continues at coordinate 80,605,222 of NC_084836.1, forward strand.
ATTGAGGTTCGGCTCACCTCGCGTTCCAGCACTGGTGCGTTGAGTCCGCTGCTGGTGTCCCGAACTTGGGCTCCCACGCTCTCCAGGCAGGTCCACTGTGAATCACTAGTTCCGGAAGAGTTTCCTCTGCTGTTTCTCCCCCTACTCTTCCTTGACCCTGCAGTATCTCCACTTTTATTAACCTGTCTCAACCCCCGGACTAATAGTGTGCTCCCTTCCTATTCCGCCATCTTGCCGCTCTCTCAGGAGGTAGCATTTGAAGTGAGACTTGGATGGCAAGGAGATGCCGCCTGTGTGGAGTGGTTGGTGGAAGAGCAGGGCAGACTGAGAGAAAAGTCCTTACCACCTGAAGTCACTTGGATTTAATGGAAGTCTACCTGTTGTGGTGTTTCCCAGGAAGAGTTTCCACACATTCCTTTGCTGTCCAGTGGAAACAAGTGAAGTAATAATAATGCATGTGTTAAGAAGAGAGCAAAAAAAGCCCAAACTGTTCAGAGGAAGGAGGCAGTTCTTCAGCTGCGTGGAGATCTGACTGTAAAACTAGTTAAAGCTTTATTTATTTATTTACTTACGTACTTACTGACTTGAAAGGCAGAGTGAGAGACCAAGAGAGCGAGAGCGATCTTTTTTCTTTTTTTTAAATTTTTGACAGAGTGGACAGTGAGAGAGAGAAACACAGAGAGAAAGGTCTTCCTTTACTGTTGGTTCACCCTCCAATGGCCGCTGCGGCCGTTGTACCGCGCTGATCCGAAGCCAAGAGCCAGGTGCTTCTCCTGGTCTCCCATGCGGGTGCAGGGCCCAAGGACTTGGGCCATCCTCCACTGCCTTCCCGGGCCACAGCAGAGAGCTGGCCTGGAAGAGGAGCATCCGGGACAAAATCCGGTGCCCCGACCGGGACTAGAACCTGGTATGCCGGCGCCGCAAGGCGGAGGATTAGCCTATTGAGCCATGGCGCCGGCTAAGAGAGATCTTCCATCTACTGTTTCACTCCCCAGATGACTACAACAGCTAAGACTGGGCCAGGCTGAAGTGAGGAACCAGGAACTCTCTCCTGGTCTCCCACATGGATGGCAGGGACCCAAGAACTTGGGCTATCGTGTGCTGCCTTTGCTGGCACGTTATCAAGAAGATAGATCAGAAGCAGAGTTGGGACTTGAACTGGCTCTCCAATATAGCATACTGGTGTTGCACACTGCTACACCATAATGAACTTTTTTTTTTTTTTTTTTTTTGACAGGCAGAGTGGACAGTGAGAGAGAGAGACAGAGAGAGAAAGGTCTTCTTTTGCTGTTGGTTCACCCTCCAACGGCCGCCGCGGCCAGCACGCTGCGGCTGGCGCACCGTGCTGATCCAAAGGCAGGAGCCAGGTGCTTCTTTGAACCCGGTGTGCTGGCGCCGCTAGGCGGAGGGTTAGCCTGTTGAGCCATGGCACCGGCCTCATAATGAACATCTTTTTAAAAGACAGATTCATGTATGTATGTATGTATGTATGTGTTTGGAAGGGAGGGAAGGAGAGAGAAATTTTTTATCTACTGTTCACTCGCCAAATGGCTGCAATAACCAAGTCTGGGCCAGGGTGAAGCCAGGAGGCAGGAACTCTATCCAAGGTCTCCCACATGGGTGGCAGGGTCCAATGCCTTCCAAGGTCCAAGGGAGCTGGATTGAAAGTGGCACAATCGGGACTTGAACTGGTACTCTCGCATGGTATGCTGGCATTATGAATGGTGCCTTATTCCTCTGTGTCACAGTGCTGGCCCCTAAATAAAAAAAAAATCCTAGTTTTTTAAAAAGATTTTTTTATTTATTTGAAAGGCAGAGTTACAGAGAGGCAGAGAGAGAGAGAGAGAGAGAGAGAGAGAGAGAGAAAGTAAGAGAGATTGAGAGAGAGTGAGCTTCCATCCGCTAGTTTACTCCCTAAATGACTACTAAGCCAAAGCTGGACTGATCGAAGCCAGGAGCTTCTTCCGGGTCTCCCACACGGGTACAGGGGCCCAAGGATTTGGGCCATCTTCTACTGCTTTGCTAGGCCATAGCAGAGAGCTGGATCAGAAGTGGAGCAGCCAGGACTGGAACCATTGCCCCTATGGATGCCTGCACTGCAGGTGACAGCTTTACTCCCATGCCACAGTGCTGACCCCTATTTTAGTTTTTTAAAATATTAGACTTTTCACTGTGCCGTGCTGGAGGGTGGCCGCGGGGGACTGGCTGCGTCCGTGCCAGTGCCGCCTCCATCGGCCTGCTCACGGCCCCATCAGTGTGTGTGCTCCAGTGGACTGGCATGTCCATTCCTGAAGAAGGTGCGCCAGACATGTGTGGTCGGTGTCAGGAGCGGACTGTCTGATCTGAGCCTGTCGTCTTTGTTTACTAGGTAGAGCCCACGTGATACCTCCTGTCTGAGGAAGCTCCGACTTGGTCTAGAGTTATCGTTTGATTAGACAGAGGGTTTTAATAAATCCTCTTTCACTGTAGTCAGACAAGCATTAATAGAAGCTGGTTTAATTTTCACAGTGGTAAATTTTTTTTATTTTCGAGTTCTCTAGGAATGTGTTTTCCATTATGTCCAGTGTTTTGAGGGGGAAAAAAAGAAAACCTTCAGAACTCCCTTTATGTCTCCATGAGCTCTAGGAATAAAATTTCTATAATTTAATAAAACCTGTAAACTCTCAAAAAAAATTAGACTTTTAGGCTAAAAAAAAAAAAGAATATTAGGCAGGCTAAACCTAGAGTGAGGATTTTCATTGTAAAGTACTAATGTATTATTAATACCAAGAAAATGTATTTTGGTGAGTTCTGATTTTCTGCATTTTTAAGAGGGTGGTTATAGATCAAGTAAAGTAATATTATTAGCCAAGATTAGTTTGTTCTAGAGTGAGAAAAAGAAAACTCATTCTCCTTGGTTTTGGGGAGTGGGGTGAGGGGAGCTATTTTCACTAAATACTCCTGTCTGTCACAAAGTGGTTCTGATAGAAGCACTTACAACTGTAATGTTTGTTACTTGATTAAGATGAAATGATCATTTTGGCCGGCACCGTGGCTCACTAAGCTAATCCTCCACCTTGCGGCGCCAGCACACCGGGTTCTAGTCCCGGTCGGGGCACCGGATTTTGTCCCGGTTGCCCCTCTTCCAGGCCAGCTCTCTGCTATGGCCCGGGAGTGCAGTGGAGGATAGCCCAAGTCCTTGGGCCCTGTACCCCATGGGAGACCAGGATAAGCACCTGGCTCCTGGCTTTGGATCAGCGCGGTGCGCCGGTCGCAGCGTGCCAACCGTGGCGGCCATTGGAGGGTGAACCAACGGCAAAGGAAGACCTTTCTCTCTGTCTCTCTCTCTCTCACTGTCCACTCTGCCTGTGGAAAAAAAAAAAAAAAAAGAAATGATCGTTTTAGGTTTTTTTCTCTTGTTTTCTTGGGATAGTCATTTCTTTAAAACATACAGGGTGGGGGGTGGAATTTGCCTGGGGCAAATTAAAAGAAAACAACAACAATCCCCTGGAAGACTGTATAACTGCTGTATAAACCATATTGTATAATGCAGTATAAGCTGCAGTATTTATGTTACTACAAATAATTTTTCTTTTCTGAAACTTACATATAGCAGGCAATATGGCCTATCATGAAAATATGTAATAGCACTTGTCTGTTTTCTTTATATCTTACTGTTATTTTTTATTTGCTTTCTAGAAAATACTACAGTTTCTACCTGAACGAATTTTTTTCCGATGGCATTACCAGAGTATAGGTAAGACCAAATAAAAACAATTTTTTTTAGTAATATAGCTTTTTTCCAATTGAATTTTCCATAATGCTTTATATAATTAACACTATCAGGACAGTTTATAACAAGATGATAATTAAAACCAAGAAAAATCCAACATGGATTTTGGAAGAGAATGTATCTGTTGCTAAAGTGTGGCTCATAGACCAACAGCATCAGCCCCATCTGGGACCTTGATGAACAGGCAGATTGTCTGGCCCAGCCAGAACCATCCAGTCATGGATCTGTTTAATCTTTCAAAGGTTTATATATTTATTTGAAAAAGTTCAGAGAGAGGAGGAGTGACAGAGAGAGAGAGAAAGAGAGAGAGCGCACACTTCCATCTGCTAGTTCATTCCTCGGGTGGCTGCAACAGCTAGGGCTGAAGCCAGGAGCTTACTTGTACCATCTGCTGCTGCTTTACCAGGCACATTAGCAGGGGCTGAATCAGAAGAGGAGCAGCGGGGACTTGAACTGGCACCCAGATGGGATGCTGGCATCATAGGTGTTGGCTTAATGTGTTAGGCCACAATGCTGGCCCCAGCATCTTTATTTTTGACAAGAGTTGTGAGAGAATTCTTGTGTGCATGAATCTTGAGAAACATTGAGCTAGAGTATTTTCTGAAATAACTGTATATTTTTCCTCGGAAAAGTAGCTTGTTCTTCATGCCTAGGTCTTTGACTCAGAATGAACTATGTTTGAAAGCTTTAGGATAAGGCAATGAGAGGAAACTTGAAATAAAGCAAATTACCACAGCTGCCCTTTCTGTCCAGCTCGAAACACTTAACAGTGTCTTGTCTCTATGTGCCCAGCACGGCTGGAGTAACTGCGATACTGGTTGTGAATTCTGCCTTCTGTTTTAAAGAGTGTCTGCTTCAAAAAATGTCCTACATGAGGGATCTCTGTGAGTGAGACCCCAGTGGAAAGAAGGGGCCATCAAAGAAGGATGTACTTTTCTCTGAAGGGAGGAGAGAACTTCCACTTTGCTTATGGCCTTGTCCAAATACTGACAGAGTCTGTGGTCACAAAAGGCTTCCACAGCCTTGGCAGCTCACGTCAGGAGCCTCAGGTGATCACTGACTTTACTTAGTAAAGAGTTGTTCTTCTGTGTATAAAGATAATTGAAAATGGGTCTCAATGGAGAATAGAACAGGGAATGGGAGAAGGAGGAAGAAGTGGGGTGGGAGTGTGGGTAGGAAGGTGGGTATGGTGGGAAGAATCACTATATTCCTAAAGTTGAACTTAAGAAATTTGTACTTATTAAATAAAAGGCTTCCTTGGGGGGTTGGGGTGGGGGATGGACAGTGTGTCTGCTTCAGTCTTTCTGTCTTACAAAAGGCTGGCATTTCCTGCTGTTTTTCCTACCTTACTGGGTGATCGTGTTGGAGCAGGGCATGACCTTATTACAGAATCCAGCTCTGCTCATTTATTGTAGGAGACATGTTTGTGTGCAAAGTTTGGGGACAGAACAAAGACTGTCTGAGCATCTTGTCACTAGGCCTGTTGCCCAGTGGAGGGACAGAAGAGAAGAGTAATTGCAGTGTCATTGTTGCTAGCACACAAGTGTGATGGGAGCAAGGGGGAGAAGTTGAGTGACTCTATTTAGAGGAACTGGAAGGGCCTTCAAAACAGGCAGCTGTGAGTTGAGCTCTGGAAGATGAGCAGGTAGGTCAGCGTGTGCAGAGTCATGGAACCTGAGAGAATACGGCCTGGTCTTTAGGCTTATGTATGTGAGGAGTAGCTGACTCTTACAGAAACTGAGTTATTTCAAGTTATACGTAATAAGTTCAAAGATAGTAAAGTTTCTGTAGCAAGTGTGTATGTTACACTGAATGACTGCATCGTTACTGTTAGCTGTATCTTCACCTTTAAATCTTTGAAATACACAGGAAAGTTTTTCCTTTAAATCGCTGGGGGAACCCTCTTTCTGCCAGGGACCGTTTGGATACTGATAATGTCAACCGTGGGCCACACAAAATTGTCAACTTAAAAATTAGCCTGGCAGGGATGGACTGGGTTTCAATTCCTGCTTGCAGCTGCCTTAGCAGGGCCAGACCAAGCAATTTCATGGGCCTCACACAGCCCGTGAGCTGGACGTTCCCCACCCCTGCTTTACATCTTGGAGAGTTGTCCATAGCATTTCTTCCTAATTGGAGCTTTGAGATTGTGTATTTAAATTAAAGTAATTTTTTTTTTAATGCGAAGTGTAAGCTGCAGAGACATCCTGGGGAGTTGTGACGCTCCCTGGAATAGTAGAAAAGACTGACAGTGGGAAATGACTGCATGCAGCATTCGTTATCTGTGCTAGATATAATCCTTCTTTAATTTTGCTTGTATCTTTTGCATGAAAACCACACTCATTTTCTTCAGAGAGCTCTTTAGAATGTCTGAAGATTAGTAGGCCCCCTCAGCATGAATAAACTTATTAGAACTATGCAAGAAACTTGATTTGCATTTGTGTTGTGTAACTTCATGCATCCACTAGGCAGCGTGTAGTATTAACTTTTAAGTCTGCCTAATACGACAAAAACAGGTGAAAATTGCTGATACAAGCAGCTTTTTGCCCGGTTTGGTAGCCTCTTAGCGGGAATAGTGACTGGATGCCTCAGACGCCTTGGTTGAGATTGCAAAGTATTAGGTCTCTTGAGCCATCACGTTAACAGTAATTGCTGTTTACCTGCTGCATAGAAGCAGCTATCTCCAGGAAGTAGTCAGACCTCAGACCGCATCTTATTTCAGAACGCGAAAGTATGAGCATTTGCATTTAAAGTCATCCGTGTGCATTATTGATGTTTACATTCTTAATGTTTGAGTCAGCGAAGCTCTTTTCAGATAAATATATTTTTGCACAAATAGCCAGATTAGAAAATGGTGTATATTCCAATCCACATCTCTTTTACAGTGATTTTTGTGCTAGGTGCACCTTTGAAACCAGACTTCAGAATTTAGAGCAACACCGTGGTGCAGGGACGGACAGTGAAGCAAACAGCTGAGAACCTCACAACACATTGCTGGTGTCTGTGTGTGACACCGCCAACTGTTATTTCCATGACTTAAGATGTAAATATTCACCATCAGGGAAATAACTAAACCTGAAATCGCCTCAGCCAGGCATTGGTAGCATAAGAATTCAGAACATATACTGTCCACTAATGACAAAGCTTCTGTTTTCGTGGCATTTTGGATTTAGAAGTTGCCAATGAGAGCTTGTGGATTTGTAATTATAGGCTTTTGTTTAATATACCTCACTGTGCTTCTTGCATTCTTCCTAGTTTACTTAGATTTGTATCTAATAAGAACCCTGCTACAGATTTCTTCTTCTTCTTCTTCTTTTTTTTTTTTTTTAAAGATCTATTTATTTGAAAGTTACACAGAGAAAGAAGGGGAGGCAGAGAGAGAGAGAGAGAGAGAGGTCTTCCATCCATGAGTTCACCCCAATTGGCTGCAATGGCCAGAGCTTCACCGATCCAAAGTCGGGAGCCAGGAGCTTCTTCTGGGTCTCCCGCGCGGGTTCAGGGGTCCAAGCACTTGGCCCATCTCCTACTGCTTTCCCGGGCCATAGCAGAGAGCTGGATCGGAAGTGGAGCAGCTGGGACTAGAACCAGCGCCCATATGGGATGCCGGCACTGCAGGCAGCGGCTTTACCCACTACGCCACAGCGCCAGCCCCTGCTACAGACTTCTTCTTCTTCTTCTTTTTTTTTTAATAATTATTTATTTGACAGGTGGAGTTATAGACAGTGAGAGAGAGAGAGAGAAAAGTCTTCCCTCCGTTGATTCACCCCCAAAATGGCCGCCATGGCCGGCGCGGAGCCGATCCGAAACCAGGAGCCAGGTGCTTCCTCCTGGTCTCCCATGCGGGTGCAGGACCCAAGCACTTGGGCCATCCTCCACTGCCCTCCTGCGCCACAGTAGAGAGCTGGACTGGAAGAGGAGCAGCCGGAACTAGAACTGGCGCCCATATGGGATGCTGGCACCGCAGGCGGAGGATTAACCAAGTGAGCCAAGGTGCCGGCCCCCTACAGAGTTCTTAATGAAACAGTATTGGCAGCTCCCAGGGGACACGGTGTTCTGAAAGGTTGGGTTAGAACCTTGAGGTTTTGTTCCATGCACCACTGATGCGGTATGCTTCCTGTCCCAAACTATAAATGGTAGTGTCCCTAAGCAGCAGAATCTAAAATAAGAGGGACTCCTACATTCTACAACCCTCAAAAGCTCTCAGTCCTGCTGGATAGCCACGTTTTATCCTGAGAAGGAAGAAAGTAATTTGAAACATCAACTACCACAGTGCTTGTAGTCTATTTCTTATGTTATTTTGCTTTGTTTGCAGAGGAGACATTTTATTTTTCTTAAAACTTTTTTTTAAAAGATTTATTTATTTATTTTAAAGACACAGTTACAGGAAAGAGAAAAATCTTACATCTGCTGGTTCTCTCCCTAATTGGCTACAATGGCCAGAGCTGGGCTTATCTGATGCCAGGAGCGAGGAGCTTCTTCTGGGTCTCCCATGTGGGTGCAGGGGTCCAAGAACTTGAGCCATTCCCCACTGCTTTCCCAGGTGCATTAGCAGGGAACTGGATCAGAAGTAGAGCAACCAGCAGTTTGAGTCCCGGCTGCTCCAGTTCCAATCCAGCTCTCTGCTATGGAGATGGATGGAAGATTCATTCTCTCTCTCTCTTTCTCTCCACCCTCCCTTCCATCCCTCCCTCCCTCCCTTTCTCTCCCTCTTTCACTCTCTGCCTCTGTGTAACTTTGCCTTTCAAATAAAAAATAAATCTTAAAAAAAAAAAAAGTAGTGTAGTCAGGATTTGAACCAGCATCCTTATGGGATGCTGGTGTTGCAGGTGGAGTCTTACTCACTACCCAACAATGCAAGCTCTCTCTTGAAACATTTTAGAGGGAAAAAGTATTGTGTAGGTTCTCTTTGGTGTGTGTGTGTGTGTGTGTGTTTTGTAAAGATTTAGTTATTTGAAAGGCAGATATACAGAAAGCAAGAGGGAGAAGACAGAGAGAGAGACATCTTCCATCCATTGGTTCACTCTCCAGAGGCTGCAATGGGCAGGGCTGGGCCAGGCTGAAGCCAGGAGGCAGATGCTTCATCTGGGCCTCCCACATGGATGGCAGGGGCCCAAGCACCTGGGTCATCCTGTGCTGCTTTTTTCAGGCTATTAGCAGAGAGAGCTGGATCAGCAGTAGAGCAGGTAAGACACCAACAAGTGTCCATGTGGGATGCTGGCATCAACAGGTGGCAGCTTAACCTGCTGCACCTCCATGCCAGTGCCCTAATTTTTTTTAAGATATGTAATTTGATAAAAAGTTCTGTTGCTTATGACATCCACGATTTTTCTATTTTAAAAGGTTATTTATTTCTTATTTTATTTTATTTGAAGAGAGAGAGAGAGAGATAGGAAACATGCTGAGAGTGTGCTGCCATTTGCTGGCTCACTGTCCAGATAGCTGTTAACAGCTGGGACTGGGTGAAGCCAAAGCCAGGAGTCAGAAACTCAATCAGGGTCTCCCACATAGGTGACAGGGACTCAACCCTGCTCGCTTCCAGGGTTTGTGTTAGCAAGATGCTGGAATTGGGAGCAGAGCTGGGTCCATGCACTCCAGTATGGGAATGTAGGTGTCCCAGGGGGCATTTGAACAACTGTGCCAAAAGCCCACCCAAGTATCTTCTTTTTTGAGATTAAGATCCCAGTTTAGAGGTTACATATGAAATTTAAGTGGGGTTGTCAGGCCATCTCTGTGCTGTAGGCTTGAACACATTAGTGGAGTATCGGGATCTTCCTCCACCCTCGGGCTACAGCGCCTGAGGTGCAGTTCTGAGTAAATCTTGGTCCCATCTCCTTGACAGTGACCGGTGTGCTCTTCTAGAGGTTTTACTGGTGGGCAAGCCCTATAAATGTGGTTGCACGGCGCCGTGGCTCAACAGGCTAATCCTCTGCCTTACGGCGCCGGCACACCGGGTTCTAGTCCCGGTTGGGGCGCCGGGTTCTGTCCCAGTTGCCCCTCTTCCAGGCCAGCTCTCTGCTGTGGCCCAGGAGTGCAGTGGAGGATGGCCCAAGTCCTTGGGCCCTGCCACCCGCATTAGAGACCAGGAGAAGCACCTGGCTCCTGGCTTTGGATCAATGCGATGCGCCAGCTGCAGCGGCTATTGGAGGGTGAACCAACGGCAAAAAGGAAGACCTTTCTCTCTGTCTCTCTCTCTCTCACTATCCACTCTGCCTGTCAAAAAGAAAAGAAAAGAAAAGTGGTTGCCATTGCCAGGAAGAGTCACGCCATCCTGAATATCTGTAACATGTTCTCGTAAAAATGTTTTGCAAGCAGTAGTTTATGTTATTTTTGCCTTTAGAGGTTTAAAAGATCATTTGTTTTATGCAGGACAAGAGACATTTGCATGTAATCCACTGTGGGCATTTGGGTTACCTTAATATCCATCATTTTAACTCTTAGCAGAATTTTTAAGCAGTACATACTTAAAGCATTTTATCTTAAAAATATCTTTCCCTCTGTGGTATTACTTTGCATCAGAAAGTTAACTTTCTTCCTTTAATTTTTAAAAAAATAATGTCTTTTTTCAAAAGCATATATTTTTCCTTTCTAAATTAAAAATAGATGTTAAATGTGCATTCAAATACTCCATTTCTAATTCCTTGTTTTAAACTTTCAGGCTCAACTTTAAAGAAGCTTCTACACACTGGAAATTCTATTAAGGTATTTATTTCAGATAAGCCATTTTGAAAAATACAGTCTTTAAAAATCAGTTGACCTAGGTTTTTTTAAAAAAAAATTTAAAAATTTTATTTCTTTGAGAACTCAGGGAGGGAAGCAGGCAGGGAGGAAGAGATGGGGGATGGGGAGAGGGAGAGAGAAAAGTGAGAATGCTTTGGTCTGCTGGTTTACTTCACAAATGTCTGCAACATCTGGGGCTGGGCTGGCTGAAGGTGGGAATTGGGAGCTCCATCCAGGTCTCCCACGTGAGTAGCAGGGACCCAAGTACTTGAGCCGTTCCCTGCTGCCTCCCAGGGTGCACATTTGCAGGAAGCTGGAGCCAGGAGCTGGACCTGGATATTGACCCCAGGTGTCCCAGTACGGAATACGGGCATTCTCAGCAGCATCCTAACTGCTAGGTTGAACGTCCACGCTTTATTCTTAGTTTTTGACCAAGAAATTATATGATAAATATTGTTAGCATTTTTGTTCTTACATAATAACATGTTGTAAGATGCATTTTAAATATCTTAAGAGAAAGTAGCTTGCAGTTCAGAGTTTGGAGTTATGAGTTCTTGATTCTGTTGGGTGTAGCAAGGACCCTGGGCAAGCCCCTAACAGCTCCAGTTTTATCTTCAGATGAAGGAAGAGCAGTTCCTTTCCAATCTTCAGAACTAAAATGCCTGATTCTGTCCACCTCAGGAACCTAGGTAAAATTACAGTTGTCTCTGAATTAATTTTTCTAATTTTGAGAACTATTGTGAGAACTATTGTAGGACCTCACTCTTGAATTTCAATCTATTTGCAGCCAATCTTGGAATTTAGGTTAAAACCAGCTTATTTTAAAATGAATGTATTTTAAAATGAATAGCATATACCATTTGATGCTGGGATATGATGATCCTAAATCATAAGCAATAGAAAGAAGCCAGGTTGGTTTGTGAATATTTTATGGAAGATAATTCACTTGTAGCCAATTAAGTTATGCAAGTCCCTTTAACAAGCTAATGCATTTTTGGTTTTATATCAGTTTAAAGAATCATAGCCAATTACAACTTGATTTGTCAACTCCTCCCTCCATGTTGGGGAGAAAAGGAGTGAGCTATTCCTGGCCTGACTATAGATTCCATATTTCCTCCCTCCTATTTTAAACAACTAGTCTTACAGTTAAAATCTATCAGATTGTTATCTCCTATTTATTCTTAGCCTTATTTATATTTTGTTGCCTTAAATATAGTCAACCTAAAAAGACATAGAATTTCATAGAAATTTTCCTCCTCTTAATATACTTTGATTAGCTATACACAGAGCTATGTCAATTTTGCCTGGCTGCTGAATAATATTTTGTATCCAATGATATCACTCGTTTTGCCTGCTCGTGGGCGGGGGGCAGGTGTGCGTGGTCATGGAGATTTGTTCAGAGCAGTGGTGGAATCCAGGTGTCTGGAAGTGTGCTGAGAATCCATGTGGTTGATGAGGTGGCACTGGTGCCGTGTCGGGTTTGTTGGGAGTCCGTGTCTCTGTCTCCACACGGGCCCACGAGCATACAGATGCACACGTACGCAGCCACACACACACACACACCCCTTGTTTCTGCTTTTCTCGCCCTTTTGGCTTCTCTGCAGAGCCCTGTGTGTGGCTTATAGCACCCTTGCTGCAGAGGAGCCTGCGCTCATTTGGGTCAGTTGGAAGCAGAGCAGGAAGTGACTGCGTTTGGAGCTCAGTACATCTTTTGCTGCATTCGTTCTCCTTTGCTTTTTTTTTTTTTTTTTTTTTTTTTAAGATTGATTTATTTATTTGAAAGGCAGAGTTACAGAGAGAAAAGGACAGATCAGAGAGAGATCTTCTGTCTGCTGGTTCATTCCCCAAGTGGCTGCAATGAGCAGGCCTGGGCCAGGCTAAAGCCAGGAGCCAGGAGGCTTCTTCCAAGTCTCCCAAGTGGTTGTGAGAGCCTAGGGACTTGGGCCATCTTCTGCTTTTTTCCCAGGTGCACTAGCGGGGAGCTGGCTCAGAAGTGGAGCAGCCGGGACTGGAATCTGCACCCTCTCCTTTGCTTATTTAGCTTCTTCTAGTGACATCATCTTTTTAGCAATTTAGGGAAACAAAAATGGAGAGATGTATGCTTTTGATTCTAGGAATAGAATGAAGTTGGAAGTAAGTATGGAGAGGGAAATAGGACACATCTGCCTCTGTCAGGATTTCCTACCAGGTGAAGCCAGCCATTCAGAGCATGGTGAAGGTGTTGGAGAGAGAGGAGGAGGGACATAAGGCAGGAAGCCAGAGAGCTGCTCTGTCTCATTGAGCCAGGTCCCCAGGATCTTATTTACTTGTAATAGTTGTGATTGTCAAGAACGTCACAACCATGTGCATAGTACAGTTAATGCTAAACATTCTATCCAGAGCACAGTATGAATCTGGAGGGAGATTATCTTTGCTATTGTTTTCATGGATAGTGGAGTGTTGCTGATGTGGGCCTTAGGGAATGCAATACTTCTGCTGTTAGTGGGAAATACATAATGCTAATCGTGAGCCAGGCAGTCCTTTTATGTGGGTTACTCAATCCCTGCGATGATCTTTTTTTTTTTGGGGGGGGGGGGCAGGCAGAGTAGATAGTGAGAGAGAGAGACAGAGAGAAAGGTCTTCCTTTTTGCCGTTGGTTCACCCTCCAATGGCCGCTGCAGCCGGCGCATCGTGCTGATTCGAAGCCAGGAGCCAGGTGCTTCTCCTGGTCTCCCATGCGGGTGCAGGGCCCAAGGACTTGGACCATCCTCCACTGCCTTCCCGGGCCATAGCAGAGAGCTGGCCTGGAAGAGGGGCAACTGGGATAGAATCCAGCGCCCCAACCGCGACTAGAACCCGGTGTGCCGGCGCCGTAAGGTGGAGGATTAGCCTGTTAAGCCACGGCGCCGGCCAGGATGATCTTTTGTAGTTAAAAACTGCTACTATCCCTGCGTTACAGAGGGTTGAATGGTTCTTCTGGGGTCAGAGCTGGAAAGTGACAGAGCCTGCATTTGGACCCAGGCTGGCTCCAGAACCTAGGCTCTTAATGCTTGTGCTGTGTCACGGCGTTGTGCTGATTTGTCACTAAGGGAAGAACTCAGTGTAATACTTCAACCATACTTTCACTTCTCCTTTTTCTTTCCCAAGACTGAGGCTGCATCAGAATGCATTTCTCCAGATACGTGTAAGCATTTCCTTTTCACTGATTGTAATTTTGTTTCTAGATAAGATGTGAAGGAATCAGGCTGTTTCTTTTGTGGCTGCAAGCCCTTCAGACAAACTGTGCAGAAGAGCAGGTGCTGCTGTTTGCTTGCCTCGTGCCTGGTTTCCCGGCGGTCCCGTCTTCCAGGGGACCCTGCACGCTGGAGATGCTCATCAGCCCTGGCCCTAGCGCAGCTGATGGTAAGCGGTGATGGCAGGTCCGGAGAGCTGACCCTGTTCTTGAACTTATTTGGGGGTATTCCTTGTGTTTTCATTTTCTTCACTAGAAATCTTGAGGTCTGAAGAGAAGTTACTACTCCCCGCTCATAGTCACAGTAGGTCCTTACAAACGTTAGAATCAAAAGCCTTGGAACCTACTTTGTAGAAATGATGACAGGAGAAATGTGTCAAAGTGGAAGGAACAGAAATGGAAGAGAGAGGACAGCTGTTGGCAGTGACAGGAAGCAGAGACATACGGTATGTCTGGAGTGTGTGTTGCAGTTAATGAGATTTAAATCCACCACTCAGAACTACTGTCTGTTGTCCTCATCACTGTAATCTCATAAGTGAGCATTCATCTGCTCAGCCAGAGAGCATTTTGCCAGCTGTGAATTTTCACGCAGTGTTTATGGAAGGACAGCAGTGGCCTCAGGAAACCACTGGCATTAGCCATTTTTGTCCTGTGAATTTTTAAGGAAGTCATCCTGTTGGTTTATAACTGTGTATCACTTTAGTGCCCAGTCTCTGGCATTTGATCTTGGGTTGGCCAAGCCAGAGTTGTTATTGTTGTTGTTTTAATCTATTCTCATTTTAATCCTCATTCCATATTGGCAGCATCCATGCTTATTTGTCACGAAGGGAAGAACGTGGGGTAATACTTTAACCATATGTTTAATTTTAATCTATTTTCATTTTATTTGAAAGGTGGGGGGGAGGGAGCAGGGCAGACAGAGACAGACAAAAAGAGAGATCTACTGCTTTACTTCCCAAATACCTACAAGAGCTGGAGGGTTGGCTGGGCTGCAGCTAGGAGCCTGGAACTCAGGCTTGGTCTCCTCCTGTGTGGAGGCACTCAGGTACTTGAGCCATCATCGCTCACTGCCTCTCAGGGTGCACATTAGCAGGAGGCTAGAATCAGAAGAGGAGCCAGGACTTGAACCCAGGCACTGTGATAGGGGATTCAGGTGTCTCAAGCACTATCTTAGCCACTGTACCAAATGTCTGCCCCAAAGAAGAGTTTTAAAAAGGAAAAAAACATGGTCCAGGGGGAGAGATGGCTTTGCAGACAGTATGTGCTGTGTTCATGAGTGCTTTGTGCACCTCGGCTTGGAGCTGGTTGTTAGCAGTGCCAGTGGCTGGCTGGATTGATTTTAATGGAGACCACGTTTTAAAACCCTCGGCCCTCTTTAAAATTTAACTTTGGTGAAAGAGCTCTCATTGTTTTCCAACCTGCAGCAAAGATCTATCCAGAAGAAATCACTCCACTCCTGCCAGCCGTATCGGGGGAGAAGATCGCTGAGGACCAAACCTGCTTTTTCCTGCAAATACTGTTGAAGTACATGGTTATTCAGGTCAGAGAGAAGTCATCGCTATTTCAGTGATGGGCTTATCCTCAGTAGGAAGGAGACAGTTCTGCCTCTTCTCTCTCTGTGTGTCCATGTGTATTCTTTCTGTTCTTTGATGTGATTTTATGTGACCGTTCACTAAATAGAATATGTGCCAGTGTTGGGTCATCTCAGCAAGACTGAGCAAACATACTATGTTGTGTGAGTGCTTTGAGACTCTTTTTCCTTCTTTATCCCTTCCCTGCCCTGATCCCAGTACTAGCAAGACCAGCTGGAGGAGGAGGCAGGGCCAGAGGCTGAGCCAGTGGACCAAGAATGGGCAGATCATGGGATGATCTCATTGTCCTGTTAGCACCAGCCTACTCTGGGTCCCCTCTTCCTTTTCCTTCCAGTTACCCACTGAATATAGAACTGAAATCCTTAGCGTAGGATTTTAGTAGGTGATTTGTGTCTCTTGGTCTGTGTGAACACAGCTGACATCTCACACTTAACTTCATGGACGCCCTCTGTTTCCTGCATTCTGCTGTGACTGCTGAGACGTCAGGCCCCAGGCCACCAGGTGGCTCTAGTGGTCGCTGCAGAGGGAGGGGGCACTCCTCTGTTTGCCCTGCTGGGACCTTGAGGCGACAGGATGGTGACTGCCCCTTCTGCGTGAGGTTCTCTCCACTCTTGATGTTTTCTTCTGGCCTTTTCCCTCCATCTCTCTCTTCTTCACAGTTTTCCTTAGGGCACTGTGCTTTTCTCTGCTGTTCTGTGAGCTTGCGTATGTGGCTGCCCTTCTCTGACTCAACTTTGCTGGACAGTCTTAGCCCCTTTCCTCCCCCGTTTCCTTCAGCCAGTCCAGGAGTACAAGGACCCAAGAAGTACAAGGGTCCCAAGAGCATGACTGGGGCATCCTGTTGTCTCTGGAAGCTCCAAATTTGAGCCCATTCCACGTATATTTCAGGTGCCGCCTGTTCAGAAGGGGTTGGGCGTTCCATTTGTCCAGAGAGAATAGAGTATCTAGAATATGGGTGTGTTGGGGGCCCTGGGTTCTCCTTCTAGGTGTGTCATGAGTGAGTTGTGTTATCTTGGGTACGTCATGTAGTCTGTAGGGGCCCCATTACAAGGGGATGGCATGGACACAGGGCAGAGGTTTGTATGTAGGCTCTGCCCTCTGTAATTGTGTGCAGAATTTGGTTTGGATGTGCCTCCCTCCAGTCTGTGGGGTGAGTCCTGAGAGCAGAGCTTCCTCCAGGTTAAGGATGCCAATCCCTCAGCCCCTGGGGCAGCCAGAGCACCCATCTTTTTGCCTCTGGGGCTGTGAGCATGCTATGAAAGGAGATGGGAAGTTCTGCTTTGGCTTACTCTGTATTGGGGGCCATTGACAGGTCTTCTCTAAGGCTCGCTCTGCATCTTACACCCCATGTGGCATGGGGTGATAGCACTGCGGTAGCCAGGTGGTCCTTCAGTTCCTGGGTGACCAGCTGCTAAGCTGTTAGGACTGCTCACATCGTGCACACACCGAGTGGGGTTTTTAGAGGGTCCCTGCTGTGCATGCACTGCATCATGGTTTTGAGGGGGAGAATATTATCTCAGTACTTTGAAAGCTTTAAACTTAATCCATAGCTGGCCAAGAGGCTAGTTTTATCTTAGCCTGGGAACTGTTACATATTTTTTAAAGATTTATTTATTTGAAAGACAAATGTACAGATTGAGGGATAGTCAGAGAGAGAGAGAGAGAGAGAAAGAGAGAATGAATCTTCCATCTGCTGGTTCACTCCCCAAGTGGCTGCAGTGGCTGGGACAGAGCCAGGCCAAAGCCAGGAGCCTGGAACTCCATCTGGGTCTCCCACATGTGTGGAGCCAACTTCTGCTTTCCAAGTGCATTAGCAGGGAGCTGTATTGGAAGTGGAGCAGCTGGGACTGGAGCTGGTGCCCAGATAGGTTGCATGTATCATAGACGGTGGTGTAACCCACTGTGGCACAAGGCCAGCCCCTGTGAATTGTTTTAATAAGGAGATTGAACTTTGTGAGATTCTATAGCTTCTGTCTTTCAATGCTGATTTTGCTTGTGGGTAACAGTGGATGAAATCCGTGAGAGGGACTAGTGTTTTAACTCCTGGTTTTTTTTTTTTTTGTTTTTTGTTTTTTGCATTTAGAACAAAAAAGTACCTGATTATTTCCAACTAAATTTTTTAAAGGCACAATGAAAGAATATGTGGGAAAAACTATGGGCATGATGTAGTAGTTAAGTTCGAAAAGATGATACTATTGGGTGATTTATTTTTTAATATTCAGAAAAAATATTGCTGATAATATAGTTACTTTTTTTAAAAAAAGATTTATTTATTTATTTGAAAGGCAGAGTTACACAGAGAGAGAAAGACAGAGAGAGAGGTCTTCCATCTGCTGGTTCACTCCCCAGATGATTGCAACGGCTGGAGTTGCTCTGATCCGAAGCCAGGAGCCAGGAGCCAGGAGCTTTTTCTGGGTCTCCCACATGGGTGCAGGGGCCCAGGGACTTGGGCCATCCTCCACTGCTTTCCCAGGCCATAGCAGAGAGCTGGATGGGAAGAGGAGCAGCCGGGACTAGAACCCATGGTGGCTTTATCCAGTGCACCACAGCACTGGCCCCATAGTTATTGTTTTGTTTTGAAGTATTGATTCCTGTCCTCTTTTAAGATGATTTCATTATATGATTGTCAATTTTTCTTCATTTAGAGTAGGAATTTTAATAACAGTTCAGTTTAATACATGTGAATTTGAAATATAAATATTCCTATGTTCTTTTCCTCATATTATCCAAAGGCTGCAAGCTTGGAGTGGAAGAATAAAGAGAATCAAGATACTGGTTTTAAATTTCTTTTTACATTGTTTCGAAAGTATTATCTTCCTCATTTGTTTCCATCATTTACTAAGCTAACAAACATCTACAAACCTGTACTTGGTAAGTACTTTTGGCTAGAGGACATCCACTGAGAAGCCTGTGCAGTCTTTCCTTCAATGTGATCTTTCATTGTTTTAAAGCAGAACAGCCATTATATCCTTGTGTTGAATGGTAACTTTATTGTAAGATGTGTTAGAGTTTCCTAATAAGTGATCTTTACTGTTTGCACCACGGTGTTCCTGAACGAGAGCAGTAAAGGGAAATCGTGGCTCCTATGCTCAGAAGTAACTTGAGGCGTATTATTTTTGGTGTAATTATATTTACCATTTTCTAGTGTGAAAAATCCCACACTCCCCGAAGTCTGCTTGGTAGGAGGAGTGGGATGTGGTGATGCCTGGCCTTGCCTAGTGAGGGAGCACACAGCTGCCCACCCTGTGCCCTCTCTTTCATGCTGGCTCTGTGATTTAGCAGCTACTACTGCTGGCTGCATATAAAGGACAGATGTTTGTGTGTGCGCACAGCAGGCCCAGAGGGGAGGAAACACGCAGGAATTTCTTGTTTATCTCTTACGGTTTTCCTTGTGTAGGAAAGGAGGGCTCATGGAGCAGAAGTAGCCCCGAGCGGAGCAAAGGTGGGGTGCAAAGTGTCTGCTCCCTATTATGTAAAACAGGTGGTGTTAGTTCAGATAAATAACAAGAACCATTTTGAGCATGTGGAGATCATCAGGGATATTTGTTCACTTGGGGAACAGGGCTGGCATTCAGTCGTCTGTGTGTGCTGCATGTGTTTATGTGTGTACACACAGCCCTTGACACACACACACCTGCCGGTGGGCAAGGAGAGAGCTGCTGAAGCTAGGGGAGTTGCACGACATGTACAAGTCCTGAAGTTCTGACTGTTAGTGGGACTAGGATATGTATTTTGTTAGCTGTATACGTGTGGATATTTTCTAAACTGGTTTCTGATTTTATATGTAGTTCATATTCATTGTAAACAAACAAACCAACAAACCCAACAGTACGTTGTTAGTAGTCCTAGATTAAAAGGTTCTGTGTAGAACTTTTTTGCCCCATTTACCTAAAGGTGTACAAAGACTCGTTAAGACAGGGAGTGATCTGTGACAAGTATTCTTTCAAGTCCAGAACCATGTAATTTTTGAATTGGTTATGGAATTTAAATAATGGAAAATCGACTTCTTATTCATTTTTTGGAAAACGTAGTGTCTGATACACCAAAGATGAAATGCGACTTTCTGAATTCTTTGAGACATAAAGTACATTATGTTGATTCTGTTTCCTTGGGCTCATCTAAAGGGAAAAAGATGTAAAATTAAAGTTCAGTAGATTTAACTAGTGCAGTTAGATGTTAAAATACCTAAAATATTTTTTAAAGATTTATTTATTTGAAAGGCAGAATTAGAGAGAAGAGAGACAGAGAGAGAGAGAGAGAATCTTTCATCTTCTGGTTCCCTTCCCGAATGGCTGCAATGACCAGGGCTTCACTGGACCGAAGCCAGGAGCCATTCTAGCTCTCCCATGTGGGTGTGGGGGCCCAAGAACTTGGGCCAACTTCAGCTGCTTTCCCAGGAACATTTGCAGGGAGCTGGATTGGAATTGGAGTAGCTAAGTAGTAACTGATGCCCATATGGGATGCCAATACTATAGGTAACTGCTTAACCCACTATGCCACAACACAAGTCCCCTAAAATGATTTTTTAAAAAGTTCATATATGCTTTGACATTGTTCCAGGCAGAAATTAGAGTGGGTGTATCATGTATGAAAAGTCTCATGTTCTCAGAATCTCTCTTAGTCTCATGTAATCTCTCAGAATCAGTAGGAGTTACTGGTTTTGTTTCCCATAGCTGCACACCATAGCTGGATGAAGACAGGGCAGCTGAGAACCAGCCTTTCTTGGTCACATGCAGGGCAGAAATGGAAACACACCTTCCAGGAGATACCACTTATAGTCCTTCCTGGTTCTTCATTCCTAGTCACTGTTAAACAACCAGATGTCTGTTCATTTCATTGAAAGCTGAATTCACACTTGTATGGGCTACACAGTCTGAAGTCGCACTAATCTAATTGTGTGTTCTTTTTCTGCCAGACATCCCCCATTTGAGATCCAAGCCAGTGTACATTACTACAACTCGAGACAATGAAAACATTTACAGTACAAAAATCCCCTACATGGCAGCTCGTGTTGTTTTTATTAAGTGGATTGTAACTTTCTTTTTGGAGAAAAAGTATCTAACTACAACACAAAACACTAAAAATGGAGTTGACATGTTGCCTAAAATCATCCAGGTAAGTGATTCATCATTTTTCATCTCTTAGTGCTTATGTAAAAAATACAAACAAAGTGAGTGAGTTCTTACAGGTTGCTGGTTATAGGGAATCAGTTTATAGGGAATCAGGTTATAGGGAATCAGTTGTTGTTATTTTAAAGATGTATTTTATTTATTTGGAAGGCAGAGTTATAGAGAGAGAGGGAGAGACAGAGAGAGAGCTCTTCCATCCACTGATTCACTCTTCCACATGGCTGCAACAGCAGGGACCGGGCCAGACCAAAGCCAGGAGCTTCCTCTGGGTCTCTCATGTGGGTGTAAGGGCCCGAGAACTTGGGCCATCTTCTACTGCTTTCCCAGGTGCATTATCAGGGAGCTGGATCAGAAGTGGAACAGCTGGGACAGGAACCTGCACCCATATGGGATGCTGACATCTCAGGCAGAGACTTGACCCTGTGTGTCACAATGCCAGCCCTGGGAATACATTTTACAAATGTTGGCCCACCCTGTCTGTAACACTGAGGTTGCAGAGGGATCGCAGCAGGAGGTGCTACGGTGAGGCAGTGTTGGGGGAGGGGCCAGTGAGGTGGGGTTCTGAGAAAGTGGCTGCTGTGGGCCACTCCTGGGTCCCCTCCTTCACACTCTTACTCCATTGCCAGTGTCCCCTGAGCATGAGCACAGGCAGGCCCTTGGGAAACATGCAGGTGGCCCCTGGCCAGGACCCACAGGGCTGCCATGCCTTCTGGCATCTTAGCGAGGAAGTGGATCAGTGGTTCAGGATTCTGGCCACTTGTGGAGCACGAAAATGAGCTCCCTAGAAGAGCAGGCTGCCTCTCTGTGAGGCCCCTTGTGTGGGTCCTACTGTGTTCTGTCTCTTGGCTGTGATCAGACACAAAATGGGAGCTTTCCCAGCAGGCCGAGTGGCTTGGCATCTCTGCACTTGGTAGAACACCACCACATGTGGAGGTCAGAGAGCAGCCACTTCACTGAGGGAGAGAGGCTCGTGGCCTTGTGTGGTTTTGTGCGCGTGGTGCCCAAGAACAGAGACAGAAGTGCGGTGCACTAACTGCAGATTTGCCGGTGCTTGGAGTCACAGGAGTCACAGAAGCGTGATGTAGGACTGAGCTGGGAGACACTGAAGAGGAAGAAAGGTGGCCCGGGCACTTCGGTTATAGGATCGTAAAGGAGAAATGCCATACAGAGACTAGAGTGTGTGGCTCACAGAGGAGAACTCATTACGGGGTTAGAGGGAGGGAGGTTTTCCAGACGTCCATGGGAGATGCAATTACAGTGAGAATATAAAAGACTTCCTGGAAGAAAGTTTAAAAAAATCCTTTCCCTCTTTAAAGATTTCTTTATTTTGGAAGTCACACAGAAAGAGAGGGAGAGACAGCGAGCGAGAGAGAATCTTCCGTCCAGTGGTTCACTCCCCAGATGCCCACACCAGCCAGAGCTGTTGACTTCCTCCGGATCTCTCACTTAGGTGGCAGGGACCCAAACGCTTGAACCACCTTCCTCTGCTTTTCCCAGGCCATTAGGGAGCTGGACCAAAAGTGGAGCAGCCGGGACACCAACCAGCACCCGTGTGGAGTACCGGGGTCACAGGTGGCGGCTTTACCTGGCCCCCCTCTCTGGCAGTTTTGTTGCAGCTTCCGCCTTGGTTGCAAGATGCCTGCCAGCAGCGGGAGCACTGCTTTCCTTGTTTATTTCAGAAGCAGTCCAGGGATCTAAAACCCTTCTCTTTTGTCTGAACTCAACAACTTAGGTTACCATCCCACCCCTAGAACCATAGCAAGGCTCTGGATGGCTTAAGGCTGGCTGTGTGAGTGGCCCAGGAGGTTCCATGGTTGGCTTCCATTAAAGAGACTCTCCCCTGGTCCTGTGGGTGAGGCCATCTTCCTGTTTGTAACCTGGGCTGCATGGATGGAGGATGAAAAGCCCAGAGGTTCTGTTAGGGAGGGGAGTGGGTGCCAGGCAGATAGTCTTCCATGCCTCCTGTGCAGATGGCCGTGCCTAGAGGCTTTTAGTGCTTCATGGTAAGTTGTTATTTTTTAGTTTTTATTTTTTTAGGATTTATTTTTATGTATTTGAAAGAGTAACAGAGAGCAGGAGAGACAGAAAGAAACCTCCTATCTACTGGTTCACTATACAAATTGCTGACCTGGCCAGGGATGGGCTTGGCCAGGCTGAAGCCAGGAGCCATCAGGATCTCCCACATGGGAGACTTGGGCTGTGTTCGCTGCTGTCCCAGGTGCATCAGCGGGGAGCTGGATCTGGAGCAGAGCAGCGGGGACGAGATCTGATGCTTCAGTATGGGATGAAGGAGTGGTAGGCAGCGGTGCCCTCACCGGCTGCAACACCGACCCAGTTATTTTAGTTTTCTCTTGCAATTGAAACAAATTACCACAAACTTAATGGACCAAAACTGATATAAAAATGTCATTTAAAAAATAACAATTAAAATTAAAGAGAAAAAGTGAATCACACAAGCTGATAACCTTGCAGTGTTTGTGTGTTGTACACTCATTTATTTTTTGACTACTACTACTACTACTACTACTCTTTATTTTTTTTTAATTTTTTTTTTTGACAGGCAGAGTGGACAGTGAGAGAGAGAGACAGAGAGAAAGGTCTTCCTTTGCCGTTGGTTCACCCTCCAATGGCCGCCGCGGCTGGCGCGCTGCGGCCGGCGGACCACGCTGATCCGAAGGCAGGAGCCAGGTGCTTCTCCTGGTCTCCCATGGGATGCAGGGCCCAAGCACTTGGGCCATCCTCCTCTGCACTCCCGGGCCACAGCAGAGAGCTGGCCTGGAAGAGGGGCAACCAGGACAGAATCTGGCACCCCGACCGGGGCTAAAACCCGGTGTGCTGGCGCCACAGGTGGAGGATTAGCCTATTGAGCCGCAGCGCCGGCCCCCTCTCATTCTTAAACTACAAAGACAAACAAAGGCTGCTCTTAACCATGCCAGGAACTCATGACAGAATTGAGTGGCACCAGGCATCACCTCTTCTTCAGTACCTGCTTTGTGGGTGTCCTTATTGACCCTTACAGGAGAGAGAACAGTAGAAGTGTGTCCTGTGAGGCGGAGAGGACCTTAGGGAGTAGGAAGGCTCAGGGAAGGAGTATCGGGCAGTTTCCTGGGCTCTGGCAGGGCTGGCCTGTTCCAAGCAAATGTTTCAATGATTCAGTCTTCTTCACATGCCAGAGAAAAATAAATGTCATCTTAGCATTGACCACTGGAGTTCACCAATAGTAATAGTTGGGAATTCCAGCTTGATTCCAGTGGATAGAAAATGGACCTCTCTCTGGGGTGCTTATTTGTGTTCTTACTATGTATAGACTTGTTAGTTTCATTTATTCTAATTCTCACCACTTACTATAATTATAAATGTTTTTCAAAATGTACAGATGTTTTTGGGAAATAGCCTTTTATAGGAAGAGTGTTTAATCAAGCATCATCTTGTTAAAACATTTTCATGTTATGGCATGAAGTGAAATCCATTTATGGTACCATCATGCTCTATTTGACAGAGCTTATTTATCTTTTTTTAAAGATGTATTTGAAAGGCAGAGAGGAGAGGGAGGGAGGGAGGGAAGGAGAGAGGTGAGAGAGAGAGAGAGAGGGAGGGATTGATCTTCCATTCACTGATTTGCCCCCCAACTGGCTACAATAGCTGGGGCTGGACCAGGACGAAACCAGGAGCCAGGAGCTTCTTCTGGATCTCCCACATGGGTGTAGGGGCCCAAGGACGTGGACCATCTTCCACTGCTTTCCCAGGTGCATCAGCAGGGAGCAGGATCAGAAGTGGAGCATCTGGGTCTTGAACCTGCACCCATATAGGATGTTGTCCTTGCAGGTGGAGGCTTAACCTGCTACATCACAGCGCCAGCCCAGATCTTATTTTCAGATGACTTAGTGCCTTTAAACACAAATTTTCATTTTCATTATTTACGTTATCTATTTGTTGTATTACAAGCCACCTCAAAACTTAGGACTTAAAGCAGCAGCCTTTCTTATTTTTATTTATTTATTTTTTTTAATTTGAGAGGCACAGGTTGAGAAAGAGAGAGACAGAGAGAAACAGACCTGCAAAGAGCTCCCATCCCTGGTTCATCCCCCAAATGCCTGCAATGACCAGGGCTGGGCTCAGGCTGAAACCAGGAGCTGGGAACTCAATCCAGGACTCCTGCTTGAGTGGCAGGAATCCCACTACTTAAGCCATCAACTGCTGTCTCCCGGAGCCTGCCTTAGCGGGAAGCTGGAGTCAGGAGCCAGAGCATGTCCTGAACCGAGGCACTTTGATGTGGGGCACAGGCGCTCTAACCACCAGGCTCAGTGCCCACTCCCTCATTTTGTAATATTGTCATATTTCACTTCTTGGGTCCAGGGCGTGAGCTGGATTTGGTCGGGCAATTCGTGTGTGCTTCATGTGGCTTTAAGGACTCACTGGGTTGCAGTCTTCAGCTGTTGGTTGGTCGTCCGGAGGGTCCAAGATGACTTCATTCACACACCTGTTACTTTGGTGGGGGCGGCTGGAAGACTGGGCTTCTCTGTACTCCCATAGCAATCCGAGTGAATGAAGCAACTTGTCTCACTGGTAGAGATACGCAAGGGCAGGTCTTTTCATACTGACTTTGGGCCTGGCTTCCCATGCCATACTCATCCCATCTTAAGTCACTTCTACTGAAGCCACAGATTAAAAAAGAATAAAATGAATAAAATTTTACTTTCCTGAAGATAGTAAATTCATCAAAAAGACAAAATAATTTCTATAAGGTAGCACATTTCACAGTGTGACAGGGACTTTGATAAGCCACACAGGCTTTAGCAACCAAGGCAGAAAGAGAAAAATTATTATAGATGTGATTTTTCATTAACTCTCCGTAGAGATTACTGTTAGATTTATGTTTTAATTTTCACACTTTCATTGGTAGTTACTGAAATTATGCTCTGTACTGCTCCTGACTTATCACTTCTTGTAAAAAATACAATGGGTAAAATTTTAAGGCCATTTTAGTGGCATATTTTAATGTTTAAGTAACAATGGAGGTTACAAAATTGAAGCAAAATTATATATTTAGAGGAAACTTTTAATTCTATGGGGAAATGAGAGCAGATATCAGTGTTACACTTTGTTAGTCATTGCGTGAACATTTTTTTTGCACTCCTAAAGTCTTACAAATATTTAAATTTTGTAAATATTTTAGCCAAGTTTAATCTGAGATTTTGATAATAAAACTTAAAATTCTTCTCCTGAAAGACCCTCTGAAGGTCGTGGCACTCCACCATCAAGATGCCGTTTAGTCTTAGGAATTAATGATGTTGCTGTAAAAAAAAATCGCCCCTGTTTTCAGGTGTTTGCTATGATACAGTACATGCTGAAGTGTGGAGCTTTGGTGTGGGGGCAGCACAAGTGCATTGATATGTTGATTTATTCTTCAGTTTCACAAAAGCACATTAAACATTGTAGGTTGCTAAGATTTAAAAAAGTTAGTTGGGAAGCACTTTGTTGGTTAATTGGAAAATTGGTAGGGACAGGTTCTGGAGCCTGTTACACTTCAAGCAGTGGCTGGTTTCCAGCTTAACCCCGAGCAGCCAGAGTCCTTTAGAACAAGGCACTGAGGAGTGCGATGGTGTCTTCCAGACCGTCGGTGTCGGTGGTGGTGCTGTGCAGGACAGGGCAGCAGAGGCAGACGGTGGTGGACCCCCAGAGCAGGACAGAAACCACTCCAACAGCAGCACCTTGTCTGACCGAAGACTCAGCAACTGCAGCCTTTGTAGCGTCGAGGAGGAGCACCGCCTGGTGTATGAGATGGTGCAGCGGATTCTCTTGTCAACGCGAGGCTATGTCAACTTTGTGAATGAAGTGTTTCGTCAGGTTAGTAATGAGTGTGTTACATGTTCGTGAAACCGAAGAGATTTCTGTTCTTGTTCTTTTACTCATACACACCAAGAAATCCTGTTGATGAGTTGGGCTGAGTTATGGAAGTGAATAAATCATAATCCCTCTACTCCTGTGCATTGTTGTGATTCTGGTTTTGTGTGTGTGTGTGTGTGATTTTTTAATTTTGTTTTTGGAAAACTGTACAAAATGATCCAGCAGAACCTTCATGTTTCCATAACAAACTCAGCCCAGAGGTAGGTGGGAAGAAAGCTGTTTGTGAACACTCAGCAACAAATGCGCCTAGCAGAGAGGCAGCGTCATTCCCAGGGCCTTGGGGGCTGTCTCACAAGCTGAGGACCTCTACAAGTTGTTCTTTTCCTGCAAAGGTGTGGGGTGCGTACATACAGTACAAGTATTTATGATGTAAGAGAGAAAAGGAGGTGAGAGGGGAATCAAGGGAGAAAAAGGATCTCTCGTGGAGACATTGAAATCATAGACCTGTGGTGGAGAAGACAGTAGGTGGAAAGGGGTTGGGAAGAGCAGCGTTGTGAACAAGAGGCTCGATCAGGCAGGGAGCTAGACGAGAGTGGAAGCGGCGGCCGGGATTGATGGCCATAAATGACATCGCAGGGTTGCAGTGGGGGCTGACGCTGCCCCTTAGGGGACACAGGTTTGGTCATCACAGCCAGGGAGGAGATGTTACTGACCTGTGGTGGCCAGCAGCCAGGGATTTTTTTCCCCAACATCCTGCAGCACACGGAATAGCCCCCAGCTTAACCTGCACCATGGCTAAGAACTTTCTGGCCCACCTTGTCAGCAGTGCTGCTCTGGAGGAACTAAGCTATAGGGAACAGCTGAATTTTAGTGCCCTCTCTTGGTCAATGCTGAATGTTTATTTTATGGAAGATAACATGTGACCTCTTTCATCATACTTTGTTTTTCAATATTAAGATATTCAGGGACTGTTAAGCCTACGGGCTATTAAAGTATAAGGTGAGCATTCATGAACTGCGTATTAATTAGTGAAATCTTTGCTTTGTATGGAGTTGTTTTTCTGTGCATAAAGTTAATTGAAAATGAATGTTTATGGAGAATGGGACTGGGAATGGGAGAAAGAGGAGGAGGTGGGGTGGGAGGGCAGGTATGGTGAGAAGAACCACTGTATTCCTAAAGTTGTACTTATGAAATTTGTACTCCTTAAATAAAAGGTTTCTTTGGGGGAAAAAGAAAAAGAACTGTGCGTTCTCTGTGGGGAGATAAAATGTGTACATATGCTACAGAGCGCCGTACAGATATCTTTACGTGATATGGGAACAAAGGCCTATGGGCAAGCAGGCCAGGGGGGCTCGTGGCAGGGGTGAGGACAAGGTGGTGCAAGTCACCTTGGACTGCAGACTGGGCAAATTGGAGGTAGTGGAAGTGGACAGTGCCTGAAGGAAGACCAGGGCTGGCAAGGCTCAGGGCAGCCTCTTTCTGCTGCTTCCCCCAGCAGGAAGGCCAGGCGGTAAGAGTGCTTTGTGTAGGGCCATTCGGGTGACCAGCTCCCTCCACTGGAAATTTTTCTTTGTGGAATGCTTTAGTCTACCTGCTGTGACTCATTCCTAGATCATCTAATCAACTTTATGAGTCAAAACTCATTATTATTATATTTGAATAATAAAGCAATAAAACAGATTAAACCACATTATAGTGTAGTTGATGTAAGGATTAGTCTTTCTTTATGAAACTCATGATTTATTTATTAAAATACTGTGGATATCCTTTAACATGTTTTACTCAGGCTATAGACTGAAGAGTTTGAAACACTGATGTAAGGTTGTTTGTTTATCAGGTTGTTTTATTTGTTGGCTTTATTTTAAAGAAAAACTTTATTTTTATTAAACGTATGTTCGTTATATGATCACAATCTCTGTATATAATTAGAAAGGAGAAAGCAAAAGCAAATTGCTCAAAACACTACCATCTAGGTGATAACTTTTAATGTCAGAAGGGCACCACTCTTGATATTTCTAAATGTTTACATGTGGCTGCTAGCCAGACAGAAGAGAGACCCGCAGGGAGGAGATGGATAAGAGAGGACGTCAGCAGGCTGGCAGACAGACAGGAGGATTTCAGATGAGCTGATAGACATAAACAGACTGGCAGCCAGGCATAGAATAACAGACAGATGGGCGCAGATAGGCCAGCTGGCAGAGATGGAAGTAAGCAGGCAGACGTAGATGGACAGGTAGGCAGGTGCAGATAGGAGATAGGCAGACAGAGACAGGAATATGCAGGCAAGTAAAGATGGACAGCTCGGCAGAGATGGAGATGGGCAGGCAGCCCTGGGCACAGGCAGCTGAAGGTGAACCAGACCGAGATCAAGGTGGGGCGGGGGAAGTACGTAAAAGTTCAATGCATTGTTTCAAAGAACAGTTCTGAATTTTATTTTACTTGAATTTACCCAAAAAAAAAAGAAAGCAAAACTGAAGGAATTGTTGAAATTCAAATAAATATTCCTTATATTAGTTGCTAAAACATTTGCCTATAATGAAGATTATATTAAAATATAATATATAATAATATATGTATATTATACAATCAGTTAGTTGCATGTCACAATTTTAAATTGTGTGATTGACTTCCTGTTATGAAATAGGAAAGAACTAGCAGCCTTGTATTTTCTTCAGCCGCCTCTCTCCATCTGCTAATTGCATCACACTATAAATTTATATTATAAAAATATCATCATTTGTAGTTGATTTTGGAATCATAATGCATGCACGAGTTGTTTGGTCTTGGGTTTTTGTATTTCACAGGTATGTTCTTGATTCCATATTCCTAAGTTATTTGCTTTGACTAACTTGGTTGGTGTTGTTTTCTCATTGAGTATTTTCAAGGTGTCCTTGAGACCTTTTATGAAGGGAAATGTTTTCCTTTTGCCTTGTCATGAGCACAGCAGTTTATCTGGGTATAATAATCTCAGATCACTGTTTATTCCACTTGGGAACTTGTGAGTCAGAACTTCTCTAGACAAACATCAGAAGAAGGAAAACCTCACAAGGCCTTCAGTTATACAGTTGAGACTTCAGAATAAATAAGCTTACAATGTTTACTTATTTTTTTCTTAATTTTTAAAAAAGCTATTTTTTATTTATTTGGACAGCAGGGAGAGAGCGATCTTTTCTGTCCACCGGTTCACCCCTCAAATAGTTGCAACATCTGAGTCTGGTCCGGCTACATCTAGGAGCCCGGAACTCAATCTGGGTCTCCCATATGGGTGGCAGGTATCCAAGTACTTGGCCTGTGACCTCCTGCCTTAGTAGAAAGCTGGACTCAGAGACAGAGCCAGGACTTGAATGGGGTACTACGGGATGTGGGATGTGGATGTCCCAAGGGGCATCTTAGCTGCTGTGCCAGATGACCACCCTGGCTGACCATGCTGAAAGGAGTGAAATACAAGTTTGGAACTGTGTGCAGTAAGTAAGAAACCATAACAGATGACAAGTGCAGGTTTGAACAGGAAGAAAATAGAATTTCAAAATTTGGAAAAAATGTAATTAAATATTAAAAGCAAACCTTGATGAATAAGTTTAATAGCAGATTATATGCTTCTGAAGAGAGACTAATCAGGGTCATAGGTCTCAAGAAATTATCCTAAATGTGTACCAGTGAGATAGAGAGGAGAATTAGAGTTGAGATACAGAGGATTCTAATGAGAGAGTCACCTCTTCTCTCCCTGTTATTTTTTCTTTTTCTACTCGTTACTGAGAATAGCCTTCTATGACTGGATTTGTCTATTTTTTTTCTTGAAAGTCTATCAATATTTATTATATTTTTGCAAGATTATTAGTTGCAGTACATATTTAGAATTATATGTCCCTTTGAATTACTTACTATTAGGACATTTCTTTATCTCTAGTAGTGCTTTGTTTTTCCCTTCAAAGTCTATCTTGTCTATTCTTAATATTGTTCTATCAGTTTTCTTCTGGTTAGTGTTTGTGTGCTATGTCTTTTTCCTTTTCTTTTTTTTTTTTTTTTTATTTTTGACAGGCAGAGTGGACAGTGAGAGAGAGAGAGACAGAAAGGTCTTCCCTTGCCGTTGGTTCACCCTCCAATGGCCGCCGCGGTAGCGCGCTGCGGCCGGCGCACCGCGCTGTTCCGATGGCAGGAGCCAGGTGCTTATCCTGGTCTCCCATGGGGTGCAGAGCCCAAACACTTGGGCCATCCTCCACTGCACTCCCTGGCCACAGCAAAGAGCTGGCCTGGAAGAGGGGCAACCGGGACAGGATCGGTGCCCTGACCGGGACTAGAACCCGGTGTGCCGGCGCCGCAAGGCGGAGGATTAGCCTGTTGAGCCACGGCGCCGGCCTTTCCTTTTCTTTTTTTTTAAATATTTATTTATTTATTTGAAAGTCAGAGTTACACAGAGAGAGGAGAGGCAGAGAGAGAGAGGTCTGCCATCCGCTGGTTCACTCTCCAATTGGCTGCATCGGCCGGAGCTGTGCCGATCTGAAGCTAGGAGCCAGGAGCTTCTTCTGGGTCTCCCATGTGGGTGCAGGGGCCCAAGGACTTGGGCCATCTTCTACTGCTTTCCTAGGCCATAACAGAGAGCTAGATTGAAGTGGAGCAGCCAGGACTCAAAACGGCGCCCATATGGGATGTCTGCGCTTCAGGCCAGGGTGCTGCGTCACAGCGCTGGTCTCTTTCCTTTCCTTTTTTTTTTTTTTTTGATTAATAAATCACATTTAATAATTCAAACCATAAAGACAAACACAAGATTTGAAAGCTGAAAAAAATATATGCTTTCTCATTTACTCATGTATCAGTAGAGACACAGACATCTTTCTACTGTTTTTGAGTGAGAGCTCAAGACACATGAACAAAAGAAATTCAGAACTAAATGTTTATAGAGAGTTTTCTTTATCTGAAATCTGTGTCCTAAGTTTGCAGTAGATAAGTTTTTTTCAAGGTTTTATTTACTTATTTATTTGAAAAGATAGAATGGCAGAAAGAGAGGGAGAGAAAGAATGAGATCTTCCTGTCTGCGGGTTTACTCCCCAAATGACTGCAGTAGCTGGGGCTGTGCGGGGCCAAAGCCAGAAACCAGGGACTCCATCCAGGTCTCCCACATGGGTGCAGGGCCCATCCTCCGCTGCCTTCCCAGGCACATTTCTGGGAGCTGATCTGAAGTGGAGCAGCTGGATCTCAAAAGAGTATTCCAGTATGGAATGTGGACGTCCCAGACAGCAGCGTAATTTGCTGTGCCACGAACGCCTGTCCCAAGGTAAATAACTTTTATATGAAAGTGAGTATTGTAGATAGGGCTGGGGATATACAGCTAACTAGGCCCCAAATACTTTTTCTGTAATAGAACAGCTCATCTTAAAATATCTTATGATAAAAATAATAACAGTAAAGGATTAGTAGCAATATTAATTTGTGCCTTCCTTTGAACTTTTAATAATGGACTCCATGACTAGGAACTTTATATATATCATACCTTGCCTAAGAGTACATTCTATTGTATATTAAATTGAGAAAATATGTACACAAATTTAGATATAGCTTAGAAGATTTAAAATTTTATGTTATGGCTTAAGCCCATTTATAATGGTCAGTTAGATCAATTAAAACTTCATACTCTCAGGGCCAGCATTGTGGTATAGTGGGTAAAGCCGCCTGCAGCGCCAGCATCCCAGATGGGCTCTGGTTCGTGTTCCAGCTGTTCCACTTCTGATCCAGTTCCTTGTCAATGGCCTAGGAAAAATAGTGGAGGATGGCCCAAGTGTTTGGGTCCCTGCTACTCATGTAGGAGACCTGGAAGAAGCTTCTGACTCTTGGCTTCCATTTAGCCCAGTCCTGGCTGTTACAGCCATCTGGGGGTTAAACCAGCAGAAGATCCCTCCCTCCCTCCGTTTCTCCCTTTCTCTTTGTTTCTGCCTCTCTCTGTAACTCTGAATGTCTATAAAAAAAAAAAAAAAAAAAAAAAAAAAAACAAAAAAAAACAAACACCTCACTTTTTAGACAACAAATTATCAAAACATGACTGATTTTAGAAAGGTGTCCCATTTTACTGCAAGCACTGAGTGTGTGACATCTTGTTAAATTTCTAAGTCAAATATGAGAATTCAGCAAGCCACAGCCTTCTTCAAGGATGGTTTTCACCTATGACTTCTAACACAACCTTGAGAGTCTTTGCCACCAAGCTGAAAAACTGTTCTGTTCCCTTCCCAGCTACATTCTTCCAGCAGTACAAAGCCCTGTTCAGGCAAGGACAAGAACAAGCATACTGGTCGCTTGTACAATGTTAGTGCCATCATCCTCAGGTCAATGCTAAGGATGAAAGTATACTGCTTCCCTCTTGTGCAGAGGCTTTGAATATGGTTAACTTTTGTTTATAATTCCTGTATGAGAATGAACTCATTCTTATATGAGAAGCTGGAACAAGTTGGAAATAACAACAGGTAATTTAAGCTACAAGGAAGCTGCTAAACTCTTTGAACATACTCCCTCAAAGGAAGTTGAATGATTAATTGGAACTCTTATTTTTATATCCTGGGAAGAGGACTAACCTAGCATTCCAGGACAGCAAGCAGGAAATGAAATGATCTTAAACTTTTCAAAAAGTGTTTATCTCCTTTACAGGGTTCTCTGAGAGTCTGAATAACGAATGACAAGGAAGGAACATTCCCTTGTATGACTGTGTTTTCAAAGCAGATGGCAAGAGGCAGAAGCCCACGTTAGAAAGAAGAGCAGGTGTCTCACGAACAAGTGGCAGTAAGGAAGCCAAACAGTAGCTGGAGATAGAGGAGGCAGTAGTCCTGTCCTGTCTGGAACAACAGCAGTTACCACTGTGACAGTAATTCTTTTTTGTTTCCTCTAAGATTTATTTATTTTTTTGAGAGGCCGAGTTACAGAGAGGGAGAGACAATGAGATCTTCCATCTGCTGGTTCACTCCCCAAACGGCCACAACGGCTGTCAGTGGGTCTGAGTCTACTGTTCTGCTTTTCACTTTCTGGTTGTATTGGCTTCTTTCAGGCTACTTGTTTTTAGTATTGCATTTTCCTCCTATAGTCAGATAAGTGGTTTCACACTCATTTTTAATTATTTTATTAAGATTTAAGTAGGGTGATGGAGAGAGAGACAGACAGACAGAGATCCTTCATCTACTGGTTCGCTCCCCCAAGTGGCTGCAAAAGCCAGGGCTGGGCCAGGCCAAAAGCCAAGAGCCTGGAGCTCCATCCAGGTCTCCCACATGGGTGGCAGGGACCCAAGTATGTGGGTCATCATCTATCACCTGACCAAGTGCTTTAGCAAGGAGCTGAATCAGAAGTGGAGCAACCGGGACATGAACTGGCACTCTGATAGGGGATGCCGGTGTCACAAGCAGTGGATTAACCTACTGCAAAACAATATCAGCCCCTTATGTAAATATTTGAGTGGTTAGTTAATAAAATACATTCCTAATTTAAAATCTAGCATTAATTTCAAATTTTACCCTGCTAGTATGCACATTAGTTGTATTTCCTCACTCTCAGTTTATATACTGTTGTTATATATTTGAATTTCTGGTTATGAATATATTCTACCTTTCAAAACTACTGTAATTATTTTATTCAGTTTTATGCATATATTTTTTATTCATTTAGATTTACCCAAATTCTCTTTTTTTGTTGCATTTAGTCTTTCCTAATTTTTTTTTTAAATGATTTATTTTATTGGAAAGGCAGAATTACACAGAGAGAGGGAGAGACAAAGACTGAGAGAGATCTTCTATCCACTGGTTCATTCCCCAAATGGCTGGGCCAGGCCAAAGCCAGGAGCCAGGAGCCAGGAGCCAGGAGATTCTTCCAGCTCTCCCACATGGGTGCAGGGTCCAAGGACTTGGGCCATCTTCTACTGCTTTCCCAGGTACATTCACAGGGAGTTGGGTTGAAGTGAAGCAGCCAGAATTCAAACCAGCACCCATATGGGTTGTGAGTGCTGCAGGCAGAGGTCTAACCCACTGCACCACAGCGTCAATTCCTCCCACATTTCTGACCTGGAATAATTTCCTTTCTGCCTAAAGAATAGTTTTTAGTATTTTCGTTAGGTCATCTCCCTTGGTAACAGATTTTCTCATTTTTTTAATCTGGAATTTTTTTTGAAGATTTATTCATTTGAAAGAGTTGCAGAGAGAGAGGTAGAGTCAGAGAGAGAGAAAATTAGAATGGGGATACTGGCATGCCTTGTCATACTTTTTGCTTGGTTGATCTTTCTGAGCTTACATGTCAATGTGATACATTGATACTGTGTAGTCTTGTTATAACACAGACTCCTCTGTTCTGGAACTTGGTGTGATCTGCCCACCATTTGTGGAAACTTCTGTATTGCATGAACCTTTGATAAAGTGAAATCTGCCTATAATTGGATCTCGTGGCATGATCCTTAACAATAATGTTTAAAAAAAGGAAAAG
The DNA here is from genome assembly GCF_033115175.1 of Lepus europaeus. Taxonomy (NCBI): domain Eukaryota; kingdom Metazoa; phylum Chordata; class Mammalia; order Lagomorpha; family Leporidae; genus Lepus; species Lepus europaeus. Next base: position 80,639,932 of record NC_084836.1, read on the forward strand.
TTTGAGAAGCTTGAGATAAGACCTGAGTTTGTGTCCAGCTAACTTTGTAACCTTGGGAAGATGCTCTCCAGTGCTCTGCCCCTCGGTGTTGTCATGTTGGTGTTGAAGCAGGCAGCTGAATTGGGGTAACCTCTCCTTCCTGCTCCCTTCCCATACAGCAATGGTTCTTAGTTAAATGGCAAACGCAAATGGAAAATGCCATTTCCCCTTAAGTTTCTTGTCTATGTTTAAATCAGAATCCCGGTTTGCAGAGGTGTAAGGGAATTCCTTAACGTTAACAAAGTTCCTGTAAATACGCACAGTGGCTCCTGTTGATACGGGTAGCTGTACTCAGTGGTGTCCTGATTAAGGTTGATCAACTGGCTGTCAGAAAAGAAAAGAACAGATAAAGCCCTGATTTGAAGCGTTTGCCAACTTAGTGATGTCTGTTGTCTTATCACCTATTTCTGATTTGTTGGGAAAATTTTCAGATGGTATAATTATAATTGTTTTATGCAGCCAATTAAAATATCAGTATAGGCATGATTTATTAGTTAATTTTTTAGAAAAATTATTCAAATAGAGAAGTTACTTTTAAACTATATTATTTTGGATGGCCAAATCACGTGTATTTTTCCTCAGATAACTTCGGTGTGTGCCATCTATGTGGCCCTGGGTAGTATAGTCACAGGCTGTATATTTCAAAGTCTGAAATCGGGGGTAGCCATGGAAAGTTCTATCTCATGGCTCCATAGTGACCTGAGTTTGTGTGGAATTAACAGGACGTTTTCTCTTTTCCTTTCAGGCATTTCTGTTGCCTTCCTGTGAGATAGCTGTAACAAGGAAAGTAGTTCAAGTGTACAGAAAGTGGATCCTCCAGGACAAACCTGTGTTCATGGAGGAACCGGATACAAAAGATGCTGCCCAGGAAGATACTGAAAAATTGGGCTTTTCAGAAACTGATAGTAAGGAGGTAATTTCATCAGCTGCCTCTGGAGTTGGAAGTGCAAATATACCTGCTCAGGCAGTGGATCTCTTTCTGACCTGCCCAGTGCCCCTCTGAGAGGCAGCTTCTGTTCTGTCTTCTAGAATAGCCAGCTTCTAACCCCCACGCTAGGGTCACATGCACGCCGCAGCTTCCTCAGTCACTGTGGCCAGAGATGTTTAGTAAGCCACCTTACTTTATGCATCTCTACGTGAGACTGAAAAGTGTGACTGTCTTCTCCCTAACTTGTTTGAATAAGAAGAGTTTTGGAGAAATGAAATTCAGAATGTTTTGGCAGACTTTGCTCATTCGGTGGACTACGTCAGAAGTGGTTGTGTGTTGCACTCTGGGAAGGAGTGACCGCACGGCCAGGGCTACCTCCATCATGAGCCTGGCTGCAGCGCTGAGTGCCATCCTCCTGGCAGATAAAGCCAGAGGTTGGATAAATCTAAAATGGAGTGGAGCACCTTCCTGAAACACTAAAGCAACTTTAGTTGTATTTGTATTTCTGGCTTGCTATTTTAAAATTAATTTAGAATGTTGAAAAAATTCCTACCCATAAATATCTGTATAAATTCTGTAATTTTGGATTTTCTGTATTGGAGAAATCCTTCCAGTGATGAGATCGGAAAGAATAGGTCCACAACCAGAATTCATCACGTGGTTTAAAGGCCCGTGTTCCATGCCCTGTCAGTCGCAGGACACACATGACTCGCTCCTTCAGCACACTGTAAGTGCTAAGCACGACTTTAGGTACCAGGGGAAGAGTGAGGAAATGATAGAGATGTTTGCCCTCCTGAACTCATTTTTTCGGTGACTCCGTGGAATCCAGCACGCAAATGTGTCTGTGTTAAGCGCATCCTTCTTTCCCCAAGGCCCCGGCGGAAAGTTCGGGTCATAAGCGCTCTTCCAGCTGGGGGCGCAGCTACTCCTTCACGAGCGCCATGAGCAGAGGGTGCGTGACAGAGGAAGACAACACAAACGTGCGAGCCGGGGCCCAGGCTCTGCTGCAGGTATGTGACGGGCCGTGACGCGCGGACTGCCCGGAGCTGTGGTCATTGTGAATATATTGTTTATTGATGATAATGTTGGAGAAACATAATGATATTTTTAGACATCTGTTAGTAAACAACTCTGACTTTTTCTTTCTCTTTTGTGTTTGATTAATTTATTTATTTGAAGGGCAGAGATACAGAGAAAGAAAAGGAGAGAGATGTAGAGATCTTCCATCTGCTGGTTCACTCCCCAAATGGCCACAACAGATGGGGCTACGCTAGGCTGAAGCCAGGGGCTTCCTCTAGGTCACCCATGTGGGTGGCAGGGACCCAAGCACTTGGGCCATCTTCCACTGCATTCCCAGACACATTAGCAGAAGTTGGATTGGAAGTAGAGCAGCTGGGGCTCGAACCGGCATCCATGTGGGATGGACCTTGTACTCCACAGTGCAGGCCCCAACAACTCTTACATTTTCATCCCAGTTTTAAAGTCAAAGAAGACTTAAGAACTGGTTGCAGTTTTCTGAGAGGAATCATTACATAGCAATTGTGAAATAACTGACATTTTAATCTAAAAGTATTTCCCAAACATATCCCAGTGGTTAGCCGGGACTCTGGGACACTGATTTGCGTGGCTTAGTCATTACAGATGGGTACTCCGAGGGCTGGCATGATGGTACAGAGAGTTAAGCCACAGCCTATAGCATGGGTGTCCCATTTCAGAGCGCCTGTTCGAGTCCTGGATGCTCTGCTTCCCATCCAGCTCCCTGTTAATGCACCTGGGAAGGAAGCAGAAGATGGCTCAAGTGCTTGGGGCCCTGCACCCATGTGGGGTACCTGAATGAAGCTCCTGGCTCCTGACTTCTGCCTGGCCCAGCCCTGACTGTTGCTGCCTTTAGGGGTATGAGCCATCAGATGAAAGATATCCTATGTCCCTTCCTCTCTCTCTGTCACTCTGCCTTTTGGATAAATAAAATAAATGCTTAGAAAAAAAATGGACATTTCAAAAATTGGTAGAAAAATGGAATTGAAAGGTAAGGTTTTTTTGGTGTAAAAAGTTCTGAAAACCATGCATAATATTTATTTTCCACAGACTTTTTGGAGACCTTTTGTATGATCTTATAAACAATATTTCTCTTAAAAATTGCATGTTTTGGGAGTCAGCATTGTGGTATAGCAGCTAAAACCTCCTGCCTGCAGTACCAGCATCCCATATGGGTGCCAGTTTGTTTCCTGGCTGTTCCACTTCTGATCCAGCTCCCTGCTAGTGGCCTGGGAAAGCAGCAGAAGATGGCCCAAGTGTTTGGGCCCCTGCACCCATGTGGGAGACCTGGATGAAGCTCTTGGCTGCTAGCGTTGGCCTGGCTCAGCTCTGGCTGTTGCAGCCATCTGGGGACTAAACCAATGGATGGAAGATCTCTCTCTCTCTGTTTCTTCCTCTCTCTATATAGCTTTTTCAAGTAAGTCAATCTTTTTAAAAAAAGAACCATGTTTTTAGAAAAAGATTTATTTATTTATTTAAAAGGCAGAGAGGACAAAGATATCTTCCATCTTTTGGTTCACTCACCAAATGCAATGGCTGGAGCTTGACCGGCCCAAATCCAGGAGCCTGGAACTCCATCCCAGCCTTTCACATGGGTGGCAGGGGCCCAAGTATTTGGGCCATCATCTGCTGCTTTCCCAGCCACATTAGCGGAAGCTGGATTGGAAATGGAGCCACTGGGACTCAAACCAGCACTCCAATATGGGATACAGGTGTCACAAGGCATGGCTTAAACCACTGTGCCATGTCACAAGCGCCCCCAGATGGCCTGTTTTTATGGAGGATGATGAGCAATGAGGTAGTTTTTAGATACCTGTCTTAAGGAATATACGGAAGAACTGATATTGTCTGGGATCGTTGGAAAGGGCAACTTCGGCCTATCACGTAACCTTCCCAGACCCAGGATTTTATCTCAAAAATGGGGGTTAGGAGGTTACCTCTCAGGCCCCGTTCAACTTGAAGGTTATTAGGAGTGTAAGTGAAAACACTATGTGTTTCTCCTTGCCCCTTCATCCAGGTCTGTGGCCATATCGGGTAGGCCTCCCACATAGAAGCCAGGTGTTGGAGTCAGTGACGCATGGGGGTAGCGTGCACGTTGCCCAGTTTTACATGATGCTGTGTTTGTCATCTGATAGTCTTCATGATCATAGGGTCCATTTTCTTTTTCAGCCGATTGGTAGTTTAATGTACCATATTCATGATTTTCTCATCTTCCATTGAAAATCAGCAATGTGGTATTCTTTAAAATACACGACCACCGGGTTGGGCACTTGCCCTGTTGGCTAAGGAGCCGACTAAGATGCCTGCATCCACAGGGAAGCACCTGAGGTCAGTGCGTGCCTCTGGCACCTGAGTGCAGCTTCCTGCTCAGGTAGACCCTAAGAGGCAACAGTGATGGCTCCAGCAGTTGGGTCCCTGCCAGACGTGGGTTAGGTTCCCACCTCCTGACTTCTCTGCAGCCCAGGCCCAGCCCTTGCAGCATTTGGGTAGTGACGTAGCAGATAGCTGTGGGCTCTCTCCGTCTCTCCGCCTCTCAGATAAGTATATTTTTTTAAAGTTGAGAAAAACATAGTCACTAAAACTAAACTACAGGTGCTGCACTTGTTAATCAGAAAGTTATTTTTTTTTTCTTAGTTGAAAGCTAGTAAATTCTTCATGATTTATGTCATCACTTAGCAACTCTTACGTTACAGTGCTTATTTAGTGGTTCTTCTTAGAAAATTGGGACAGGATGCTTTTTAATTTTGCAAAAGATAACCTTAGAGGTTGTCCACATTATAGTTCCCCCCTTGCTTTTTGAGTATATTAATTTAAATCAGTCTGGTTATTTATTTTGAGATGTGATTATTAATGCATTTCATCCACAGATGAGCCAGAGACGTTCTCTTTGCTCCCAAATCCTCTGAGTGTGTGCTGTTGGGCACACAGGAGGACTATGAGGAAGTGTCCCCCCGGGCAGCTGGAGGAGGTCCAGCCTCAGACCTGATTGACAACAGAATGTCTGAAGTGGATGGAGCCCTGAGTCATGACTCTGCGGAGTGGCCTCCTGTGTTTCAGCCTGGATCAGGGCCTTTCACATTGTCTGCTGGGGTTCCCCGTTGGCAAGGATGGGGAACTTGCACCCTGCAGGCCTGGCCCAGGGCATAGAGAGTAGTTGACTGATTAGCTGAACTTTTTTTTTTTTTTTTTGAATCTCAGTTTTTGCAAGAATTTGCTCACATTTTATATTCTTCTAAAAATACATTTCTCATAATAAAAGCATGCACTCCTGGGAGTTGTACAGCATCCCAGCACACCGCCGCACCTCCAGGCCCTCACCTCTGTTGTCTGGTGCTGGACACGGTTGTCAGGAATCAGGAGTTCATGTCCTGGGGGAGTCAGCAAGAATCCTATGGTTCTGTCTGGCCATTATCCGACCCTTCCTCTCCCTGCACCCAGCATTGCTCATCTAAACACAATGATCTTATCTACACCCCTCCCCTTCTTCTTTTTGTTGATCGTCAGAAAGAAGTCTCAAAAAAAAGCTCTTCTGACTCATAATTTTTTTTTGACAGGCAGAGTGGACAGTGAGAGAGAGAGACAGAGAGAAAGGTCTTCCTTTGCCATTGGTTCACCCTCCAATGGCCACCACGGCCGGCGCGCCCGTGCTGATCCGAAGCCAGGAGCCAGGTGCTTCCTCCTGGTCTCCCATGCGGGTGCAGGGCCCAAGGACTTGGCCATCCTCCTCTGCACTCCTGGGCCATAGCAGAGAGCTGGCCTGGAAGAGGGGCAGCCGGGACAGAATCTGGCGCCCCAACTGGGACTAGAACCTGGTGTGCTGGCGCTGCAGGCGGAGGATTAGCCTATTGAGCCGCGGCACCGGCCTCATAAAATGTTTAAAGTTGCGGTTTTTCCTTAGGAAAAGGCCATGTCGATATCTTGGTATTTAAATGATTCTAAGGGGTGAACTAAGATAAAAAAAAAAAAATCTTTTTAAAAATGCAGTTATTTGAAAGGCAAAAAGAGAGGGAGAGAGAAAAAGTGAGATCTTCAGTCCATTGGTTCACACCCCAAATGCCTGCAAATCCAGGTCTAGACCAGGCTGAAGTCAGGAGCCAGGAACTCCATCCAGGTGTCCCATGTGGGTGGCAGGGACCTAAGTGGTTGGCCATCATCTGCTGCCTCTCCGACATAAGCAGGAAGCTGGACTGGAAGCATGGAGTAGCTGGGACTGGAACCAGGCACTCTGATATGGAATGTGGGTATCCCAAGCTGTGGCTTAACCATGCCTGCTGTTAAAAAAGTCTGGAATATGTGTTCAGTACCACTTGCTATATTGAAACAGAATCTGTGTAGAAATAACTCAAAGGTGATTTATAGGTAGAATGAAATTAATATCGTTATCTTTAGGCAAAATTTGTTCAGATGTATATGTTTAATTATACTTTCTAATCCAAAACTGTTGATTTTAAGGTGTTTTTGACAAATGCTGCAAACGTCTTTTTGTTGGAACCATGTGCTGAAGTTCCCATGCTCTTGAAAGAACAAGTTGATGCTTGTAAAGCCGTTTTAATTATTTTTAGGCGCATGATAATGGAGCTTACAATGAATAAAAAGACTTGGTAAGCTTATTTCAAATTAATTAACATTGTAAAACAGATGTTTCTGGTTTTTGAGCATAATTAAAAAGTTAAAGTTTCCATTTACTTCCTGGCTTTACAAAGTTAACAAAAAGATGCTAATCAGTCCTTTGTGACAGCTTCTCTGAATTTTGAAGAAGGTAAGGACCCAGGGCTTTGATAGTCCTTTGTTTTCATTATTGTCTTGAAAAATGCTCTCCAACTAAGAATCAGTCATCCTGTTACTTAATAGTAGATTTTTCCATTCAAAACTGTCAGCAGACATGGTTTTCAGGAAAAGCAGCAACTGATGTCTTATAATATCATTCTTCCCATGCCCAGGAGAGTTTGTTAATTTCCCTAAAACATTGTAAACTGGTTTTGATTGCTTCAGACTTAACGTTGTAAGTTCATTTTGGAAAAACAATTATTTAAAGTGGTAAAATATCAAAGTGACTAATCAAATAGTACAGTCAGACATGTAGTGGCATCATTAAAAGTTCAAAGCTTTCTCCTTTCCTTTCATCTTGGTTTTTGGTTTTATAGTATCCCTGAAGGTTAGCAATGCCTTGGAGTCCACACTCCCCTCCCAATCCCCCTCCCCTCCCCTGCACCGACCGTGCCCTTCATATTCTGAGAGGTTCTCAGCAGCAGGCCAGAAGGCCTCAGAGTTACTCTCCTCTCCTTCCTCTTCCCCACATGCTGAGAAGGCCACCTCCCCGTCCTGTCTTGGAAATGCCTCTTAAGTCCCGTGCTTTGTGTGTGCCTCCCGCTCAGCCACCAGCCCCGTGCCCACCTGGCTGTGATCCACATTCCTGGGTGCTCTTCTACTTCAGGCCAGTGGGTGGCAGCCTTCCCTTCCTGGAAATCCCTGGGGAGTCCTCATCTCCACCTCTCTCTTCCCGCTGCCCTGGAGTCTGCACAAAGGGTGCTTTGCACAGTCTTTTTGCACTTGGTGGAATACCCTCTAGGGGTGTGGGCTCCCTAGTTCAGTCCTTTTCATTTGTGAGAGGGAAATGGTGGGTCCAGAAGAACCCTGTCTTGCAGAAAGTACACAGATACAAGAGTCACCAAGTGATGACACAACAGGAACATTCCAGTAGCCTCCTCCCCAGACTTTTAAATGTAGCACTGCTTGCTAAGTAGGGTTAAGGCCCAAAGTATTACAGTGATGCACAGTACGATCTGAACAGACTTGAGTACCACATCAGTAATACAGTAATGAGAAGTGCTGGTGTGCTCTCAACTGAAATATTGCTCCTCGATAACCTGGGTGTATCAGTGGTATTGTTCATGGTTCTCCCTTTGAAACCTCTATGAATTCTGCATGCCACTGTAGCCACAGTATGAGTATCTCCGTGCTTTGGGGAAACTTTTTATTTTGTTGAAAATTATAGGAAATAAAATTAAGCAGTTCTGTTCTTTTCTAATTAAAAGATTTCCAGGTAAAAGTATTAAATAAAAAAAGAAATGAGAATTGCTGAAAATACTCCCTAAAGAAGAGCCCATAGAATAATGAAAGCGTGTGAGCTGCTTCTCTGACAGATCTTGTGTCTGTGAGCACTAGACGAGCCCTTGTTCCACTCCTACACCTGTCTCTCCTTCCCCTCCTCCCTTCCTAACTCCTTTCCTTCCCCCAACAAATAACCACTGAGCCTCCACTATTCCATTAGAGTGGAGAGTGAGCCTTCTGAGGCCATGTTCTACTAGAATAGCAGTTTCAGGTGGTACTGAGTGCTGGGAAGAGCAGTGATACTGGGGAAGGGGACAGGGAGTCTTGGACTGGGTGGGTGTTGCCCAATGTGGAGGCCAGGGGCGTTGTTTTTATCAGGTGTCAGGGAAGCTCCTTTCCAGCAGAGCCCCAAGGAAGGAGAGAGGAGCCAGGAGGAGGTCTGGGGGAAGAACATTCCTGTAGAAGGAACAGCAGGTGCAAGAAGTCCTGGTGTAGGGGGAAGGAATGTGTATTCAGGAAGGAGCAGAGAGAGAGTGCAAGCAGGCAGGCCAGAGCCGGGCTACACAGGCCTTGCAGAACACGAGGGCACAGGCCACTGCCCCGCACATGCTCCAGAGTTCTCTGCCAGGTGAGAAATAGTACGGAGAAGCCCCAAGTCCATGGCCACAGAGGGTGAGGGCTCAGACCTGGGCTGTAGCCAGAGCCGCGGTAAGAAGTGGTCCTGGGATGGTGGATGAGCAAATGTATCACCTGTGTAAGAGCATAGCAGTAAGGTAAATGGTAAGGAATGCAGAAGCCCTCACTCCTCTTTGGACACAACGACAGTCAGCTGCCTGATGTCATGTGTTCCCAGAGAAGTCTGTGAGGAGGAGGGGCCGAAAGTCAGTGTCGCACGAAATAGGAAGAAACATGCTGCAGCCAAAGCCAGCATCTCTCTCCTGTTAGCAGAGATTCTTCCAAACTCTGGATGGCTTTCTCACTTTCCTGTTTGTCCAGAAGACTCTGCATGGAACTTCCTGGCTTCCCGGGATTCATAGATTCAGAAATTGAATTACCTCTCTTTTTGTCAGCCCTTATTTTAGTCACCTTTGCGCTTTTAGATAGAATTTATGACCAAGATTTTTTGTGAAACTTAGGCTGTCTGTCATTCTCATCCCATTTGTATGATGGGCACACAGCTCCTTGTGTGGATGAAGTGTTTGTCATGGTGTTGCACGCATCATTAGTATAAGCAGGCATTGGTGAAACTGGGTGTTGTTCTCCCCTCCTTGTGACAGGGACATGGGTGCCCTGGCTGTGGTGAGTGACAGGCTGTCTCCGCCTCTACCGTGTCTTCCTGGATTCTCTTCTTCAGAGTTGCTGTCCCACATCACGCATATGTGCCTAGACCGTCCACACTTGAGAATGCACCCTCTTCACACTTGTAGAATCCACAGGCGGCATATAGGGACAGGCAAAGAGATGGAATTTGTACAGTGAGAGCATATGCCAACCAAATCAGACAGCGTCAGCTACAAAGAAGGCAGGAGCTTCTCAGAGTCACACTACCACGAACAGTTTAATGATATTCGGCACTGCATATAAAAAGCTCTTCTGCTATGCAGAGACCTGAGAAAAGTATGAGCGAACTATGACTTAGGCGTCTCATGATGTAACCAAGGTTAATTCATGCCGTTCTCAACTTTTTCACTGAAGAACGACAAGGCCACGGAGAGAGTAGTGAAGATGAACAAATAGAATAATAGAATATACCAACCCCAGAGGTGCAGAGTGATTTTCCTTCATTACATAGGAAAGAGACCATGTTCTGTGTCCCCACAGAACCCAGGGAAAGACAAAGAGAGCAGGCACTGTGACGTGAGGACTGGAAGTTAGCTGTAAGAAAGAAGAACGCCCTTCGGTTGTTGTAAAACACTGAGTGCTGTGGTTAGCAGTGTGATGTTGTCTCTGCACGGGAGTGTTTTATGTCTTCAGAGACCTTCACAGCAAGTCCCCTCTGCAGGAGCACCGGAGCGCTGGCACGTTGTGTGCCCACATTGCAGGTGTCCTGGTTGCTCCCTACGGTGCCCTGTGCAGAGCCGGCATCCTCCAGATACAAGCTCAGCGCCTGTCAGTGTCCACTCATGACCTGTGGGAGGACCGTGTGGCTCTGCCACACTGTGATGTGTGGACTGCATCTATTCTCAGAATACAAACCAGAAGGTCCACTGTATTTTTTTCTCACAAAGCTAGGTAGGGGGATCTTCCAGGTTAAGTGAAATACTGGATGGGGAAATTAAAGACTGCTACATAAATTCTCAGAGGCACAGCCTTTCACTGAGTGCCTTACCAGGTTCCTTCAAGGTGCCAGCATGCCTGGGGAAAACCATCTTTTGCCTCCCTCTTGCCAGGGAAAAAAATCAAGCTGGGAGAATGTGTGTCTTCTTATGCCTGTGGCTGTGGACATGGGAGGCGTTTGTAGAAGTCATAAATCACAAGTAGGATTTTCATTATGTAATTGACATTCAGATTTTAACAATTGCAATACATGATTTGCCAATGATGCTGGCTTCTTAAGAGAATTTCTCATACCTGTAATTATGTTAAAGTGCTTTGGAGATGTGGTTATTAATATAAGCTTTTGTTTTGGGTGGCCTAGGGAGCAGATGTTGCAAATACTACTCAGGATAACCGAAGCTGTCATGCAGAAGCCAAAGGAAAAACAAATAAAGGACTTGTTTGCCCAGAGCTTGGCAGGGTTACTATTTAGGGTAAGTCTTTTTTATTAAAACACTGGAAATACAAGAAGTTAATCAGGTTTTACAGCAAATTAGTTTTAATCATTGCAAATTTTAAGAACAACACTAAACTAACTTGGAATTTCTAGAATTTTAATTAGAATTTTTCCTTCTTAGCTTTGTCCTTGAAGGATGTGATTTTTTTTTTTTTTCCTTACAATTAGCTGTGGGCTTTTAGGCTTTCCTGTACTCTGTCTCTTTCAATATGCTTGAAAGTGGTATCAATTAGGAAGATGACCGGAACTGCTGGCCTTGATGGAGGGCCAGGCAGATTTGGTGAGGTACGAAGCTCGGGAATGGGATAAAACACATGATAGCAATCATGGTGATGGACAGTTGAACTTAACATTACAGGACTGGGGTCACCTAGGGAGGGCGTAGGTGCCTTAGAGAGAAGAAGGTCACCTCCTTGCTTGATGGGTGGGCAGGAGCCAGCCAGAGATGCTGAGGAAGGAGGGCAACCAGAAACATGTGCACCGGGGATGCCTGGCAAGAGGAGAGCAGCCAGTTGACTGCTATCTTGGGTGAGGTGTAGGTGTTTGGGAACGTTCTAGAGGAACGAGGCCCCCTTGGAGGGGGTGGAGGGGCAGATGGGAGCCAGGTGGTGGAGGGCAGCAGGCAGAGACAAGGCTTTCACAGAGGTCTTATGTGGCTCAGAGGAGGAAAGGGAAACTAGCTGGAGTGGGTACTATGTGCGGAGGGCAGGGTTTAGGGTCGGTGGTAATCAAGTGTGTTTGCTCACCAGTAGATGTTCCCAGGAGGGAAGACAGCATTGCAAATGTGAAATCACAGATGTAGTGGGAAGCTGGGCTGGCCTTCAGTGCCAGGAGAGAGCCAAGGAGACATCTGTGCTTGTGACATGTCACATGACGAGCAGGGTCAGCATGAGTAGGCTGATGTCCGTTGAACCGCTTGGGGAGGAGGAAGTGTCAAAGGGCCTCGAGGGCTGCAGCATACTGCAGCATTGCTGGTATTTATAGGGTACACAGATGTAGGAAGCTCTCTGAACAAGAACATTGTGGAAGGTCTCTGGGAAAATCTGATATTCCATGCAAATGAAAGCATTAGTCCCGTGGGTGAGCCTGACTTGGAACAATGCAGAGACAAAGCATAGTGGGTCAGAGCTGGAAGACAGGGTTGCAGGGAGAAGACACTAGCTTCCCTCCCCAGATGACCCGAAGGTGGTTTTGGAGAATATATATTAAGAGCAAATTTAGGATACAGATACAACATGTGGGTGAAGGAATCAAAAAGAGAAATCAAAATCATTTCTTTAGAGCTAAGTATGTCCCTTGTAATGAAGAGAACTCAATCGTTCCTAGTAACGTTCCATAATTTAATGTTAATCATCTTTGTAGAAGCAATTTGTAAGTCCTCAGCAGCCTCCTAAATACCACCACTTGTCCTCTGATTGCCTTGCCTGCTTAGTGGGTCTGTCAATGGCCCTGCACATTCTTTGCTACAGCCTGGAGGATGGTTCTGACCACTGGTTTACCTTCCACCTGGACCTGCAGTCACTGTGCTCTGTTTGCTCGCTCAGTAGAGTCTCTCTGTTGGCACCCTCTCATGCTCCCATTGCTAGGACTGGGCTGCCAGGTGGACGTGAACCCAAGCCAGTGTCAGGCTGGCCAGTACTTGGGTTTCGTTCCTCACTTTTTGTCTGGTCTGCTGCTGCTGCTTCTTTTTCTTTCTTTCTTTTTCTTTTTTCTTTTCTTTCTTTCTTTTTTTTTTTTTTTTTTTTTTTGAGAGAGAGAGAGAACTTATAACACAATTAAGCCAGAATCCATCAGAGTTGTGATTTGAATCCATCAGAGTTGTGATTTGTGGGGTTTTTTTGTTCTGACATTTGGGAAAAGGTTCCTACCGCCCCATTCATGAAGTCTTGTCAGAGCTTCCTTAAAGATCAGTTTTGAGTCCATGATTATTAGTGATTTTGATGTCTTTGTTATTATTTTGGCACTATTTAGATCAAGAAAAGGTGCTTAGAGTAAGAACTAGCCGTAAAATAGTGGAGAGAGGATGAGCTCTGTGGAGTTGGACAGACTCTGGGTTCTGAGCCCACCACCTCACTTCACCTTTCTGAGTCACAGTCAGAGGAGGATTCCTTCCTGCCCTGCAAGGTTATTGGAGCGCAGTCACTGGGATTCACAGTCACCTGTTGGCTTCCCAAGTCCCTGTGAGCTCCAGGAAGGAGAAAGGGCCAGCACAGGTTGGCAGGCTGCCAAGTGGGGCTTGCTTTGGTCTCTCACTACAGATAAGACATGCTCATTTTTATTTGTTTGATCATGTAAACTATCTATGATGCTCAGCTACTTGGTTTAAAAAAATTTTTTTTAATAAGAAGGTTGTTAAAGAGGACAGAAAAATTTTTTAAGTTACCATGATCCTTTTCCCTTTCTCTGATTTATTTATTTATTTTAATATGTGTTTTTCTCTGTCAGTACCAGGTAATCTTAAAAACTTACTTCAAATGATGTTTGGATTTGACTCCATTTTAAATATTTGCAAAATAACCGTGATTGCCCCAAGTGGTGTTTGAGTCTATTGTGGGTGCTCCATCCGGCCTAGGCTCCAGCCTCTGAAAGTGTCAGGATCTGTAGCGCCCTTAAGTGTGCTGGGCGGAGGGAGGTAGGGAGGCTTTGGTCGGCAAGTGTACCTAGGAGGAGGAGTGGTTTTTGAGTTAAGGTGTTTTTATAATCCAGTTACGTGTTGTACTGTAGCTGATAAAGCCTTGGCTTTCAGCACTGAAGGAATCTTAGGGTTCTGTTATTTTTATTGAGAAATGTGGCTCCAGAAAGGCCAAGTGACTTGTCCCAGGTCACAAGCTAAGATAGTGATGGAATCAAGAGGCAAGGGCTCTCTCTGTCTTTCTCTCTTTCATTTAGAAAAGGGTCATTGATCAAAAGGGCGCCCTGCCTTCATGTTCAAAGGAGCTTTGTCTCATCCCCCAACTTTATTTTATGATTTTGCTCTGTGTGCAAGAGTTGTGAGTTGTGAACTATGATGAGGATTCGTTGGGTCTTTGTGTTTGTGGCATTTGCTGAGATGAGTTTTGTCAGCTGCAGCAGGTCATCCTGTCCATGGTTTATACTTGGTAAAGGAAGCCAGATTCCCGTAACAAGTCCACAAGTTCTGTCTGGGAGACAGTGTTGCTCTAGGCGTGAGGCTGAGCTCCAGTGGCATTGCCAGGTTCTACTTTCTCCTTTCTTGGCTAAGATGATATTTATTATATTTACTTATTTACATTTATTTATTTTATTATATATATGTACTTTATGGTAATGGCCACGAACTCATTCTGAAAATGGAAGTATAAAAATGAATAGACAGAAGCTGGCATATTGGTCATAATAAATTTGTTGAAGTAATAATAATAAATAATAAAATTATTTTTCCTTTACATTGATAATTTTCAAAGCATTTATTATGCTGGTATTGTATTTTAAATGAGTATTTAAAATAATATTTTCCATATACTATTCTTTTAGAAAGTATAGTAAAGGTGAAATGAAATACAGAAAATAGGTATATTAAAAAGAAGAGTGTCATTTTAAACATTTTTCAAGTGGTCAGACCTGGCCTTCCTAATTATGTGTGGGTTTTGTTTTTTTTTTTTTTTAATTTTTGACAGGCAGAGTGGACAGTGAGAGAGAGAGACAGAGAGAAAGGTCTTCCTTTGCCGTTGGTTCACCTTCCAATGGCCGCTGCGGCCGGCGCACCGCACTGATCCGAAGCCAGGAGCCAAGTGCTTCTCCTGGTCTCCCATGGGGTGCAGGGCCCAAGGACTTGGGCCATCCTCCACTGCACTCCTGGGCCACAGCAGAGAGCTGGCCTGGAAGAGGGGCAACCGGGATAAAATCCAGCACCCCAACTGGGACTAGAACCCAGTGTGCCAGTGCCGCAAGGCGGAGGATTAAGCCTAGTGAGCCGTGGCGCCGGCTTTTTTTTTTTTTTTTTTTTTTTTTTGGACAGGCAGAGTGGACAGTGAGAGAGAGAAACAGAGAGAAAGGTCTTTCTTTACCGTTGGTTCACCCTCTAATGGCCGCTGCGGCCAGCGTGCTGCGGCCGGCGCACTGTGCTGATCCGAAGCCAAAAGCCAGGTGCTTCTCCTGGTCTCCCATGGGGTGCAGGGCCCAAGCACTTGGGCCATCCTCCACTGCACTCCCGGGCCACAGCAGAGAGCTGGCCTGGAAGAGGGGCAACCGGGACAGAATCCGATGCCCCAACTGGGACTTGAACCCGGTGTGCTGGCGCCGCAGGCGGAGGATTAGCCTATTGAGTTGCAGCGCCGGCCCCTAATTATGTGTTGATTTCTGTTTTTTGAAGTTTTTCTGTGTCTATGTTAAAGAAAAATTTTTGTCTTAAAAACCAACTATACACAGTTTGAGGGAAAATGCTTAAAAAGCTTAGTCATTCCCATGCCTTATACAGTGAAACTGTATAAGGAGGCAGTTTGCATCTGGGGGTAGGCAGAGACGTGTGCTAGCATGTTCATTTGTCTTTGACAACAGACTGGGAGAGCTGATTCTTTTTTAATAAGATTAGAGAAACATTGGGGACTCATTTGAGATGAACCTAGCTCCCTCGAGGGACTTCTTTTAGGAGAGAGATATTCTGATTTGAAGTTTAAAAAATGTGAAATATTTTGGCAGAAGGAAGAAAACTGGGTGATTGCAAGATCAAGATATACCCAGAATGTAAGTGTAATTAACTGTCTCATGGAGTTGCCCATGTGACCAGCTGTAATGCTGTGGACTGGTAAAGGGACACAGGGAAGTAAATAGACTGTCAAGGCAAGGAAGGATTGGTGCTCTGGTAGGGAGGTGCAGGGAACTGTGAGAGCTGAAGGATGTTTCTTGGAGGTTGGGGGCCAGGCTGGGAGGAGAAGGCAGGGAAGTCAGGATTCCCTCCTGAAGGATGTGATGTCCAGGTTGTGCCAGGAGCGGGAGGGAGCAGGTGGAGGAACTTGCAGATCCCCAGTGGGAACAGTTAGATTCTTCTGTTATGCTGTATTACAGGTGCCTGTGGGACATCCAGGTAGAGCTGTCTGCTGAGGGGCTGGTAGGTCAGGAAGTGAGCAAACATCAGGGCTGGTTATGGAGATTCAGAAGGCAGTAACATCCAGGGGATAACTGGATCAAGGGAATAGAGGCCAAGGCCAGTGCCGCGGCTCAATAGGCTAATCCTCTGCCTGCGGCACCGGCACACCGGGTTCTAGTCCCGGTCAGGGTGTCGGATTCTGTCCCGGTTGCCCCTCTTCCAGGCCAGCTCTCTGCTGTGGCCCAGGAGTGCAGTGGAGAATGGCCCAAGTGCTTGGGCCCTGCACCCCATGGGAGACCAGGAGAAGCACCTGGCTCCTGGCTTCGGATCAGCGTGGTGCACCAGCCGCAGCACGTGGCCGCAGCGGCCATTGGAGGGTGAACCAACGGTAAAGGAAGACCTCTCTCTCTGTCTCTCTCTCTCACTGTCCACTCTGCCTGTCAAAAAAAAAAAAAAAGGAATGGAGGCTGAAACCCAGGCCAACGGCAGAGTGGTGTTAGAAGGGAGAGAGCCAGAGCAGTTGAAAGGAGAGGTAGGGTTGATAGAAGCCCAGAAACTCTGGGGAAAGGGTCCAGAGCATGAATGAGGAATAGTGTGGAAGGGTAGGAGGCCCCCATGGGTTCCAGCCACCAGTAGAGGAGAAGCTGGGTGGGTGCAGGTGAGAGGGAGGGTCTTATGGGCAGAGGTTGGGCAGATTCTCCTTTGATGGGTGCTGCATCCTCTGATGTCCGCAGTGAGTTCCTCTGTTGAAAATCAGGGAAGAGAGGTGAGTTGAAGGTTCACGTAGAGAAGAGTCCACACACTGCAGAGTGAAGGACAGATCTGTCTCAGGAAACAGAGAGTCATTGTCAGAGGGCTTTGTCTTTTCTGTAATTGTACCCAGAGCCAGCCACAGATTCCAGAATGATGCTGAATCAGAAACTTTGTGATGTTAGCTGATTCCACGGTGGCTCAGTCCTGATTATAGTTGCTCAAATGAATTTGGAGAAACTAAAAGAAAACAACATCCAAAATTAGTTTTTATATTAAAATGTGCTTTATGAATAGCAATTTAAAGTACTTGTTGAGAAAGTTATACTCCTTCCAGATGGAGACTGTTGGATTCTCTTGTTGGTTGGTTGATTGTAGACGCTCATCGTGGCTTGGATCCGAGCAAATCTCTACGTGTTCATCTCTCGGGAGCTCTGGGACGACTTCCTCAGGGTGCTGTCCTCCCTCACAGAATGGGAAGAGCTCGTTCACGAGTGGGCCAACATCATGGACTCCTTGACGGCTGTGCTTGCAAGAACCGTTTATGGAGTGGAGATGACAAACCTACCTCTGGATAAATTAAGTGAACAAAAGGAAAAGAAGCAACGAGGCAAAGGTGTTCCCACTCTTCCAGGGTCACACCACGTGTCTGGGACTGGGGAGGAGGCAGTATTTGTGTATTGCTTCCAAGAAATTAGTGCATATATGTTGTGTTCATCATGAACTGAAGCAGTCACAGATGGTGGTTTTTTTTTTATTTTTTTAAGATTTTATTTTATTAATTTGAAAGGCAGAGTTATAGAGATGGGGGGTGCGGTTTCCACCTGCTGGTTCACTCCTCAAATAGGCACAATGGCTATGGCTGGGCCAGGCTGAAGCCAAGAGCCAGAAGCGTTCTGGCTCTCCCACATGGGTGCAGGGGCCCAAGCACTTGGTCTATCCTCTGCTGCCTTCCCAAGCTCATTGGCAGGGAACTAGATTAGAAGTGGAGCAGCCAGGACTTGAACCAGCACCCACGGGGGATGCTGTTGTCATAGGCAACAGGTTTTCCTGCTATGCCACAACGCCAGTCCTGACAGTGTTTTTTCATGATGACGTTAGCTGTGTCTCATATCCCTGTCTTCCCTTGATGAGAATGGTGGGTTTCTGAAGAGTCTGTGGAAGAAGGATGGATAAAAAGGAAGTGTTCCTAGTAATAGTCATGTCAGCTAATAGGAATGACAGTCACAGCAGTAATGGCTGGTGCTTTGTACATATCCCCTCACCTCACACTTATGACAGCTCCGTGAAGCAGATACTGGTATCATCCCGTATCACAGACAAAGAAGCTGGGGGTCGGGGACCTTACAGTGACTGGCTCCCTCAAGGTCACATGGTTAAGAAGTGGGAAAGCCAGAAATGAAAGCTGGGCATGGCCAACTACGTCAAGATGCTGCCCTGGGAAGATGAATTCTGCCCCTTCCTGGGAAATGTGGAGAGGCTGTGGATGCTTGAGATGGGAGCTGTTTGGTTTTGTTCTGTGTCTTGGTAAAAAAATATTTTGAGACCTAGGATCTCAAATAAAAATGATGTTTTCAAGGTAGAGAAAGTCAGTGGTAATTTCTGTTGAGAATGACAGTTTGGCCTCCCCCTCGTCTTCATTACTGTTCTTAAGGACTGTGACGTAGTCCTTGATTAATTCATTTGTACTGCAAGGTATCCTATAAAGATTTGAGGTAGCTCAAAGAAATGCATATAATGCAGTAGATCCAATGGAAAATGAAATAGGGTCAAGCTAAGTGGGGAGAAGCTGCAGGGATGGTTAAAAAGTCACTGTGGAGGCAGGCGTTTGGCCTAGAGATGTCAGTTAACATGCCTGCATCCCAGAGCAGAGTGCCTGGGTGTGGATGCCTGGCTCCACTTGCTGACTCCATCTTCCTTGCTAATGCAAATCCTGGGAGGCAGCAGTTGATAGTTCAAGTAGTTGGGCTCTTGTCACCTGTGTGGGAAGCCTACATTGAATTCCTAGCTCCTGGCTTTGACTCAACCCAAGCCTGGCTGTTGCAGGCATCTGGGGAGTGAACCAGCATTTTGGAGGTCTATCTGTGTCTTCGTGCCCCACAGGCAGCTCCCCCACCAACCGCCCTACCCCGCTCTTCTCAGATAAAAAGCGAAAAATGCATACCATAGAGCCTCGTGTGCTTGCTAGGGTGATGGGAAAGGGGGCCACCTCGAGTTTGACTTTGATCTTGACAAGGTTTTACCAGAGAATCACAGTGTTCATAAGTTAAAACAACCCACTTGCTTAGGAGATAACACAGCTTCTGTGGGTTCTAAAACCTGGGAGGAATTTCACCTTATAAAGAGTGCTCACTGCTTATTGTGGTAGACTACACCTTATAATAGCTTTATTATAGACTGTATCAGTTGGCTTTTGCTATGTGACAGATCTTAGTAGCTTAATAGCAACAGGTCATGGTTTTACGAGCTGGCAGATTGGGTTGGACTCAACTGGTCAGTTCTGCCGGTATCCGCTGGGTTCATTCCCGTATCTGCAGTTAGCTCTCTCTGCAGCGGTCACTGGGGTAGCTCTACCTCCAGGGTTAGCTGGCCGTCAGCCTGAGCAGTGGAGTGTGACTGGGCCATGCGTTTTGCCACTCAGTAAGCTAGCTCAGGCAGGAGCAGTGACAGGGTAACCTCAAAGTTTGAAGAGCATTTTCATGTCTCTGCTTGTTCAACTTTGCTACCAAAGCCAAGTCATGTGATGAAGCCCGAAGTCAGTACTGGAGAGGGTGACCAAGGACATGGATGTGTGGAAGTGTGAATCAGTTAACACATAGACCTGTAATTGATGAGACTGCTTCTTACAGTGTCTTCAGTGTAGTCTGAGTGGCTTGCCAAAGCAAGTTAGTAAGAAGCCAAAATAAAGTAGTCAGAGTATGGGGTATTCGAGTGGAACAGTTCATCTCAGTTTAGATGTAGACTGTCTAACATAATTATTTTCTGCTTTTTTAATAAGAAAAATGACTCTGATGTTTATTTCATTTTACTTGAAAGGCAGTTCCACAGTGGTGGCAGGGAGCGGAAGGGGAGGGTCAGAGATCGGTCTTCCATCCACTGGTTCACTCCCAAAATGGCCACAATGGCTGCCGCTGGGCCAGGCCAAAGCCAGCAGCCAGAACTCCATCTGAGTCTCCCATATGGTTGGTGGCAGAGGCCCGAGTCCTTGGGCCATCCTCCACTGCTTCCCAGGTGCATTAGCAGGCAACTCAGAGGCAGAGCAGCCGGGACTTGAATTGAACCCCTGTGGGATGCTGGCACCGCAGGTGGAGGGTGGCTCAACCCACCGCACGCACAACACTGGCCCCATGAGTTCCTAGCATTTTTAGCAGTAGATTCTGTAGGGACGTAGTTCCTAATTTACAGCTGAGGAATTGGCTGATTATTTATCACTGCGGGGCTGCCATTTGCTGAGCAACACAGGTGCCAAATGAAATCACTTTAGCCTTCAGATGGTTTTTCTGACCGTGGGCCCTTTATCAGGCTGTGTTCCAGACCCCCAGAAAGGAACCAGCGTGGGCAGATCGTTTTCTCTCAGCTGGAGGAGCCACCCGGATGTGGCTGAGCCGATGCGATTTCGGAGCGCCACCACGTCTGGAGCACCAGGGGCTGAGAAGGCCAGAAATAATGTTCGCCAGAAAGCAACCGGTAAGCATTCATCCGAACAAATCTTGTTCATATCGAAAATGGGCTTATGGGAATAAAATGTTTCAAAAATTATCAGAATTTAAATATTAGTTCTTTTGTGAAATGAAATGTCTCTGCATCTTTTTAGCTTTCTATTCAGTTTATTATTCAAATCATAGTTTTCATTATTCATTTCTAAATTATCCATTGTGGTAAAAAAGTTTGATGTTAATTTTTTTAATTTTATAAATAAATTTTTATTTAGCTTACAGTTCTGGAGATTTTTTTTAAACGTTTATTTTTTTATTTATTTGAAAGAGTTACAGAGAGAGAGGGATAGAGGGAGAGAGCAAGGAAATGAGAGAGGTCTTCTATCTGCTGTTTCACTCCCCAAATGGCTACAACGGCCAGAGCTGAGCCAATTCAAAGCCAGGAGCCAGGAGCTTCTTCTTGGGCCTCCACATAGATGCAGGGGCCCAGGGACCTGGGTCTTCTTCCACTGCCCTCCCAGGCCACTAACAGGGAGCTGGGTCGGAAATGGTTCAGGCAGGACTCAAACCGATGCCTATATGTGGTGCTGGTGCCACAGGCTGGGGCTTTAACCCACTGTACCAGAGCATTGGCCCCTTGATGTTAATATTAAGTGAGACATTTATACAAAATAGAGGTTTTGTTTGAACTTTGAAGAAATAGATTCTCAATAAAGGCAGCATTGGTTGCATTATTGTCGCATTAATCAGTGTTTTTCCTACAAGAGTGTGGCAGCCTTCTCTGGTTAAGGACAGCCTTCTCTGGTTAAGGACAAAGAGAATGATGCAGCTGGTTTTCAAGACTGGCTGGAGACATTTTCATTTTTGTCTTCTGTGGAAAGTTTAGCTTTTCATGCCTATAGATACTATCTTTGCAGTCCATCTAAATTAATGGGAACTTGACCAAGGACCTCCAAGTTAATGAATTATTTTGCTCTGTTTAACTTTTAAAAGAAGAATCTCTAAAAAGAAAGTTTGTATCCTATATTTAAGTTCTTATGTAAATGTGGTACACCTTACCTCTGACGCCTCCTGCTTTTTGCTGTAGCACTAGTTGGTAATTATCAGCTTTCTGCTTACTCCTTTCTCCTGATAGAGACCCCATTCCTGATGACAGGAAACTTGTATGTTTGCTCATTCACTGGTTTTCTTTTCATTCCGACTTCTAAAATCTCTTTTCCTCCATCACTGGATCCTTAAAAGAAAGAGATTAGCAGCTTGTAGCAAAGGTGGCATCCTGTCTGGGCCCACCCAGATTTCCCACTGTCCCTCACAAGCCTCAAATCACAATTACTCTAAAAGTGGTCATTCTGAACACTTTCAGTTTTATTCACACATTTCAATGAGCAACGAATTGTTGCACACAACATATTCCATGTGCCTCTACTTGCTCAAAACACATTGCAGAGATGCCATTTTCAGCACGTATTTTAAACCCCAGCATGGTAGAGCCAGCAGTATGTTTTGGGAGAAGCGCAGCACAGTTAGGCCAGTGAGGTTTTGTTTATCAGAGCCGTCAGGTATCTGAGAGGCCATGGCATAGGGAGAACAGCCTCTATGTAAAGGTGTTTATGCAGCATATAATACAAAACCTGGGCCTGGCCTTTGTAGGCTTCATTACATTTTTAAATGTGAGAACTTTGAAAGATAATGAAGATGAGAGCTATTCTGGTAGACAGTTCTGCATGTGGATATATGTTTCCTATTATATTTTATATTTTTAAATATGAAATAATATGAATCTCAAAAGCATTCCTCTCTGAAGATTCTTTTATATCATGCTGTGTAATAAATCTGCAGTGACTAAATATTAGTGGTTTTAGTTAGTTTTAATTTTTAGAAAACATTTATTTATTTGAAAGGCAGAGTTACAGAGAGGGAACGAGGCAGAGGCAGAGAGAGAATGAGAGAGAGAGAGAGGTCTTCCATCCAAATGGTTCACTCCCCAAATACCCGCAGCTGCCAAGGCAGGGCCAGGCCGAAGCCAGGAACCAGGAGCTTTCTCTGGGTCTCCCAAGTGGGTACAGGGGCCCAAGCACTTGGGCCATCTTCTGCTGCTTTCCCAGGCGCATTAGCAGGGAGCTGGATCAGAAATGGAGCAGCCAGGACTTGAACTGGCACCAATGTGCGATGCTGGTGCTGCAGGCTTTGGCTTTACCTGCTATGTCACAGCACCAGCCCCTAGTCCTGTTGGGAAATAACTTACCTTTTCTTCTTTTAAAAGGCCCGAATATTTTCATGATAAAGTTTGATTTGTGTAGACAGTACAGCAGTTCATGAAGTTAGTTTTTGCTGCTTGTAGAATAAGTTGCTTCCTATGAAAGGCCCGTTTGACAGTAACTTCTGCCGTCCCCCAGTCCCACTAAGAGACAAGTTCAAAATGGTCAGATGATGATTTTGCTCACAGATTTTACCTAAGTAGAGAAAATATCACTGATGGTGGCACAAGGGAAATATAAAATCAGCACTACACTGTCGAGAGATGACGTTTAACAGGGTACATCAGTGTGTGACTTCAGAGGCCTGGCAAGGCGAGGATGGAGAGCTGTGAAGGAGAGCTGTGTCCCTGAGCCTGGGTGGGAAGAGTTTCAGTGTCTACAATGAGGGACTGATCATAGCAAGTCTGACTCAGTATCCACACAAATATTACATGTTTTATTATTTCTAAAATAACTAGTTATCAGTTTTGAGAAAAACGCACAGTCCGTTGAATTTAGAGTAACTTTTAAAAACAACACTCACAGGAAAAGTCTCTTGACATCATTGGAAGATGAACATATCTTTCAGAAAACTTGATGTGGTTAGTTGGAGATTTCCGTGGGAGTCGTTTTTGTTTACCTGTTGTCTTGCATTTATGAGTGAATTAAACCTAATCACATTGCAGATAGTCCTGTCACTGGGAATTCTGGTAGACAAAGCATAGGAGAAAGGGTAATAAACCAAAGAGTTTATGTCACTTTTTGCAAATATGTCACTACAAATTTAATTATTTTATTCATATTAAGTCACAAAAATAAGTAAATTTTTAGATTTTTGTTTTAAGGACAAAACTTATGGAACTGGTTGTGGTTTTTATTTTTGAGGCATGCTGCCTTGTGTCTGTTCATTTAATTAACAATGTATAGAAAACTTAAGGACATGATAAAGTTGGCACTAAGAAAGTTTGGGTTTAATGAGCATGAAATGTGGTATAAAGGGATGGTTTCATGGTGGTTTTTACCTCTGTTAAATGGTAAAGTCTTTGCATGTACCACTTGACTCTCACATGTCCTTGAGCTTCTGGGATATTTAATTCACTAAATGATTTGCTGTTGAATACAGTCATCTCTCAGTAAATGGATTTCTGAATCATTTATTGTTTATAAAAGATTGCAAATTGTAGGCTGGATTTCCGCCTCATGGCCTTTCTGTATATGTGTCCATTGATGATAAAGTGCACCAATAAACAACCCAAACGTGAATCTGATACATGGCAGGAAAAGGAAAGTCTAAGCATAAAGTATTTCTGAATAAAATTGATTATTTGTGAGTTGCCCGTTCTCCTGCCTCGTCAGAATGACTGAAAGCTGGCTGTATTTAGAGACTCTGGTTAAATACTGCGACCACCTCCCTTTACAGTTTGCACTGACTTGCTTTGCATGTTTAGACGAAGCCCAGAAAGCTAATGATACAGAAGAAGGGGAAGGTCTTGGGGTCTTCTGACGTAACTGTTGCTTTATCTCTCCTGGAAGCTAAGCGAAGCCAGTCTGTCAGCAGCTGTGTGCGCCTTTCTGAGGCTCTGCCCGGCACTCAGAGCGTGCCGCTCCTCCTCCACACCGTGGGCGCGTTCTTACCTGGTCTCTCTTACTCCTCTTGCTCTCACAGGCTGTCAGGTACTGTAACACTGTCTCACGTGCCCATCAGTGTCCCTGGACTCCTCCCACTGCCTCTGGCCCTTGCCTTGTTTGTCAGAACCCTCATACCACGTATATGCCTGGCAATCGCACTCCCATTAAGTTCCAGTAACTATCAACAACTGCTTTTATGTCGTTAGATATTTAGTAGCAATTAGATGGTCAAAAAAATGTCTGTAACCTTGTGGGCCTTTGTATTTACAATTAAAGAAGATAGAAAGATTTCTTTTTTTGTCCATAGTTTTTAATGGGGTAAGGGGGCTACCTTCCTTAGTGAGTCTTCTGTACTTGTCGAGTGCCTGTAGAAAGGAGGGGAATTTTCATACAGTTTTCCAGAAGTGTTGAGTATGTCAATGCCAGAAGGTTTGCAGTACCTTCTAAAAAATGAATAAGCTAGAAAAATTATACAGGCAAGACTTCCTTGGAGGTGGTAAGTCATATCCATGTTTAAAGTAGTGATCAATTTATGCAGGTTTATATGGACTGTGGAGAGTTTAGTAAAGGAAGACAAATGTGAAGAAATGCTGAATTCTAAAATAAAGAATCACTGTCCTTGGACTTCAGGTGGTTGACATTGGAGGTAGCCATGCGTTTGTTCTGATGTGTTAGGATTTACAGCATCAAAATGACTTTTGGCTTTGCCACCTTTCCACCAGGATGTACTTGCTCTACAGTGAATAATTACTTCTGTGTCTAGTTATTTTTCAGTGATTCTAAGATGTTTTCATATTCCTTTTATTTCCAGAAACCTGGCATTATAGGTTAATATGTTTTTAATATTGGCGATAGCCTAATTGTGGCTTTCTGTAGCACTAAATTATGTTATGCTGTGGTTTAGCAAAACAAAATTAAGTCCTTTGAAGGGTATGTCAAAGACTGTATTATTTAATTTACAGAATATAAGGGAAGAAGTGAGTTTTCCTGAGACTCAGGGCTGTGATGTTGTTTAGGAAATCTTTTGTCTCTAGTTACTGAAGGTGAAAAACAATTAAAAGGATTGGTGGGAAAGGGTCTCCTGTCAGGTTACCGATGAGTATCAGCTGCTTGATTATTTGGCTTTCAAAGCCGCTGCTGAAAGGTGGTTAAAATAAAGTATTTCAAATATTTGCCCCTATGTGGCAGATTTGCACTCAAAAGGAATTTTTTCCCATGGTGAAATACTATATTTCACAGTCCATTTTTTCTGTATTGTTTCACTTAAGTTTTTTTTTTAACTAGTTTTTCCAGAATATGTTCTCACAAAAAAAAAAAAAAATCTCTTCCTATTAGTAATTTAATTTTGGAACCTTTGTTCTCCTTCAGTGTTAAATTGGTTCCTGTATATACGTACACAGTTGCAATAGGAGTTAAATTTCTCAGAGCGGTAGTTCCCTACCAGGGAGGATTCTGGCAGTGTCTGGAGACAGTTTTGGTTGTCACAGTGGGACAGTGCCACTGGTATGCAGTTGGTGGAAGCCAGCGATGCAGTTAAACATCCTACAGAGCTCAGAGCCCCACAGCAAAGAATTATCTCGCTCAAAGTCGCCATAGTGCTAAGGTTGGGAAACACCGATTTAGGGTTGGGCTGGGTCTGTGTTTTCCTGTTTTTGCCATCCTTGTTCCTGGTCTCAGAGCATAAACAGTGAAAGAATGTATGGGCACAGTAACCTTGAGAACAGTGTGCTCTTCCGTGTTTCCTCCAGCAACTACCCAGCTCCTGCATAGTCTGATGCCATCTGCTCTTCGGTCCTCAAGATGATTTATTTCCATTGTCTTTGGTTTTGCCAAGGTCGTTGGCCAAGACAGTGGATGGTAATCCTTTGTCAGAGGGTTTCGATGCTCTCCATTGCTTGGCACGTTAGAGTGTGCGTTTGGTGCTCCATTTCACCTGTGGCTGGAGAATGTATAGACACTTAGAATTTTACTTTCTGGACACAACTTTCTGGTTGCTAATTTTGTTTCTACTCAAGCTAATATTTCTTGGTTTTGTTTCTAATCTACGTGATTAGTTAACCACCAGAATTGTCTTAAAAACAAAAGCAGCCAGCGCCGTGGCTCAATAGGCTAGTCCTCCGCCTGCGGCGCCAGCACACCAGGTTCTAGTCCCATTCGGGGCGCTGGATTCTGTCCCGGTTGCCCCTCTTCAGGCCAGCTCTCAGCTGTGGCCCAGGAGTGCAGTGGAGGATGGCCCAAGTGCTTGGGCCCTGCACCCGCATGGGAGACCAGGAGAAGCACCTGGCTCCTGGATTCGGATCAGCGCGATGCGCCGGCCGCAGCACACTGGCTGAGGCGGCCATTGGAGGGTGAACCAATGGCAAAAGGAAGACCTTTCTGTCTCTCTCTCTCTCTCACTGTCCACTATGCTTGTCAAAAAAAAAAAAAAAAAAAAAAAAAAGCAATAAATACTTACCTGAAGCCACTGTTATATGTTATTGGGATCCTTTTGGGATCGTTTATTTGACAGCAACAGAATATGAGGCAATATTTAGGAAAAGTCATAACCACGTGTTTATGTTAATCTGAATAGCTACTTAAAGAAATATATGGGAGAGAGAATTGGAGAAAGAACAGTGCCTTCCAGCTATTTGTGATTTTATCGGCTTTTTATGTTGGGTATTTATCCATCAGATGCTAGATTTTGCTTTTCTTTTAGGAATACTGTAATAGTATTCCCTTGTTCTGAAAAGACCAGCGGGACCCAGTAAGAGAGCCTCACTAAGCGGCTTCTGTGACTTGTACATGGGCTTCCAGCAGGTGCTGTCGCTCAGGACTTTTGGAAAGCCTGCCCTTGTGGAAAGCCTTACGATGGCATCACCTGTACTGTTTATGGAGTCAAGTCAGTATCATGCACACTGTTTGAAAGAGCAGGGAACTGCAGTATTAACTTCACTTATGCAACCTGTATGAGAAGTAAATGGAACCCAAAATTTTGTTTATTGAAGAATGAGCCTTATTCTACTTAATAAAAGCAGTTAAGAAAGCCTTAAAAGGTGAGTAAAATTGCTTTAAAAAGTAGTCAGATATCTGGAAAAAGAAAGAAGTTACCAAAGGGCTTCTACACTTGATTTCATTTAATCATATTGATTCAGGAAAAATGAAATTAAGTGATCTTATTTGATCTTCCTTTTTTTTTTTTTTTTTTTGAATGGTGTTTTAGAAAGCAATGGTTTTATAATGGTATTGCATCATTCACACTATCAAGTTAATACTTTAAAAATTTGGATTATTGAGATTAGATTTGAAGAGTTATTTGGTTATTAGAAAGCATAAATGATTTGGGGAATCCAAAATAGATTAAAACAGAAATAGTGTAACATTCAAAACAGGATGTATTAGATTTCCTGGGATTTAAAGTACAACTTATGTGATTTAGATGGTTCTTCTTCTGTTTTGAATATGAGGTGGTCCTCTATCCTGGTATGTGCTTATTAGTGTTAAAGTGATTTTCGTGTCTCATGAAATAGCAGCTACTACATACGGTTGACACCACAGAATGGAGGTAGCTTTAACATAAAATGCTTTCTGAAGAAATGTAGTGCCAGCAGAGGGAGCCCAAGAACTGTTAAAAAAGGGAAAAAGTATTGAGAAAATGTCGTTACTCATTTGTCCATTATACAAAACATGCAGTGAGTGTAAACCTAGTGCAAAGTATGAGGAAAGGCCAAGGCCTGTATACTTGTGAATGAGGAAATTGGGTTTAGATCGAGGGATAAGGAGAATTGAAAATTCTGGTTTTCACTGTGTCTCACTTGGTAGTCAGCTCTGGGAGCAGCTTGGGCCCCCAGCAGCGTAACAGCACTCTCGGCATTGTGGCTGTCCCTTCCTTCCCTCTCCAGTCACCAGCGCTCCCCTCCCACCACTTCCGTTCTTTCGACAGTCTTGAGCTTCTTCCATCCGAGAAGTCCCTCCTGACAGTTTTACAAAAACAGAGCTTTAAAAGCTGCATTAGGCCAGTCTGTTGGGAAGGCAGGCCAGCTGGTGGTGGCAGGCTCGTGGTCCGTCTGCTGTGTCGAGGACCAGTGGGGACACTAATTTGGAAGCAATGGGGCTGTGGCTGTAATGCATCCCACCAGATGGCGATGTTCTTTATCTTTAGAAAGGTTCTGCCAGCGTTGGCTCAGTTATTATTTGCTTCTGCTTGTAGCCCAGAAACCAACATCTACCAATTTTTGGCATCATACTTAAGAGAATAAAACCCATGCTTCCCCCTATGCATAAAAACAGGCGCTTGCCAATGATTTTTTAGGAAATTAGGAAGCTCTCGGGCTCCCTCTACTGATACTGGATAAACAAGTAGGTTCGTCCACAGGCTTTCCAGAAGGCTTCACCATCTTGTGTAATTAGAATAAACAATAAAAGAAGACAGCCAGAGAGCTGGCCCCACTGTGTTACCTGGATTCTGTTGCCTTGTGCTGAAGACACTAGACGTAGACCTGTGCAGCCTCATCTGAGCTTTTGGCAAGTGTAGGTAGGTAAAAGGTCTGCACAGATGCCTTGTGCTTCTCTGTGAGATCAACAGTTCTCTTCTGTTCCAGAGAATAGGGAAGCAAAGGCAGTTGCGGAAGATGAGTCTCTGACATTTTGTCCTCGCTGCCCTGGCCTGTCTTTCCTGTTCCAGGCTCAGTTTCCCATCCGCATCCACATTTAGTCTGTGGCCTAGGACTTTGAATTGCACATAAAGAATCATGCACATTTCGTAGTTCTGAGGCCTTGAAATTGTGTCAGCGTACCATCAAATGGAAATTGCATTTGGTTAGAGAAAGTCAAGAAGCAGCCCTTTGTTGAAATGCTTTGTATTGAATTTGGAAATGTGGAATCTTCCTCCATACAACTTCTTGGTTAGGGTAAGCCATTGCTTTGGCTTATGGTTCAGATGAAAGCGTTATACAGAGGTGTCCTGTTGGCAGCAAGTCTCCATTTCAGGTGAAGAACTATCTCACACATTGCAATGTAGTCTGTCCCTTCTTAAAAGTAAAAGTGAAACTTCAGCTAATCAAAATTTTTTAAAATATGAAGTCAGGGTCATGTGGGTGTGAAGGTTGTGACTGTGAGGAGCATAGCTATGGGCTTGACATGCAGGACTGTGTGACAAGTCCTATAGGGGGGTGTTCCCAGGGCAACATGGGAAGCAGGGATAGTGGACCAGGGGGAGATGGGGGAGATTAGCAAAGGGGAGTGGACGGGGGAGAACAAGAGCAGCAGGTGCCAAGTGTTAGCACTGTTTGAGACCAGCTGTGAGCAGGGCTTCTTGTAGGAGACTGGTATGTGGGATGAGCTCCAAGAGAGCGCTGTATTCACCTCGATGAGCACAGGTTTGACCTAATGACAGAAGGTCTTATGTGACTTTCAGAAGAGCAAAGACCTTTTTAGAGAGACCTTTCTGGGGACCCTGGGGGAGGGGATGAGCACCAAGAAGAAGACAATGATGAGTTATCAGGCTATTAAAGTGACCTGGGCAAAAGATGTGACCCCAGAGCTGTGCCCTTTAGAGGGTGGGATGTTTATTCCCGGGCTTTGGGTGGTCTTTACAGATTAACAGGAACTATGCAGTTTATGAATGAACTAGGAGAGAGCTCAGTCTGCATGGGGAGTCATGTATAGTCATATTAGCTGAGGTATCCAGGGGCCAGTACTCCTCTGTGCTTTTCTATTTAATGTCAAAGGTGTATTGATTCTCTGAAAATACCAGTGGATCATTTTTGTACTTAGTGATTAATTCCACATTGCATTTGGTGACATACAGTGTTAAATAATTACAGCATTTTATTTGGGACAGTTGTGTGTTTATCTGTTGTCTCTGGACTTCTCTTTCCATGGCGCGTATGCCCTTGAAATTCCAAACGACCCTTGAAGTTCTCAGCCATGTTTATGGCTTCCTTTTTATCCCTTTACTTTAGTTGAAAACAAAAAGACTGTAGAACTAAAGAGGAAAATATATTCTTCAGGTGGAATATTAGTCAAGTGTAGGAAACTTGATTACTTGATTGTGTTAATGCAGGTTATCTTTCTGCAAAATGTGTAAAATGTACAAACATTGATTTTTAAAGTTGTTGTAAACGGTGACAGTACTTTTAAAATGGTGCATGTTTTGTGTTAATGCTCGCAGAAGTGGAAGAGTGTCAGCCGTCAGAAACTGCTGGGTCTGGTCAGCTCGCAGTGGGACAGACGCAGGTCCTTCGAAGCAGCAGCACGTCTGACATCACCGAGCCACTGAGCTCAGGTTCTTCTCAGGGTACGTGGTGTCTTCAGTTACTGGTACGGAGCGACAGACTCTGGCTAGAGGGAGAAAACTGCTTGTCATGTTGTCTTCTATATTTCAAGAGGGTCTGCTCTTGAATCTGATTGCAAGGATATGATTTCTGGCAATAAAATGTTTTTACTATTTTTTTTTTAATTTATAAATTTATTTGAAAGGTAGAGAGAGAGAAATCTTCTATCTGCTGGTTCACTTTCCGAATGGCTGCAAGAGCGCCAGGCTAAAGCTAGGAGCCAAGAATTCCATCCTGATCCCCAACGTGGGTGGCAGGAGCTCAAGTACCTGGGCCATCTTCTGCTGCCTTCCCAGACACACTAGCTAAGGAAGCTGGATTGGAAGCAGAGTAGCCAGGACCCAAACCTTCACTCCGAAAAGAGATGCCCAAGTTGCAAGCAGTGACTAAACCCACTGTGCCACAATGCCAGCTCCTAATATTTTAAATTATACATATGTTTGTGTGAGTGTCCACGTCCACTTTTTTGCAGCCTGATATGATTGAGGCCTAGAGAGAAGTCCAGAGTTGCTGTAGTGGGAGGGGGCAGTCAGTGTTACAAGCCAAGGTAAGGGAGGGCAGCAGAGTAGGTAGAGGGTGAGGAGGATGTGGAGAAGGGGCTGTGGAGGGGCCGTAAAAGTGGAAAATGATGGGACTTGACCAGACCTGTGGAAAAGGTTATTAGCTGCTGTGGGTGGAAATTATGTATTTTGTTCTTTTTTTCCCAAAGATTATTTATTTGAAATGCTGAGTTTTACAGAGAAAGGAGATAGAGAGAGTGTGCGCACGAGAGAGAGCGAGCGCTTCCATCCACTAGTTCACTCCCCAAATGGCCACCATGGCCAGAGCTGGGCAGGCAAAGCCAGGAGCTTCTTCCAGGTCTCCCATGTGAATACAGGAGCCCAAGGATTTGGGCCATCCTCTGCTGCTTTTCCAGGCCACAGCAGAGAGCTGGATAGGAAGTGGAGCAACCGGGACTTAATCTGGTGCCCAAATGGGATGCTGGCACTGCAGGTGGTGGCTTAACCTGCTATGCCATATGGCAGCCCCAGAAATAATGTATTTTTAAAAAAGATTTATTTATTTATTTGAAAGGCAGTTACAGAGAGGCAAAGACAGAGAGAGAGAGAGAGAGAGAGAGAGAGAGAGAGGTCTTCCATCTGCTAGTTCACTCCCCAAGTGGCCCTAACAGCCAGGGCTGGGCCGATCTGAAGCCAGGAGCCAGGAGCTCCTTCTGGGTCTCCCACTCACTTGAGCCATCTTCCACTGCTTCCCCAGGCCATTAGCAGACCTGGTTCGGAAGAGGAGCAGCTGAGACTAGAACCAGCACCCATGTAGGAAGCTGTCACCGCAGGTGGAGGTCTAGCCCACTACGCCACAGCACTGGACCCTCTGTGCTTTCTCTCATCAGGGTTTTTTCTCAATCAGTCCTGAGCTACCTTCTTGCTCTCATCTTCCTATTGGTTCACCTGGCCTACCCAGGTTGATGTCTGAGGTGTCTTCCAAAAAGGCCCACAGGGAGGGTCTTCTTGCCCCTGCCCTGTGCTCACGTAAAGTGCTAAGTGGACCTGCTGGCTGGTGTGAGCAGCGTTCAGTCCACTCTCAGGTCTTCAGAGTGGACTAATTTGCCAGACCCTTAACTCCTGTTTTTATGACCTTATTATTTAATAAGTTTAGTTGGTAACTGTACCTGAAAGTCATTTTCAGATTTTACTGTGGGAAACATTTCCTCTGTCAATTTCCACCCTGCCCTGAAATCTCTAGGACAAAAGGTAGAGAAGGCGCAGAATGTGTGCTCCGAGGCCAAGCCTGCTGAAGACATGCGAGGACACGTGAAGAAAGATCATGAAGCGATAACAGTAAGATCCTTTCAAATCAGTTTATTGTTAAAAATAAACATGAATTATTGTATCATATATAAACTTATTGAGGACCTTTTAGAAAAAAAATCTTTTTCCATTTAGGTGGGTCACAGGCCCAAATGATCTGGACATCTTTTATGGTTTTGCTTGATCTCTATGTAAAATTACAGTCACATGACAAAAATAGGAAAAAAACTACATGAAAATGGAATTTGCCACCTGGTTTATATGTGGCACTGTGTGTTTTTAAGCAGATATTCTTTCCTATAAAACTTGACTTCATAGTCCCTATTTCTTTTTTTTTTTTTTAAAGATTTATTTATTTATTTGAAAGAGTTACTGAGAAGGAGAGCAGAGGCAGAGAAAGAAAGAGGGAGAGAAACCAATCTTCCATCCATTGGCTCACTCCCCAAATGGCTGAATGGCCAGGGCTGGGCCCGGCTGAAGCCAGGAGCTTCATCTGGAGCTCCCACGTAGGAGCAGGAGCCTGGGGACTTGGGCCATCCTCCACTGCTTTCCCAGGCACAGTAGCAGGGAGCTGGATTGAAAGTGGAGCAGCCGGGACTCGAACCGGTGCCCATATGAGATGCCAACACTGCAGGCAGCAGCTTTACCCACTACACCACAGCACCAGCTCCTAAATTCCCCATTTCTGACATAATTTGAGGTAGTATTTTCCATTGATGTGAATTAACTTAATAAGTGAGTATTCTCCATGATCTGTTATGGTTTCTTTCTTTCTTTCTTTCTTTTTTTTTTTTTTTTTAGTGTAAAATAGCATTTTTGTTTTAAGAACTTTTTAAACTTTTTTTTTAAAGATTTGTATATTTATTATTCAAAGGCAGAGTTATAGACACAGAGATCTTCTGTCTGCTGGTTCACTCCCCAAATGGTCACAACAGCCGGGGCTGGGCCAGGCTTGAAGCCAGGAGCTGGGAGCTTCATTGGGTCTCCCACTTGGATGTAGAGACCTCAAGTACTTGGGCCACTCTCTCCTGCTTTCCCAGGCACATTAACAGGGAACTGGATTGGAAGTGGAGCAGCTGGGGCTTGAACTGGCGTTCATTTGGGATGCCAGCATTGCAGGCAGCAGTTTAACCCACTATGCCACAATGCCAGCCCTATATTATTTTTTAAAAAGTAAACATAGCTTATAAAGAAGAAAATTAAAAATTATCCTATAGGGGCTGGCACTGTGGCGCAGCAGGTTAACGCCCTGGCCTGAAGCACAGGCATCCCATATGGGTGCTGGTTCTAGTCCCGGCTGCTCCTCTTCCGATCCAGCTCTCTGCTATGGCCTGGGATAGCAGTAGAAGACGGCCCAAGTCCTTGGGCCCCTGCACCCATGTGGGAGTCCGGAAGAAGCTCCTGGCTCCTGGCTTTGGATCAGCACAGCTCTGGCCATTGCAGCCATCTAGGGAGTGAACCAGTGGATGGAAGACCTTTCCCTCTGTCTCTATCTCTCTCTGTAACTCTGTCTTTCAAATAAATAAAATAAATATTTTTTAAAAAACTATCCCATAACTCATTCACACAGACAACCTCTTCATTTTTTAAAAATGTATGTTATCTGAAAGATAAACATATACAGAGTGAGATTTTCTATCTGCTGGTTCATTCCCCAGAATCACAGAACAGCCAGGGCTGAACCAAATTGAAGCCAGCAGCCTGGAATTCAGTTCAGGTCTCCCATGTAGGTGGCAAGGACCCAGGTACTTGAGCCATCACTTGCTGCCTCCTAGGGCTTGCATTAGGAGGATGCTGGAATCAGGACTGGAGCTGAGACTTCAACCCAGACACTCTGATATATGATCCAGGTATCTCAAGCAGTGTTTTAACCACTGTACCAAACACGGATCCCTATTAATTTTTTTTAAATATAGTATATATTAATAGAAAATGCCAACATCACAGAAAGTTATATAATAAAAAGGGACGGCTTCTACCTACTCCTCCTGGAAACCAGGTGTTAAGTCCTTCTTTATTTTTAAAAAGGGTGTATGCTAGCATATACACTACATACATACATATATATGTATACACCATTTAATATATATCTTCTATTTTCATCAATGAAATAAATTGACCACAAGCCTAAGAGCTAGAATATTTGCAGTGTTGTTGCCTTGGCCTCTGAGTTCCTTCCTTGCCCCGCCTCTGCCATCTCCCTTTAGAGAGTAGGATTGTCTTAGCTTTGCGTTTATTGCCTTGCTTTGCTCTATAGTTTTGCTGAATATGTATTTCCAAAAAACATATTCTTTAATTTTCCTCATTTGAACTTGTTTATTGGGGTATTGTTGATTTGTCCACTCAATTATGGATTTCCAATATTTATCCACATTGTGGCATGTGGCAGTAGGTCACTACGTTTTCTCTGATGTAGAATATTCCGTTGTGAATGTACCATTCTCCTGTTGATGAACATTTAGAATGTCTGCAGAGTTTTGTTATTATGAAAACTGAATCTGTGTACATTCTTGTGTCTCAAGATCTGTGTCTTTAGGGTTTTCTTCATGGTAAATCTCTAGGAGTGAAATTGATGATTTTTAGAATAGAAAAAGGTTCACAGGTTGATGGCTGTTTTCCAAAGTGTTTGTACAGGTTATACTCCTGCCAACAACGTATAGAGCTCCCATTTATTCACATTCTTGTGAACACTTTCTGTTGTCAGATACTTTTAATTTTTCTGAGTCATGTGGGTGAAAGTAGGATCTCTTATTTTGCATTTCTTAGATTAATGAGTTTTAAAAATTTTCACGTTTATTGACCTTTTATGTTTCATCTTTGAAATGCCTATCAATGTCTTTTGTCTTTTTACTATGGACTTGTTTGTCTTTTTCTCTTATTTTAGTTCTTTGTATAATATGAACACTGGTCCTATTTTGTTATGTTTATAGAAACTATCTTCCAATGTGTGGCTCATATTTTCACTTTCTGTGTGGTGTCTTTTGTTGAACGAAGTCCCTTGTTTTGAACTCTCTGTTATCATTTTTATGGTTAGGGCTTTATGACTTTAAAAAAAAAAAAAACCTTAACTACACAGGAATAAACATATTACCTTACACTTAGTCTATAAGTGTTTCAGTTTTGCTGTACACAGTGAAGTCTTTGGTCCATCTGGAACTGATTCTTGTTTGTGGAGTGCTGTAAGAATCTAATTTCATTTCCCCTCTAGATAACTACCTATACCAAGTCCCACTTGTGAATATGTTTCTTCTTTATTGATCTGAAATGCCACCTGTCTCATATGGGCTGTTTCCTGGACATGTTAGGGTTCACTTTGGTGCTTCTTACCTTGATTCGTTACTTTGTCTCTCTGGACAGTACTGTGACAACTTACTGAGGTTCCTCGCTTACTTCTCTTTCACCAACCCCCTCTAATGGAAGCTGATTTTTCCACTGCCTTTTGTCTCCATTGCAGCTGTTGATAAGTCTTCTGTCCATCCTATGTAGTTGTTGTCCATTGCTGTCTTTTTGTCTTTGACCTTTGGTTTTCCAGCAGTATATTTAAGTGAAGATTTCTTTTGTTTATATATATTTGGCATGCTATGTGCCATGCATCCCTGGATGCTTGTCTTTCTAGAAACTCTTGGTAATCATTTCTTCAGAAATTACCTGTTTTTACTCTCTTCTCTCCTTCTGGTATTCTGGGTAAAGATATGTTAAATCTTCTCATTCTGTTTTCCATGTTCCATAAGCTCCCTTTGATATTTTGCCTCTTGGTGTGTTCTGGATAATTTTATCAGCACCATGCTTCATGAGTCCAATAATTCTCTCAACTCTGCTGTTCAGTACTTCCACTGAGTTTTTTTAGTTCAGAATATTTGCTTTTTGTTTCTAAAATTTCAAGCTTATTCTCTCCAAGTGTATTTTGAAATTTCTAATAATTTTTCATTGCTTGCTCATTTTTATGATTCCCAATTTTACTCCTTTAAAATGTTGACAAATTGCAATTCTGAATTCCTCATATGGTTATCTGAAATCTTTGAGGGGTATAAATACATTTGTTGGTTCTGTGATTCTTATGCAATTGTTTTATTTCCTTAGGTCTTTAGTAGTCTTCGATTTTAGTTCCTGTCTGGCTAACCTAAATGTCTACATCTGTAGCCTACTTACTTTATTTGTGGCCTACTTTTTTTTTTTTTAATATAGCAATCATTCTGTCTTTTTTTTTTTTTTTTCTTTTTT
Source organism: Lepus europaeus (assembly GCF_033115175.1). Classification (NCBI taxonomy): domain Eukaryota; kingdom Metazoa; phylum Chordata; class Mammalia; order Lagomorpha; family Leporidae; genus Lepus; species Lepus europaeus. Next base: position 80,676,417 of record NC_084836.1, read on the forward strand.
CCAACCTTGCTACTATCCTACTTTTGGTTTGCAGGTCTAGTCCTTTTTTTTTTTTTTTTTAAGATTTATTTATTTATTTGAAAGCCAGAGTTACAGAGCAAGAGAGGAAGAGAGAGAGAAATCTTTCATCCTCTGGTTTACTCCCCAAATGGCCACAGTGGCCAGGGCTTGGCCAGGCCAAAGCCAGGAACCAGGTATCTCCTCTGGGTCTCCCACATGTATGGCAGGGGCCCAAGCACTTGGGCCATCTTCTGCTGCTTTCCCAGGTATGTTAGCAGGGAGCTGGATTGGAAGCGGAACAGCTGAGAATTAAACTAGCATCAATATGGCATGCCAGTGTACACCACATGCTGGCCCCAATCATTCTGTCTTTTAATTATATAAAGTTCATCAAAAAATTGAGTTAAAAGATGTTTATTCTGGGTCAAAAACTTTTGAAATCCATTTTTCATATGCTACGTTTTCCATCAACCCTGTGTACATCTTGGTTCCACCTGTGTTGTTTGCTTATTTGATATTCACACCTGGAGTTGGCTCATTAAATTTTAAAGAGTTCTTCATGTACTCTGCAGTGGAGGATGTCACATTTGCATCTTCATTCCTGGAATTATTCTCTGTGTCATCGCTCTTGGATTTTTGTTGCCCATTTTAGGACATTGTTTTTGGATATTCAACCCAAAGATAAAATCAAAACATCAGAACCTTTCTCGAGTTTGTTTTTCCTTCTCCACTGTTCTTCCTCCCTTCATCACCATCACTCTGTGTCCCCTAGATTTATACCCTTTTATGGTTTTATTTTCTTCTACTCAAGTTTAGAGCTAATTATAAACTCTAGCTTGTCCTTCCTCAATATTTGTCTTATTTTTATTTTCTTCTCCTTTTCCACCATCAAAAGCCTCATCTCCTCATTTCCTGAATTGCTGTAACACTTCCATAGTAATTTTCTTTTTCACTCTAATCTATCGATAGATAACTGCTGGATGCATCTTTCTGATTATATTTTTAATGATGGTGAGCTATTGTCTGGAATATGTAGCTGCTCATTTTGTCACTGATGGATCGAAGGTCCCAACCCTAATGTTGAAGACCCACTGGCAGCTGCCTCTCTGACAATGTCTGTGTTTCTTCCTGTCTTTCTCCTTCTTCGCCTGGCTGCCCTGCATGGCCTGCTCTCATCAGCCTCTTTTCCTGCACATAGAACTTGCTGATTTCCACTCCGTGCTTCCAGCCTTGAGTCCCCTCCTGCCTTCCCTCTACCACTTCCTGTCTATTGCCTTCTTGAGCAGCTCTCCTGTAACTATCAGCCACTGAAGGTAACACTTTATTTTGCATGTCTTTCAGAGAGAGTTTGTTTGCATATTTTGCTTATGTGCATTGTAATTATTTTATGTAATTCGTGTGTGTTTTGTGTCGCCAAGAAAATTACAGATTTCTAGAGAATGCAGATTGCCTCCTGATTTTTCAATCCTTTTTATTTAATAGAAAGTCCAGTGTTAAGCGGTACTTGGGAAAGTCTGTAGCAGCACAGTTAACTAGGAAGGCACTGAGTGGACCTGTAGAAGTCTGGATGAGGTGTGTGTCTTCCCTGTAGGACACTCTCTGTCCATCGGTAACTAAAACCTGGAGAAGTTCACCTACTCACTGTGTGAAATTCACCTGCTTACTGTATGAAGTACATCCACTCACTGTAGGAAGGGATTAAAACAGTTCAGAGAAAATGGAATTAAATGATAAATTTATTTTATTACAAAGTGTTTTGAAAACCATGCCTAGTTTTTTCATAGTGCACATTTTCCATAAACCTTTTGAAGACCACTTGTATATGTGTGCTTAATCAGAGGAATGAGTAGAGTTTTAAAATAAATCACTTCTGTATATTTAGCGTCTCTTTTTACTAAATCAATTTAATTGGATGTCAGTTGACGAAGTAAAGGATATAAACTACAATTTCAGGTCTTGCATAATATGTGATTCAATTACAGTAACTTGTGAACACATATCCTTCACATGGAAAAACATCTCTCAATTTTTTGTTGCTATTATTATTGTTGGTTTCCTTTTCTTTTGAAATGTAGACTAGAAACTTAACAGTGTTATAAAATTATAACTTTCCTGTAATAAATACAATATTTCTTTTTGCCTGAAGATCTTGGTTCGAAGAAGTAGCAGCCCTGCTGAATTGGATTTGAAAGATGATTTGCAGCAAACTCAAGGAAAATGTAAAGAAAGACAGAAGAGTAAGTTCTGGAAAATGTGGCCTGTGTTCATCCAACTTCAGAGTGATGTACTTTGTCTTCTTCTTCTAACTGGAGTGGTATCTTAAAACTGAGGAGACATGGTTTGAAATGGAACATTTTTTTTCCTGCAATGCTAGCATTGAGGAAAGCTTAATCCACACAAGCCAGGAAACAGTTACAATTAGTTTCCTTTATCAGAGAGACCTTTCTTATTGTTGGTCCATTCTCCAAGTTAGAAGCCCAGTAGGGAGTGATGGCTGGGATTAACAGACAGACCCAGTAGGAAAAATGATCTTCTCCTGAAAGTCTCCACAGGCGAGGACAGAGATCAGAAGTACACTGAAGTCAGTGAGATAAGTGTTCTTAAATAAGGTACTGGAATCCTGAGACTCGCAAAATATGGCCCCTCACACTCAGCCTTCCTGAAGGCAGGTGCCAGGCTTCTTCCTCCTCAGAGCAGCACGGTCAAGAATGTAAATCCTCTTTTCAGGCTCCATTTTCACTCTGTTGGTTTAGAGGCCTCTGGGAGATGACGTTTGGGTCACAACAGATTGGTCATGTTGTCACTGTAACAACTTTCAGTTATGGCAGATTAGAAGCAATGAGGCGCCGGCACCGTGGCTCACTAGGGTAATCCTCCGCCTGCGGCGCTGGTGTCCAGGTTCTTGTCCTGGTTGGTGTGCCGGTTCTGTCCTGGTTGCTCCTCTTCCAGTCCAGCTCTCTGCTGTGGCCCGGGAGTGCAGTGGAGGATGGCCCAAGTGCTTGGGCCCTGCACCTGCATGGGAGACCAGGAGGAAGCACCTGGCTCCTGGCTTCAGATTGGCACAGCGCCGGCTGTAGCGGCTATTTGGGGGGTGAACCAACAGAAGGAAGACCTTTCTCTCTGTCTGTCTCTCACTGTCTAACTCTGCCTGTCAAAAAAAAAAAAAGAAAGAAAGAAAGAAAAAGAAAAAAAAAAGTAAAGAAAAAAAAAAAAAAAAAACAATGAGGCTGGCAGACTGTAGCAGACACAAAGTGGAGCCGGATGGTGCACAGACCATAAGGGTAAACAATACAATGGTTATGGAAGAGACAGGAAACTTTGGGGAGCAAACTGTCTAGGTTTGTTTTGTGTTAGATGAAATAAGTAGCCCTTTAAGTCTTATTTTTTTTCTTCTTCTTCTTCTTCTTTTTTTTTTTTTTTTTTTTTTGACAGGCTGAGTTAGACAATGAGAGAGACAGAGAGAAAGGTCTTCCTTCCGTTGGTTCACCCCTATATGGCCACTACAGCCAGCGTGCTGTGGCCAGCACGCTGCACCTATCTGAAGCCAGGAGCCAGGCACCTCCTCCTGGTCTCCCATGCGGCTGCAGGGCCCAAGCACTTGGGCCATCCTCTACTGCCCTCCCGGGCCACAGCAGAGAGCTGGACTGGAAGAGGAGCAACCGGAACATAATCTGGTGCCCCAGCTGGGACTAGAACCCAGGGTGCTAGCGCCACAGGCAGAGGGTTAGCCAATTGAGCTGCGGCACCGGCCATAGCCCTTTAAGTCCTAATGAGACACCTGAGAGCTTCCAAGATGACGAAGTAGGGAGGAAACTTACTGCTCTGGTCTAGGAGAAGATAGTTTTAAAACAAGTGGAGAGAGTGCAGTCTCAGGGAAGAGTTAGGGAGAAAACTGCAGAGGAAACTCTATGCAAATTAGAGGGACACAGTGGACCTACTTGGAGGGTGTGGACGCCCACAACTCAGGACCACAGCAACAGAGAACCTATGCACCAGCATTGGAGAGTGAGGTGAGACCAGACTGTAGCAGCCACAGCCACTGGGGATAAAGCTGAAGGAAGACCCTAGAGGGAACCTGGCTTGGAGCCTGGTGGGAGATAGTGTACCTGCCAAACTAGAGGAGGGAAAAAAAAGGAGGGACACATTTCTTTCTTCTTGATCACCTTACAATGGTGTCTTATAATAAGCCAATAGAGCGGGTGCCATTTTGGACATACTTAACAGCTGTGCCAGCTCGTATCTGCACCCAGCAACCAGCCAAATGGAGATTCCTGACTCTGGTGAAGAAAACTAACTGGGAGCTGGGTACTCATGCCTGTGGGAGGCTTGTGTGTTGGAACTGGGAAAAAAAACTGAGGTTGTGTGGGAGGGCTCGTGGTACAACTGGGACATTGGGCAGTCCCTGTGGGAGACTCCACATGCTCAGGGCTTCCTGGTTACCTGGTGAGGGACATTGCTGGGGAATCTGAACTTACACTGGGACTGCACAGATCCTTTGTGTGATCCTTGTGGCATAGTGTTGTGGCTTAGTGGATGAATATTATAGCCACTGGGGCTAGCAGTCAGGCACTGGTCTCCTTTGAGGAGAGGAAATCAGCTGAACAGAACAAACCTCCCTTCTGATTAAAAAAAAAGAGGGGGGATTTATCATGAGAAAACTGGCTGTGTCACCTTAGACATGCCTTTCACCCTGGAGAACTGAACAGAGCTCCCTGGCCACACCCACCACAGGCCTCTAGATAATCACTGAAAATAGACACTCCACTTACCTACAGAGGTATAGTACAAAGATAAAAGTTGCCACAGTGGAAAAAACAAAGAAGAAACCAATGAGTATCCCCACAAATGCCAAATAGCAAACACACCAATTCAAGAAACAAGAATAAGGGAGACAACGTGATGCCTCCAAAAGAAAACAACACTTCAGCACTAGTTTGTGAAGATGATAAGATTGAAGAAATGCAAGAAATGGAATTCAAAAAATTGATCATTAGATTACGTAGAAGTAATCAGAAGCATATGCATGAACTACCGAAATCCATACAAGACATGAAAGAAAATTTCTCCCACGAACTGAGATCTTAAAGAGAAATCAAAATGACATGAAGAATTCAATGGAACAAAATAAAAAATGTAATAGAAGCCTTAACAACAGAATTGGTGAAGCAGAAGAAAGAACATCTGACTTAGGAGACAAAGCACAGGAAATTATACAGTCAAACCAAAAACAAGAAGAGAAAATTAGAAAACTAAAAACACTGTTGGGAATCTATAGGATACTATCAAATGACCCAAAATACATGTTCTAAGAGTTCCTGAAGATGTGGAAAGTGAGAATGGATTAGAAGTCCCTTTTAGTGAAATAATAATAGAAAACTTCCCTAATTTGAAGAAAGAAAGGGACATCCAAGTTCAGGAAGCACATAGAACTCCTAATAGACATGACCAGAAAAGATCTTCCTATGACACATTGTAATCAAATTCACCATAGTAAAACATAAAGAAAAGATTCTAAAATGTGCATGAGAGAAACACCAGATTACTTTCAGAGACTCTCCATTAGACTCACAGTGGACTTCCCATCAGAATCTGTACAGGATAGGAGAGAATGGCAAGGTATATTCTAAGTCTTAAGAGGAAAAAAAACCTGTCAACCCAGAATACTATATCCTGTAAAACTCTTAATTCATGAATGAAGGTGAATAAAGACCTTCCATAACAAACAGAAATTGAAAGAATTTGTCACCACCCGGCCAGCCCTACAAAAGATGCTTAGGATGTACTGCAAACAGAAACACAGAAACATGGGTATCACTACAAAAGAAGGTAATGGAAGGAAATCTCCCAGTAAAAGTTCAAAGGAAATTCAAAGAAAAAAATTGGAATATTTTTGGAAAAATGTCTGGGCAAAGTCATTACTTATCAACAGTCACCTTGAATGTAAATGGCCTCAACTCTCTAGTTAAAAGACACAGACTGGCTGAATGGATTAAAAAACAAAACCCATCTATTTACTGCCTACAGGAAACATATCTCACCAACAAAGGTGCACACAGACTGAAAGTGAAAGATTGGAAAAAGATATTCCATGTCAACAGAAACCAAAAAAAGAGCTGGTGTAGCCATCCTAATATCAGACAAATTAGACTTTAACACAAAAACTGTTAAAGAGACAAAGAAAGGCACTATTTAATCATTAAGGGATCAATTCAATGGGAAGATGTAACTATTATAAACATATATGCACCTAATTAACAGGGCACCTGATGCTTAAAAGAAATATTAAGGGAACTAAAGGGAGACATAGACTCCAGTACAATAGTAATGAGGGACTTCAGTGCTCCACTTTCAACAATGGACAGATCAACCAGACAGAAAATCAGCAAGGAAACAGCAGATTTAAATGACACTATAGACTAAATAGACCTAACAGATATCTACAGAATTTTTTATTCTGCAGTTTTAGAATACTCATTCTTCTCAGCAGTACATAGAACTTTCTCTAGGATTGACCCCATACTAGGCCATAAAACAAGTTTCAGCAAACTCAAAAAAATCAGAATCATACCATGCATCTTTTTGGACCACGATGGAGTGAAGGTGGAAATCAGCAACTCAGGAATCTCTAAAACACATGCAGGCACATGGAGACTGAACAACATGCTCCTGAATGAACAGTGGGTCATAGAAGAAATCAAAAACTTTCTGGAAGCAAATGAAGATGACAATACAACGTATCAAAACTTAAGGGATACAGCAAAAGCAGTGTTAATAGGAAAGTTTTTATAGCAATTGGTGCCTATGTGAAGAAAATGGAAAGGCACCAAATAAGTGAGCTATCAATGTATCTCAAGGATCTAGAAAAACAATAGCAAACCAAACCCAAAATGAGTAGGAGGAAAGAAATAATTAAAATTAGAGAAGAAATAAACAAAATTGAATCAAAAAATACAGAAGATCAGCAAAATGAAGAGCTGGTTGTAGGAAAGATAAACTGAATTGTCACACCACTGGCCCAACTAACCAAAAAAAGGAGAGAGAAGACCCAAATCAATAAAATTAGAGATGAAAAAGGAAATGTATACCACAGAAATAAAAAGAATCATCAGAAATTACTACAAAGAGCTATATGTCAACAAGCTAGGAAACCTAGAATAGATAGATTCTTGGATATGTACAACCTATCTAAATTGAGCCATGAAGACATAGAAAACCTAAATGGACCCGTAACCAAGATGGAAGTTGAATCAGTAATAAAGACCATCCCTACCAAAAAAAAAAAAAAAAAGAAAAGAAAAGAAAAGCCCAAGACTGGATGGCTTCACTGCTGAATTCTACCAGACATTTAAAGAAGAACTAACTCCAATTTTTCTTAAGTTATTCAAAACAATTGAAAGGGAGGGAATCCTCCCAAATTCTTTCTATGAAGCCAGCATCACCTTAATTCCTAAACCTGAAAAAGATGTAGCAGAGAAAGAGAACTACAGACTAATTTTCCTGATGATCATAGACACAAAAATCCTCAAAAAATTCTAGCCAATCGAATCCAACAACATATCAGAAAGATCATCCACCCAGACCAAGTGGGATTATCTCTGGTATTCAGAGGTGGTTCAGTATTCGCAAATCAATCAATGTGATACATCACATTAATAAACCTAAGAACAAAAACTGTATGATTATCTCAATAGATGCAGATAAATCATTTGATAAAATACAACACCCTTTCATGATGAAAACTCTAAGCAAATTGGGTATAGAAGGAACATTCCTCAACACAATCAAGGCAATTTATAACAACCAAAGGCCAGTGTTCTATTGAATGGGGGAAAGGTAGAAGCATTCCCACTGAGATCCGGTACCAGACAAGGATGCCCTCTCACACCATTGATATTCAATATAGTCATTGAAGTTTTAGCCAGAGCCATAAGGCAAGAAAAAGAAATCAAAGGGATACAAATTGGGAAGGATGAAGTCAAACTATCCCTCTTTGCGATGATATGATTCTATATATAGGGGGTCCAAAAGACTCCACAAAGAGACTATTGGAACTCATAGAAGAGTTTGGTAAAGTAGCAGTATATAAAATCAATACACAAAATCAACAGCCTTTGTATATACAGACAATGCCACGGCTTAGAAAGAACTTCTAAAATCAATCCCATTCATAGTAGCTACAAAAAAAAAAAAATCAAATACCTTGGAATAAGTTTAATCAAGAATGTCAAAGATGTCTATGATGAGAATTTCAAAACATGAAAGAAAGAAATAGAAGAAGATACAGAAAAATGGAAAAATCGGGGCCGGCACTTTGGCGCAGTGAGTTAAAGCCCTGGCCTGAAGTGTCAGCATCCCATATTGGCACCAGGTCTAGTCCCAGCTGTTCCATTTCCAATCCAGCACTCTACTATGGCCTGGGAAAGCAGTAGAAGATGGCCCAAGTCCTTGGGACCCTGCACCCGTGTGGGAGACCCGGAGGAAGCTCTTGACTCTGGGCTTTGGATCGGTGCAGCTCCGGCCATTGTGGCCATCTAGGGAGTGAACCAGTGGATAGAAGACCTCTCTCTCTCTGTAACTGTGCCTTTCACATAAATAATATAAATCTTTTAAAAAAAAATGAAAAAATCTTCCATGTTCATGGATTGGAAGGATTAGTCTCATCAAAATGTCCATTCTCCCAAAAACAATTTATAGATTCAGTGTGATACCAATCAAAATACCAAAGACATTCTTCTCAGATCTAGAAAAAATGATGCTGAAATTCATATGGAAATACAGGAGACCTTGAATACCTAAAGCAATCTTATACAACAAAAACGAAGCTGGAGGTATCACAATACCAGATTTCAAGACATACCACAAGGCAGTTATAATCACTGGCACTGGTACAAAAACAGATAGATAGACCAATGGAACAGAATAGAAACACCAGAAATCAATCGAAACATCTACAACCAACTTCTATTTGACCAAGGAGCTAAAACCAATCTCTGGAACAAGGACAGTCTTTTCAATAAATGGTGCTTGTAAAACTGGATTTTCACGTGCAGAAGTATGAAGAAAGACCCCTACCTTACACAAAAATCCACTCAACATGGATTAAAGATCTAAATCTATGACCTGATACCATCAAATTATTAGAAAACATTAAGAAACCATGGAAGACATTGGCACAGGCAAAGAGTTCTTGGAAAAGACCCCAGAGACACAGGTAGTCAAAGCCAAAATTAACAAATGGGATTATATCAAATCGAGAAGTTTCTGTACTGCAAAAGAAATACTCAGGAAAGTGAACAGGCTACCGATAGAATGGGAGAAATTATTTGCAAACTATGCAGCTGATAAGGGATTAATAACCAGAATATACAAAAAAAAAAAAAATCCAGAAACTCCACTACAGCAAAACAAACAGCCCAGTTAAGTGATTGGCCAAGGACTTAAGAGATGGGCCAAAGGCATTTTTCAAAAGAGAAAATCTAAATGGCCAACAGACACATGAAAAAATGTTCAGAATCACTAGCCATCAGAGAAATGAAAATCAAAACCATAATTAGGTTTCACCTCACCCTGGTTAGAATGGCTTTCATACAGAAATCAAAAAACAACAAATACTGGAGAGGATGTGGGGAAAAAGGTAACCTAATCCATTGTTGGTGGGGATGTAAATTGGTCAAGCCACTATAGAAGACAGTACGGAGATAACCTCAAAAATCTGAATGTAGAACTATCACATGACTGAGCATTCCCACTCCTGGGAATTTACCGTAGGGAAATGAAATTGGTAAACAAAAGAGCTGTCTGCACCTCCATGTTTATTGCAGCTCAATTCACAATAGCTAAGACATGGAATCACCTAAATGCCCATCAACAGAAGACTGGGTAAAGAAATTATGGGATATGTACACTATGAAATACTACACAGCAGTAAAAAAGAAATCCAATCATTTGCAACAAAATCGATGAATTTGGAAAACATCATACATAGTGAAATAAGCCCCTGATATGTAAGAACTAATAGAGCACCTAAAACAAAAGCCGTAGAAGTGAAATTGACACTTTGAGAAGCAATGACTTGAACAGCTCTTGTCTTGACTGTCGAACAGTTTTTTGTTTTTTTTTCCTCTTCATACGATTTGTTGAACTCTTCACTTAACATACAATTAATCCTATGTGTATAAAGTCAATTGAAAATAGATCTCAATAAAAAATAAGAGTGGGAATAATAGAGGGAGAAGGAAGTTTGTAACTGTAAAGCTGTATAGTTCTGGATATATTCTTTTTTTTTATTAAACTTTTATTTAATGAATATAAATTTCCAAAGTATAGCTTATGGGTTACAATGGCTTCCCCCCTCCCATAACTTCCCTCCCGCCTGCAACCCTCCCCTTTCCCGCTCCCTTTCCCCTTCCATTCATGTAAAGATTCATTTTCAATTCTCTTTGTATACAGAAGATCAGTTTAGTATATATTAGGTAAAGATTTCAACATTTTGCCCATATAGCAACATAAAGTGAAAAAACTACCATTGGATTACTAATTATAGCATTAAATAGCAATGTACAGCACATTAAAGACAGAGATCCTACATAACTTTTTTTTCAAATTAATTTTCTATGCCATTTCCATTTTAACACCAGGTTGTTGTTTTTTTTTTTTTCATTTCCAATTCTCTTTATATACAGAAGATCACTTCAGTATATAATTAGTAGAGACCTCATCAGTTTGCGCCCACACAGAAACGCAAAGTATAAAAATACTGTTTCAGTACTAGTTATAGCATCACTTGGCTTTAGACGACACATTAGGGACAGATCCCACATGGGGTGTAAGTACACAGTGACTCCTGTTGCTGATTTAACAATTTGACACTCCTATTCATGGCGTCAGTAATCTCCCTAGGCTCTAGTCATGAGTTGCCAGGGCTATGGAAGCCTTTAGAGTTCGCTGACTTTGATCTTATTCCGATAGGGTCATAGTCAAAGTGGAAGTTCTCTCCTCCCTTCAGAGAAGGGTATCTCCTTCTTTGATGGCCCCGTTCTTTCCACTGGGATCTCACTCACAGAGATCATTCATTTAGGTCTTTTTTTTTTTTTCCATGTTATCTTGGCTTTCCATGCCTGCTATACTCTCATGGGCTCTTCAGCCAGATCTGAATGCCTTGAGGGCTGATTCTGAGACCAGAGTGTTGTTTAGGACATCTGCCATCCTATGAGTCTGCTGTGTATCCCACTTCCCCTGTTGGATCTTTCTCTCCCTTTTTGATTCTATCAGTTAGTATTAGCAGATACTTGTCTTGTTTGTGTGATCTCAACTTACTTCTGAGGGTTCAGTTTAAAACCCTGCCATGGGACCCCAAATCCTATTAAGCTGGGTGGTAAAAATGTCATCTTAAGTGTTAAAGTGATCATATTAAGTGTTAAAGTGAACATATAGATAGGACCAAGTGTCTGGTAATAACAATAGATAGAATTAAAAAGGAGTGAATGTTCCAACATAGGAAGCAGTCCACACAGCAGACTCATAGAATGACAGTTGCTTTAAGTAATGCTCTGACCTCAGAATTAGCCCTTAAGGCTTCTTGGTCTGGCTGAAAAGCCTGTGAGAGCATTTCAAGCATAGAAAGCCAAAACACTGTGGTAAAAAAAATATTCTACATGAATGGTTTCTGTGAGTGAGACCCCAGGGGAAAAAAGTGGTTATCAAAGAAGGATGTACTTTTCTTCAAAGGGAGGAGAAAACTTACACTTTGCTTATGGCCTTTCCAAATACTGATGGAGATTATGGATTCAAAAGGCGTCCATAGCCCAGGCAGCTCATGTCAAGAGCGTCAGGTGGTCACTGACATCATATATGAGTATTAATTGTTAAATTAACAACAGGAGTCACTGTGCACCACCTCTGTTCTCAGTGAGTTGTATTATGAGAGTTAACTGTAAAACTAGCTCTCAAACAGGTTTGTGTGTGTGTGTATGTACGTGCATGTGTGTGCAAACTGTTGAAATCTTTACTTCATATAGAGTCAGTCTTCTGTGTACAGAGTTAATTGAAAATGAATCTTAATTGGAGAATTTACTGGGAAGTGGAGAGGGAGGAGCTGGAGGGGTGGGAGTGTGGGTGGGAGGACGGGTATGGTGGGAAGAATAACTATATTCTTGTAGTTAGTTATGAAATCTGTATTCCTTAAAAAATAAAGATAAATTTAAATTTTTAAAAAACGACACACCATAATTGTATTAGGACAGATTGGAACTTTGCAGTGTTTAAAAGAGAATTTCCTCTGTAGAAAATCTATTGTAGTGGGACACCTCATCCCCCAATGACCCTGAAAAGATAGGCCTTGGGTTTCAGTCTACACATTAGGCCGAGGTAGACAGCATCTTTAGGATCTTCTCACTAGTAGAATAAACTTCTATTTGTGATAGAACCAGTTACTACCATTTTCCTCCACTCTCCCTAATTTGTAGGTGAATAAATCCCAACAGAAAACTTCGGGGTTTAGTGTAATCTTTTAAGAGTCTGGGATAACTGAGCAGAGGCACCTCGGAAAGAATGCCACTCGAGTGAGATGTATGTGGAGTGAAGCCGGTGATGACAATCAACGCCTTGTGCTTGGAAGATTTATTTTGTTGACCAAGAGACCCACACAGGCACATTTTAGCTCCAGTCAAGATCTGCAGGTTCTGTCCAGTTCCCCAAGTGATTCCTCCTTTGCCACTAGTTGCTTTTGTCTCAGTAATCAAAAACATCCTGATTTTCAGTTAATTTGTTTCCTCCAACCTTGGCTCTTCTGTTGTGGCAGGTGAAAGTACCAGTAGTGATATAGCTCTGGGCTATACCAATGAGGGAGAACCTTCTGGGAGCCTGTGGCAGCCCTGTGAGGAAGACCCAGAACTGAACACTCCCACAGATGTTGTGGCTGACTCTGACGCCCGCCATTGGTTACAGCTGAATCCCACCGATGCTTCAAACCTAACAGGTAACTGCATATTTGAAAAAGAGGCACCACAACCAACAGCTGGAAGATCTTTTAAGATCTTTGAGTTAAAATTGAGTTGCCTAGTTGCAAGAAATCTAGGGGTCACTTAGCAAGTTGATGGGGGGGTGCCACCTTCAGCAAACTGATGTAGTAGCTCCAGCCACCTGCTTGTGATCGGTCATGAATTCTTGGAGGTTCTATACAGAGAGGGTTCTAAAACTGTGGTCAGGCATGGGAGGAAGATGCCACTTTGATGACCACTGTTCACCACGGGAGAAAGTGCTGGTACTCATGCCAAGCTTCTGCCACACCCGATTGGATTTGCTTTACTCTGAAAACTTGCATTTGTCATAAACCCAGAGTAAGTCAAGAAGTTTGGATAGCTTATTGATTACTATTTTTAAAATTTTATATTATGAAGTGTTTGATACATACAACGTAAGGTGTGACATATATGTAAGTTGTAGCCCACAGCAATAAAATAAACACCAGTGAGCCTCTACCCAGTGAGAACAGCACCTGAGCCAGTGAGGTGGTTCCCAGAGGACCTTTACAGTCCCTGCCCATCCCCTACATCCTGGTACCTTCATATTTCCTTAATTTTTTTATTTCCTTAATAGTTTTATCCCACTTCTTTGTCTCTTCAACTAATATATCATCTAGTTTTGTTTCTAAACTTAAAAAAAATGATGTCCTTGTCTGTATTTGGTGTAACTTTTCCCATCAGTATTTTGTTTCTAAGATTCATACACGAACTCTGCTGCCAGGTTTTCTGGTTCTGCATCCAGTCTGTGCCACAGAATTCCTGGAGGATCTTAAGCTAGTTGCTTCATCTCTGTGCTCCGATTTCTTTGTCTGTAATGTGAAGACAGTAGCAGTTGCCATGCTCCAGAGGTGGGTGTTGGAGAAATGAATGAGCGAGTGTGGAGGCTCTGTGCTGTTCTGTGCCGTGATGGACAGGCATGGGCACCCCAAAGGAGCAGTGAGTGTCAGGAGCGACGAGTGCCCTGAGGGGCTCAGTGTCGGCATGCTGACCAGAATGCAGACCTTACCAGTCTGCCGCTTGCTTGCTGCAAAACAGATGCCGTGTACCAAAACAACCACGGAAACTAGAAAACACATGTGAGGTCAAAAGCATTATTAAAATGCTAAATATAATTTTTAAATTATAAAGAGGGCTAAAATTTTACCTTGGATGATTTTTTTTCTTATCAAACAGACTTTAGTTCTCATTATGTTATAAAACTTAATCAAAGTCTGTGTAAGTTTGGCTGTTATTAGAGTAAAGTTGAAGTTTCACAATAATAAAAAAAAATGATATTGGCTAAAATTCTCCCTAGAATAGACAATGATTTTGCCTAATATTATTATAAATTTATATGGGAATGAACAATTTGCTAAGAGCTTTGAGCCATCTTCTTTGATGATGTACAAGAAGCAGGCCAAGTCTTACCATTTCTGATATAGAGATGGGGAAGCTGAAACCTCAAGGAATCGCGTTGCTGAGCTGGAAGATGACCACCAGAGTGAAACCAGCTTCCAAGGCGCTTTGCCTCCATATTCAATGCAGTGTCTACTCTTCTGCACGGTGTTGTTGTTAAAATTACAGTGCTAAAGCCATTTGAGCTACTTGATAATTATTAATAATACATTTATGGAATAAATGGCCTCTTGGGGTCCAATATATAAATATTCCCCCAAAATTCATCATTGTGATACTATAGATGGCAACACTGAGTCTTGAATTAAATTGAATTTACTTAAATAAAAAATAGTTTTAATTATTTTTAATGAAAGGAAAGAAAAGTGGGTAATTACTTGTTTTGTTTGTCCTTTGGAAAGATTAGTTTTGATCCCATTTCAGAGTATGCATCATTTTAATTTAACAAGCTTGTGTGAGGTAGTTTTATGTAATGCATTCTGTGTTGTGATTAACTCCTCCAAATACTTAGCTCTTCTTTGAAATACTAATACAGAGAATCAGTACGCTCGGTTCAATAGTTCATCTTGTCATTTGTGAAAAGGACAAACTGTAATATGATAAGGTTTAAGGATTATCACAGTTCTGAACATAACTTTCTGTTCTTAAGAGAACAATTTCTTCATAAATGAGCAAATAAAACTCATGTTAGCCTGATCTTCAGACTATGCAAAGAGACCGACCAAACAATTGAATATATCTTTCTCATTGAATAATGAGAAAGAGTTTGGTAAAGTAGCAGTTTATTAGTGCCATTCTAATAAACTGGTTCTCCAATCTTAAATTCCTCCATCAGTGGTAAGCTAACAGTTTGGTTTTACATTTTATTTCTTGCTTAATAAATAATTCCGTGTTTCCTGAGAAGAACAGCCAAATGTTTTGCGTGTTGTTTCAGAATGTATAAGGGATCTGTTTTACACAGGTAAGTTAAGACGTGCAGACACAGAAATGGCAGTGATGAAGGAGGAAGTTTATGTTCCTCAGCCTGGAAACAGGCTGCATGGGAAGCCCCAGAGCTGGCCACGAGGCAGAGGGAGCACACATGGCCAGCAGCATTCACTGTCTGTTCCGTGGTAAAGAGCAAGGCATGGAGAGGTCAGCAGGGTGGATGGTCTCCCTGGGCTCTCGGGCATGGGGGCTGGCCCTAGCTGCCTGATGCCTGTGCCTGGGGAGTAGGGCTGGAGCACAGTGACTTGATGTGGTGCAGCCAGATACTGGAGGTGCTTTCTATTGGTTCGTTTGCATCTGCAAAGTGTGCTCCCTAGTGAGTTGTTAACTGTCTCTAGGAATTAACTAACCCTGGAATCCTTCTGTGATTTATAATCAGTGAGGGCACAGATGCCAAAGCATTACTATTACAGAAAATAAGGAAAATAGTTCATCCATGCATAAAGTTAGTCCTGTTGAGGCACTGATTGGGGGGAGAGGGATAATTATGATTCTATAGCTAAGGATCCATATTGCCCCAGGCCTTATCCTGTATTTCTCAAATAATCTTATGATTGAGAAATGCCATGTTTGATGCTATGAGAAATGAAAGGATGAATAAGTAGTAGCTACTGTTGTCTTAAGAGCTTATAAAGAGGACAGAATACAAGATTTTTATCCTAGTAGTCAACAAATAATGTGATGAAATTTACTTAAATTTTATGAGGTTTAAGGTTAAAATCACAGGGATAGACAAATAGACTAATAGAACGGAATGCGAATCCACGCAGGCATGAAGTCATAGTATATTATAGAGGTGGTTTTTCAATCTGGCATGGGAAGAATGTGTTATTCAACGAATCCCTGAGGGACAAGGATTGAGCCATGTGGAAGAAGATGAAATAGAGTCCCTACCTCACACCATGCCCACAAGTTAGTTCTAGAGGGTTAAAATATTTAAATGTAAAAAAGAAATTTTAGGAACTTCGGAAGGCTTTCTTAAACAAGTAGCCAAAATATACATATATATTATAGTATATATAATTATATATACTATATTATAATTATATATACTATATTATATTTTATATATTTTATATATAATAAAATGTATTTTCAATTAAGTCTTTGAAGTGCCCTCGTATGTAAGACAGTTTCAGAATCTCTTATGTGATGTACTTTCACTGCTCCACATGCAAATGTTACAGAACTCCTGTCAGCATGTCAGCTTTAACTGTAGCTGTACCCGTGAAGTACATCCCTGTTGTCTACCACTGAGCTGTGACGCGGCGACAGTTTGCCTGCATCCCCAGTCTTTCCTGCACGTGGTTTTGGCATTTTTACCTGGGTTGCTCTGAACTGTTACAGAGAAAAATAACAGTGATGACCAGCAGGGCCCTGGCAGCTCACCTTTCAAAGGCCATCAAGGGAGCAGCGGACGTCCTTGGAAAGCAGATGAGGAAGGAGAGGATATAGGACCGGAGTGGTGGGCAGAAGTCCAGGGCTGATTTTTGGCCCTAGAGTCACAGTCTTCTACTAGAGCCTTAGGGTTTCTGTCTTTTGCTTTTAGTTTTCACATCAAAAGAGAAGTATATTTTCATAGACCCAGGCTACATTTCTGCAACACTCTTAGCAAACCTATGGAAAATTGAGGCCAAATGAAATTGTCCTTTGGTCTTAAGTGCCTGTTTTGCCAATTTCCAAAACTGATTTCTTGGCTAAATTTTTTTTTTTGTATTTGCAGAGTCCTAAACTGTAGATTTCTCTTTTAAAATCAACTATTTAGAGAAAGATGGTAGAATATTATTTGTCTCCTTTAATAAGTTTAAATGCCCATGACGTTTAGCATTTAGAAATAATGAAACAAAAATATACTAGGCTAGCATACCAGTTTGCTAACAGAAAAAGGAAATAAACCAAATGTTTGATTTTTTTAGAGTGGACATGAAATTTTCTGAAATCTCTCAAATCCCCATTTTTAATTAAGAGCTCCTCCACGAGAAACCATCTCCATGTGAAATGTCAGCATCTGTTCTGTTACTTACGCCACCAGCAGAGTCATTTTGGACAAAAATGTTTCAACTAATTGGAATTTTTTTTCCATAATAATTGGGAGGAAACAAACTCTAATATAGTCATTTTAAAAACTCCTAATGGTCTTAGCATATTTTGATAATGTGATGGGGATATACCCTAGGATTTTATCACTGAGGCATGAATTTTTTGAGTGCAAAGCAGTATTGAATCAGATTTTTTTTCTATGTGAGATCATTTTTAGCTGAGAATGTATTCAGAGAGGGACAGGTGAGGAGGTTAAAGTTGAAGGTTGAAGTTGTTACTCAAGCAAAACGCCAGTGTGAACAGAGTGCTAGAGGCTAATCTCTGTTTTGGATGGTTGTGTTTTAGGGGTGGGAACAGAGGATGAGACAAGGCTGTAAATCGTCTAATCCTTTCACTTTGTTCCCCTGCAAGGGATTAAGGACACCATGGCATTCTTTCCAAGAAAAATAAATGCCATTTTGTGCTGCTTGTTCACTTGAGGGCTTACGTTGAATCATAAGCATACGTTAAAGCTTCAGCATACCTTCCCAGGCTAACAGGTGCTTGATAATTCACTTACTTTACAGATTAAACATTCGGAGGATGAGGCTCTCTGCTGAGGCTTTATTGTAAGTCAGTTGGAGAACCCAGAAGTCCCATAATTAGGCTTTTGCTGTTTGCATCTCTGGTCTTTCAGGCACGGTGTGTAGGAATCCCAGCTCGGAGGATGTCCGCACGTTCTGAAGTGTCTCCTTGACCGAGTACATGACACTTCCGTGGGAAGGCCCTAAAGAGGGAACCATACTGCCACGGATGGCTCCGTGACGCTGTGTGCCATCCTTGTGAAATCCTTTGTTTTGGGCTCCTGAAATCCTTCTACTACTAATGCAGTCGGCTGTCGGCAGCCATTCTTGGATCTGTCCTTGCTCCTTTTCAGCGTCCTTCCTTCTTGCTCTCTGTGGTGCCTGTCGTTCCTTAGATCTCAAGCTTGGGCTTCAGTTTCTTTGATTGGAACTTAACAACTCTAGCAATACCTATACTTGAGATGGCGCTCAGTGGGGATTGACGTTTGCCTAGAAATTGTTTATTTGTATGAGTTGAGAATAGAACTTCAGAAATATGATATTGCTAGCAAATGGTCTGAGGCCATAGAGATGGGAGTTAGTGATAGAGGTGGGACACAACTCATTGAAGTCCCTCCAGAAACTCAGAGGCAGAACAACGGTGCCTTAAACAAAAAGTCTAAGAGGTTAGACATGAAATCATATAAGTCAACAACCACAGTTTTAAGGAAAAGAAGGGTTGAGGACGTTTGGCATAGCGATTAAGTTGCTGCTTGTGATGCCCTTATTCTGTACGGGAGGGCCTGGGTTCAAGTCCCAGCTCTGTTCCTGATTCCATCATCTTGCTAGTGTACACCCTTGGAAGCAGCAGACAATGGCTCAAATATTTGGTTCCCCACCACCCATGTAGGAGACCCAGATTGAGTTCCTAGCTCCTAGATCCAGCCTGGCTCTGCTCCAGCATTTGGGCCGTGAACCAGCAGATGGGAGGTAGCTTACTCTCACTTTCTAAATAAATAAATATTTTTTAATATAAAGAAAGGAGAGAAGACCACTGATTTAGTCTAGCTAACTATAAATCAGTCACAAACATTAATTGATGAATTAAGCAGAAATGAATCTTAAGAATATAGAAGACATATGATACAATTAATATCTCTGTCTCTCTGTATCTTTTTCTGTTTCCCAAATAAATAAATTTTTTTTTTTTGACAGGCAGAGTGGATAGTGAGAGAGAGAGACAGAGAGAAAGGTCTTCCTTTACCGTTGGTTCACTCTCCAATGGCTGCTGTGGCCGGCACACCGCACTGATCCGAAGCCAGGAGCCAGGTGCTTCTCCTGGTCTCCCATGCCGGTGCAGGGCCCAAGCACTTGGGCCATCCTCCACTGCACTCACGGGCCACAGCAGAGAGCTGAACTGGAAGAGGAGCAACTGGGACAGAATCCAGTGCCCTGACGGGGACTAGAACTGGGTGTGCCGGCGCCACAAGGTGGAGGACTAGCCTATTGAGCCTTGGCGCCGGCCAATAAATTATTTTTTAAAGATTTATTTATTTATCTGAAAGTCAGGAGAGAAATAAATCTTCCATCTACTGGTTCACTCCCCAAATACCGTAATGGCCTGGCCAAAGCCAGGAGCCAGGATCTTCTCCAGGGTCTCCCATGTGGGTGTAAGGGCCCAAGGACTTGGGCCATCTTCCACAGCTTTCCCAGGAACATAGCAGGGAGCTGGATCAGAAGTGGTGTAGCAGGGACTCCAACCAGCACCCAAATGGGATGCCAGCACTGCAGGTGGCAGCTTAACCCACTGCACCACAGTGCTGGCCAAAATAAATGATTTTGAAATAAGTAGTAGGGTATAATGGTGGAGCCAGAATCAAGGTAACTGTTTATAATCTGTGTTAGAAGCTAGTTAGGGCACCATTGACCGTGGACGGCTGCTTCTCACTGCAGAAGATGGAGAAAGTGACTTAGGGGGTTTCTTGCCTGGAGCCACCAAACCACAGCTGAGCAGAGGTGGCTGTCTTGAAAACAAAGAATGGAATAAGAGTTTAGAAACTTTCTGAACAGGAAAGAGTTAGAAGAGGCTTTTCCCTACCATTTGAGTTTTGGGAAAATGCTCCTTATATTTACTCATATATATATTTACTCCCTATATAATTCATGAGGTTACTTCAAAAAATCAGTGGAAAAAATTGATTTAAAAGATAAGATTATTTTGGTGCAAATGTATATTCTTTGAATTTTTTAAAAAAAAATATCCTCATACATAGCCAAGGTTCTAAAGTACATGGCGGAACGCACCCAAGACCATGCCTGCCTGTGGACTAACGAGCATGGGGAGGTCATAGGAGAAATGAGGCTAGAATTGCGGACAGGAATCCAGACATAAATGTGTAGAGACGTGAGCTCCCGGGTGGCGTTAAGTCTGTGTGGGAGTGAGAAGGGAGTGAGTGTAGGCAGAGAAGCTCAGAGCTCTGGGCACCTGCAGTGTTTCCAGGTCTGTGAGACAAAGAACTAGCAAAGGAGGAGGACTAGGTCAGTGTCAGACCTGGGGGGCAAACGAATGAAGCATTTCAGGGGGGAGACATGATTGTTTCAGTCTCCACTGAGAACTAAAAATCGAACCCTGCGTGAAGCGCCAGGGAGGTCCCTGGTGGCCTTCTCGAGAACAAGGACAGTACAGAGCGGAGCACAGGAGACGCCGAGGGCTGTGACACGTGAGGACAGAGACTGGGTTGTGCAGGGGCCCCAGGCTGAGGATTAGACAGCAGAATCTAAAACCTGGTTTGCTGGAGGTTAGAGGGGTACGCTTGGCCACGGAAGCAGAGAGAAACAGAATTGTGAGAAAAAGGGCACAGGAAGTAGCGCTGCGAAGAAGTTCAAAGGCTGGTGAGACCCAGTGTGCCCCTGAAACATGTGCTGCCACTGATGCCACCCACAGAGGCACTTCAGAAAGCTAGCAGGAAGTGTGCAAAATCAAAGAACCCCATGGAGTTCACAGTTTTTGCACCTAATGAGCCTTCTCATCATTCCATTTCCCACAAACTTTCTGAAGTACCCTCATTCACCCCAGAAAGTATTTTTTCTGTGTCATAGTGAAGCATTTTAGATTTTAAGTTGTGTCTGTGTATTTCCGCCTGCTTTCCTGGTTTCTCAAATAAGCCAAAGTTGCGTGACTGTTTTAGGAAGCTTAAGACGTAGTCAACCAAGCCATCTCCTACCTTTAGCCATCCTAAAGCAACAGGCATCCACAGAACAAAATTCTGTTAACTTCCACATTACAAAATTAGACACACAGGGAAATCTTTAAATTCTTATTTAACCATTTGTTCTGGTGTGTGAAACTTCATATTTCATAATCAGATATATGTTACGAAGGAATGCTTGTGCTTTGAACTTGCTAACACACTTTTGTCCCAGGGCCCTTGCGCCAGCTCTTATCCCTGATCGACTGATTTAACTCAGGTGTTTTCTCCACAGATAGCAGTGAATACCTGGCGGATGACTGTAGTATAATTGCCGGAGGGAATCTCACTGGGTGGCACCCAGACTCTGCAGCCGTGTTATGGCGAAGAATCTTGGGAGTCCTTGGAGATGTAAATAACATCCAGTCACCCAAAATCCATGCCAAAGTTTTTGGCTATCTCTATGAACTCTGGTATAAGCTAGCAAAGGTATGTCCTGTTGTGTTACCTCTTATGCTAATACAAGGAGGTTGTTTTATCATTTAATGTAAAACTGTTCCAATTAACTGCTGAACATATTGTGGAACACAAAGTAAGTGTTTAGACAGTGAATATTTGATTATTGAAGAATAAATTACAATAATTGTAGTTTGAATATTTTATAAATACCCAAAGTGTATTCCATTTAGTGCAAAAGTAGAATATCACTATAAGATAGGTTAAACATAGAATATTAAGTAGTTTTAGTTCTCTTTAAAAAAAATGGTACTGGTTTTATTGTATAAAATTTGAAAAAATGTGGAAAATTACAAAAAAATTTACATTACGATCACACAGAAATAACCAGTGTTAATATGTGGTCTTATTTCTTTGGATAAACATTTTTATAAAAGTAGAATCCAGAGTACATGCATTTTTATTTTGGTTCTGATGTAGATTTTCCCTATGTTAGTAATTTTTTTTCAGAACATGATTCATGCTTGTATAATGTAACTTACTAAATCAATCCTTATCATTTGAAATTCAGGACCTCTTCAGCATTATTAACATGCAAGGAAAAATAATACTCTTATTTTTAGTATTTCAGTCTAAAACCACGTAGAGTAAGCCACGCACATAATTTAAAGGACAATAGATCTCACAATAAAACCTCATGAATATTATAGATTTTCAGTCAGCCTGCAGAAATTTAATTAGAAGCTGCTATTTGGCCTTGGAAGACAATATTGAAATATTTACTTTCCCTACAATGTTCCCCTTTGTGAATCAGATTCGGGATAACCTAGCAATAAGCCTGGACAACCAGTCTTCTCCATCCCCTCCGGTCTTGATCCCGCCACTCAGAATGTTTGCATCATGGCTATTTAAGGCAAGTGGATATGTGTTTATTCTTTTATTGCAATTTCCTCTTCCTTTCTGAAATTAAGTTTGAAAAATGTAATTGTCCAAGACGGCATGTTTTGAGGACAGGCAGGGTCTTCCTAAAGCCACTGCGTTCTGCATCTCCATAAACAAACTCTTCTGGAAAACCGAGCAGTGAATGAAATGTCGCAATGCTCCGCATCTGGACTTGATTTAATCTGGAAACATCATCTCCTTGGCAGGCAACGACGCTGCCAAATGAATATAAGGAAGGCAAACTGCAAGCCTACAGGCTCATCTGTGCCATGATGACCAGACGCCAGGACGTGCTGCCAAACTCGGATTTCCTGGTGCATTTTTACCTTGTGATGCACCTGGGATTAACCAGCGAGGATCAGGTATTCTGTGGCTCCTTTGTCATGATTGCCCATCAGTTGGAATCTGCATACCACTCTTTATAGAAAATCCATCAGAAATGTCGATTTTCTCAGTAGTTCCGACTCTCATATGCACAGTGACCCTAGCACCCTTTCAGAAATGTTAAGGCAGGCTTTCTCACGTCCCTGCTTCTTCACATGCCAGCTTTGTGTTGTGGCCACTTAAAGTTGAATTTTATTCTTTGGTCTGGGTGATCTAATCTCTGCCTCTGTGGTCATCCTCAAATACTGGTCATTTAAAGACGCTTGAAAACTCTTGGTGTAGCATTTGAGATGTTTTTGTGAAAGACATCACCCATAAATTATGGGTCTGACCTTTCCTGATGAGGAGTTATTTTAATTTCACCCAAGAAATTGAAGTTTCGGTTCAGTTGAAACAGAAAAGCCCAAGGAGCTAGTAACTACAGCCCTTTCTTGTAGACTTTGGATTGAGGGGGCGCGGGGTGGCCAGCCCCTGGGTCCCCTCCCTTGGCAAGACCTCTGCCAGTTATAGGGGAAAGGGTGCAGGCCGGGACTCGTGGCTCTTGACTTGGTATGGGAGTATCAAGCAGGGAAGTGATGTGAGGGATTTGTACCTCACAGAGATGAGTGTGGGCTCCACTTGGAAGATGGGTTTGAAAACGTGGTCCTAGGTAGGACAGAGGAGATTTGGCCCAGAGATGGAGATTAGTAGGAAATGGTTACACTCATACAGATTTTTTGAATGGTGAAAACTTTGATGGTAGCTTCAGAAATGGGAAACAAATAGAAAAGATTCAAAAATTTCTAAAATATTTCATCACTAGATCTTCTCAACCAGTTATAGGTGTGGGGAGTCTCAGTATTTACCCCTCAAATTATATAGTTACCATGAGCTTGAGTCATTTATTAGCTGCCAAGTAGCTGTCCCTGCTTCTACGTACTTTATTCTCAAAGGTTTTTGCAGACACGTAGTTCTGATGCCCCTGGGGAACCCGTGCGAGGCCACTCTCCTGACAGCCAGCTCACTGTGTTGCTTCAGAATGTTCTTGACCCTTCCCAAGCCTAGGGCACTCTGGAAAGATTTTGCAGTATATTCGGATACATTCTCTGAGCTTTAATCCTTGAGTTTTTACCTGAGTACTGACCACACTGTGCTAGTGAGTTGTCTTTGTCCTGTTTGCTCTGATGTTAGCAGCTTCAAGAAGCCATCTGTCTTGCAAAGTCTGTCTTCCTTCCTAAATAAATAGGGATATGAGGTAGAGTTGTTTGTCCTCTCTGCCGAGATGTTTCACAGTCATCGCTGCAGGTGGAGGTGTCCTTCACAGGGCACATGGAAGATTAAAGAAGACAATTAGTTTCCATAGGTAATGAGTTCCCTCGATTAAAGAACCGAGACAGGAAGGTGTAATTGACAGTGCTCTACCTTAAAGCAAGGTTCTTCTAAAATTTTGCAAGAAGAATGTTTACTTGAAAATAAGCAAGTGTAGAATTTTTTTTATTTAATAAAACATTTGAAGTAACACTTCATATTGTTTGAGAGATTTTTCTAAATAATAGTAAATAGATGTGAGTTTAGATCACTTTTATTTTAAGGTGTGTTTATGTGAAAAAAATGAATCAACAAAGCATGATGAAATAAGAATGTATATTAGCATTTGGGAGCCCCAAATGAAAGATTTTACAGATTATTCCCAAAACACACTTTACAATGGCAAAAAAGAAGTTTTCAAATTTTATTCTTATATTTTTGTACATTTTAATGTATGTTATGTTTCTAGTTAGTGAACTTTTGTAGTTCTTTGTAAAAATAAATATTAAAAGATGTCCAGTGCTAATAATTATCTCAACGTCCAGACTTCTGAGACAAAATGGGGCTATCATAAATGTCTGTTTTATAATAAGCCTATTGTTCAGGACATTGGAGTCTGAATTTTTATATGTTTTAATAGAATTGACTGTTTTCTTTAACCTTAATAATTGTTGGTATATATTTTAGAAGCCCTGACTTTGTGCCAAACAGCATTATTCTAAACAAACTTTATTCCTCTGCCAGAAGAAAATTATGCAAAAGATCTGCTAATGAAAGAAACTTTTCTCATTCAAGTAAGAAATGTCTCTGGTAATTAGTTTAACTTTTGGTCCACATGTCTAAATAGATGATGGTAGTTGTTCCAGAACCTATATGTACTTCTTAAAACACATGTTATGTTAATTATAGAAAGAAAAGAAGGCATTTTCTTTAGAGAGTACAGTTAAATAGTTTAATTGGCAAGCTGTGCACCTGTGACTGGTACAGGCTCAGGGCCTGTTTGCATCATGTTAGAACTGTCAAAGAGCCACACTTCTCCATAACTTGGCAGTAAGAGGACTCACTTATGCAGAGAGAACCTTGAGGAATTTCCTGTGCTTTTCAATAAGACAAGTAATAGCAAATGCTATTTAACGTAAAATATTATCAGTTTTGTGGTACCCGTGAACTCCAAAGTGGGTTTTCCTCTGGTGGCCTCTGGGTGGCACACTTGTCCGCACTCGGATCGGTGGTTTGCCACTGCTGTAGTGCTCACGGCGCTGGAACCTTGTGCTGTGTGTGGCATGGTCTTCTCACAAAATGCCTTTCTGAACCTCAGAGTATCAAAACTGTGACAGTAGTGACTCATAAAGCATTGAATTATAAATAAGCTCTAGTATGTTAAAAGTCTGCCAAGCATAATAGTGCTGCTAGTAATTAGTTTAAAAAACTGACTGTAAAGAAGATGTGTCACAAATTGCCTGATATTGTGTGACACAATATAAAATCATGATTTCATCTAATATTATATCAGGTTCATTATGTAAACCAATATAGTCATCTTCGTTTAAAAAAATAATAGTACATGTACCAAACAGTCAGAATTCAAAATGTATTACATCCCAAAATAACTGTTTTTAGGATATTTTCACCAGTTGTAGCTACCCTAATAACTTAATAATTTAATAACTAACACAATGACCTTATCACGCATTTCCCACAGTACATACATAGTGTGGATTTGTGGTTTGTTAGTATAATTGAAAACATGCTTTGAAATGGCTCTGTTTTTTCCTTGACAATGAATTTTTTTAAATTGATCCTGTTACTAGTTTAGAAAATAATTAGGATCATAAACACTTTCATAATAACTATAAATTGTGTAGAAAATGCGGGGAGACATGTAGCACTGCACAGCCTGCCTGTGAAGGGTTCTTCTCCCTGTGCTCACTCTGTGCCTGGGGGGCAGATGAGGGTGACTGGAGGGGGCTCATTTCCACGCTGTTCCTCAGGCCTGGGCTCTGAGCTGGGGCATGCATGGTGCTGGCCCACTGATTCTGCTCTGCCATTTAGTTAGGTAAATATCACGACCCATGTTATTAGTAATGAAGATTCAAAAAATACTGAGAACTTTGGCTCAATGCCACAGATTTAAAAAAAGAAGAAGATGACTGTTAGAATCCACACGCAGGCTTGCTCTGCTCCGTGGGGTGTGTCTCACAGCTGATGTGTTGGTCAGAGGGTCCTTGATGTTGTTCCTCTCTTCTGTTTTGTCTTACCTGGGCTCTGGTCTGGGCTTCAGCCCACTTCAGAATCTTCCTTCTTGGAGGCCCTCCCCCAACCTGTCAATCAGTACTTTCCTATAGTGGTAGCCTTCCGAGTTTTTCTCATCTTTCCATGTCTCTTCTGAAGCTGTTCTTGGTTGTTCTTAATTTTTCCTAATGTTTAAGCAGCTTTTTCACCTCAGTCTTCCCCAAAGTATTTTGACATGAAAGGAGCTATGTTTTAGATTATTAAAAACAGTTCCTATTAATTTCATGATTATTTAAAACATATGGAAAGATCAATATGTGTGAAATGGAAAAGGACAGTTGAGGAAAAGAATTTTATTTTCATGTTTGTAAGAACATATATCAAAGACTGGAAAGTTTTCTTTTCTTAAAATAAGCGAACTATTTCTTAACAATGACTTACAGATTTAATGTCTTAATGTAATTTGTTGTACATCAAAGTTAAATTCTCTTTTAAATGCAAAGCTCACATTAATGCAAAATTATTGTTGTAAATTTGCATACAGAAATGTGGGTAAATATGTGGGTCCCTGTCATTTCCATCTATAAAGTCGGATTATCATATTTTGTAGTATGCCAAAAACAATATGAGCTGAGGAAGTATATCTTACTCTGCTCTGGGGTAACCATGGAGCTATAGATTTGAATCCTAACAGCACGGAGCTGTGATGTAGTGTAACCCGTGTGATAAATTATGGAAGTTATAAACGTGGACCATGGATCAGCCTGTCTGGGGCCCCGTCTTGGCTTTCTCGTGTATTAGCCACGTCTTTTAGGTTCACTGTGCCTTCGTTCCCTGAGCATGGTTATAGTGCCTACCTCTGAGTGTTGTTTGAAGCAGGTAACACACAGTCTAGAGAGTGGCTGTGACGGCCCTCAGTCCCCGGGAGCCATGTAATAACACTGGGGACAACAACCCCAGTGCCCTTGTATATTTTATTTTTCTGATAGTGTAAAGTGTTGCTTTTTTTTTCCTTCTGCATATATTAGCTTACTTTTGAGTATAGTGGTTGACTAAAAAATGAGACTGAGTGTTGTGGAATTTGCTAATGCAGAGAAATAGCCACTCCTCGTGTTGTGGGTCAGGCACAAGTATATAAAAATCTTTATTTTACCCTTGGATGCTCATGACCCAGAAATGTCTCTCCAGTGTCCATAGCCATCAGCTCACTGTCCACCTGCTTCTCAGCCCACCCAATGTGCCTTCTGCTTGAGGGAATCTAGGAAGCCGAATTCTGCCTGGCCTAGACTCTTTCCAGCTGGGATGGCAGCCACCCAGGTTGTGTCTAGCAGAGGCACCTACGCAGCCCTTGAAAGCTGCCTTGGGAAGTGGTGGGTGGCAACGCGAGGGAGCTGCTGCTCTTGCCATGGGCTGTCCAGGCACAGCGTCACTGCTGGCAGGAGCAGGCTGCAGGCTGTGGTGCAGCTGGCTCTTTCTGCTTACTGCCTTTTCTCTGGCTGTGGAGATTCGTGCTTGGTTCCTGGGCACTTTGAGAAATCTGTGAGCCACCCAACGGCCTGCTGTAAATAAGCCTCTTTCCTCTGCATCTCAGGAAAGTGGGTTCTGTTGTCTGCAGGTGGGGCCCTGACTTAGCCAGCATCTGCTCTGCCGGGTGCTGGGTGTGCTGTGGTCCAGCAGCCTCATCACACCCTGGCCGACACAGCGGTTACGAAGTGTAGCATTAATTGAAAGTGCTTGCTTTTGCTTAATTTTAGCTGTTCATTCTGTATCCACAAATATTTACCTTGCTTCAAGAACATTTTACTTCCATTTAACCTCATATCTTAATGAACCTTCGCCACACCAATGTTAAAACGTAATTTTAAGCATCATAGATGGAGAGCAATAATCTATCATAGAAGTCAAAATAGTTCATGATTTTCTTAATGGATGTTACAACCTCCTCTCATGGGGTGTATGATGGAATAGGATAATAATAAACAGTCGTTTGCAAAAAGATCCCATGAGGTCCTCCTGTGAGCGTAAGACTCAGCAGTGAGCTCTGAAAGCAGGGTGCCGAGGTGACACTTGTAAATTGGCCGTGCCTCACTCTTTTTTAATAACCCCAGACACCCTGTATCATGCAGTGATATGTAATAATTGCATCACCTTTTCTCAGACAAAGGATTCTTCTTTGCTGAAAATTTAGATATAACTAGAACCATGTGTGTTATATAGGTATACAATTCCAAATATACTTAACAGCAAACAAAACCAAGCATTCAGTTCCAGAAAAAGTTGAGAATTAAGATGACCTTGCTTACAGCCCAACTATGGAAATAGCATTAATGTATTTCTCCAGAGTGCTCGTTCCATACAGCAAGGTGATTTTACCAAGGTTGGAAATCACAGTATTTTAATTCAGTGCTAGCTAGGGAAAGTATGTATGTTTTTAATTTAGGGATGTAACTAATGTTGAGAAGATTAAATAATAAACTTGTAAATCAGTAGAGGAATTTTAGAAGGCCAACTGTAAAAGCTTCATTTAAAAGCAATTTAAAACTACAGGTTTGAATAGTGAGTAGAAAACAGGACTCATTCTCAGCCTTTTCCCTATACCTTTTTTTTTTTTTTTTTTTAGATTTGTTTATTTTGAGAGGTAGAGTTACAGAGAGAGGCAAAGAGAGAGAGGTCTTCCATCCACTGGTTCACTCTCCAACTGACCACAGTGGCCAGAGCTGAGCTGATCCGAAGCCAGGGGCTTCTTCCAGATCTCCCACGTGGGTGTAGCATCCCATATGGGTGCTGGTTCGAGTCACGGCTGCTCCTCTTCTGATCCAGCTCTCTGCTATGGCCTGGGAAAGCAGTGGAAGATGGCCCAAGCCCTTGGACCCCTGCACTTGTGTGTGAGACCTGGAAGAAGCTCATGGCTTCAAATTGGCACAACTCCAGCCATTTTGGCCATTTGGGGAGTGAACCAACGAATTTGGAAGACCTTTCTCTCTCTCTCTGCCTGTGCCTCTCTATAACTCCGCCTTTCAAATAAATAAATAAATCTTTAAAAAAAAAAGTCAAGGAACTCACATGAGCCAAATGGTAAAAATTGGATGTTAGATAACATAATTTCAGTTTTTTATAAGTTGAAGGAAAATGAAGGACTAGAGATATAAAGAGGCCAGCGCCG
This sequence comes from Lepus europaeus, assembly GCF_033115175.1. Taxonomy (NCBI): domain Eukaryota; kingdom Metazoa; phylum Chordata; class Mammalia; order Lagomorpha; family Leporidae; genus Lepus; species Lepus europaeus. Next base: position 80,706,055 of record NC_084836.1, read on the forward strand.
CGGCTCAATAGGCTAATCCTCCGCCTTGCGGCGCTGGCACACCAGGTTCTAGTCCCGGTTGGGGTGCCGGATTCTGTCCCCGGTTGCCCCTCTTCCAGGCCAGCTCTCTGCTGTGGCCCGGGAGTGCAGAGGAGGATGGCCCAAGTGCTTGGGCCCTGCACCGGCATGGGAGACCAGGAGAAGCACCTGGCTCCTGGCTTCGGATCAGCGCAGTGCGCCGGCTGCAGCGGCCATTGGAGGGTGAACCAACGGCAAAGGAAGACCTTTCTCTCTCTCTCTCTCTCTCTCTCTCTCTCACTGTCCACTCTGCCTGTCAAAAAAAAAAAAAAAAAAAAAAGAAATATAAAGAGAACACAGAGTCCCTGCGAGAGACCCGTGGAAGTCTTGGATTCACACCTGCAGTGACTGCCAAGACCTCCAGAGGTGCCCCGACTCAGGGGGCTTGGGCTGCTGCTCTGACGTGCCCCATGTCTTAGGAGAGCCAGATGGCTTGTGTTCTTGTGCTCTGACATGTTATATGTACAAGGACAAGTACAAGGCCTTAAGTAAACAATTGGTGTTGACAACAACCTGGATCATTTCTCTCCTCCTGTAGCCATACTTTGATTTTACTTAAGAAGTGATTATTAAATCCTTTTAAATATATATATCCTCCCCCAAAAAAGGGGGGGGGTGTGGAAAGAGTCTTCCAAGGTTTCAGGATATTATATGGCTTCAAAATATACTGAATATATGGCTTTTAAATATGGCAAGTTGCATGTTCGGCACTAAAAACTTGGGAGGTTGCCTTAGTTTGTCACTCACTGCCGCAGGGCTTCTCCCAGACCCCCTGGTCACAAGTGGTCAGGAGTGAGCTGGACTGCAGGACATCTAAGGCTCTTTACTGGGGAACATTTTAGGTGCCTCTGATTTATCTTTATCTTTAGGCATTTTGGTACTAGGGTCACATGACTCTTTGCTAAATAAGGCACAAAGTCCAATAACATTTTTAAAAAATATTTATTTATTTATTTATTTGAATGGCAGAGGTACAGAGAGGAAGAGAGAAGAGAGAGAGGTCTTCCATCTACTGGTTCTCTCCCTAGATGGCCACAATGGCTGGAAGACAATCTGAAACCAGGAGCCAGAAGTTTCTGCAAGGTCTCCCATGGGGGTGCAGGAACCAAGGACTTGGGCCATCTTCCATTGCTTTCCCAGGCCATAGCGGAGAGCAGGATCAGAAGCGGAGCAGCCGAGAGTCGAGGCCGGCGCCGTGGCTCAACAGGCTAATCCTCCGCCTTGCGGCGCCGGCACACCGGGTTCTAGTCCCGGTCGGGGCACCGATCCTGTCCCGGTTGCCCCTCTTCCAGGCCAGCTCTCTGCTGTGGCCAGGGAGTGCAGTGGAGGATGGCCCAAGTGTTTGGGCTCTGCACCCCATGGGAGACCAGGATAAGCACCTGGCTCCTGCCATCGGAACAGCGCGGTGCGCCGGCCGCAGCGCGCTACCGCGGCGGCCATTAGAGGGTGAACCAACGGCAAAAGGAAGACCTTTCTCTCTGTCTCTCTCTCACTGTCCACTCTGCCTGTCAAAAAAATAACAAAAAAAAAAAAAAAAAAAAAAAAAAAAAAGAAGCGGAGCAGCCGAGAGTCGAACTGACACCCATATGGGATGCTGGCCCTGCAGGAGGTGGCTTTACCCACTACGCCACAGCGCCAGCACCTGCATAACATTTTCATATTGAATATTTTCCCTCATCATAATAAAGACCTCATCAGGTTCTGAGGGTATGGGGAGACAAACAAGCCATCAGCAACACCCACTGCAAAGGAACAAAATAAAAGGACATGTCTGGAGAATTGGGCTGTTTTGAATACTCTTCTAGCTAAGTTAGTTTGAAAGCAACTTGTAGAGGAGTTGGAACGTAGAAGGACTTTTAAAAATGGATAGAATTGAGGCCAGCTCTGTGGCACAACAGGTTAATGCCCTGGCCTGCAGTGCCAGCATCCCATATGGGTGCCGGTTTGAGATCCAGCTGCTCCACTTCCAATCCAGCTCTCTGCTACGGCCTGGGAAAGCAGTAGAAGATGGCCCAAGTCCTAGGGCCCCTGCATCCTTGTGGGAGACCCAGAAGAGCCTCCTGGCTCCTGGCTTCAGATCGGCACAGCTCCAACTGTTGCGGCCAATTGGGGAGTGAACCAGCGGATGGAAGCCCTCTCTCTCTCTACCTCTCCTCTCTCTCTGTAATTCTGCATTTCAAATAAATAAATAAATCTTTAAAAAAAAAAAAAGATGGATAGGATTTAGATGGTAGGACAGGAAGCAAAATGAAAATTTCCATGTCAGCAATATAGAACTTCGCAGGCCAAATTCTAGGAGTGTCAGCCCGAGTAGTTTCAATTTAGTGCCAGAGGCATGCTTGGAAATATGTGATCATGAGTCTAGGCAGCACTGTAGAAAGCCTTGACTCCAAGTAGTTTTCATCCCATGGATATAGCAAGGAATTATTGGAGATTTTTAAAGCACGATGCTCAACATGACCAAAAAGCATTTTAAGAAGCTTACACCACAGTGGTTATGAGAACTAGATTATAATCATGAGAGGACAATGATGGCAAGAAAGAAGAATTCTTAATAGCTCAGGGCAAGGTCACGCAGGCTAACAAGACCTGAGACACAGATGGGGTTTGTGTGTGTCTGTGTGTAAACTTACTTATATGCATGTGTTAATACATATGTGTGTGTATGTTTAGCCATATACATTAAATGTGCATATGTATGTATGCATATGTTTTGTGCATTTGTTTGAAATATTTTGATTCAGAAAGGCCAGAAGATGAATTGAGAAAAAGAAGAGGGCTGGGTACATGTTCCTAAAGTTGTAACTATGAAGTATATGAAGTTTAAAACTGTAAAGCTGTATAGTTCTGCATACAATCCTGCGGACTTACTTCTAAGGGTACAGTTTAGAAACTTGCCATGGGACCCCAAATCCCCTTAAGCTGGGTGGTAAAAATTACCATCTTAAGTGTTAAAGTGATCATATGGATAGGATTAAGGATCTGGTAACAATAATAGATAGAATTAAAAAGGAGAGAATGTTCCAACATGGGAACAGTCCACACAGCAGACTCAGAATGACAATCGCTCTAAACAGCACTCTGACTTAGGCATCCTTGTCTGGCTGAAAAGTCCACGAGAGCATTTCAGGCATGGAAAGCCAAGACACAGAGGCAGAAAATGTCCTACATGAAGGACCTCTGTGGGTGAGACCCCAGCAGAAAGAAGTGGTCATCAAAGAAGGATTTACTTTTCTTTGAAGGAAGAAGAGAACTTCCACTATGCCTATGGCTTTGTCTGAATACTGATGGAGTTTGTGGATTCAAAAGGCTTCCATAGCCTAGGCAGCTCATGTCAAGAGCCTTGGGTGGTCACTGATGTCATACATAAGAGTGTTAATTGTTAAATTAACAACAGGAGTCACTGTGCACTAACTTCCCATGCAGTGCCTATGTCCTCAAAGAATTGTATTATAACTATGTCTAAGTGCTCCCAAAAGATGTATCATTCTTGGGTGCTTCGTTAAAGTTAATTAAATTTCTAAAAAAAAAAAAATGAAGTGAAATTACCTTCAAGATGCAATGACTTTGAACAACCCATGTCTCAACTGTTGAGGAACAGTTTTTTTGCTTTTTGGTTTTTTTCACTGTGATAATTGTTGAACTCCTTACTTAGGATAGAGTTACTTTCTGTGTATAAAATTAATTGAAAATGGATCTTAGTGGAGAATGGGACTGGGAATGGGAGAGGAAGGAGGAGGAGGGGGAGTGGGAGGGCAGGTATGGTAGGAAGAATCACAATATTCCTGAAGTTCTACTTATGAAATGCATGAAGTCTGTATTCCTTAAATAAAAGGTTTCTTTGGGGAGGAAATAAACTTAAAAAAAAGAAGAAGAGGTGTGGGTAGGGTAGAATGGAGGTGACTGTAACTGTCAGCGCCTATCTTGCTGCTCCAGATCTGGGTAGTGCAGACCAGCAGGTGCATCTGACGATACACCAAGAGTGTCCCCAAAGAATTACTGCCTGGTAGGATTTAGAAAAGTATGGAAAAGATTTCCAGGGACATTCTCTTTCTACTTGTTTTCTACCCCTGTGAGAATTCAGACAGTTGGCATGCTAATTATAGATTTATTTAAAGGTATTCAAGCAGAGCTTTGAATAAGTCTCTGTTAATAAGTTTGAATGAAAGTCTCTATTACTTGATGTTTTTGTTAGTTTTGTTACTATGTTTTTGAAAGTGATTTGCCACTTAAAATGTGTTTTAAAATATTTACATTTATTCAAATGAATGGTATTTTGCTGAATATAAGGGTTTACTACAGCAGTAAACAAAACTTTCCAGTTTGACTTAAGTCTGTTGGAGGAATAACATTTACAAGGATGGGTGATATGTCTAAACCCTCTCCTAACATGTATTGTTAATAATTCTTATTGTGTACTTATACAAATTTAAAGTGACAAAATATAGAGGCAATTGTAAAATTAATGTATGTCATCAGGTAAAATTCCGTGGCTTCTGGTATTTCCCATAAAATTTCAGGGGACTATACAAGCCATAGATGAGGGGCTGGTGCTGTGGTACAGCAGGTTAAAGCCCTAGTCTGCAGTGCTGGCATCCCATATGGATGCTGGTTCGAGTCCCAGCTGCTCTACTTCCAATGTAGCTTTCTGCTGTGGCCTGGGAAAGCAGTGGAAGATGGCCCAAGTCCTTGGGCCCCTGCACCTGCATGGGAGGCCTGGAGGAGGCTTCAGGCTCCTGGCTTCAGATTGGCACAGTTCCAGCCATTGCAGTCGTCTGAGGAGTGAACCAGAGAATGGAAGACACACACACTCTCTCTCTCTCTTTCTCTCTCTCTGCCTTTCAAATAAATAAATAAATATTTTTTAAAAAAGCCATAGATGAGTTAAGCGTTGTCAAAGAAGATTTTATTATGACTTCATTCTGCTGCCAGTGCCCATGGAGATTGCAGATAGACGGCTGCACCAAAACAGTAAGCCAGAGTGGTTTTTTTTTTTTTTTCTTTTCTGTTACAGCTGTAAAGCCAGTAATTATTTTCATTAAGCTGCAGACAGAGCCCACTTGCACCACAGTGAGGAAAGTGGAAATATGTAGAAAGCAACAGATGGCAGAGCCCTGGGTTCTGAGGTATAACACACGTGCGGTGAGCTTGTTTGACAGCTTTAGAGAGTGTAAGGTGATAGCATGGGCGGCTGATGGGGGCGGAGGGGTCAGTCTACCCTAGAAGCCAACAACGAGAGCTGTGCTTGATTTCACTGGATGTGCTTCTTTCAAGTAAATGCTGTCAGCGACTAAGATGAATTCCGTGTATTTAGCCGTAAACCTTCTGTGTGTTCAGTAAGACATGCTATATGAAATCAGTTAAACTACAAAAATATAGTAGCAGTTCAGTATATGTGGAAAAGAGGAAAGATCCTGTCCTTACCAGACTGTTACCATATGATATAGTGTAGATGCCAGCCTGTGTGTGTCGTCTTTAGAAACTTATTTATTTTGAGGGGCAGATAGAGTGACTTAAAGAAGGAGCTCCCCCATGCCTGCAACTGCTTGGGCAGGGCCAAGGCTGAAACCAGAAGCCAGGGCCTCAGTCCAGGTCACCCACGTGGGTGGTAGGCACCCAGCGGCTTGAGTTATCATCACTGCCTCCCAGGGTCTGCATTATCAGGGAGCTACAGTCAGGAGCTGCAGCCGGGAGTCGAACCCAAGCGTGTCCTTGTGGGACATGAGCTGCTTCACCACCAGGACAAACACCTGCCGCCTGAGTTCTTCAGTAGAAAGCCTGGTTTTGTTTTGCCCTCAGGTCTCTCTGGATGGAGACCCTACCGTGGCCTCTTTAATTCTGCATTTATTGCTGAACAGTCAGTACTTTGTTACCAAAAGAAGTAAAGTACGGATCTGATTCATTCTGAGCTCATATGAAAATGGCCTGAGGAGGGTTCTGTCCGGAAGCTCGCCGCAGAGTGGTATGGCCTGCCGCTTCCCGGACAGAGAGGTGCTCAGTCAGTGTGTTGGCTGAGAGACAACTGATGGGAGAAAGGGGGCTTGCCTCTTCCGCGCGTTCCGTGGCATCACGGAGAAGAGCAGGTGACCGAGTTCGAGCTGCTGTGGTTGAGACCTGGGCTCTGATTTCAGAGCAGACATGAACTTTGCTGTGGAATGCTTGTCAGCTTCACAGCTTTCCTTAGCCTAGAAGAGTGATTGGCAGGGGGGAGGGGAGGGTGTTGCCCTCCCCCCCCACCACCACCCCAGGGAACGTTTGGCAATTTCTGGAGACATTTTTGGTTGTCACAGCTGGGGAGGGGGAGTGTCCTGGCATCTAGCAGGAAGAGCCCAGGCGTGGGGGAGTCTCACGGAGGCACAGAGAACCCACGACCCTACATGCCGACAGCACCGAGGGTGGGGAGCCTTGCCAAGTACACATGATCCCCGACGCGGGGAGCAGTGAGGCTGCATGCATTAAAGGACGAAGCTCGGTACTCAGCAAAGTTTGAAAGACCCTCTTAATTTAGCCAAGTAAATTAAATCATAGGAAAAATCTGGCCAGGGAGACTGCGGTAGAAAGCAAGAGGAGCAAATGTTTTAGGTTGAATTATATGAAAATTGCCAATATTTGACCGTTCTTCAAAAGGGTGGGTGCAACTTCATATGGTTCGACTTACTAAATTCTGCATGTATTCCTTAAAGAAAAAAACCTCAATATTATTTGACTTAAAAAAGTGAAGCATGGATCCGATTAATTCCCAGTTAATGTGAAAATGATCTAAGGTGGATTCAATCTGGAAGCCCGCTGTGCAGCAGTGTGGCCTGCAGCCACGCAGCCCCGGGCACTGCGAGCCTGGGTGCAGGCAGGGGGCTTGAGCCCCACCCGTGCCCACCCGTGCCCGGGTGCAGCTGAAGGGAAGGAGGAGGAGGGCTGAGCTCAGAGCTGGCCCTGGGAGGAGCTGGCATGTGGACGCAGATAATTGCCTTCTTCTCGGGTATACAGCCGTGCTGTGGGGAGAGAGAATCTTCCGCCTTTCCTGCCGATCGGGGCTGGTGGTTAGGGTCCAGTTCACTGCCAGCAAACATGTTCTAGACCAGGCTGCGCTGTTCACATGCAGCAGGGGCTTGATTTGGGTCTGTGAGCTTCTCCAGCCCTGAAGCGCTCGATCCAGGGCCCTTTGGCCATCTCTCGGGCGGCATGGAGTAAAAGGAAGCCGGAACCCTAGTCTCGCACCCTGAGTTAGGGACCTCATAGCCTTTCCTCCCTTGAGTTGCTGTTCCGTGAAATGGGTCCTTGGCGGCTCTGTCTGGGGCCCTAGGAAGGTGAGGGCAGTCGGGCCCTTGGTAGGTGCTGGCTGGGGCAGCTGTTGACCTGCAAGAGCACCTGAGCCAGGCGCACTGGGGGGCTGAAAGATGGCTTCCAGGGTATTTCAAGGACTAACGTGGTGCTTGGGGGGGGGGGGGGTCTGTTAATCCCCATTTAGCAGGGAATGGTTTTTGAATATAAGAGATTTTGAATCATGCCTGGTGTATAAGCCACAAAAGGTAGGTTTAAATACAAGGAAATAATGTCAAGAGAAGCATTTTAAATTGCAAGTTTTGTTTCTGTGAGAAAGTGCTCTCCTTGTGGGGAATCATCTCTTTTTGTCTGATTTCTTTTTCATGCATAACAATAAGTGGTGGTGTGGTAATTGCAGATTGTCCAGCTATTAATGCTATTTACTGGAATACATTTTAGAGAGAACATTGTTTTCCAAAGAAACAATAAACAACAGTTTTTCTTTTGTTCTCCCATGGAAAAAAATATTCTTTGGTAGGTATTTGTGGGCCAGGGGAATTTTAGCAGCAGAGAACCCTCTGGTAATAAGACATTAAAATCAAATACCTACCATTTCCTCCTGCATGCCCAAGCATGATCCTTTTGTCAAGAGCCTGTGCTTTGTGTCACCTGCTTTCTCCCCTCCCTGGTCACCACACAAGGGTCCTGCGCTTTCTGCCTGGCCTCGCCCTTAGCTTTGGGTAACTGTCCCCATCCCTAAGATGTCATTGCTGGAAAGCAGGGGCCGCACTCCATCCTGCCTCTGGCCCTCACAGCAGCTCACATGGTGCCTTCAGTCCAGCTAGCCCCTGACAAAGTTGTCAACTTATTAACATGTGTTTGAATGGAAATTATCAGGATGACTTGGCCTGCATTTCAGACCTTTTTAAATGAGTGGATTTTAAATCAAATCTGCTTGGTCTCATTTTTCAAGTGATCTTGGAAAATTAATATTTTATTAAGAGCATGATTATAAATGTTGCTATAATTTAATGAAGGGGATAACGTGAGACTCTAGGGCGTAGAACATGCTCTCGGATGTCATCTCTGCCCTTTGCCTTTGTAGTCGAGGGTGTGTTACATTTTCATTCCCATTTTTACAGATGATGAACTCGCTGTTTGGGAGGTAAAATACCTGCCGAGATCAGATAGTGCGTTAGTGGTGTCTCCTGCTGTGATCTTGTCTTTGTGGCCCTCTTCTTCCCAAGTCCTCATTCCCATTCCCTCCCGTGGCTGCCCCAAGTACCTTTTCACCTGCCAAAGTGAACTGCATTGTGTTTGACTTGGAAACCAAAAGGTCAAGCAGGTATTCCCGGGATCCGTGGCACTGAGCTGCCGGCTAAGTCACTGTTCTGGAGGCTCACCTTTGCCTGCCGGGCTGAGATCTGTGCGTGGGCGTGTAGGGCAAGGCTGAGCTTCGGCATCATCGCCATCTTGCTGGTGCTTCTGGCCAGAGGTTAGTAGAGTTGGAAGGAGGTTAGTAGAGTTGGCTGCCTTTGGGATTTTTCTCTCAAATCTCAGCCATTCTTCAGAGCTCCTCGCCCAAACATAAATGAGAGAGGGGTAGAGAGAGAGAGAGAGAGAGAGAGAGAGAGAGTGTTGCCCAGGCAGAAACTAGAAATGCTACGGGTTGTAAGGACCTTGCATACCAGTGGCCATGGTCTGTAGTTGCCCTCTCCGTCTTACAGAACATTAGAACACTGACAGTTTCAACTTTGCTGCTGTGCACAGGTGGAAGAATTTTAGTTACAAGAAGACAAACTGGAGAGCATCCATTTTCTGCTCTCTGGCATGAAAAGAATGAGGAACAATCATATTCCCAAGTCCGTTTCTTTTGCGATGTGAGAACACCCCCTGGAAGACCTGGGAAGTTCCAACAGAAGTAGCTTTTCCTCTCTAGTCTTCTCTGGGACAGGGCCAGGAGCAGCCCCAACACAATGTAGTGCCGTGAAGCAGGCTCCCTTTCACGCAGGTCTGGGCGTAGGTTTCTTGATGGCACTTGTTGAGAAGGAGACGTGATGAATGCCTTGGACTCTCGTCTCTGATGGCACGTCTCCGGGGGAAGCCCTGAGTCTTTGGGAAGAGTTGAGGGGCCTCAAATAAATGAGCAGAGAGGCCCCAGCTGGTGAATTCCGCAGTGGGCATTTTTGAGAATAAACAGAAGTCTTGATTTCTTGTAGGAATCCTGGTCAATTTCTTGCTTATTCTCGGTAGGGTCTTTCTAATGTGCTGGTCCCTCCTCCCCCACGTACACACAATTTCCAAAGACTGCTTCGGTGGTACTGTTTCTGAGAGCAGGATTTAAGCTAACTTACTGACCTCACTTGAAAATGCAGGGTAACAAAGTATTATTTGCATTTTAAGTGATTACTAGGCAGGGTGACTGAGATGAAAGAACAATTCACGTTTCAGAGCTAAGTACGCGGTCCTCTGAATGTGAGATGCATTATCCATGAGCGTCAGTGTTTGATTTACACAGAGTTAACCTCCCCACTTCCCTAAAACGTGCTTGGATTTGTGTCTAAACCTGGCCCTAAGTGGTTTCCTTCTCCCTGTCTATAAAGGTAGAATGATGATCTCTTGGATCCTTTTCTAAGTTTCCGTAGTTCCAAAGGAACAAATTAAGTATTTCTGTTGGCAAAATTCAGTAGGGATGTGTTTTCCCTACTGAGTGTCTCTGCTTCGTTCTAGGGTAACACCAGTGCATGGCTGGGTCCTCACCTGGATCTCAGCGCTGGGGTGAGATGGTTATTTTGCTTGGCGTCATTGACAGCAGTGATTAATCCTTCAAGGCAGCCTTGCAGCTGTGGTGTTAGGTAGCACCTGACTGGTTTCATCCTAGAATTTCTGAGAATATAGTTCTGGCTGAGGCCTTCCTGAGACAGGATGTGCAATAAACGTGGGAGGATAGCTACGTGTCTCCTTAGTACCTGTGCTCATATCTGCACATGTTTACTCTTCTTGGAAGTTTCTACCTTAATGACATGACTGTGAGTGATGATACACCATGATTTTTTGTTTGTTTTTGTTTTGTTTTTGACAGGCAGGATTAGACAGTGAGAGAGACAGAGAGAAAGGTCTTCCTTTACTGTTGGTTCACCCCCCAATGGCCGCCGCGGCCGGTGCACAGCGCTGATCCGAAGCCAGGAGCCAGGTGTTTATTCTGGTCTCCCATGGGGTGCAGGGCCCAAGCACTTGGGCCATCCTCCACTGCACTCCCGGGCCATAGCAGAGAGCTGGCCTGGAAGAGGAGCGACCAGGACAGAATCCGGCGCCCCGACCGGGACTAGAACCTGGGGCACCGGCGCCGCAGGCGCAGGATTAGCCTAGTGAGCCGCGGTGCCGGCCAATACCATGTGTTTTTAACCACCCCGTGGACCTGCGGTGGCTCTCGCTCTTGGTTTTTGCCTCTGCTAGACTATGTTGTAGAAATCCCAGGAGAGGGGGAGGGAAGAGACATGCGGGGAGACTTGACTGAGTGTAGCCTCTTTTGGTTATATCAGGAAAATCAGATTTTAGTATCTTCCGGCCCCTCCCTGCCTGCCTGCCAACCCGAGGAAGGCCCTCGGCAGTGTATAAAAGCCTTGCTGTGTAGACGAGTTCCTGGGCTTTGGCCACCAGGCCTGGTGCTCTCTTCAGGGCACGGCATCTGTGTCCAGGACTCAAAGCATTTTACACACGGGAGTCTCCAGCAGCTCCATTGCTCTCATCGTCGTCAACTCGCCGCTACCGGCTTGTGGATGTCCTGTGTTCACCGACTCTCTGTGAGGATTTAATCCCTGCTCTGGAGTCTCTGTGTCAGCCTCGTTCAGCCGGCCTGGAGCATCGTGCAATTGACGCTTAGCGGGATCAGCACTGAGACTGCGAGCTGTGAAATGCCCACCCGGAGAGGCAGACGTGGAAGCCAGCAGCCCCTGGTTGTGGGCTGCAAGCCAGGCGCTGTGTCGGTCAGACAGAGGGGGAGGAGGTCTTGCCCGTGTAGCTGAGAGAATGACCTGACTCATGCTGTGCAGGGTAAGTTCTTTCTGGGAGGCCCCAGTCTTGCAGCACCCTGGACATCCTGAGGAAAGTACTCGTTTGCTACTCTCCACAAATATTTTGAGAAGAAGTTGCACGGGTTCAGATGCCACATCATAAACTCTGGCTTTTTTCCCACCAAAGACATACTAGGCATTTCCATGGCTGTTCTCACTACTTCTACTCGTGGATATGCTAGGGATTCTGACCAAGGCAATTAGATAAGAAAATGAGATAAAAGGCGATCAGGCTGGAAAGAAAAATGGACAGCTGTCAATTTTCGCAGATGATATGATCTTGCATATGAAAAACCCCAAGGAACACACACACACTTAAACATGTTAGTTGTAGCCTACAAGATCAATAAATACAATCAGCTGCATTCCTAAACACCAACAATGGGCAATTTGAAAGTGAAGTTAAGAAAGCAATTCATTTTTTGTTAAGCAGGAGAGGTACTTAAAAATTTATTTTTTGTTTTCATTTTGTTTGAAAGAGAGCAAGAAAGAGAGGTCTTCCCTCTGCTGGTTCACTCCCAAATGCCTACCAAAGCAAGCAGCATGAGACTGAACCCAGCTGTCTCACATGGATGGCAGGGACCCAGATACTTGAGCCATCATCTACTGCCTGTCAGGAAGCCAGATCAGAAGCAGGTGGGAGACTCAAAGCCAGGTGCTCAGATAAGTATACACAGATGATTACAGTGTTGCTGTAAGGAATTAAAAACCATCTAAATAAATAGGAAACTATTCTGTATTCCTGGATTGGAACAGGACTGCCTAAAGTGATGTATTGATTTAGGATGATCTCTGTCAAAATCCAATGGCCTTTTTATTTTTTTTTCAGAAATACAAAAAAACAATCCTAACATTCCTATGGAATTGCCCCAACAATCTTGAAGGAGAACATAGAAAACTCACAGTTCCTTGTTTCAAAAGTTGCTGCAAAGCTGGGTCAGATGTAAAAGGTTAGGTGATTCAGAACCATGGCTGACTGATTTTCAACAAGGTACAAAGACAATTCAGGGAGGGAAAGAAGAGTTCAACAGGTAGTGCTGGAACAAGTAAATGCCCACATGCAAATGAAGAAGTTAGACCTCTACCTCACTCCATACACAAAAATAACCCGAAATGGATCAGAGGCCTAAATCTAGAGTCTTAGAAGGAGTGGGCATTTGGCACAGCAGTTAAGATACAGCTTTGGACACCATATCCCGCAGTCCAGTGCCTGGGCTCTAGTCCTGTCTCCACGTCTGATTCCAGCTTTCTACTAACGCACACCCTGGGAGGCAGGAATTACGATTCAAGTGGTTGAGTCTTTCTAATGGAGTTTCGGGCTCCTGACTTTGGCCTGGCTCAACCCTGGCCATTGTAGGCTGTTGGGGGTGTGAACCAGCAAACTTCTCTCTGTCTCTGTCCCTCTACCTCTCTCCCTCTGTCTTTCTCTGCTTTTCAAAGATAAATCAATCACTAAAATTTTTAAGCCTTAGAAGAAAATAAAGAAGTAAATCCTGATGACCTTGGGTTTGGCAATGGAGTGGATTGACCCCAAAAACAAGTAATAGCAATAAAAAAAAGTGGGTAAGTTGTCTTTCATCAAAACTAAAATCTATTGTGCATCAAAGAACACTCAAGCAAATGAGAAAACAAACAAAAAATGATGGAAAATATTTGCAAATCATATTTCTAGTACCAGAATGCATAATGGTGTCTTCCAAATGGACCTAATGGGTAAAGGACTTAAACAAGACTCTGAAAAAGAGAATCAAGGTGGCCGGGAAGCACATAAAGAGCTACTCAGCATCATTAGTCACTAGGAAAATGCAACTCACAACCACCGTTTCATACAGGATTCCGTATTCCAACATGTGCAGGGTAAGCAAATCCATAGAGACAGAAAGTAGATTAATTAGTCGCCAGGTACTAGCTGGAGAGGAAGTGGGGAGAGGCGGCTAATGGGCAGAGAGTTTAATTTTAGAAATGAAAATGCTCTCAAATTGGAGAGTGGTGATGATGGTTGCAGCATTCTAACCTATGCTGTGTATTTTATGGGGTGGATTTCATGTGCGGGTTATGTTTCCGTGAAGCTGTTAGAAACAATAAAAGGGAAGAAGCAATTAAGACACCCCGGTGACATGTCAACTCCAGTGTAAAATAAAATCACCATACAGCATTCTCAGATCAGTAAAGAAATCTCTTGCCCTGTATTCCTGAGGCAGGCAGGACAGATCATCCTGATCAGTTTAAAGGATTAGTTGTGACACAGTCGTGGAAATATCCAAGGCTCTCCTTCTGGCCTTGAGGATGGCAACAACTTTCTCTGCCATCTGCTTGCTCTGTCGTTCCTGAAATCCTGATACCGTGCAAATCGGCAGAGCAGCTCCTGTGGCCATCCGAAGTTTGTCACACGTCTTCCCTTTCCCCCTTGCGCACTGCTGTCAAGGAAACCCGGCGTCCTCTCGGTAGCAGTTCTCCTGGTGAGAGCCTCCAGGCAATTTTGATTCTCCTGCCGTGGAACCCAATTACTCTGTCCTGTCATATTTCTCCTGGCCTTGGTAACGCGGTTATACCCGAAGAAGTCACATCGTGTCCAGCACTTGTAAGCACCTCTGCCTCGTTTGGAAAGCACACTTGCACCACGCCTGGCCATTTCAGCCACTAATGTACAGCACACACACATATGATTTGGCCTAGAATTTGAAAATAATTTTCAGCTTTGTCCTGCCATCTGTTTATTCCTAGGGTCTGCTCAGGAAGCACAATACTGGTGCCGTGCTCTGGTGCCCCCCTCCCCCCCCCCTTTTAAATGCCATAGTGGAGAAAGGCTTTATTTTGTTGTCACCAGAGGCTGGTAGCAGTTTGCATGATGTAAAGGTTGTCCATGAGCGGTGACCCCGCCTTGGAGTTTTGAGGTCCCCTCAGATCTGTTCTGGTAACCAAAACTCTCATTTCTGGGTGTTGTCAATCATGCAGTAGCTGGTGTTTTCAAATACTGCCTCACAGCACTGCAGGATGGCAGCTGCTTTTAATTGTTAAAGAAAATTTAAATTATACCCAGGTTTAGTGTCCAATTTAAACACCTGCCTTCAGGTATTTTTACAGTTCGTTATCCACATAGAGAATGAATCGTATCTTTTCTTTTTTTTTTTTTTTACCCACATTACTGGAGTGACACAAATAAAAGAGCTTCCTACTGAATTTCCTAGATAGAAGACAGGCATCTTCTCGGCAAACCGCGAGATGAAGTCATCTAACTGTGTAGCCTTTTAGTGCTCTTAAAAATGAGAAGCAAACAGGGAGTCAAATCATTATGCACCCATAGGTTTATTTATTTATTTATTTTTGGTCGTGTGCAGGGACCAAGGGACTTCAGGCAGAAGAGCTGGGTCTGTTTGCTCTCGAGAAGCAGGATTGCAAGTCCGCAAGGAAAGGCAGGGAGACAGATGGCCAGCTATTGTATTACAGCCATCATCTGCCGGGCAGTGAACAAATATTAAGTGAATAATATATATGTCATTGGTGTAAAAGTGCGGTTGCAACATTTCTGATACGGTTTGAAGGATGGCTACTTCTGGAACATTTCTATTTCATGGACTGCAATATTGAAATGTTTTTGTTTGCAGGGTTAATCCATTTTTAAACTGCTTTAAAGAGAATGTTCTCCCCCATTTTTGACACCACTGTGCAATGTTTTAAATTGAAGTGGCCCGTAATGGCCCCTTTTTTATTTTCCATAACAACATGAGCACTAAATTATAGCTGTGCAATTATGTAAACAATGGAAATGCTTCCAGAATGAATCCTTCCTTTAAAATTTTCATTTTGTGTAATTGTTGGAAGGTTTGGAGCCATAATAAACAAAATTATTTTACACATTTATCGTTCTAAAGGTCAATTATAAGAGAACTAAAGCAACAACACTATGCAAAATGAATAAACCAATTTCTATTGCCATCACCATATGTTTTTCTTATCACTTATGGTTTTTCCAGTTACTGTGTACATAGCTTTCAATTAGAGCAATTCATTTACCAGGCTGAATGCAGTTTGTGTTTATAGAACCGTGCTGTGGAGGAGAGGAAGCAACACGCCTCTGTTTGAATTACCTGATTTTTTGCAAGATCAGTGATGAAACAGATGTTCTCACCAGTTAGTTTCTCATAAACCTGAACCTTTCGATAAGCGACAGGTTCACAATTACCATCTTTGAGCTTTTCACTCACTGTGTAGTACCTATGTGAACTTTTAACCGAAATAAAACAAAACACAAAAACAACTAGTTTGGTGGCCTGTTCACTGTATTAAAACACTTTGTGGGCCAGTGCTGTGGTATAGCTGTGGTGCTGGCATTCCATATGGGCGCCGGTTCGAGTCCCAGCTGCTCCACTCCAATTTAGCTCTCTGCTATGGCCTGGGAAAGCAGTAGAAGATGGCCCAAGTCCTTGGGCTCCTGCGCCCAAGTGGGAGACCCAGAAGAAGCTCCCAGCTCCTGGCTCCAGATCAGCCCAGCTCTGGCTGTTGCTGCCATTTGGGGAGTGAACCAGTGGATGGAAGATCTCTCTCTCTCTCACTCTCTCTCTGCCTCTGCCTCTGCCTCTCTGTAACTCTGCCTTTCAAATTAAATAAATAAATCTTTAAAAAAAAACATTTTGCAGGATGAATTTTATTTCCTTTGAACAAAACCACATAAAAGAGTTTTGCCTATGTTTCATACTGGTCGGTCTTAAAGAACAAACTAACTCCTATTTGAGACTCATTTATCATTGAGCTTATTATTTAGCTTATTATTCAGTCTGTTTAGAGTAGAAAAGAAACCAATTCTAGTTACCAGAGTTATTTGTTTGGGGTAAGTTCTAGAACTCTGTGTGGAAGAATGAATCCTAGAAAATCAAAAGTATGAATTTTCCCATTTTTATTGTTTGCCTTATAAGTCACATCCAGTGTGGCTAATTGTTGGAATGCTTTGTTAAGGATGTTGACAGCACTTACTGCTAGAGCTTTTTAAGGTCTTAGATAACGTGTGATCCGAGGGGGCCTGTTTGGGCTCCAGCTGAAATGTTTCAAAATATACTTTCTGTGGATCAGCAAAATAATAGTTCACTTAATTATGCAAATTAAACCTGCAGTGTAAATTCTACAGAGTAAAACCCTTCAGAGTCCTTTTTTTAAATTTTTTTTCCTTGCAATCCTGTTTACTTGTCTGTGGTGCTTTTCAGTTGTACAGAGGGCTCTGTTCACATCTCCCAACCCCTCAGATCCACCTCTCTAGGGCGGCTTCTCCCGTTCTGTGGAGGAGAGATCTAAAGCAGGAGCATGCTATGGAGCTGCACACACACATACACACACACACACCAGGCTGTGTGTTCAAGCCCCATGCCGTGGGCTGCACACACGCAGGAGTATGCCGTGGGGCTGCCCACAGACACACACACACAAACACACACCAGGCTATGTGTTCAAGCCCCATGCCGTGGGGCTGCACACACACACCAGGCTGTGCGTTCAAGCCCCAGGACCTAACTTGTACAGGTCTTTTCCCCCAGGAGAGTTGGAGTACAGGTGTTTCCCACTAATGGCAGCCCTGAAAAGTATCTGAGTCACTCCGTGGAAGTGATGGTCCCTTTCCCAGTCTCTGCCAGTCCTCGGGACATTCCCAGGTGGGCCAGCTGGAGCAGATAGAAGAACTTCCCACACACCACCCTGTCGTTGCTAATTGCCCAGGTAGCAATCAGAGCCAGTCTTGAATCCCGCCTCTGTCAGATAGGGGTATTTTTAGCAAATGCTTAGCACGGTTTCACTGTCATTGTCTTGATCTCAAGAGTGTTTTCTGTTTATGGCAAAAGATACAAGTTTTCCAGAATAATTTGATTTCAGTTAAAAACAACAACAAAGGATTCACTTTGAAAATCTGTTCGGCCATCCACCTTTCATTTTGGATGTGGATCCGGCAACCGGCACAAGAGTTACACTTGAATGGGGTGTAGGGGCATCCTGTCTCATGTATGCATAGAACCCTGGAGGCTGTGAAGGGGTCAGGGTCTCAAGAGTTTGCTTTATATTTTCAAACATTCTAGTTGTAGCCGTGACCTTGATGTGTGAAGGGGAAGGTGTAAGAGGGATGCTACCAGGAGTGAGAGGAGGGAGCACTTTGTGGGTGTCCCCCCGTTGGAGTATGCAGCTGCTCTCTCTAAGCACCTTGTGGTTGTTCTGCTTTGAAGTGTTCCGTCTTAATGTGGCTAAGCAAAATAAGCAGGCATATGGCCATAATTTGGCTGGCTCCTCATACAGTTTCCCTCTTTAACCCCCGCGTTAACCCTACCCCAGCGCCGTCCTGGGCTCTGGCGGCCCGGGCCCTGCTTCTCCTCGGGGCGCTGTCTCACTTGGGTGGCAGGCTAGGGCAGGGTAGCCATCTGTTATTTTGCCTTCTCTTTCCGACCTTCCTGCCCGGAGAGACAGGTTCTGTTGAAGTACCTGGCTGTCATCCAGGGGGTGGGAGAGCCGTGTGGCTTGATCTCGGCTCCGCGCGAATCCAGGGTCTCCAGCGTCAACATCAACAGCACGCCCCATTTTACAGATCAGCGCCTTTACGTGTGTGAAGTGTGCGCGACAAAAACGGATCCCACTGACGATTTCTGGCTCTGGCCCATTAAGGGATTTAGTTCCTGATGGCCATAGACGTAAGCATTTTTAAAATGAAAACTCTAAATTCCACTGGTGGAAATGGCTCATTTAATGATGTACGTGCTGGGAAGTTTTCAGACCCACAGGCTTCAAGGTTTAGTTCCTCATCTCAACAGATGGAATCAGCACAAACATAGCAAAGTTAACATCACGGTTGTTTGCATTATTAATCTTCAAATGCATGGCATTCTGCTACCTTGCTAGCCAGGTTTGCACGAATCCTTTCATTGCAGCATATGTCAACAGAACCCTGCTTCCATCTGCTGCTGGGTAGCTTGATGCCTGATATTCCGAGACAAGGGCCAGCACAATGCGTACCTCTGTGAGTAATTACAGGTGTGTGGTGAGGAGCCCAGGGCATTAATCAGAGGCTTAATTATGAAAAAGGTGGATCTTTTGTTCCCCTCCTGGAGCAGGAGCTTACCACACACTTCTCTAACTGCAGCATCCATCTGCTCAGCTCCTGAGAATGTTTGCCTTGGCTGATAGGGACCCTAAAGTGGATCACAGGATGTGATTAAACCAGGGTTAAACATTAACTGGGCAGAAGCGTGCTTTAGCTCTGTCTTTCCTTTCTTCCTTCCTTTCTTTTATTGACCTATCTGTCTGTTTATTTTTGGTATAGGGAAAGTCTGCTGAAATGCTGAAACTTTAAATCAGTACTCTCTTAAACTCTTCACCATGTGTGAACGCCAGGAGATTAAGCGTTGTGCAGGCACTGCCACTTTAAGGATGTAAATAGCATGATTTGTAGAAATTGAATGAGTCCACCATGTAAGGAAGAAAGTCTGTCTTCTGGAAAAAAAAAATGTGCACTCACAGATTGTCTTTTAAGAAGTTAACGTCGTGAAACGGGATTAAGTAGGAAGGACTCAAGTCAACGTGTTAGGATTCAGCACGCTGTTCCTGCTCTACTCTAATTGAACTGAATTACATCAGGATTATTTTACAAGATTTTTTCAAATAGCCACACTAAAATCTTAAGAAAAGAAACTAGAGTCTTTTGTGTTGTGCTTCTTACTCCTAGGTTGAGAGTAACCACAGGTTGTTTACAAGTCACGTAAGTATAGCACTGGGTGTGCCTGAATAATAGGCCACAGAGAAGAACCTTGTGGTTTCCTTCCTGATCCCCCTGTGTGTGTGTG